>NC_068951.1:36614058-37259475 GCF_026419915.1 Harpia harpyja | reverse complement strand
TAATCCAAGTCTCCAGCTTGGGAATTTTGCTGTAAGAAAAAGCTTTCAAGAGAAGCGACTTCTCAATACACTATCGTGCTGCCTTCTGTTGCCAACTGGAAGACCAGCTCAAAAGGCAGAAAATGCAATGCTTCAGAAGATAGCACATTGGAAATGATTCCACATTTAGCCTATTCATGTTGATGGGAAGGCCTTCACACATATTTGAAAGAGCCCAAAAGAGAAATCCTGTGGGAGGAAACACAGGACTGTAAGCAATACTGAAAGTTGTCCTAAAGCTTTAAAAGAAAATCATTGCCCCCAAACAGTATTCTTCTTCCTAACAGGTTTAAGGGAAATGTCATTATTTTATTAAAGTGATCCATCTGTTCCTTTAGGATTGGCTTTGTGGCAGTACTCAGGATTCAAGCTGATGTTATGAGGTGTGATCTCCAATATAAACCTAAAAGAAAATACCCACCGAAAATATTTCTTCAGCAGTCTCTAAAAGATGTGGTCAGACATTTTCATACAGAGGATACTATCAGCTTTAATATCAATGTCTCCAGCCTGGTGGAAAGCTGCCTCTCTCTGTGCAAACAGGATACACCAAGACACACAACTGAGAAGAAAATTGAAAAAATACCTCAGAGAAGTTGCAAAAAAGCATCAAATACAATACCAGACATGCTTTTGGCAATTTCTCACCTTTTATAGCACACAAGTCTCAAGACTCTTGGTTGGTAAAAACAGAGCTTTGGAGAAAGATAAACCCACCAATGTCTTCTCTGGGCCAGATTTCAAAGGAGCTTTCTTCACCATAGCATCGCACGTACCTAGGCCACTTGTGAGATCTGGTCCTGAGTGTCATGCTTATATGGGAGATGGGCTCTTCTCGAGACCCTGTCCAAAGCACAGGAGCATGCTTGTCCTGACATGACTGAGATAAAGATTGGCTACAGGTTGCATAGTAATGCTTACTAGACTCTGCACCATACTGCTAGAATAAAAATCCATTTAAACTTCAGTCTTCAATTTTTTTTAATCCGATAAAACTGAGTATTTGCACTGGTACAAAATTCCTGTGTTGGAACAGAAATTCAAGCTTATGAGTCAAATTCTTATATCCCTAAATTTAGGTGGGGTATAGAAATTAATATTCACTGAGAATCCGGCCTGGAGATGGGGATATAATCAGCCTCTGAAGAGAGCACCATATGTTCAGTCAAACATTTTGCATCTCCTTTTCAGAATCTTTAACTTGACACTGAAATCAGAATTAAGCGAGGTGCAACTGGTGGATGTGGCATGCAGGACAGTGTATACCTGCACCCCACAAGCCAGCCTGCAGGTTCAACAAACGTCATTTTACTGGTCCCAGGAATGATTAATCAGACAGGTCTTCCCTCCAGTTCAGCTTCTTACAAACAGCCTGACTAAGCCAGTGCTAAATAAAGCACACTTTTCAGCTGTGACAGCCCTTTCCTCCTTCAGCACAAGCAAGCAGGACGAGGGAGACAATGAATTTAACGATACCTTTCTATGCAAAATGCTGAGCTTGTATGTGTGGACCCTCCCTGCTTTAGATGTCTCCTTCTCCTCCACGGCACGATTCTCAGAGGCCTCTCGGTGGCCTTTCCAAGTCTTAATATCAGCATAGCAGTTATCTTGTTACACCTGAAGGATAATGCTATAATAGCGACTTCAGCTTAAAGGAAATTAAATGTGAGTCTTATGTGTGCAAAGGAGACAGGCTTGTGTTTGATAAGATGCACACTGCACTTAGCATTGTTAGTGAGCAATTATTTTAGAGGCTCCAGCAGCCTCATTTATCCTCAGATGCCACAGCTCACTCAAGTGTTCAGTGCTAGGCTTACATTTAACAGCAGGATTTTCATTTCTTCCTTCCAACCTGTTGTCAGTGCTGAAAGCAAGAAGCCCCATGATCTTCCTTAGGAGAAGAGGTGCCACAACATGCTCCTTCCCATCGAGGAGGTTACAAGGGCCAAACCCCAGCACTCCCCTCGTGGTACCACAACCAAGACTCAGCTACCCTCGTTACCAAACTGGCCTCATTTAGACCGGGATGATCCCCATCCAACCAGCACGTTGCTCTCTATATTGTGTTTCCAGGTCTCTCTCTGATGCAGGTCTCTGGTGCAGTTTTGGGCCAGTCATTTAGGATGACGAGCACAAATAGCACATCTATAAAATAACAAGAGTAATACCCTTTACACAGGATATTTATCCTCCTAAGAGTCTCAAAATTATAAGCTCATGTAGTGAACTAAAAAGGATCCCAGTTAAACAGAATAATTTCATTTTCAACAGTCTCTTGATTGGGGGCCAATTACAGTGAAATGTTAAAGAGAAAAAATTACTATTTAGTTATGCTTTTCTCTCTGTAAATATCTTTATTATCTATGATATTTTTTACATAGGAAATCACTGTCTTTCTTATTCTGAGATGCAATTAGTTTCTGATATTAAAATCACATCAGTGCATATTCCTGTCCTGTGCTCTGCTACTCCTCATTTCTTCCTGGAGCATGGCTATCTATAAACAGTGATTTCCTTCTCACTGTGGCCTTCAAGATAAGAACTTGTGGTTTAACCCCAGCCAGCAATGAAGCACCACACAGCCGCTTGCTCACTCCCTGCCCCCCTGCAGTGGGATGGGGGAGAGAACTGGGAAAAAAAAAGTAAAACTCATGGGTTGAGATAAAGACAGTTTAATAGGACAGAAAAGGAAGGGATGATGATGATAATAATAATAACAATGATAATGATAATGATAATAATAATAATAAACAAAACAAGTGATGCACAATACAATTGCTCACCACCCGCTGACCAATGCCCAGCCATTCCCTGAGTTGCGGTGCCCTCCGGCCAACTCCTCCCAGTTTATACACTGGGCATGACGTAATATCGTATGGAATACCCCTTTGGCTTGTTTGGGTAAGCTGTCCTTGCTGTGTCCCCTCCCAGCTTCTTGCGCAGTCCCAGCCTTCACTGGCAGGGAAGTATGAAAAGCTGAAAAGTCCTTGACTTATTATAGACACTGCTTAGCAACAACTAAAACATCAGTGTGTTATCAACATTATTCTTATCCTAAATCCAAAACACAGCACTATACCAGCTACTAAGAAGAAAATTAACTTTATTCCAGCTGAAACCAGGACAGAACTATTTTAAATGCTGAACACTCCAGCTGACTTACAGACAAAGGCTTCTGCACCAACATGAGCGAGTTAGCCAGACTGCTCGAATCCCCTGTTCCCATCTCATGAGACTCGTGTGTCTTTTATCATCTCAGAAGTGCCAATCTAAGGCGCCTAAAGCTGGCAGGTGCTTGCACTTCTGCCTGCTGGCATCCCCCTCCCACATGAACCATGTGAAACGATGTCTGGAGGGAAACAGGGTTTAATAGAATATCCTTGGTGAATGGCAGTGTACTTAGGGTGACATTTGGCCCTTGGACTTTCCTGCTGCAAACTGACACTTCAGCTTGATTTATTTTGCCATTCTTCCATTTCCCTCCTGGTCGCGAGTACTCGTTTGGTTTCACCAGCAAATGAGTTTTTGGCCTTTGATTTTACTGGGGACCAGAAATTCAGTGCTTGACCTGACTGCTCAGCTCTGTCACCCAAGTATTCAGAGAATATTAACCTTTTCCAACTCTCCTGCAAGCGAATCTTACCCCGGGTCTTGGCAGTAGAAAAGCTATGATTTGATTAATACTAAGCATGGGGTGGCTATAGAAGGAGCATTTCTTGTAAGGAAAATGAGCTCGCTCTTGTCAGTAAATGAATGCTAATACTCTTTCCCTATTAAGGCAGACTCCTGCTTTAAAACTTTTATGTCTTCCATATATCATGTTTTTGGAAGAAAGTTTTGCTATTTAAATAGCTGCCAGAGTGTTACAGGTTTATATGATTGCAATTTACAGTACTTCATAAATCAGCAGACCTCAGACGCATTGGACAGACGAGACTTTAAATTGACATCCTGTCTTTTTATGAACATTAAAAGGCTTGATCTCATGACATATTTACACAGAAGTTTCCCTGCTGCCTCGGTCAAATTGTTCCTAAAGTATAAAGTACTTTACATAAACGAATATAATGACGACAACCTGAAGCTTTGTACTTTAAATTATCTAAGTGTTACAGCTAGTCCAGAGGGGTTACGTCAAGACCAGGAGAGATCTCTGCAGTGACAGTTGCTCCCACATAAAAATGGTGGAAATTTTTCCTTTAAATAAGAATCACATGCAGGAATCCCATGGGCAGAGGTGACCTTGGAGACTGGACAAAATACATCCATCTCCACTTAAACAAGAGCTTGCAGAAGGCTGGGGCATGGACAGGACCAACTTCCAAATCAACACATCTTGGCATGGCACTGTTGTGGTCATTTGATGCAGGCACGTCAAAAACAGCATGCCTGAGTCATGCCTCCCTCTCAGATGCCTCAACTAGACAAAAGAAATCTCATCTGCACTGATGTCCTGGGTGGGTTTTGCCATTGCCTTCAGCAGACCCTCAGCACCAGCAGCCTCGCTGGGGCACCGTTTGGTTCCTGCGCAGCCACTCCTGACTCAGTATTGATGCTATTTTCTTACAGCCAAACTGGAAAATTGTGGTAAATAGTTCTTCTCTCCAGAGTGGCTAAAGATGACTATGGGAAGACACAGAATTGATAGGATCTTTTTTTTTTAAGGTGGAGTGAAAAGGAACATGTAGAAATGTTCAGCTGAAAGAAGCTGAAGGGTCTAGTACCTCCGGACTTGAGAGTGAAGACGTCAGAAGCAGTGGAATATGCCACAAAATAAAACACTGACACTGAAAAACAACTTCTTATTCTTACTCAAAATGTTTCAAATAATCAGGCTTACTTTCCATATGAGAATGATTTCTTTATACTTCTGGAATGCCTATATGGAGTGACATACATGATAAGAGTTGACCTTGGATGCTGGGGAACCCCAGTTCAAGTTCACTCAACTTTTCCATCCTGGGTTATTTTGAATGAAGATGAAGCAGTACAATTGCAGGGACCCCCCAGCAAAAATAACAAAGTGACTTACCTGACTGAAACAGAGCAGGACCCAACACGTCTTAGCTATCTCCAAGGGCCAAGTATGCATGCTCTTTTTCTAATTGACTTGGATCTTCCTGCATCTCTCTGCAATTGGAAAGTGCCTTTTCTGCCTCTAGCTGACAGGATAACCTGTGCAAGCATCCCAGCTAATTGGAAATGCACAACCCTCTGAAGCTTCGAAGACCAGATTTCAGTGCAGACACATAATGCAGAGCTGGATGCCATCAACTACATTTCTAGTAGAGTAAGCACACTTTCTTGTAAAACTTACTCTTTTGAGAACAGAGCCTCAGTCAATGCTCTGGCCCAAATCCTCCAAATACATACACACACAAGTAATTTCATCTAGCTACAGAGCTCTGTTGAAGAAAATGAGATTACTTATATACATCCAGCAGTGGAGTTACATACTAGCCATTTTAAGAAATATGTGTTTTGGAAAAGACAAGAGGGTGACAAGCACAGGGCAAACTCCCTTGAATTAGAGTACATCCTGAAGTTCACGGACACAGTGACTTCCCTCCAGGACCACAGTTTATTGCATGCAATTGCTGTGAGTCAGATCTTTTCAGGCTTTTGCCTCAAAGTTGCTTTTTTTTGGGCAGCTCTTTTTGCACAGCCAGAGGCTAAATGTTTACAGACTGGGATTACCTCAGGAGAAAAATAATTTTGAGCCCCTCGGCATTCAATTCACCCACAAATCTATTTGATGCATTTCAAGTAGAAATCAGAGTTGAACATTTACATACTATTACCTAACCAGGCTGGCCATCTTTTAATTACTACATATTGCCCAGCGAAGACGGAGCCAGGTATTCCAATCTGAGGGCAACAGTCCACTTCTCATCATGATGAAAAATGAGCAAAGAAGCCAGGAAAAAATCATCACATCATTGGAAACAACCCCAGGAGGTAGTCGACTGCCTTAAATGATGTGACTCATATTGGTTGTCTGTGAAACGATACCAAAGAAATTATTTGGTTATTAAAAAGCACCAAGCAAAAGCAACCACCCTCTGGACTTAGTTGCTGGCTCTAATCAAATAAACATTCATGCACATCCCTTATCACTCCGACACACACTCTGAAAGCTGAAAGAACAAAACTAATCAACATTAATAATAAACTCTAACTTGCTCCTGGTAAACCTTACTCACTTTTTTAGTTATACTTCCCCACTTAAGAAGGTATTGCTTAAAGAAATCATATCCTCCCTCTTCCCTCTTGCCAACAAGCACTGTTAACAGAATTCGTGTAAAATATTACAGCTATCATTGTTGTCCTTGTATGAGCCAGCCATCCTGAATAGCTTCCCTTCCCTACAGCAACAGGGCTGAATGGTTACAGCCAAGAGAGGAGCAAAGAGCAAGCTCTGCTATTAGTTACGCTAGTGCAAATGCCAGCAGAAGCTGAGCCTGTCGTTAACATCAGTGGAATTATTGTTACGACCAATTCGTCTCATGGTCGGGGTGTGGGTTCATTTTTCTAAGCACCGTGGAAAAAACAACACCTGCTTACAGCCTCTTCACTGACCGTGATGTGCAGAAGTTGTACAGGATCACGGTATGCCTCAGTCTCAAAACATGGCTGAATTATGGATGAGGGAAGTCAGGCACAGAGCTGTTGGAAGACATTAGGCACCTAAATGTACAAGAAGAAGGAGACTCTTAAATGCAAATGGATTTAGCTTCCCCGCTCTCTAGTCAGGCAGGTACATCTGCATTGCCTCCACTACACAGGGAAATTACGGTGTAGACAAAAAAGTACAATGATTTTAAAGGTATTTTTGACACTTGAGTCTAAGTCTGCCCTATCTAGTCTCAGGCACCTGATTGAGGCTCTTAAATAGGGGCTATTTGGCAAACCAAATCCCCTCTGTAGACCCATCTCCCTCTCTTGACCACAACACTCCTGACCGCAGTTACCTCTGTTATGTGTCAACGGTTTGACAGCAGAATTGCATCCCCAACTTCCCCAAATGCAGTCACATCCTAATTACCCAGAGCTCAGCCAAGTGGCAGTGCCAGGACTGAATGGGAGCCAGGTCTGGGCCCGCTCCCGGCCACCTGCCCGCTGAAGGGCTCTGCCCCTGCAAGCATTCCTACCCAAACATCCCGCCTGCCAAAGCAATACGCATTTTCTGTCCCTGCTGCTCATTTCCACGGGGCAACAGACTATGCAGCAAGATGGCTCACATCATGTTTCATCCATTTGCTACTCAATGAATATAGCAATTGCATTCACATGATTAAGTAATCTCCAGATAGGGCATTAAATGTATAAACTCCAACACTGAAGTACGGTCCCAGACACACCTACGTCATCATGGTCTTGCTCACATCCCCAGAAGAGCCTTTTTACAAAAGTAAACTTGGTAGAGGTGCAAAAGGACCTTTCTTTCCTATAAATATGAGTTCAGACAGCAAGCATAAGAAAATATAATACACTTCATAACAAATATACACCATAAGAAACTCTATAATCAGTGCAAACTCAGTGGATATTTTGGATAATTCGGTAGCACACAGGTAGCAAGCAGAACAGAAAAAAGTAGGAATACCAGTGCAGTTTCTCCTGATCCCGATATGGAAACTTAGCACAGCAGTCAGCGCACATGCTTTTTGTTTTTAGCACTAATTAGCAAGGTTAATCCAATATCTACCTTGATCTTCCTAACTGCTGTGAAGTACCTTCATCGAGTGTGTAACAGTTTACAAAGCACTGCCAATTTTCAATGATCAAAATCTTGACTGCAGTTTCCCCAGCACCATGGCAGAGTCTTTAAAATCATGAAGTTAAATAAATAAATAAATAAATAACAACAGCATTTAACAATCATTTGTGGATGATGTTTGCTTCCCTGGGTAGGAAATAACTTCTGATCTTTGAAATGCAGGCTCATATTTGCTTAATGTTTTAAACTTTTCTCTGGCTCAGGAAGATGAGAGCCTAACCTTTTCTTTTCTTTTTTTTTTAATGAAAGCTGAGATTTGCCTAAAATAATGTGATTACAGCAACCAGACTAGTTTTTATCGTTGCGGTATTTTTAGTTATGAGACCAGGTGATATGACTGCAGCAGAACCCCTTCGATGGCACCCGTTCAGTTTATTATTGTTGCGATACAGTCAACACCCACCATGTTACTGCCTATTTGCTCTAAAGCAATGAGTTACCTATGGCTGATGTCAGGTCCCTCTTCTGCTGCACCCGCACATTGTGGCAGCTGAGTTTCTGTCTCATAGGGACACAGCAGCAATAATGCAACATAATGGGAAGATTGAGAAAAGACATTTTATTCCCTCTTTATTCCTGGGAAAATAAGGCACAGTGAAAAATATACAGTGTGTCATTATAGACCTTTTCTATTAAACACACTGTGCTCATGCTCAGAAGTGGCTGGACTCAGGTTAGCTCTCCAGCCATGGCCACAGAGTGTTTGCTTAAGCCCAGCATCATGTCCAGGTCTGAGATGGCTCCCAGCTAGACAAATCAGAGTGTGGGCAGCATTGCCTCACATCAGCCCACCCAAGACCGTGCTCACCAAGGAGCGGGGACTCCTGCCAGTCAAACTGTCCCTGCCACTGGCGTACACAGGAGCAAACACACAATGCTGGGGAGATCCCTCAGCATGCTCCTCTCAGCTAGGTGCTAGGCAAGCTCTGTGCACAGAAGGGCCGGACACACGGGCAATTGCCAGCAAAATGTGTTTCAGTGTTACTGTGGGTATATTTTGTCCAGCTTCTCAAGTAAGTGTTGCTGTGGGTCCACATCCCTTGTTCCTGCGGCCACGCTGCATGTGTGCAACCTGCCGGACTGTGACCAGCGAGCCCACACATCACGCTCTGAGTGCGATACCTCTTTAACTGGAAGTCTCTTGCTCTGATCTTTGGAGGCCTCTCGTGGAAACGAAATCTTGAGGACAGGAAAGTAAATATTTCCAGGATGTTGCTATCTGGAGCTGTCCTGACGAGGTTCTGGAAGGGACACAGGGAAGCTGAACTGCCCTCAGGAAAGCCAAAAGATGGTTTTCCCCTCTAAGCCAGCCCTGAGGGCACAACAGTGACTGGTGGGGTCCTTGCCCCAGCACCCCAGGCCTCACGCCTCATTTCTCATCAATGCACAGATAAGGGAGGGCGGGATCCTACACAACAGGGGAGTCCTGGAGAAGGTCAAGTTATTTGTATATACATTGCCATGAAAAAAATTCACACCAAGTAAGTGCACTCACAAGCAAACTCTGAAGAGCACTTTTCCAAGCTGTTTTTCTCTTCCTCCCCACACTCAAAGTTTACCTCCTACTGACAATGGTAAAATACAAAGCTTTTGTCCTTCCAGCAAAAACTTTATGAAACTAAGTGGTTTACATAGCTACAGCCAAAGGTTGAATTCACATGTTTTCCTGCTGACCTCACTAGTTTTAACCTTTGAAGTTTGGTTGTGAAAATCCCTAGCCCATCCATGTAAAACAAACAAGAAAAACTCAGAGAGCAGTACTATTTGGGATTATTCAGGCATGTTTGAGAAGGTATTATCTTTGCCTCTCTCAAAGTGCTGCAAAAATGGTTTGCCCCCCTGTAAAAAACCAATACATCCCTTTCTTATGTGTGCGCGCACACACCCACACCCGTACACACTTGCACAGGGGCAGGGCAGAGAGGCAAAGTTACTGTGTACCCTCCCTATTTTAAAGATAGAGTTGAATCATTCCTCTACCAGCTGATGTAATACTCCGCAGCCACAACTACTTTCCTATATCTGAAAATGCCTCTTGAACAGGGATGGCTCCCAGCAGGTTCAGGACAGGACTTGGATGCCCCAGCACACCAGGACAAGCAGCAGTCCTACACGGATCTGTGAGAGCAGAGCTGCTCCAGGGAGCTGGTGAGGACCTCCGGGACACAGACTTGCAGATAAGCCATCCTGGTCATAGCTACCTGGAAGAGGGATGAAAAGAGACAAAAGGTGGGAAATTTGGGGGTATGTCTTCAATAAGGGAAAATTTTGTTCTTAAATCAGGTCAACTAAACAGGCAAGAGCCTTAAGTCTAGACTAAGGTTTTTCTGTATTCATGTGGCCAAACTCAAGCCTGAGAGGGAACAGAGCATTCACAGCTCTCTATAGGTTCTTCCGAAAACCCTGCACTGCTTTGTCGCTCATTAAGGGTCTCCTCTCGCGTCAGCTCAAGAACATGTTTGTGCTAGTAAAGACAAGGTCTTGTGTGCCACGTGCGATGAGCAACACAGAGGGGCAGAGCTCTATAGAAAGGGAATTTTGAGGATTATGCCTCACAGGAAGGGGTGTTGGAGAAAGCAGGAGTTATTTTCCAGGAGTGTGGTACATCTAATTACATTTTATATTGTCCAGTGAGGGCTGCCGTTCAGAACAACAAATTAATTTTTTGCCCAGTTTGGGTGCATCCCTCTCCTTAATTTTTAGCATTCTCCTGTCAGCAGCATCAAATGCCTATAAAATCAAACATACCTGAATTCTGCAGAGATCTGCAGCATCGGGAGCTGAAGGCAATGTGCCCCACGGTCTGGGTCTGTGGGAGTCCTAGGCCCACTCTGATACCTGTGCAGAACTCAAGCAGCTTATTGAGCTGAGACTGGCCAAGGGCACGAGTGTCGTTGCCACCTGTTCAGAAGACATCCTCATTACAGAAAACATCGGTAGCAAACAATCAATTAAAGGAGCAAAGGAAGAGTTCAGAGCCAGGACTAGGAACACATCTGCATCTGTTTCTCTTTTGTCACGAGTGTCACCTTGTGCTTCCTGAGGGTCTGATCCTGCTTTTGATGCATGACCATCGGCAGGAGCTGCATGCACATAGCAAGGAGAGAGTAAGACCCCGTGAGCAAAATCACTCCACATTGCTGGAGCACATCTCGGGCTGATGACAATGCTTCTGACAAGGGAAGAGATGCAGAAGCACACCCGTAGATGCAGTAGATAGCATATGTCAACATCAGCGCTTCCCATGTTTATGAAGAATTTGATTGAATAAAGGGCCTGGCAATAAACCACATGAGTGATTCCAGATTGCAGCACACATATCCATCACATGCCTTTTCTCCCCCAGAGTATTATATTTCACCAAATTGGTGACACGTGTTAAGTGCCACAGGCTGTCGACCACCCATGCAGAGCAATGGTTCCCTCGCTGCTCGCTGCTGCACCTTCCCAAGAGCAGCAATTCCTCCAGGTTCCCCAAAGCCACCGCATTTCACGTAGGTATGTTCCTCCGCCTTTAGTGGGAACACAGCACGGGTACATGAACCTGTGATAGTAAAACGTAATTTGTTCAGATCTTTGCCTTCAGGGTGAACACTAAGATGCTGCCATCAGCCAGAAAATTTGTGATCTAATTTAGAGGCAGCGAGGCATGTCTTTTCTCTGAGGCTTTTGGAAAGCAGAGCTGGGTTCCCACTTTTACATGATCTAGCAATTTTTTTTTTTTTTGAAGTGCTAAACAATGTTCATCTTTTCTCCATAGGTCAGCGGGCTGAGACAGAAATAAAGGCACACTACATAGGGCTGTTGGCTGGGCATGCAGCCCCATGCTCCAGCCAGCATGGCAGGTCATGCACTGGAACACTGAGTTTGGTGCTGGGGTCCCTCAGACCTGAGTACCTTTTAGATGTTTTAGATGGCTGTTCTACAATTTTCTGTGCACTTTCTCCTTAGCCCTCAATTTTCAGGAACGGTGCAGAATAATATGGCTATAATGAGTGATAGGAGGTTTCAGCTGCAATTTTAATGCACAGCAACCCATTTCACCTGTTTAACCCTGCCTCCTGCGGAGTGTTAGTGATGGGCTTAGAAATATCACACAAACAGCCCAGGCACCCTTTCTCCCTCCCCTCTTTTAGAAAATCTCTGGGTAAAGTCTGCTTCTTCCAGTCAATCTAAAAATACTGCGGAAAGAGTCTTTCATTTTTGAAGCAGCACTTGGAAAGGTTTCCTAAAGGTCACAGACTGGCACTAAGAGTTTTTGCCCCTGAGATTTACGCTTAGCTCTTGCACTAAACTGTTATGTGTTATACGGCTTTGTTCTCCTTTGCCCCTGGTGTACTCAGACAAGTGACAACTGCAGGGTCGGAGATGCCAGCATGTCCAGCTCACCCGTGCCCTGTCCAACTGCAGCTGGAGCATGAGGGACCACCACACAACCCCGGGACAAAAGGCTTGCGATGGAGGCATCGCCTTGGCCACTGGTAGTTTGGATGAGAAGCCTCTTTCTCGGGGACGGCTGTCAGGGGTGGCACTGCCCCATCCCTAGCTCGGTCTCCCATGTGATACCTTGTTCTGGCTTTGTCCCCAGATCACCCAGCAGATGAGCAATACAGAAGTATGGTTGACACCAGAAAGCGCTGGATTTGGGGCAAAGAAACATAAAGATGTCCCACATCTTGGCAGATCCATCCCTTCTCCTAACAGAAGAGTTTCCCCTTTCCACCTTTTCTTCCCAGGAGCAACTCCCTAGGGGCACCAGGAGACTTGGCAGTGAGGTGATGCACGTCCTCTTTGCTCACTAAGGCAATGCTGTATTTTTGGCCACGGACATTTCCTATCTGCGCCTGTCATCAAAAAAATGTGAGTTTTGGTCAACACCATTGCCATTCCTCCTGGCTCCCCTAGGATCCCCCCAGTGCAGGGGAGGAGACTTGGAGACCCAGGGCCAAAACTGAGACCCCAAGAGAAAACCCTTACCACCAGCCCAGCTCCTTGCTCCCACCACCTAGTTTAGCAGGAAGCATTGCTGCTTCTGTAGGGATAACACTTTAGAGGTAAAGCCACTGTCTTACAAGAGCCCAGCTGCTGTTAGGGACCCTGCACCCCCTCTCCCCGAGTTAAATACAGCTTAACACAAGGGGATGCTTCCACGTCCTCCGTTTGGGGCTTTCAAGCCAGGCAGATATTCAGTGGATTCATCAAGAAAACCCCAAACCGAGTCCCCCACCTGACTACTAATTTCCAAAGAGCTTCTTAACTCTACAACAAAAAGGTTTTCCAGGCTTTTTTATATTCTTCCCCGCAATTCAGCAGCAGCACCGGCAGGAAGACAAATACAATTCTCGCCGACGTACGGCGGGAACGTATTAACAAGTGAGAAATAAGTGTGAGCCGCCCGCACCTTCAACCAACCTCAGCGGTGACAAGGGGCATCCGTCAGGGACGCGGCTAAAAACTCCGTGGGCCCCCCCCTCCCGCCGCTCCTCTCACGCGTAAAGGCGGGAAAGCCGTTCTGCTCGAAACCCCGCGGAATCGGGTCCGTAATAACCACTAAAGTGCTTGACGTCGCCCCGAAGGCCAGCGGCCACCCCGCTCCGTACGTGCGGGATGATTTGGGGGGGACGATTCAGGGGCTCCGCTCCCCCTACGAGCAGCGCGGAGCAGCGCGGAGCAGCGCGGTAGCAGCGCGGACGCCCGCCGCGGCGCGTCGGCGGGGCGCGGGCTCCACCTGGCGGCGGCGAGCCGTGCCTGCAGCGCGGGAGTGAGACCCCCCCCTCCGCCTCAGCAGCGCCTGCCGCCGGCTCCCTTCTTTCGGCTCGGCTTGGGCAAAATTAAGCTAAGATTCGTCCTCGCCGCCGCTGGGGAGCTGGGGGACAGCCAGCGTCCCGCTCGGGCCTTCCTCCGCCAGCATCACCTGGCAAAAAAAAGGGCCGAAGAGCCGGTGACGGCGTATTTATGGCGGCAGCCCGCACAGCGCCCTGGCTGTGGGGCAGTCTGCGGTTGCCCTGCGGTGCCGGGGAGGCCAGCGGTCACCTACCCACCTCCCTGTATAATAACTTATATTATTATAAATAACGTTAAGTTATCAAAGTCTCCCACAGAACCTTTCACATCTGCGCAGGCCGGGGACGTCCCGGCGGCACCTGAAGCCCAAAGCTGATTTCACCGTCAGATTCGGCAAGCGGGATTTCGCTCCTGAGGCGGCCATCTTGACACCTGGAAGAGCCGAGACCACATGAGTTGTATTTACAAGACACTTTGCCCGGTGGCTGAGCGGCTCTCCTAACACGGGGCTACGCATCCAAGCCACAGGTGGGTAGGCTGAGGCTCGGACATGAGTTTGGGTGTTGGGGCATCAACGCCTCCTCTGGAGAACCAGCTGCAAGCCAAGGTGACAAGAGGAAGCAAGCTGCACGATGCCCATTCCTAGTTCCCGACGGACTTTGTCTCATCCACAAAGCACCAGAATAAGAGCTGGCAGAAATGGCTATTACAGGCATTTATGTTCAATTCCTGCTCTGCAGGAACTGAGCTCTTAAAGCAATTAAAGAGAGTCAGCAGTATCCTAGATAGTGTAAACATTTGCAACCAGTAATTACAGATATCACTTCCCCATCTGAGCTGCTGAATGACTGCTGCCATCTGATACCCCTCCACTTTTCCACTTTAAAAAAAAAAAAACACCCCAACAAACAATTTTTCATTGCTTGAGCAGTCACAGCCTGCCATCTGAGACACACTAGACTGTATCAGTGTTTAAATCATATCAGTAAAGACAGTTTGAAAGATACTGGTTTAAGCCACTCGTGTACAATGGTGTCGTCTAATTCCACAGGCTAAGGGACCTAAGAATATGTTAGGTCCTCAGCTGAAGTCTCTTGACTATGCAGCTTTGTTGGCTTTCTAGGTGAGAACAGCTGGAACATAAAACTGGAAATTCATATTTAATTCTTAGCTGTTCCCTGAGGCTCCCATGGCTCATCTCAGAGACCCTCCCCAGCACCACAACCTGCACATACAAATGAGCTGATCCTCAGGGCCTGGAGTGAGTATTTGTGATTTTGGGTGAGTTGTCCTGTGGTTCAGTTTCCTAACCATGATGTGGGAAGAGAGATGACTGCTGCAGAGGCTTGTGTGAGACTCTGGTACATGAATTAAGCTGGTCACAAACCTTTCCCTTCCACTTCTCACCCATCCGAGGGAACAAACATGTCACCACAGTACCTCGCTGCCAGCCTGGAAGAGCAGAGAGAAGATGCAAGATATGCCCCAGAGCAGCCTGCTCCCCATATTGGCACAAGCTGGCTTGCAGTTGGGAAGCTATCAATCAACTGGCTTTTGCAGATGCGTTGTACAAACATTTACATTTCTCTGCAGCCCTCATTTGTATTTGTCTGTGTATTTGAGCCTTTCTGTTGTAGCCAGTTGAGAGGGAAGAGGGTGATTCCAGACCACACAGTGAGGAGCCATTAATGCTCCAAGCTGACAGCCCTAAGCAGGATCGCAACTAGTATGAGGCTGGGGTATTCAGCATCACCAGGGACTAAAGTGAGCATGAAGCGAACAGGATTCAACGCTATGTAAAGGTCAAGCTGCACACTTGAACAGTGTCTTACCTCAGAATTGCTTTTTGGGGAGTATTAACCCAATCTCAGTGCCTCCTGAGGATGCACTGAATAACCAGTGCTGTTCCCGTTTAACAGGTGGGTAAGTGGGGTAGAGACAAAAGGACTCACTTGCCCAAATATCACTCCACATGTCCCACCAGCAAACTCCACACCAGCAGTTACATCCAGGAATTCCCAGGCCCTAAATCTGGCTTTTATTCTAGCTGCTTTTCACGAGGAAGGGTGACTTAAAGGTTGAAATCTCACCAAAGGTGAGTGACAGAGTGTTTTCCCAGTATGGGAAAGTTTTCATCTTATATAAAATGAAAGCTTTCCAGAAAGCTGAATTTCTGAATTTCAGGGGAAATACTGACATCTCAAAATTTATTCTTAATCACTGTTAAGAGAAAAGCAAGCTCTTCCATGAGACAAAGTCACAAAATTGTTCTGTTTCCATAATGTTGAACCATTTCATTTTGATAATGTTAAAACATCCTAAAATATTGTCTTATGCAAAATAGTAAACAGATTGACCATTTTAATAAGCCAAAATGAAATTAATTTACACAAGCAAGTCAGAATTATTTGTTTTGACTTCCTCCTTTAAAAACTGTCAAATTGCTAGAAACCCGAGATTTCAACACTAACAATACTGCCTTTCCTACAAGGTAACTCTTCCAGGCTGTGTTTTAGACCAACTCATCACATAACAGCCAGACTGACTTCAGCCCCAGCAATACCCATTGCTCTGTTGATACATGGTCCAAATCCCACTCTTCTGGAGCTCCTGAAAGGGAGACGAGGCCTGTGGTGAAAGAGCTGACCACAATTACAATGTGTACAACACTCATGCTGTACCGTTGGGGCTGCCTTTGCTTTGTCTTCTGCTGGCCCCAGGGACCGAGCAGCTAAAACTGAAGAAACTGGCACCCAGGTGACAGCTCGAAAGGAAACTGTAGCCACCAGAAGTAAGAGCCCAGAAAGTAATCGTTATCATCTCTCTGGAATCGCCAAGTGCACATAGGGCTGAGACCGGTCACTTCAATCTTGACTTCTACAGCTATACCAAACCACTCAGGCTGTGCTAATTTGTAATTAGGAGTGGGTGATTTATTGCACATTAAGAGCCTTGTAGATCGAGCTGAAAAACTGGGCCTGTCAGAAGCTGTCTGTTAGCATTTCCATTTCTTTCTACACTTACTGCTACCGAAGAAACTTCAGACTGTGCTATTCCAGGTTCCACATTCCTTTCACATGTCATTTTCCAATATATCAGCTCCCATGAAAGGGCTGAAAAATCTGGGTTTTGATGCTACAGGTCATGGCCCAAAATATTCCCCCCAAGTCTTTTCCTCCTGAGAACACAAAAAACCTCTCCCCATCTACTGCAGTTCATGTCCTGCATTTAAGAAATGAACAAAACTTCAAATACACTCAGAGATGAGCTGGGTACAGCTCCCAAAAGCAGCGAGTGCAACCAGCTATAATGCAACACAGGCTCAGAAAAACAAGAGAAAATTTTAATTTCCACAAAACCTCTTGCAAGTCTGTCTGCAGTCAGCCTGGCTCCCTGCACACATCACACGAGTTCCCCACCTGCTGCTGTAGACTATTTTGACATGGGAAGAATCCTCTCTTTGAGACTTTGCTTTCCATCTCCCCTGGCTGCGGGTTTCCCCAGGGCTCCAGCCATTGCATGCACCACCTCCCCTGTCTGAACCCACCGCTGCGGTATTAGAAGGTTTCACCATCTATCTTACAGAAAGATGGCAAAAGAGAGATCCATAAAACATGCAGTTAATATATTTATATGAGGTAACTACTCCCCATCTGGTCGCCGGTGGTTGTAGGAAGGACCACAAAGGTCCGGGCACATTTTCCCCATTGCCTAGTTGCCCCGTGATGAGCAGTGTGGCCTTTTCTCGCTTCAACACTGTATTTTACTTTTCAGGAAATTTCTTCCTGACCCCATCAAGTTTGCCCTGAAACATGAAAATAGATAAACTTAGAGATGACAGTTTTATTTCAAACCATATTTTTTGTTTTCATAAATGTCTTCTGTTTAAGGTTCTTGGCTGTTTGCATACTAAAGAGCCTGCCTTGTTTTCGCTTTGCCACATCTTTGTATTATATTATTTTTAGAGCTGACAAGCACCGTTAGACTGTGGGAACGCTGTAGTGTCTAAAGCAGATTGAATTTGCTGATTGCTGGAGTTCTTTGTGCTGCTCACACAAAATTTCTTTCCCCTATAATACATCTGTTGTTTGTATATTCGATAAAGTTAATATCTATGAAATCAGTCATTTCCCTTAGCTCTAAATTATACTGCAACAGACAGAAGATTGACTTCATTGTATTGACAAGAGAGAACTCTCAATGCTTATTATTTGTGGTGACTTGGAGAGATTACAAAAGCACACAGAACGGCTTTATCAGGGGAGTATATTTCTATAAAAGCTGATAAGGTGATGTATCCACATTAACAGTGGGAATAGTTAGTTTTTAACAAACTTCAACTTTTCTAGTATTTTGAGGAGGAAGAACTAAAGAAATAGCATAAATCAATGTATCATTCCCTTCCTCTCTTCATGCCAGTATCCTGTTTAACACTGATCTCATGTGCAATATTTATGTCTACATAAATAATTCACGAACTAATTAATCCAATTCTTTTATAATTACCTCTTATAATGGCATACAGCCCAAATCCCAGAAGCTTAATTGCTACTTAATGGAGATATTTATGACACCAACACTAGTAAAGAATATAGGCGCTCTCACTTATTTCAATTAGGGATGAGGCTTAAGCTACTAAACTGATTTGGATTTCAAAAACCTCCGAAGGTCTCGCATTTGAAGACACCTGGGTTTTTCACTTAAGAGCAAGAGGCTTCAGCTCTCCTATTTCACATGTGGCCGTATACCAGGGCACAAGAGTCAGCACTCATTTACTGCAAGACGATACCACAGTACCATTTCTCTGATGCTTTGACTCTCGCAGTAGGGCTGTACTGGATTTTGGCCCCATATTGCTAGATACAATCATGTTTGCCCAGCTTGACTTAATACATCGCAGACATGACCAGAGCACAGATCACCCTGAGCTCAACCCATAAGCCTTGCTCAGTACCTGGGAGCAGCCTGAATGTTAGGGGCATCTCAGATGGGAACAGGATGCGATGCGCTATGAATCCTGTCTTAATGAACCACCACAAGGACCAAATTGGACGCTTAGCTGAAGAACATCACTCAAACAGGTGAGAGCAGAAACGTATTGTGTAGATCTGGGAATGTTAGAATCAGGTGAAGATTTCTTGTGTACCACTCACTCCAGTCAGATAGCAAGATGTGAGGGAAATCTCCAGCTTTCTTGGTCTCCTCACCCTTATGCAGCTTCAGTAGTTTATGGTTTTCCCTCTGTGGCCAGCATCGTAGTGAACCAGCATGCCAGAAACCTGCTCAACACAGATAGTGTCTGGTGCTCGACACAGCTGCTGACACCAATCCCCAATTACATTTTCACAAACGTGGAAGGAAAGTGTACACATGGTCAACAAGAGCTCATTCAACCATGCTCCTCCAGCTCTCGCAGGGCCGGCTAAAGCCGTGGAGGCAGCTGGCAACGAGAAACCCTGACTGCTGAGTGCTAAGTGCAGGTCAGCAGCACGCAGCAGGATGGCTCCTGCAGAGATGGGAGCCCCATTCCCAGCAGTGCCATGCCACCCTGGACGGTCCCACAGAAAGGAGGAGAGAGGTCTGGGATTTTGCTAGCCTGGAACAGTTTAAGGGTTGGTTTTGCTTATTTTCCACATGCAAATACAAAGTTTAATAACAGCACAACCTTGCAGTAGATGCAGGTAGCGGCTTAGTGAGTATTTATGATAGTTACCTGCAAGAATTGGATAACTAGCTTTGTCAGCTAGCTGTAGATTAGAAAACCCTTGGAAAAGTAAATAGCATATAAAGGGATCTTTCAGGGCATAACTCTGTGGAGCTTTTGCTCTAGTCACATCTGTTGACATTTTGATGTTTAATTTATTTTATGGGGTCAGGTTAATAAGGGAATTAAGATCACGAGCAGAGTCATGAATAATCAGGTGGCACTGGTCACATCCTCTTGTTCTGTCGTTTATGTCTCAATAGGGGAAAACTGCCTTGATTTAGAAATAAAGGAAGGTTAGCTCTCCCTGCTTCAGCTTAGCAGGCCTGCAATTTTCCCATCATCCCTTCAGAGGAAAAAGTGAGAGAGAAACCTTGCAAAAGGAATAAATGTTTACTAGGCTATCTAATTTGGTAGTCATATTCTTAAACATGATTTCAAGTGAGTAGGATATTTCCTGAGCACAGTTTGACACACACTGCCTGCTATATGAGCATCTTCTGAGGTTGTCTCACACATCACTTAAAATAAACCTCCTTGAAAATATGAGAGCATTCCTTGGAGTGCCATATAATTAAATATGTGCTGTCTTTTCCTTTGCGTATGTTGCATGTCTCTCGGGCTGGCTGCACACGTGCCCCGGCGTAGCTCAACATCCAGAGCGAGGGAAGGGGAAAAGCCTGGAGTGGGACCCCTCATCCTTCCCGTCAGAGATGCCCCATGGTCACAGCCTGTTTTAAGCACCATGTTACAAGGTCAGCCTGGGAAAGGCACCGGTATTTGGGTAGTCAGAGGCGAGCGTGGCATTTCTGAGTAAGGCTTTGTCTGTATTGGGTGGCTGCATCAATCTGGTTTACTTCAGCCTCAGAAACAACAAAGTTTAGGCAGTACAAACAGCTATAGGGATGTATGCATTTTGGATTCAAGAGACTGCATTTAGTTCAACTTGAATGCATTCTCGATTGATTTAAATTAAGGGAAAATAAACAATTCTTAAATGAAAAATGAACACCCACAGATTGCCTGGCACAGGTTTAATTATACACACAGAAAATACTCCTTCTACCAGTGCAATTTTCCCATTGTGAAGAAGTTCTAAAATGTTAATGGCTTTCAACTTGCAAAAACACAATGCCCTGAAACTTCACCCTGTTACTTTTAAAGTGTGCTGTACCAAAAAGTACTTGATAATTAGAGGGAATGTGCTGGTGTGAATATAGAAATCTCATTTTAAAGCATTTAAAAGCTTAAGAATACAGTTTCAAACTGAGAGTTACTTGGGTTTTATGATTGCTTTTATCTTTACTAGCAGCTAAAGACATCCTCTGAAGTCTTAAACTAGTCCTAATCAAATGTTTTAGTCAGTGTATTTTCATGAGACCTGGCAAATTTATTCCATTATGCTGCTATTAACTGGTGGATATTTATGCATTAGGATGCAAAGGAGCAACTCCTACAACTAACAGTTCACTAAGGAAGGTTTCATAATTACACCAAGAGATTGGGAATTAGGATTCCTGGGTTTCTGCTGAGCTGTGGGACAGACATAATGTGCTGTCCCCAAAGTGAGTCACTTTGATTCCCCTATCCACTGAATGCACAATAATGTTGATAAGAAATTATGATGAAGTGTGTCAGGATGTGTTCAATAAAAGGGTGACTTTTTTGGCATTTAGTCCCCTCACCTGCATGCTCACTCTAGGGCACTTTACTGCTGGTAAGGTTCTTTGAGATTCTCAGGTGAAATGCACTGTTAAGAGTGCTTTTATTGGTGTTTATGGGTTGTTAATGAATTAATCCTTTTCTCTCTGACCTGAGTCACAAAAAAGAGAAGCTGAGTTTGAACCAACAACACCGGATAAGTAGAACAGAGATATTTACAAGGAAATTAAAGAGAAATTGAGTTGTTACTAAAAGTGTTTTCAGATAAGCGCTTTTTATTTGGGGAGAAGATTACATTTTTCTGCATCTATCCAACTTTTTAGAAAGAAAAAGAAACCACCTCCACTCCAAGACCCAAAGACTGAAAACCTCTCCATTTCTAATAAAATCTTCCAGCTTTGTTTTTTCAATAAAAAAAAGAAAGTCTGACCTTCTATGTACATGCTTGTAGATCCTTCGCTTCTAGCACTTGATGAACAGACAGGGCAGACAAGCACTAGCAATCACCTGAAGAACATCATGCAGCAGTCAGCAGAGGTCTCGGAGGGACACCACCTCAGTCACCTTGCAGAAATCCCAAAGGGTAGCTTAGAGGGAGAAAAAGCTTTCCTCCCCCATACCTGCAGAGAGCTGGGCAGACAACTCTTGCCAGATATTGTTCTAATCTCAGCCTCTTGTTCTTCTTCGATTTCTAATAAACTTGTCCCCAAGGACAAGGATATGAACAAGCCCCTTAGAGAGTCCCACGCTTTTTAGCATTATAAGCCTTGCTTGTTACTCTTACGAGAACTTCATCACCAGTGGCACTACACCAGGACTGTACTGTACTAGTACAGTCTCGGGGGGCCAGTGCTGATCTCCAGTGTCCTAGATTGTCCTGGGAACCGAATAACCACTATGAAAATTCAAGATATGGGAACAAAACTGAGCCCTGTCAAAACCTTTCATGAAAAATAGGAAGAATCCCATGCCAGGATGGCTTCCATGCCAGGATAGCTTTCTACCGGTGTCCTCACAGCAGTCTGCCACATGCCAGGCGGGCAACCTAACCTTTGGCTGCTGCATGCGCCAGTGCAGTCTTGAATGCAAGAAGCTGCTGCGTTGAAATTTTCCATTGAAACAGCTCTATCTGGCTGAAATGTTCAACAAAACACTTTATAGAGAAAGATATTTTATACAAAAGAATGTCTTGAGTTTAGTAACTCCACTGACTTTGGTTGAAGAAGTCTCCTTTCTGAGCTGATGGTGATTTATCTGCTCTATTAAGTCCAATGACAAAGCGCACGGTGCTTTCAATGGGACCAGAAATTAGACTGTCTGCGAAAAGGCAATGGACGGAGGTTCCACCTCAGTTACTCTGATTTAAATGCAGAGAAGCTCCTGTGACTTCTTTTGTGTTATTTCAGCCCTAAAGGAACGAAATGGAGAGCAGAGCTGTGCCAATGAACAGCAGCACCGCAGTTGCTTAGTCTGAAAATAGCAGATAGTTTAAGCAAAAATATTTTCTTTTATCATGGAATTCCCAAGTATATTTGGGAAATTACTGATTCATTTCTCAAAAGTAACATAAACTCTTTTCATTTAATGGAAAGAAAAACAACAAAGGAAAAAAACCACACAAAATCCTTTGCCACTTCTCACTTATTTTAAGAATATTCTTACCTGGACTCGTGCATCTTATTTCCACATTTTTCTCAAGGTACAATTCAGCTAATAAAAAATACCAATATCTTATCCCTTGTATTTAACAAATAAAATTCTATGGTAATTTCACAATCAACAATGCCTGGTGTTAAGGATTTCATTATTAAATCTGATTGAATATGATTAAATATGGCTCATGCTTTCCAAAATCGGTTGCATGATAGATTTAAATGAACTCATTAGTGGTTAATGCAGCAAAGCGCTTTCTAAATGCTAATGTTTGGCTGCCTTTGGCTCGTTAATTAATTTGAAGATTGTGTAATTATCAGAGCTTTCGATTAGCATACGTCTACTTCTTTTTATTCCCAAATGACAGTTGTTTGCATGTAACTATTGGAAATTCAATTATATTTATAATAAAAATAGGACATCAAACTGCCCAAACAAGCACACTCTGCATGGGAACACCATCTTTTCCTTTAAAGTCTTTTTTTATTACTGTTATTTTCAAAAAGAACATAGGCTCAGCAGCTTTCTCTCAGCACAGAGAAGGGATAGCAAAGTACACAGCTTTGCCAGAAAATTACATTCCTCTGAAAAGTTGTGTAAGATGCATGAGGTCTGAATAGAGCTTGGAAAGAAACAGGAGCAGAGCCTGGCTTGTTTATTCTTGCGTGCTTTTTTTTGGGGGGGGGGGGGGTTGGTTGTGGTTTGGTTTTTTTTACTTTTTTAAACTTTTTTTTATTCTGTACTTCACTTTTAAAGGCCAGCAGCCATGAAACGAGGCAATAGAGCCCAAACAGCCTATCCAGAAGAGATGAGCTGGCGTGTATGTAAGGACACGGCACAAACCTGGGTTGCTGGTCGATGTGCAGAACCACAGAGCCACGGGCTTCGGTGCAAGCTGGGCAAGTGTCATCTGTTAAATACACTGTGCTGATACTTAGGGCAATGAATGTACTGGCAGCTCTACTTTAAATAACACAAAAGCATGGAAATAAAGCAGAAATAGTCTCTTAAGCAGATATTGGGGCCATAAATGCAACAGAAACTAAGAACTGAATGAAGTGTTACAGTCAAGGCTTGTGTCTGTAAGAGAAAGACGTGGATTATGAGACACAAGCGCTTCATAAACATTAGCATGGACTCACGAGAGATGCCATAGGGATAACTTGTGTCCAAGTTTCCTTGAGCTGTAAGGCTCTCAGAAGAAGAAAAAAGAGTTTTATCTTCTGCAGGCATTTTGAATGACGACAACTAAAAAATTAAATCAACTGTCTGGCTCATTTCTCCCATGCTTTTTAAAGGCACATCTCATTTCTCTAACAAGTCTCCATGGTTGTCTTCATAGCACACGCTGAATTAACATCAGTCCTTACAACTTTTAACAGGGAACTTTTTTGTCATCGATACATTTTTTTTCCATTAAATATGGGATTCTCTGCTGTAGTTATCCAGGGCCACAAACAGCTGGAGTAGTAGCACAAGCTTAAAAGCCAGAAAAACAAACCTTGGGGTTCATTAGCATGCGTGCTGTGAAAGGAGCCCTTCTCTGCCAGCAGCTGCAAGAGCAACAACGCATTAACATATGGAATAATTAAGCCAAATAAGTAACTATTACATCTTCTAGTGAAATAGAACAACTTCATTTTCTCAGTCAACTTCTATCTCAAAAACATCCAACATGCATCACTTAAATAAATCACCTGGTGAGTTTGTTTTTTAAATTGCTATTAATCATGGATGTTCATCTTATGCACTTTTAAATGGATATTTATTATTAAAAAATGAGCAACTAGGCACAATTAAGTAGATAGCACTTCATACCGCCAAAAACCTCAACCCCCCCAAATCTTCATTCAAGGGAAAAAGGCAAGGAATGATTATGAAGCAAAATGTGTCACCCTTAACTTCTAAGCTATTGCTTGTTTCAATGCAAAAAATTTGTTAATTCTTTGGTTTTCACTGAATTAGCTGCCTTGCTACGCAATTCCTATTTCAGATGGAGGTCAAGCTCAATCAGTAGCAGGGGGATTAAAAAAGGTAGGGCTTGGTTCCATTAATAATTTACAGTGAAATAGGGAAGCTGAGATGGGTATCTTTGAGAAAAATCGCACCTCCGGTGGAGGCAAAGGCCTGTCGCCAGCTTTACTGTCATATGGGA
Organism: Harpia harpyja; assembly: GCF_026419915.1. NCBI lineage: Eukaryota > Metazoa > Chordata > Aves > Accipitriformes > Accipitridae > Harpia > Harpia harpyja. The sequence goes on along the minus strand of NC_068951.1, from coordinate 37,234,698 downwards.
GCACAGGTGGATCACTGGACAGGTTATCCAGCGCTCAGCCAATTTGATTAATGCCTGCAAATCCTTTCAGCACCTGCTTCCCATCTCTAAAACACGCAAACCCAGGTGTTTGCAGCATGTCCTAGAAGATGGCAGTGAACCCCAGCAGCAGCCCGCTGTCGGGGTTTGCTCCACGTGCAAGGCCACCTCCTTCCCTCAGCCTCCACCACCAGCTTTGAGGGAAAGCAAATACAGACAGACCAAGGTGAAAGCTCACCCAGGAGCAGAGTACACAAGACCTGTTGGCTGGGCTTCCCAAAACACCCCTCCTCATCCATCGGACCGCCGGAGAGCCACCAGGGTGTTGTGGAGAGTTTCTAACGATGTTGCAGCAATGCCCGTTTTAAGGCTTCAACCACCTCCGTGGCAGCAGCATGTTGGTTTTCAGGCATGACATTAAGAATTCAGAGAGTCTTAGGGATGAACTGCTGCACAGAAATGTCATCTCTTAAGGCAGCTGGAAAAGAGAATCACTAACTCAGCGGCTGTCCAAAACCAGCAGAAGATGCAGGAATATTAACGGACCCATCATGGAAACAGGCCAGTGAAGAATATTATCGCTGAAGGGTGCAGGGACAGGCAACAAACAGAAAAATCAACAGAGCTTTTGCCATAGTCTCTGACCGGGAAGGCAGGGAGTGAGGAGGAAGGAACCGGGCAGCTCCTGGCACCTGTGAAGAGGACTGATGAAAAATAGATGAAATAAAACTTAAAATATGCACTTAAACCATGGCATTGGCTTCAGGAAAAGGTGCAGCACAGTTTAGCAGAACACCACTGAAAAAGAAACAGGAAAGCAGTGGATTTTAATGAAGAATTGCAACCGCTGTCTGAGGCACAGGTCACACCAAATGTCTGTAATGAATTTTTAAAGCTAGTCACAGAGACAGAGATGGAAATTTTGTTGTACTGAAGTTCCCAGCAATTTGGCTACTGACTTCCATGAAGCAGGCAGTCAGCCACCCTAGAAACATCTATAATACCAAGAGGGAAAACGCCTTCCACCCTCCTGGGGTACATTTATGGATGAGAGGGGCAAAATGTGGCATTACTGAAATACCCCTCCCTGTTGTTGGTTAGGAGACCGCCTCTGATATTAATCATACAGACATCACTTAAATCCTGCATTTAATGCTAATGGCCATGGACTTTGCCCCAGGGAGCTAGAACAGTGGGAAGAGGCAGCACTTCTGCAAGACAAACTAATGCAAGGAGACGAGAGGAAGGTCAAGTGCAGAGCAGCTGACCTCAGTCTCCAACGGCAACTGTGCCTGGGGAAGTTTCCCTGTCGTTCTGCAAAGCTGACAGCCTGGTACTCTTCATGAAGTCCTAACCTTTCTCTCCTTCCCCCCTGCACATCTACACACACACACACATATGCCTGCTGTAACAGCAGACTTTAGAAGAGCACCCCATCCACCCATCAGTTGAAAGGACTGTGGTCCCAGTGCATCAACTGTTGTATCTGCCTTTTAATCTCCTTTTTTCCATACTTGAGGCATACTCTGGCATCTTCACTTCTGTAGATAGTGAGGGCCTGTATGCTATCATTTACTCAGCGGACGATGAATCTGACAGTCTAATCTTAACTTCTTAACAGCTGTGTTTATTTACTAAAGTAGTAAATTGTTTCCTCTAAAGCACAGAGGGGGTTGGTTTGAACAAACTAACATCTCTGCAATTTGGTGAGATTTGGTACTCGCACATGCTTTCTCTGGAAACTATACATTTTTCTATCACTGAAGTATCTGAATTATAGGCAATCTTGGGATCCAATCTTTGTTTTAATGACTCCTCCGGCTGCTGTTTTGTATAGAGGAGAAGGAAGGCTGGAAGTACAGTAAATTGGCTTACAGGAAATGGGAAATAATAACACTACTTATGTTCTGAATCTTACTGACTGCATTTGCTCCCGTTCCAAGACACTTTTCTCTTTCCTATTTGTAGTTCAGTTCAGATGACAAGTCCTTGCAACACCATGTTGCTCTTTTAGCCTCTCTCCACGCTTAGACAAACTGGACACTGGATAGTTGCGCGCAAGAAGCAATGCTCTAGGTCAGAAGAGGTGTTAGGACATCTTAAGGAGAGTCACACACCTGCACCCTGAAACTTAAAACTCAGCCCTATTAGTCCAGACCAAGTTCTTTTTTGAGTTTCTGGAAATTGCCTTCAATATGAGGCAAGTCTTGCTGGGATGCCTGGCAGCAGCTCCTGAGTTGCAGGGCTTGCCATGGTGCCTGGCTTGCACCGTTCTGCCGGATGCTCCTGCTCTTGCCCCAGGACCACGACTGCTCAGGAGCCTGTACAAAGCACAACTAATGCCCTAACACCAGGGAAAGGAAAAGAAAATGAAATCTTGCAGCTTATCGTGAACCAAGTACAGCACTGCTGCAGCAATCCCAGCTGGAGTAGCAAGTTTTGGAAAATAGTAGAGACACACAAACCTAATGGGAAAATAACACATCCTTCTTGCTCAGCGGCAGTGATAAAATAATGCTAATAAAACCTCCTCTTCTAGTTTCCACTTTTCCTTGGGGATATGGAAGCAGCTGAGAATACAGTACACACCTACCCCCTCCACCACTGGTGAGACTGTTTGATCCTTAAAATCCCTCTCTCAATTAGGGCTGATAAAGGATATGTCTTTTCTTCTGACTTAATCCCCATGGCAGCAGCAGTCATGCTCAGGCCCCTAAGAAGAAGGGTCCAGGTTGCTCCCCAATACAGGCAAGAGCAGAGCAAATAATAACCGAGAGCTAGAAGTGATCTGAATACTGAAAGTAGTTTATACCTCTTCACCATTTTTCAGTCATTCCCTACATACCCATAGACACAGAAGCACCCTCAGGTGCCCATTTGCTGGAGAATACATCCAGAAATCTCAGCATGTATCAGGCTGTTGTGGTTTAGCCCTAGCTGGCAACTAAGCCCCACACAGCCACTTGCTCACTCCCCCATGGCGGGATGGGGGAGAGACTCAGAAGAGTAAAAGTGAGAAAACTCGTGGGCTGAGATAAAGACAGTTTAATAAGTAAAGCAAAAGCTGTGCACACAAGCAAAGCAAAACAAGGAATTCATTCCCCACTTCCCATGGGCAGGCAGGTGTTCAGCCATCTCCAGGACAGCAGGGCTCCATCACGCCTAACAGTGACTTGGGAAGACAAACGCCATCACTCTGAACATCCCCCCTTCCGTCTTCTTCCCCCAGCTTTACATGCCGAGCATGACGTCCTATGATGTCTGGAATATCCCTTGGGTCAGTTGGGGTCAGCTGTCCCAGCTGTGTCCCCTCCCAACTTCTTGTGCCCCCCCAGCCTCCTCGCTGGTGGGGTGGGGTGAGAAGCAGAAAAAGCCTTGACTCCGTGTAAGCACTGCTCAGCAGTAACAAAAACATCCCTGTGTTATCAACACTGTTTTCAGCACAAATGCAGCACACAGCCCCAAACTAGCTACTATGAAGAAAATTAACTCCACCTCAGCCAAACCCAGCACATTCTCCACCCTTTATTCCATACCATTTATGTCATGCTCAGGTCCCACACTATCTAACACGTCCTCATTAACCAACACATCCTCATTATCCAACACGTCCTCATTAATCTCTTAGTACTCTTACCAAGCATGTTAGAATTATCACTGGAGCATTTTATGAATTCACACTTCTGTTTTGTTTCAATTCAGGCATCACGTACATCTCCACTTCCCAGGGTGCCCTTCCCCATTCTCACAGGTTCTGGAACATTTCTGTAGAACTGGTTTGGGAGGGTGGTCCCAGGTGGAAGCCATGGGCAGATACAACCCTCAGCCTGGTCCTCCCATCCTGTTTTGGGGGAAATACCTTCGGAGTAGGGAATTTTGAGTTTTATTCCTAGCTTTGCTGTAGACCTGCTGGGCAACTCTGGACAAAACCCGCCACTAGCTGAAAACCAGGAAGGGGGAACAGTGCAAACAAAGGCTTGTAGAAGAGAAAAAAGGTGTTTATGTAAAACTTTCAAGAACAGTGGGGTCCCATCTTTGCTGGGACATCAGTAATGCAAACTCATAAATTATTGAGCCATTGTTCATATTTATTATAGCAGAACTGCAAAACTAGGAGTCTTATTTCATTTTCAATTTCCCCCCCTCTCTTCCTCACTCGTGCCAGAGAGCATATTTCTTATAAACATGATTCTTATTTCAGTATTCATTAGATTGTTTGTCAAGAAGAGCAGCTGGTGTTGATGAATTGATTAAGACACACTGAGGACGGTTCAGCCTAAAGAAGAAAAGACACAACAACAGATTTCGAATATGTAAAAGGCTGCTGTAAACGATAAAGAAACAGCTTCTTCTTTCTCCCCACATTCAGGGTGGACAAAATAGTAAGTTTTTAATTGCAGCAAAGAAGATTCAGATTAGACAGAAAAGTGCTTTAACATTAAGACTATCGCAGTATTGGAATAGATGGCTGAGGAAAGCCTTTGAGACCAGATTGGCAGCTGTCTGTCAGAAGCAGGCACATGCAGCCTGCCTGACTGCCGACTTCTCTTCAAGACTACAACTGCGGTCATTTCCCCTTGCCTTCCTAATTATTTGATGACTCCATTATTTTCAAACAGAACCTCCAAAAGCAAAAGTATTCAATTTGATCCTGCTTATTTAAAAGTCCTCCTAAATAAAGTGGAATAAAATGGATGAAAAGCTGGAGAGACAGAACTCTTGGAATTCCTCTGTCCACACATGTAAAATGTCATCCAGCTGCAAACGACACAGAAAGCCACGTAACGGGCTGATGTTCAAACTAACAGAGCACTATGGGCACAGATTTCTTATTATTTCTCATTTCTTGTCCAATTCAGAGGCATAACTTACCTGCAACGAGAAAAGCAGCCGACAAACACTGAGATGATTTATCCACCCAGCCAGGCAAACAGTAATAAGCCAGCAGATAAATAAATAGGTCAACAAGTATTTTGCACTTGAATGCTCTAGATAAGAAATCATATACCTAAACCCCAAACTCGGAGGCATATGCACTGTCCAGGCAACAGCAACAAACTATACCTCTATTTAACTGACATTTCAAATGGGTACTGAACAGGAAATTCCCCTGCTTTAACACCACACCATGCAAAGTCATAATTTGTTCTCTATGAAAACCATACTGAATGATTTCCTGTAAAATTAGCTGCAGGAACTAAACTGAAATTGAGTATTTAATAGAATAAAATAATAGAATATTTAATTCAGCACACACAGCAAGATTTACCGATTTGAGCACGAGATGGTAAACAACGCAATTGCAACTGTACACACTCCTACTTCTTTGCCTTGGGAACTGGCTTCTGGCTTCAAATTACTTCCTGCTAGAAAGCAGTTTGTTCCTATCTACCTAATCAGCACCTGACTTTGCTGCAGTATTCAAGCAAACTGAAGATAGATGAGATGTGGCAATAGAAAGTGAAAGAACTGCAAAACTTTCAAATAACAACTTAAAAAGTAAACTAAGCATCAGTAATTGCACTTCTGCACTGTTTTCCTGAGGTGGGAATTCCCTACCTTAAAAATGATTCACTTACAAGAAATTAAGGGATATATGCCAGAATCTACTGCAGCTCCCAATTTAAGTATTAGGAACAGATGGTTATTATATGATAAAAAAGTCTTTTTCCATAAAGTGTAAAGCCACAATGCAGTTCAAGCATAACAGCTAGCAGACATTATGCTCCTAGTAGCTTTTGTAATTGCAAACGATGCAGCACCGCAACTCCGTGAGCAAGAAAAAAATTGTAAAGACCCAATACAGCTTTGGAGAACCAACAGCCACGTTTAGATGACTTCCACCCTACCTGTGCCTGGCATTTATTAAAGATTGACCCTACACCTTCAGATAGTCTTGTCAGTAGAAGACATTTAAAGCAGGGACAAAGGTAGAAATTAAACTAAATGGAGCCTGCAGATTTAATGTTTTCTATGAAGGCTGAAACAACATACAAGAAGAGCAAATGGTGCCTTAGATTTGTTGTATGTGCCCTTCAAGACAGTGGAATGGGAAACACGATCTTCAATAGATGGATTTTTAATATTTGTCAGAAAAAAACCCTTCATCCACCAACATTTCTTTTCAGAAGTGCTGCCCTAGGTCTGCTTGCACTGAAGTAATTGGAAATTTCCCCTCAGCATCGCTGTGAGCAGGGACCTTTTGTTCTCTAACTGGGAAGGGAGAACACTCAATCCGAGCTGTCGCCAGCCCAGTGAAGAAGTCTTGAAATGTGCAAGAACATGTAACTCAGAAAGCTCAAAATGCAGCTCTCTCAAGGCAAAAATTAGGGTTCTCAGCACCTAGAGCAAGTCAGAAAATCTCTGTGGAAACAAGAAAAGAGTCTGTTGAAAGTACTTGACCTCTATTGAGACTTCTTGACATCTTCTTGAGACCAAAATCTTGACGTGGTATCTGAAGAATGTATCTAGGAGCTGAACATTTTCACATTACGTCTATTAAGAAGACTTGTGTCTTTTTTAATCCTTCAAACAATCCTTTATGGTACCAATTTCCAGTTAGTCAGATAAATAAGAAAGCCTCTGCACGGCAGATCTCCTGGGTCAGCTTTCCTTAAGGACAAATTGTACTAACTGGGGCATCATTGTTCTCTGCAGAATAAATTCCTCCTAAATTACTATTCTGTTACAGCTGCCCTGTGCTGACATCAGGGAACCAAAGGTGTTGCTTAGACTTCCATTAAATCATTTCCCTACAAGGTAGGGAACATGGCCTTTATGAATACCTGAGATCACAAGTTCCTACAGCATTACAAAACCCAGACTGTTACAGCATGAGGATAACTAAACTTCAAAGGGAAGATTTGGGTGGGAATGGCATAATGCACCTACCTGGAATATTGTCTCCTCCTCAGGGAACAGAGGCGGGCATCACTACCCTGCAAGCGTAATATCTAAGTACTGCACCACCACTCCGTGGTTCCTGCATCTCGGGGGGGGCATGCTCTAGAGGGGAGTGTTTGCCCTAATGAAATTTCAAGACACACACAAACTTTCTGTATCATGTAGTTAGTACAAACAGTCTGACTCAAAACCATGAAATTGCTTCGATATTGCTCTCTCAAAATTCAAACGATGACAGAGAAATCCTGAAGTGCTCTCAGACTCCAGGTGAAGGGAATCCAAGACTGGTTCGACACTTGTAAAATACAGTCCCTCCTCCATTTTCAATCCATTACGTATGTTTTTCAACAGCAAATTTCAACATATTAAAATAAATTGATTTTGATAACATTACTAAGAAAGCTATTAATTTTGAACATATTATAGCAAATAAACAGTCTACATGAAAAAGCAGTAATTTCACCATAAAGTTCTAGCGACATTGAAAATAAACCCTCTGGGTTCGCTCTCTTGGATTGTGACACGGCCCACAATTCTAAAGGAATTTAAAACATCATTAGGTATAGATGGATACATGTCATTTCATGTGCAAATCTAAATGGTTTCAAACATCTGAAATACAGTAACACAAATAACATTCCTTTCCATAATCAATGTCAATCACTCCGTAAGAACGGATCTCTCTGACGTGAGACTGCATTACCAAACAGGAGCCTGCTCCCACGCCTCCAAAATCTTCTAAACAGCTGGAGTGTGGCTGTGAATGTCACTAGACCCAGTTTCTCTTCTGCAAGTGTATGGGTAAGGAGAAGATGAAACACGTAAAACGCACACGTGAGAAAGCAGTTCATCTAAACCAAACGCATAGCGGTAAATGGTGGCAGAGGATAGCTTCACCGTTTTCAGAGGATCTACTGCGTGTTCATAAAGAGTATGTAGCTGTACAATGTATTATCTCCCACTGCTTCTTATGTACTGTCTTACATGAAAATGTGCCAAAGTAAGTATTAAACATAGCGTTTCAGTCTACCACCACCCCAACGTAATCATGTGCAAATCTTCTGAACCAAGCATTTAAAACTACATTCAGCCAAGGTAATATCAAAATATATTTTATTCTGGACCTCTTTCAGATCTGATTCAAATTACAGTTGTCAAAGCAATACAATGCAAAGGGAAACTGCAACAGAAAATGTGCCTAGAAGGGATATAAGGGCCTTGGGGACAAATCATTGTGATGTAGAACCAAAATACATCATAAAGTGTAATTAACATGGTCCAGGACAGTATAGAACATCTATATCAGTCTTCTTTAGACAATAATCATGAAAACTGAACAATAAAAGTCCTTTAAACAAGTACAAAAAAACTGTCATGGGCTGGTTTACACTTTTACAACAGTTGTAATTTAACTGGATAACTGAAGAAATGATGCAGACATTTTAATCCAGTGCTATAGGTAGGCTCACAGAATTAGACCCAAAGGATTTGTAACTCCAAATGAAACCATTACAACTACAATGTCAATGTCAGGAGAGAGAGAAAATTACTTCTGTATTCTAGAATTACTGTTCTGCACACTGCAGTCTGTTGAGGACAAGATTGCAAAGTACACTGGACTAGCAACAACATGCAGACTGTTTTCTTGTATTTACCCACAAATGTCAAAAAACATTATGAAGTAAAAATGAATGATTATTTAAAAAAGAAAACAAAACAAAAACATGCCTCAAGTTATTGTCAAGCTTCAAACTTAAAGGCAGAGAAAGCGAATTATGTACTCAAAACTACTGATCTGAAGCACTATTAACACTAAACCTGCAATCCGCAAGAAACGGCAGATTTTCCTGGTTCGTCTGCCTTCCATCAGACTGACAGTGAAGACAGTCACACTTTCACAGAACGTGGTATTTCAGAGCTTTCTCTAGAGGGAGAAGTGAAGACTGCTCCACAGCTCTCTCCCTACGGAAAATGTCAGGGATCTTGATGGAGATTTACTGCTGTCTCCCGAAGCCATATTTGCTTCTAACATGCCACAATGTTGCTTCTGCTTTCTTCAGACTTCTGGAGAGTGTGAAACTGATCCCACTGGGGAACGGCTCTACAGGACTTTGGGAAGGGAGAAGCTATCATGCTTGTCAATGACTTTGGGAAGGGAGAAGCTATCACGCTTGTCAATGGAAAAGGAACACTGGGCTAAATCCGGCAGGCAATCCTGCTCTGGCAAACCCCCCCCTCAAAGCCAAGGGGAGTCTTGGCTCGAGTGAGATGTGGCTCGTTTTACCTATGCGGCACGCTGCATGGTATTACACAGACCCAACGCCTCCGATGCTTATTCTGGCAAGGTTTTCTCATGAAGTGAAAGACAATGGGATTTCTGGTTAAGTAAAGACTGGAAAAATCGGGTCCCAAGGCTCCTCTTTGCTAAACAGACAAAAACATACAACCTTTTATTTACAAGCTGAAAAACCCAGTTTGCGATTTTAATGAAATTCCTTCATTCGGCAGAACTAAACGCATCAGCTGCTAAGATTGCTCTGTAAGCAAACTGGCACAACCGCCCTATGCCACCTACTATTCTTCCTAAACACAAAGAACATTTCAAAGGTACAACGTCCCATTAAATACCCTAGCATGAGGTAAGCAGTGTAAGGAAAAAGGAGTGCTTTTTAAAATGAAAATTAATTAAAATTGGTAGAAATCTTTGGCCTTTCTCTCAAGATGCATTAAAGTGTCATGAAATCAAGAAACATGCTTCAAAATGCCATGTCATTCTGACTCTGGTAACTATTACCTCCCTCCACCCAACCCAGAAAAAGAGGCACTTTTAGTGTTTCATATAAGATTTCCAATCATCTAGTAGACACGCTAAATAACCCTGCACAATTGTAGTCCCAGAATAAACTGAGTTTATCAACATTACAAAGAGTCTAAAAAAGCTTTTATGAGGACCTAGATATTCTCTTAACTACACTAAAAAGTCCACTGGTTGGGAATCTTTACATCAATTTAAAAATGCAGGAAAAAAGGTAAAGTAAAAATAGAAAAAGAGGAACTCTACAGAAACCTGGACTAATTATGCAGAAATGAGAAACGGGATTCTGAGATGGATGCATAGAAAGACAGCGAACTCAAGAGCAGTTCATTTCTTATTCCATCATTAATTCTGAGCCCAGTTTTTCCCCTTCCTTTTCTCCTCTATCTGGATATTTGCCCATTAACGTGTTGAACTGGAAAAAATAGGAACTGTAATGTATGCAAAGGCTTATGCACACGTCTGCCTTTACACTTGGAAAACAGGCGCAACAGAATTTTACTCTGTAAGACTAAGCATGTGCATACGTTTATACAACGTTAGGGTCTTACCGACATTTGGCATACTCAATTTAAAGGAACAATTTGGATAGTCTACCTCACTATTGAATACGAGGTCTTTGTGCTATAAAAGGTAACAATTAATGTCATGGTTCTCTTTTTTTTTTTCCTTTTTGCTTCACATAATCACAGAACCTAGCACACCTTGCATGCATGCATTTAACAGTGTATAAAACAAGAGGCGAGAAGAGGTGTGAGCAGGAGCAGCACTGTGGCATGCTAGTAAAGGACAACAATAAAATATCTATTGGCCAGATCCTTTGCTAGTGGAAACTGGCATCATTCCACTACAGTGGGGCACTGCTGATTAACACCAGGTTGGGGGTCTCAGCCTGCGCGTCCAGAGCACTCAAGTCAACAGATCTGACGTTCCCGCTGGACTGTGCTTCGAGCACCTGAAAGCCCTGGACCCGTGATACTGAAGCTCTGTTTCGTCTATTTCTGAATATGTGGTACTATGCTTAAGCAACTAGAATTACAACCAAAAGAGCTGATGATTGAGAAAGAGGAAAATGGCAATACCCTAAAACATGGCTGTGTGATTTTGCAGCTATGTCACAGAATTCCACCACAATTGTTTAGATTGGCTGAAAGAATCATCCAATAACTTTTATGAAAATGAATAAACTGTCCATATTAAAATACAAAAGTACTATCAAGAATCACTTCTGACTTTCAGATTTAAATTCAGTGCAATTGACAAATGCATTGCTAAACGAAAAATGCAGCTTAAACATACTCAAAACATTTGTGTCTATTCCTGGGAGCACAGTTTAAAATTATTGCACAGAATTTTTTTTTTATTTTTATTTTTTTTTCATTAAATGACAGAGGTCAGCCACAGTCATGGACCTCCAGCAATAAAAGCAATATTTCAAGTGCCAGACACTCAATATATTAGGTTTCCTACATATTGTAACTCACAGGGTAATTGCTCTAAACATTTGTATTATGTTCCAAAACCCTAAAAATAGCTGGCACTGAACCACCACAGATGACTGTCTTTATGGATATGACTTTTTGTTGGTTTTAAATGCTGTGTATGATAGTATTATAATCCTGGGGTATATATAAAGAATGTATTGTTGACTTCTCCTTACCACTGGCAAATTGCTACCCTACCTTAGCCAAACTCAGACTTGCTTCAAGTCGTGTTTATTCCATGGAAATAGCAGAAATCAATGCCTAAAGAACAATGGTTAAAATGTCAAAGCTGCATTATCTCAATTAAATCAATTCATACCTAACTTGGAGAGGAAAAAAAAAAAAAATCAAACCAAAACAAAAAAATAGGTTAGAGACTAGCAATCATAAGCCACAAAATTATTTGTGATTGAAATAGTGTTATAAAACTGGTAACTTTGCAAAGCTCTGTAATATAAACCATTCCTTAAGTAAAATGCCTGTGACATAAATTTGACAACCTCTCTTATAAATTTACACTCTTGGAATCTTATGCAAGACATGATGCAACCTTTTCGACTACACATACGCGTAAACACAACCTCATGCTATCATTTACAAATAAAATCACTATCAGTATACTTTTAATCACATGAGCAGAAAAAGGTTTGCCATATACATCTGTCATTGTAAGAAAAATACTTGATATTGTAAACAGAGTAAAAGACACTATATAGTAGTGATTATTAAAAAAATAGCAGCTTACATCTACCCTATATTTGGAAAAAAATGTAGTCACAAGATACAATAAACTGCAGGACTGGAGCAGCAGGGGAATTAGTGCAAGTATTCATCTTTTAAATAAGCTGAATCACTGCTATTAAAATAAACTTGAAGCAAGTCCTTTGTTTAAGTTTTTTTTTTTAAATCTAAGGTAGTAAACATTTTGCCTCTTAATGGCAGTGTTATCAAATATATGCCAAAGATTTTATTTTAATAAAGAAAAATTACATGAGATACTTTTAATACTGGAGTTTGGTTACAATTATACATCTAAGCTCCTACAAATAACGATGGACAACTCTCAAAGAAGCTGTGGCATGAACCCTTGTCCAGAAAGATCTTAACCTCTTAAAAAACAATCCCCCAGCTATACTTTGCTCCTTTTCACAATAGTGCACAATTTAACCATATTTTAGCTATGGTCTTAAAGCAACAGAAGATGCAATTTTTCCTCTTTTTTTGTCCTTTTTTTTTTTTTTGCATCCCTGTATTTTTCTTTTCTGTATTTTTGTGCCCTTCAATTCTTAAGTTTGGCAGAATTATGTCCCAAATAAGAAACTACTGCATTTCAGCCATGTCACCAGAAAATAAAACATAGCATTATACCCATTACCGTCATACTTCGTAGATGAGCAGGACGTGAAATATCACGCCTCGAAGAAGGTTTTTTTTTTTTCTTCTCTCTCCATAATCCCTTTTCCACCCTCCCTCTGTTCACAAAATTGTGCTCTGGGAGCCACAAAATGTACCAAACATTATCAGGTTCAATCTACCTTTTCAAAGAATGCATTACAATATGTTTCAAAGAAACATTTTTTTTCCAAGGTGAAAAAAATATAAACAAGAAACTAATTCACTCCCTTACTTCATGCATCCGTAAACTTAACCAAAACAAAACAGAAAACCCAATGTTTAAAAGCAAAGAAAAAACTACTGCTGCAGATTTCTGTAAGTCCATTTTCTCTGTACACACAAACTGCTCAACTACTGAGAAGGAAAACAAAAATACCCCACAATCCATTGTCACAATGGATTTAAAGGGGGGAAGGGGTAATGAAGGCTGCCATTAGTATCTTCTGAATTTGGTATGTATATGGGTCTGCTCTTGTATATGGTATATTTCTCTCTCTCTCTCTCTCTTCTGTTTTTCATATCCAAAACCTTTAAATGTTATTTTGGGGCACAGCAGATTCCAGCACTTGGTGAACAGGATTCACAAGCTGTGACAAAACTCTGTCATCCTCTTCAGGGTGTAATTTCTTTTTTTTTTTTTCTCTTTTTATATACAGTATATGTATATATTTCTTTTACGTTTGGCTGTAGTGGACTGGCCATGGTTCAATTGGGACTATAGCAGTACATGGGTCAGGGACAGTCATTTTGGCTATGTACACATTCATAGTCGGTCCATGGCTTCCAACTAGTAGCGCTATTTCCGTAGGTCTAATACACAAACCTGCAAGAAAAAGAAATACATATACAGAAATTGCACATTGCACAATATTGCACATTTATACAATTCCGTGTGGGGTATCTGAGCAAAACCTACGAAACAGATTGTGTAAGCTTAATCTTGTATCTATTAACAATAGATTGAGGGGGGGGAATCACCAGGTGAGCACTTTGTTTATGAGCACCCAGCCAGAGCCAGGTGCTAAGGGTACTGCTGCCTAAGGAATTACTATCAGAACATTAACAACATCTTACGTAAGCTGTTTGCCTGTTATTTAAGATTATGAGGCCAAGAACTTACTTGAATCTAGGTTATAAAAATATAGTAAAATGAAATTAAAAATGTGTGGGCAAATACTAGAATTGATCAGAATAATTCTGAAAAAACAGTTAATGGAATACAAATTCCAGTTTTAGTCTTTTCAAAATCTTCACTAAGTAGTGCTTCTAGTCCTGTTAGATATATAAATCTACTAGCAAAATACAATCATATACAAGCTATGCTTTCAGTCACCAAACAGTTCAAAAGTACCTATATTTGCTTAGTTATTACCAGCTATAAGTACATTTAAAACAGAGGGGATGAGAAGGGCTTTCACTAGCAAACAATATAAACCCAGCATTTTTAAAAGAGCAGAAACTAAATGAAAACAAATCTGTTGCAAGTACAATCAGCCTCTTGGGCCAAATTAACTGGAAGACTGGAAAGGTTACACAGCATGTATATAAAAGGGTCATCTAGGGGGGAATGATAATGAATTTCTACTGAGGATATGCCTTGAACTTTTGTTCTTTTTATGATATTGTCTATACTTATAAGACTAAAATGATATGAAAGACCAATCAAAATTAATTCTCTACAATTTAGTCTACTTAAGGGTTCAGAACAGAATACAGGAAGTTCTGGATTTAACAAAGCAATCTTGCTTACCAGCATGGAGCATGCAGGACAGGAGAACACTTTGGCGCCTTTGTTAAGCTTGTACCTGAGACTCTGGACTACAAAGCTACGAGGATTGCTTTTTGCTGACATTTGTTACTTTAAGCTACAGCACTTCAAAATGCAATTCCTTTATCGCTCTTATTTTATTCTAATTTTGCTTTTCCTTAGGCTCTCTTCTCCTTTCTTTTGAAACCATGGCAAAAGAGAGGCAAGCAAAAAAACAAGTATTGTACTTGTTATGAAGAACTGCATGTTAATATTTTACTGCAGTACTTTGCAGCACAATGTCAGAAGAGCTAGGAGGTGATGCTACAACACACCACTATAAGTTGATAGGGGGTGCATTCATGATTAGTTAAACATATGGTTTTATTCCCTTCTTCTAAGCAAAGTAATCAGACTGGTATTTACGTATAGCTCCTGTCATTTTTAGGAACTTTTTAATTACGAGAATTCAGAAATTTGTACGTTGTTCTGCTGTCCTTTCCGTTGAATGCAACGCAGAAGATATTTAATTCCTATCATGCATTATAATAGCATCACCTACACTGAACATTTTCACTCGAAAAGGGCAAAGAGGCAAAAATGAACTTGTTTCCAGACTACAATGAAAAGACCAGCCACACTGAACACATTTCCATAGTAAGTCCCAGTAGGGACAGAAAATCTAAATTAGAGGCATCTTCACCTTCTGAGATTTTTGGAGGGTTTAGAACGGTAATGCATTAAGCTCGAACAAAGACATTCTCCTTACAACATTACAGCACCCTTATAGGCGAAAATCTACAGGTGAGCTGGCTGTATTCAAAGTTCAGCTACAGAAGGAAATTTTGTCTCCATTGTTAGTCAAAAGATGTCCAGAAGATGCCTGTTTTTAGAATGTCAACCAAGTCAAGCAGCACTTACTGAACCATCTGAAGCACTTGCTCCAACTTTGTCTCCTGCTGCATTCCAGCAAACCTCAAAAATCCCTCCTGTTCCCCGATAACTGTGAACTAGGGCACCTGTCTAAAAAGGGACAAAACATGTAATTAATATAACAAAATCCAAGCGAACAAGTAAAATTTGTACAGCATGTAAAACTTCCCCGCTGCTTTTAAAAGCTGAAATTCTCAGAGGAAATGGTCCAGATGAGACTTGTGGACAATCTCAGCACTGTGTTAAAGACCGCGGCAAACACAATTATTGCATCTTGATCTCTTGTGGTCGACAGGCAAAACGGGGGATGGTCATGACTACTTCCAATTACTGAAATGAGCCTTTCAAAAACTAATATCCAATTCCCAGTAGCCAGAGATCACACCTTGCATAACAACAAGGTCTTTAGACTTTCATTTGCAATCAGCCCTTTTTTTGCCAGAAACACAAAACAAGTAATAGTGTCCTTTCTTAGAAAGTTAAGTACAAACTTTTTGTTGTCATCGTCTTCTCTCACTTTACATTCTCTTGTTTTTCAGTGAAAATCAATGAAATAGCTATCAGATTTGTATGTCTACATCCAGTCATAATTTTTCACAACAAACCTGTTTTATCAGGAGTTTAAAGTTCAGAGCTAACAGAGACAATTTTTGGATGCAACATGTTATTGGAGACTCTTTGTTGAATATATTTTGTTGGTGGTGGTTGTTGGTGGTGGTTTTTTGGCTGGTTTTTTTTTTGGTTGGTTGGGGGTTTTTTTTGGCTTTTTTTGCTAAGTAAAGACAATGTAAAGACAATTATTACTTCACCATAGGCAAGGACTCAAAGAGAGAAATTAAACGTACATCCACTAACAGAAGCAACCTTAGAACAAAGAGAAAGTGAATCAGCATGTTAGGAATGGCAAAGCTCTTTGTGGCCAAAACATGATGGAGCAACAAAGGCTGGAAGGGTGCTGATGGAAAAGACCAAAACACAAACTTCTAAACAGACAGAAGAGCTATACCTGCGTATTCCAGATGTGTACACATTTATCAAAGGAGCCACTGGCCAGGTACCTGCCATCAGGACTGAAAGCTACACTGTACACAGGTTCTTGATGTTTTGTCAGAGTGTGAATACAAATTCCTCTGTCTACATCCCATAACCTAACAGTAGAATCAAAGGATGCACTGTCAAGGGGAAAAAACACAGATTAATTACATCTCAATTCAAAATATTTTTGTTACTGATACAAACACAATATGATAAAGTATGCTACGTGCTTCAAAACATTCTGTGAACCTACATGAATAAAGAGTGAAGTAAAAATAATGCTTAACAGGCATTAAAATAAATGCAATAAAACTAGGATTAAACAGTACCTTGCTAACATAAGATTGGCATTTGGATTATTTGTTCCTGGTCCTGTAGGACTCCATTTGATAGTATAAATTTCTTTGTTGTGTGCTTGTAAATCATGGACACAACTGTCTTGTTTCATACTCCAGATCTATGATAAAAATGGAAGAAAACACAAAGACATTTAGCACAAGATTGTACTAAAATACATTTCACATCTTTCTTCTCTATCATTTGTAGTCTGACTGCTACCTTTTAGGCCACTCAAAACTTTTGCTATGACTGCTGGGTTTCTAGAGTAATTATGACAAGTATTATTCCAGTACCCTCCATTCTTTGAGTTACAAGTACCTGATGGGGTTAATGAGTAATAAAGGTACCGTCTATAGAAACCAATCTGCATGTATTGACTACAAGCACCTTGAAAAGTGCAGGGATGAGAACAGACGCTAAAACGAGAAGAAACAACATACCACAGTCCTATTTTTATATGAACTTCTTGCTATACAGACTGAGTGAAATAAAGGGATAGTAGAACAATTTTCTGTTTTCATACAAAGCCATAGATGCATACTGCAAAATGCATTATGCCATTTTCCTGGCTTATTATGATTTGCATTGCCAGGTGTTTGTTCAGTACTTCACACAGTTCCTTAGGACTCCCAACTCCTGCATGATAACCTTCAACAAACTAACTCTTAACAGAATAGAGTTTGCATTGCCACTACAGAAGGGATTTTGGAAGGCTTTTATACGTTTTCCTAAATGTGACACTTGATATGGTAGCTAATCATCTGAACGCTTTTTTTAATGGTATCTGTTTCAGCAGTGCTTTTAGCTCACCTTTTGTTAGAAAAAGCTAACAGGAGCATGTTTAGAGCCCAACTGTATTTAAGATGCAATTGAGATGTATGTTTAAATGAGTGACACTTTTCAGGACTGGTGCCTCACTGAAGGGGAAATTGATTTCCAACGTGCAGGCAGAATTAAAATTGTATTTCCCGTTTAAATTGATGGGATCAAAATCTAGCTTCTCTTCCCAAAACTAGTATAGATGAAAAAAGTCCATATTAGCTGCCCTAGAGAATATCAAGTTGGCATCACAAGAGAGAGAAATAAATAAATAAATAAATAAATAGGCATCTTCCATATGCTTCAAAACCTGACATTCATTCCTACTGCCACTGAAAAGTAAGTGATCCCCAAGTGATTAGTGATGTGCAGACTTATCTACAAGCAATGAGACTTCCAGTTATCCTGAACAAAGTGATAACATTCTTTCCAGGCTGGGCTGAATTCAAAGCAGCAACTAAGAAGTTAATTGCCTGAGCCCACAAACACGTTCCCAGTTGTCACCTCTCTACTCACTGAGAGGCAGCAGCAAGAGCTTGAGCTCTGGACTGGAACTCCTCTCACCTGAGTTTCAGAAGCCTAAGTACTAAATACCCAGCTTAAGCTGGCTATTTCGACTCCATCCATTGCCTGATGCCAGAACGACTGATGCTTTCAGGGGTTTACTCATCACACTTGACTTAGATGCTTAACTTAGGAAAGGATGAATTGCTCTTCAGTGGTGCTAGACACTCTGTTGACTAAAGATATCTAGACATCTAGCTTTAGACTGGAGGCTTAACACTTAAATGTTTATATTTAGATAAGGTGACTTCCACTGCAAGTGCCTGACCGTGTGCCAGCACAGGAGGGGATATCTGGCTACTCATTCAGCCATTCCCTGTCTCTGATTAAACAACAGTGAGCTAGATGGAAATAACTGTCCCAAGGGCTACTAACAGGACAGCACTGTCAACATAAAAAAACCCCCCCGAAACATATCCTGAAACTCTACCAAACATAGTGCTAAAACACCCACTAACTATAAAGCAGTATGGGAGTAACAGAAAAGCATCTGTACCATGGGAACAGCACAGGCCTGTCAGACATGAACAACCTCATTTCTCCTCATGCATCTAACCTGGTGGTATTTTTGTATGGATCTCTATCACGCCTTCAAGTCATATGTATAAGCTACAGTATCCTCTGCATTCACAAGTTTGCCCCAGTTCTACAAGAAAGCATGTTGCTATGAATTATTTGGAGGAAAAGTGTAGGTGCAAATGAAAACTGTAGAATGACTCCTGATGAATTGGAAAAACCAAGGAGTACACACAGTCTCTTAAGAAACAATATGCCAAAGATTTTAACTAGAAAGAAGGGGAAAACAGAAGAAAATCAGGAAAGGAGTTAGTCACCCATTCTTATATGTGTTACATGACATGCATTCCAACTCTTCCTTTTAACCAAAAGCAACCATCAAGCGTGACAGCTTAATGATTAATGACCTGATTCTGTAAACAGCTAAAAGCACCTAATAAATCATGCTCCAAGTCTCAGGGTGGCAGACTGTAACAAGTTCTTTGGACCAAAGCTTGGCTCTGATTAACAAGGATTTGCTAGGATTGCCTAATCTTGTTATATTAAAAAAGAACAAATATTAGACGACACAGCAAGTACACTGATACTGCTGGATTGCCCGAGCTAATGGTGTGCATTCCAGAGTCCTACAAAGACAAGAGCCAGTACCAGAACTCCCGTTACCTTTAGAGTCATATCATCAGAGCAGGATGCCAGAAGATTACCAGTTGGATCCCATTTGATTGCATTTACTTCATTCTAAAATTGAACAGTGAGAATAAGTTGGAGTCTTCACTTCCATTACAAATGACAGCTTACAAAAGATAAAGTTGGACAGCAGTTATGAGTATTTGTATAATTGTCAGTATTTTAACATTTAATTTTCATTCCTAGCTTTGCCATCAATAACAACAACTTTTTGCTACCTGTTCATCACGTTTTCCCATACATGCTCATACACGACATAGGCTGTGTCTTAAAATTACCATGTTTCTTCTTCTAAAGCTCACTTTTGCTATGCCATCCTGGCACTGGCAAAAAAATCTGCACATGGGAGTGAGAATTGTTCTAATAATGATGGGGATTACAGTTACCATACGACCTTACTACAACTACCTGCATATGTGCATCTATTGACTGTTGCCAAAGACCAACCATTACACAAGTGCTGTATACTGGCAAATATACCTGGTCCCCAATCTCTCATTAATAAAGATATCACATAGCAACCCCCAACTTTCCAGTACTTACTGTGTGACCCTGGAAGGTTTTGATGGGCCTATCTTGTCCTAGTTTACAGACGTGAATACACATGTCTGTACTGCAAGAGGCAAATGTGTTGTTACTCTGCCAATCAACATCTAATGCTGGTGCTAAAAGAAAAAGAAAGATATTTAAAACTATGGTATGTATTCTGCAGGAGTTTGATTTGCAAATTTAGCATGCACCACGTTAGAACAAATGCCAACAGGAAGCAACCATTAATTTTACAGCAGTTCTAAAGATAAGCGAATGCTATGAACAGTGAGAAATGCAGCCAAAACCAGTCTTGCACAAAGAAATGAGACAAAATTTAATGGAAGTCATTAAAACATGGAACATCTCTGAAATGAAACAGTTATACAGAAGACAGTGCAGCAGGACAACAAGCTGTAGTTAAGTCATCTATAAATAAATCTCAAGAGTCAGCATGAGGAACAGGTTCCTACAACTTAACACATCGTCATGCATGTACTCATCTCCACTAACAGTCCATGCTTGTGCTGATAGATGGGAGCCAGTGAAAGGTAATGATTTATTTCCTTTCTTAATTCCAGCATTATAAGGTGTGGTAACTCGAAGCTTAATCATGGGCGATGTATTCCATTTGAACAAGCCAAGATATTTATGGCAGATAGCACACAGAATTGCTTCGAGTAAATCAAGAATTGATGGTTTTGATTGCTGTCATGCCACTGAAAACTTAGTGCGAGCACAATAAAAAGTGGAAACGAGACACATTTCTTAAAGGCCCTTCAATGACATGTTTGTCATCCTCTCTATTCTATTTTCCAGCTGATTCTGGCAGGCTTGCATAGCATGCAGCCTACAAAGCAATTTGTCTGACCTCCTGAGAGGCTGCACTCTCATCCCAGCTGGCCAGTGAACAGCCTTTCGGCTGGTTTGTGGCCAAACAAATTGGGGACAGCACAGCAGGCAGCGCAGAACAATGGGATGCGGAGCTGGGATTACTGTAGCAGGAAGATGACAAATGCAGTCCTTAGCTGATAAACACAAATCTTTCGTGGCCCACCCACTTGATTTGCCTGCCACTGTACTACAGAAAGTCAGTAATATTTGGATTATCTCCTATGACTTTCACAGAACTGCAATAAAATTGTGAGTGTTAAAGTTATGAAATCAGAACAATTCTGTCTTTGTTTACATTCTCAAAATTCATAAGACTACAAATATGGGATCCAGTATCCAAAGACTGCCTGTAAGACTTCAAAATGGTGTAAATAAGCACCATAAACTCCACATTTTTTTTTATTTTAATAAATAACACTTTTTTCATCTTTTCAGATGACAATCCTGAATCATCAAAATCAAGACTTACCAGAATGAAAAGGAAACTGCTGCTTGGCTTCGCCAGTGTGGGCATCCCAAATAATTGTGGTCTGTATTAAACAGATAAACAAACAATAAACAATTTCCCCACAACTACTACCATTCAAATGTATCAGACTACCCAGCCTACTCCCCATTGCCCAAACCTGCTCCTGATTATATATTTCTAGTGTTTTACCCAGTACTAAAAGAAATAGTAGTAGGTGTACAGACAACAGTAGGAAACCTTAATATATCACAATATGTTTAATCACAACATACAGGGTCTGGAGGGAAGAAGGGGGTTGTGGGCTTTTTTTTTTTAATAAACAAAAAATAAATAAATTTATGTCCTTAGTCCTATTTATATTCTTGTAATCCACTCCATACACCTATTTTAATTTCAAATACTTGTAGACTCAAATTGTAATTTCAAATACTCATTTGTCCCTATGGAGATCTTTATATAAACAATTAGTCTCATGCTTAAGAATCTGATAGATTTGATTTAAGGGTGTAATTTTGTTCTGAGTTGTTCTCTGCCAATACTTCTGATATCCTTCTGATGAAAGTAATCTTACATGACAAAATCAGTATTTTATAATCACTATATTATATGCCAATATCCCTGACCTACCTCAATGATCAATAAAAATTTTGACACTGAATTCAGTGGAAGCATGAACTGACCACACAAATTATTTATGGAAAAGAAGCATAAGGTTGGGTCAATCTTTCTGCTAACGCAGAGTATTTTTCAAAGCATAATCTCAGTTGCTTTGTCCAAGGAGTTTTATTGACTGAAATGAGGCTTCTATCTCCTCCAGAGTATATTTCTGCAAATTAAAAGCTGTACCTTCACAAAGACTTAAAAAATGGCATAAGCCATCACAGCTGCCAAAAGAAGAAACCCATCCTTTCCATGCTTTGAGACATTTACTTTTCCTTCCTTTGTGCCAGCACAAGCATCTATAAAGCTGGGCACTGAAGCAAACCAGGTTAAATGCACACAGGGGAAAAAAAAGAAACCAAAAACAAAACCAAAAAAACCCTTGAGAAAATCTACTTTACAGTGACACTGCCAGTTTTAAGTATTGTGGGCCTGTGATCTTACTAAGCTTGCAGTTTGCCAGTCTCACTAAGACAAAGCCTGTGTTTACTTCTGCAGCGTGAATCGGTTACAGAGGAAAACCAACTCTTCTTAATCTTTGAATAGTCTATTCTAATCTTTGAATTAGTCTTAAGACTATTCTTCATCACTATGTGCCCTTCCTACGATTCATAAAATCTCTCACACTAACAACAGCTTTGAATTTAAAGACCTCGTGAGTCTTTAAGTTTGTTTAGAGATGTGAAATAAAACACAGTCAAACAATGAGCTTCATGGCATTACACTACTGGCACCTCCCCGGTCAGATATATTGACTTTTCTTATGTTCCAGCTCTAACCTTTTTAATCATTCTCAGGCTTCACTGATATCCCAATCAGCCTGAACCTATTCTTCCAGTATGATTTTTTTCTGAGGCTTTGCATAAAGTGCTTCACTAAATTTTAGATGATTCTGTTTTACAAAGGTTTAATGTTCCTGCGTTCAATGCACTAACCTAATTGGGAAGAGATCCAGGGACACTGAAATCTAATAAATTAAAATATCTCAATAAACTACTATAAAACACAAGGAAACATAGCTAGCATAACAAGTTCTTTGTAAGTACATATTTAAGTCCCATGCCTTTAGTTTAATTTACTTACTTTCTATAGCTTTGCTATTATGCTTACAATTAGATTATAATGGTGAAGGAAAGAATTTTAATTTTACCAAAGATTATCTCACCTTGTCCACTCCTGCACTTAAAATGAAGTTTCCTTTCTTGTTCCATTTTAACGCAAATATAGGACCTTTATGTTGCCCTAAGGTGCTGGCAAGATTACCTGAAAATTTATATTGATATGAATACATTAAAAAAATAAAAATCTATGCTGTGAGCCACAATACAGGAAAATATACTGGAAATTAAAAGTATTTCACTTACCATCTTTAGTCCATATCCTTGCAAAGCCATCGTAAGACCCAGTTGCTAGAAGTGTACCTTCACTCTGCCAGCAAAAAGGTTATTTTATTTATTTACTTTTACTGTATAACTCAAAGCTGAAGAGCACAAAGCAAATTTCAGATAAATACTTCTGCATAAGATTTATGATATTTATTCCATTGACTACAACTTATTAAAAAGAAGTCCCCAAAGTACAATACAGGAAATTACAATCCAACTCAGAAATATTTCAGTAGCCATAGCAGAGGATGCACAGTTGCTGTCACTTAAAATTTGACTATGCAAAATTATAGCTACGATTTTCTTGGAGTATTTTGAGCACTGCCATTTCTACTTACGTTCCAATCCAGTGATGTCACATCTTTGTTGCTGGGTACATCCTGCCCTCCTTCTCGTATACAGTGTCGAAGTACCAGCTGTGTAGAGCCGCTCGTGCTGTTTTCACTGAGGTTCCATATCCGTGCTGTTGAATCTCCAGATCTACAAAACAGTTAATGACAATATAACCCCTTCTCCCAATTAATTCCATTTTAAAATGTATTCCTTTCAAAACAGCAAACATTGTGCCATTTGACGTAGAGGGTGTTGGGGCAGGTATTATTTTAACTTGTTACCATCATACAGAAGTATGCCAACGAGCATCGGTATTACGTACGCACATGGTTAGTGCACATACCCTGAGGCCAAAAGGTCACTAACGGGATTCCAGGCACAGATGAATACTTCAGATTCATGGCCACGCAGCACCACTGCTTTGTTGGGAGGGATTTCGACATCTCCGTCTACTTCCATCATATCTGTGTGATTATCTGCATTATGGGAAACAACAGTAGAGAGAGGTGGATTTTAATATTTTGGGACAATACATTGTAACTACTGTATGGTTCATATTCTTCTGGGACGAGCATAAGAATTAATTCATAATTTACGTGGATCAAAATTTGACAAAGCTGAAATGTTACTTTATTTTTCCAGTTCCAATTTATGAAGTACTATAAACAGATGGGAAGTTTCAAAAATGTGAGAAAGCTCTTAGCCCTTCTAAACCTCGCCATCCAAATGGATTTAATTTTGAAACTTCAAAACTGAGGCCAAAAGTTAATTTTTGCTATGTTAAAAAATAAACGCTGATGTTAGAAGTACTCACAGTTTTTCAGGCACAATACTGCATAGTACAATATGTTACTAGTCTATCTTGTGCTTTAAAAATACATTTATGACACATCCATTTTCAAATAATCTCTCTTTTCACCAATTGCAGTCAAACAGGTTTTAAATCCACATCTCAGACACTTCCTTTACAAAATGGCTCTAATTAATATAATAACATTTGGTGATATGGTAAACTGATAACAGAGCTTTTTAAACTGCATCGGCAATTACTGTAGAATTGTGGCAATACATAGCTTTCTGCGTGGAAGTGACGTTGAATCCGTATTGTTCTGTAAAACATACTGGGGGTAATTCAGCTAACAAAACAGACTTCTTGGCAGCTACCATCAATCATTTTCTATTAAAAATAAATTCACACTGAGTGTAAATGCAGAATATAAAAAATCCTGAACAGTTCACCTGCTCTGTATTTATTCACTGTGGTAAAACAAACCATATCAAACCTCTTGCTTAATTTAACATTAAGGGTTTCTGTCACTGTTTGTATGTGTGAGAAAACAGAAGAGGCTATTAGAACACACATATTTTTAAGAAACAACACCATATAAAACATTGCTTCAATTGAAGAGAATCAATGCCAGTATAATTTGGTGTACCAGCCAGTAGGGGTTGCTGGTATATCACATTTAAGAGTGGCTGAGATCTGAAGTTTACGCTTAGTCTATCCAGTTCACAGTTAGCAAGTAAATATTCTTTTGAGATTTTTAAATTAAAGCATCAAAGTAGAGAGCTTATTTGTTTAAGCCAAAGATTATATTTCCAGTTTATTTAACATCTACTATAATGAAAAAAACTAGTAAAATCCAGCTGTAAAATGCAAAACTTGTACACGGCTTGATATGAATATTCTTTCAAAAACGTCTTTTCTTCAGGGGCTTTTACAGCAAGAGCTGTAACTCCCTCCCGAAATGTGTAATTCAGACTTCCACAACAATATTTTCAAAATCACATTTTAATGCCCAACCTGAACTTTTCTATACTAAAGCTGATTGTAAGGTATGTTCCTTTGACCAGTGATGACAAATAAAACTCACTTGTTTCACCAATGACAACTAAAATGGAACCAATGAATAAACCAAACCTGCAAGCAGTTGCCTCAAGTAATTCTGAACGGCAAATCATGAAAACTGATCCTGATAAAGGAGACCAACAACACAGGATTTGTGTCCCCAACCATGATGATCTCGGCATGACAAGGAAGCCTGTCCTACAGAGAGCCGGTTACAGCTCTCCGAGAACTTGTCAAAAGTAGTTTGCAGAGCTTCACAAGCAATGCTCAATTTTAACAAGCTGCGGATTCGCAGACTCCTGTTATTCTTTGTACAGGGGCCAAAGCTAAGGAGAAGCAATATTTAAATAGTTGTCTCTGATTCCCCCCCCCCCCCCCCCCTTTACACAAGAGTTTTCAGATGATGGGAAAGGAGCAGTACTGGAAGGGAGACCGGTCAATGCAATATTGTGAATTAATAAATTCAGAAGTTTGCATCTCCTCCTGCAATTCCAAATAGCAAACTGGGGACAGTCAAAGGTGAGACACCATCTGTTAAAGTGTCAGCTATGACGAAGGTATCCTCTGCAAGCTGAAGGGTTACTAGTACCTCTACACATTTACCTCATTGTCTACTAGCTTGTACTACAACAAGGAAATGACGTTAACGTAGGTTAAGGTCATTTCTGTCTCAACTTACTTGCTATAGTATGTGCTCCATTCTCTTCTCCATTTGCAGTATTTTCTCCATTTTTTGCTGATCCCTGTTGGTTAGTCGCAGCTGCAGCTGCAGCAGCTGCTGCCTGCTGTTGTGCAAGTTTATCTCTGTAGGCCTGTTGTCTTGTCTGTACCACATCAGGCATTACTGCATCTATCAGTGAGAGAGACTCTATCGGCCTACCATCAAACAAGGTACCATCCTAAATTACAGCAGAGGGAGAAAACAAAAAAAGACAACACCAAGTACAAATTAACATTATGGGCAAAAATTCCAAGGAAAACTAAAGCAAAAGTTTTGATTTAATATAATAACACAGTTTACAAATGGTGCTAGAAGTGATACCTGATCATTGTTGTGGTAAGGATTGGAATTTTAGTCTAAAGTTAAGTGCCCACCATAAATATGCAAAAAAAGCCACCGCAGGCCTCTGGCAGAGCTTCTGGAATCAAAAGTTATATGCTTTGAGTTTGCTAAATCGTCTGCTAAAGCAAAAAATTCTGTAAGCTATCTATGAATATGATTTCAAACATGAGTGGCTGCAACAAAATCTAATGGTTTGTTTGAAGAGCTGCAAACATTGCAAGTCGGGTCACTGGCTTGTGAAGTTATTCTATCTTATTAGACTAATACTTTCCATAAACATATTATCTGGAGAGTTGACTAGTTTTCTTCCTTTTTTTAAACAGTACTGGCATGCTTTCAAACAACAAGGAAGAATTTTATCCTGAAATGGACAAGACCCAGTTAAAAATACCATTATACATATGCTAGGGCTTTGTAAGGATCTATTTTTAGGAGCTAGAAGGATTCCTTGCAATAAATATAGAGTCTCCTTCTTCTATTCCAATCACTTGCTTTATTTTTCTGAGGCTTCTTAAGGGAAAGGATTTGCTTCACTGGGACTACGAAAACTACACGTAAACAGCAGAAATAAGGGAGACTGGAAATAGAGCAGAATTAGTGAAAAAAATAGTTTCCTTCTGTAATACACTGACACATACAAAGGCTGCTAACCTTCCAGGCATAAATGAGAACGGAAATTGAGGGCGAGTATCTGCAGCATCAGGCAGGAAGATACAGAGCTTTCTGTACTGCTGGAATAACCATTTAAACATCAAATTTAATAGATCCTGCTCAAGATGAATTAGCCAGCAGAGGCAAAAAGCAAACTGGCATATACCTTCATCCTTCCTGCCACAAACTGAAACTTTCTCTATTTGGAAACCTTGCCTTTGGGCTCTCATTACTTCATTATAACGACACATCACCCAAATGAGAGCTGCATAGTGCTCTCCCACCTCCTTAGTGCAAGTCTATGAGAATAAAGATTAAGAGGTTACTTGTCTCAATGATTATCTTATTGCACTTGTCTGGATTTACTACAACATTATATTAGGGTAAAAACTCTACAGACAACGGACCTTTAAGCAATGAGCCAGAACACCATGCCTGGTGTTGTGTGGCTGCACGGGGCAGAACCCCTACCCAGTTATGTCACTCCATTCTGGTTCCACCACTGGAGTCATGGTGAACACCAGCAGTAAGGAATCTGAAGTAAAAGTAAATAAATAGGATACAAGAAAGTTAAGGAAATATACTAACATTCAAACTTACTGTAAGCAAGGACATAATGCTCCTGCAGGCAAAGCCTCCTTACCTCATTAATACTGACTTCTGCCTCTACATACTGCAGACCTTTCTGGATGATGGAAATCAAAGCAGCTGGTGGCACCAGAGCACCATTTATATTAGACTGGCTGATATGGCTCTCTATACCAAAGGTAAATGCTGAATGGGAAAACCCTAAAGACAAGGCAAAGACATCAGAATGGATTTATAGATAGACAACGCTACTTCCCGTACTACTGTAGGATCTTCCGTTTACAAACCTCAGCAAATTATACAAAGTTATAGCATGCTTATGAACTACAAAAAAACCTCATCAAAACACCTCTGTTGTTTCCCTCGTATGTTTCTAGTTTAGATGTATAAAAAGAAAAAAAACGAAGTTTATATATAAACACAGCAATTATTAAATACAGTATCATTGGCAAAACATTTGTGCATGAGCAAATATAAAAATATAAAATATACAACTTGCAATAGCATTTACATGTATTTATATATTCTCAAACTATATATACGTACTGTATCATATATAGTATTTAATAAAATATGTATCTCCAAGACACCAAGACTCAATTGTTATTTTTATTCACTGATTTGTTACCCATGAAGGTGAAATGGATCTTTATGTCAAACAGAATTCACTTCATGGTACAGTGCTGTCATAATTGTGTATGTTTTGGCACTTAGAACTACATCAGTATTGTGCACTGATTGAGAAGTGGCAAGCATGTTATGGTGCAGCACTGGTAGGTGCTTGCTATTTATTTTATCACCCTGAAAAGGAGAATTTAACCTAGAGAAAAATAGTTGTTTCAGCAAATTAACTTTACTGTCACGGAATTTTTTCTTAAACTACTTTCTTTTTTTCTGTCAGGTAACTAAAAAGCTGCCTACAAACTTTCAAATGAAGATAAAGCAATTTCGTAAGTTTGGCTTCTGTGACAAAAGCAATCTGCAACTGGAATAAGAACGTGTAATAGTTTTCAGTAAATTCAGGCGGAACAATGAGTTTCTGCTTTCTTCTGACAAGCAGAGACTGAAAAACTCTGCCATCCACCATTGCTTCTGGTGCTTTTTTTGCCTCAATTTGAGAAGTCCATGAGCAGTGGACATAAACAGTGGGCAGACGTTGCATCAGTCAAATGCATTCTAAAGAAGCCTGAAGCCACCCATCAGCAATCACTAAACAAAACTAAGAATCAGTAGATGTTAAAACAGCAAGGTAACATACACATTAAAGCTGATCCCTTACACTGGTACCTTAAGATTGGAGTTTATTTTTCCCTTAATATGCAGACTTCTTTTATTTATTGCTAAGACCATATTCACTCCTGCCAGCTGACAATCATCACTTGTTCGTTTACTGGGGCATGCCCCGATTTCCAGTCAAATCTACCTGTTCTAAATGTAGGCTGCTTTAAGCAATCAATATCATAGCTGTGAGCAAAAGATAATGTTGTCTCTTACATAGCTTCAAGAACAACCACCACCACAAAACCCCCTGCAGCCATATGGCTGCATCTAGAAACTCAAACATGGAACACAAACTCAAACGGCTAATCTGACTGGGTTTGGGAAGTTTTAAAAATAAACTGTCCAAGGGAACACTTGGAAATCACATGAAAGCATTCTTGCTTGTGTTTTACAGATACAGTCAGTTTGGACAAATATGACAGGGTAGAAGTTTCTTTTCAAGTTTGACAACATTCAGCTGCCTTTTGCTCTTATTCCTAAGAAGCAGGAGGCTTTGGCTAGCCTGACACCAAAGGACAAAATCCTCCACAAAAGTGTCCTGCAATCAGGGCTGCTTTCGAGAACCCAAGAGTTATTCCTGTAAAAAAATCTGTTCATGTGTACTTAGATTCAAATGATACAAGTCATATGGTCACAGTTGCCACTTCTTCCTTTGAAATACAGCAACATCTGCCCTCCCACAGTCTCATTCAGGCGAGGAATTCGGCCACGCAAGACCAGCTCGCGGGAGCACCATCACTCCAAGACAGAACAGGAAAATACAGTATTTTGGTAGTCATTCCTTTTAATTCTTCAAGTAACCCCAAAGAAAATGGTGCAAAGTGTCATCATCACCCTGTAGATAAGTGATCTCCAGGAAAATGTGTTTCTAGCAATCAAGTGAGTCCTTAGTTGGTTGACTGCCATCTGAAGACTCCAAATTACTAAACCTGATTAAGTTACAGAAAGTAACTTGGCAGGAACTCATTCTCTTATTGAGAAGAAACACCAAGAAACAGTTCAGACAGAAGCACATGCCTACTGGCAAAATGATTAAATGAGTCTGTGTTTGCTAAAGCCAGTTGCAGATGAATGCCAAATAAACTATGCATTGTTTAACAACCAGAATTGTAAAAACTCACCTGACTCTTGCAAGTATCTATATACCAGGAAGTTAACCTCATCACTGCTTATACTCATCTTTATTCCCAGTTAAACCATGAGGTCACAACAAAGGACACAACCCTGAAAATAAAAAAGTAGGTCAATTAAATATTTTTAGTAACTAATACGTATTTGTCAACAAATGATATATTTATAAAGCAACTAGCTCCCTGGCAGCATAGACAATGGTTTTATTTTATAATGCAAATAAGTCTACTGCAGTCATTAAAAAGTCATTTGTGTCCCTACAACATAAAGGTCAGTAAATTAAATATTGAAGGGCCAGATTCTCAAATGATACAAATTGGTATGGACTGGGGAGCTATGACGCTTAATACCAGTACTAAAAAGGCCTCATTTCACAGGTTTTTAAAAAATAATCAAGTGAGTTTCATCTAAGCAATATTATTGCTATGGAATACATTTTTCAAAATGTGGATTTCTCCCTGCCTGGCTAACAAAGACCGAGAACTTGGTTTCACGTTGGTATCCAGGCAAGTTCTCACTTTTACTTTCTAACCTACTGCAATTTTCAGGTACTCCTGCTGTAATAAAAAGGTGCAATATGGGCTACAACACTGTATCTGTTCAAGGAAAGCCCAGGTATTTCAACTAAAAATTAGAAAACATCTCAGCCACACACTTATGCTTTGCAAAAGGAATTCTTGAAATTAGAGACAAACTTTAAACAGACCATTTTTAGTAATATTTCTCTAGGCTTTCAATCAATGCTTTAAAAATACTGATGGATATATACACACAGTTTTCCCTTGATTTTATTAATGGTGTATATTTAGCAAGAAAAATAATGTATCAGACTATATATACACTTTTGATGAAGAACTTTGAAAACATGAAGCAACAAGAGTCTTTAAAACACGAAGATGAAGAGACGGAATACAGTATTTTTTTCTAACTTTGAGCCTCATCTTTGAGAGCAATCTCATGACTTCTGAATGTTTGAAAATCCTGATCTTTCCATGACATCTAGCAAAAAGTAAAAACATCAGCTTCCAGAACATAGTATGAAATAAGGTCCATCTCCTGTTCCTAGTATCCACCCAGCACTTTTCATCAGCAGACCCTGAAGGTTTTTACCCAGTTGCCCACCACCATCGTTTTCTTCTACAGAACTGGAGTCTGAGAAGGTAAGTGACTTTCCTACTGTTATTTGACAAAGTTTGACCTGGATTTGAGGTAAAAAAAAAAAGGACTAGAGAACAGGTTTTTGTTCAAAATAAAAAGTTCTTGCTACACGGCTACGTGGTCAGGTCATTTGCCACTATTGCTCAAAGTGGGAAAGCGGTGAACACAGCAGTAAGCAACAACTACAAGGTTACAATCAGCCTTATAAGGCTGCCATACATATTCTTTCCAGGCATCTTTTCCTAGCAAGATTTCTCAAAGAAACAGGAGAAAATGACCACACTCTCTTCCTTATCATCTACCTTTTGAATTTTACCAGTCAAACTGCAACCACATTTGACAGTGGGAAGAGCTCTCCAAGATGTAACTTTCCTACAAGTCCCATAATGGTTTAGTGGACATGGTGGTGTTGGGTTGATGGTTGGACTCGATGATCTTAAAGGTCTTTTCCAACCTAAACGATTCTATGCTTCTAGGATGTTGTAGAGGAAATACCCAATTAAACTCCTCAAGAAGACGAGAGGCTACAGGATAAACTCGGACATCAAAAGGAGTGCGTTTGCCCAAAACCACGCACGAACCCTGGCGAGTCGATGAGCACATGGACACCCCCAAACCCACCCCAGCTAATAGCCGGGGCTAGGAGGGAGGGCAGCGCGCACCGCCCGCTCCATTTGGAGAGGGCACAGGAAAAATGACACGGTCCAAGAGCTGTGCAAGGAGGGCTCAGACCCAGCTGGGGCCAGTGGGACCCCAGTGGGAGAGCCAGGGTTATCCTGCATGGGAAATGGGGGGCTGTATACAATGCTGGACGCGTCCACAGAAGCCAGATCTCGTGCTTATGGAGTAGCTCGAGCATACTGTGCTGCCCAAGGTGGGGAGATGGTTTTAGTTTCTTAAGGACATAAATAAAAATGCAGAGCTACTTAAATCCTTCTCATTTCTAAAGCAAAAAATAATTGCTCCAGTACAGTAACTGCTAGCCAGTGCAACACAACTCGTAAAGAAAGGTACATTGATACTAACCCTACCCTACCCACCCACAGCCTCCAGTGATGCCTGACATACAAGGTGTACCTGCCAAATTACAATATACTTTAAGGGCTCATTTATTGAGCAGTGTGTGAAATGAATGTCATTTTTAGCCATTTCATGCATTAGCAACCACTTCTACCATGTGCAGGACCAAACGCTAATTTTATTCAGCTACGTTTTGGTGGTGCAAATCATCTTTATTTAAGACTCCTTGTTACAGAGCTGTGAGTTCTGTAGCAAGAGGAACAATATTCTTCTTCAGTAAAAAAGGTAATCAAATTTAAAAAGACTAATAAAGAAGCCTTTTTACATTACATACACACACAAACAGTAGTATTTGTTTCATGGGTCTGTTCCTGATTTTTAAAATCTTGCTGCATCATCTGAAAAGATAGATCAAAATGCAGAAATCAGGTGAAAGTGCTATTTGCTACATAGGGAAGACCTGCATTATTAATATAAAGAGGGCTCCCCACTCAAAGCAGAATTGTGGAGATGTCACATAAATTCACCTGTTATGTAGCTGGATAGCTCAAGAAAAAAAGCTAACGTTTCGCTTGTCTGTCAAAAGTGTTATTCACCCTGCCCAAGTCAAATGAGTATCATTTTTCAAGGCTGGTTCAAAGTGTTTTCCACAAGATGCTTTGCTAAGGCAAGGAGCACTGCCACATGCTGTCCTGCCCGGCTATCAAGAGGTGGCAGTGCAACACTGGCTTCTGTACAGTAACGACTAGAAAAACACAGAAACGTGTTCCATAAATACACAGTTTGGCTAATGAGGACGTGAAATTGAAAAGGGTGCAAAAGGTTCCAGTTTTTTACCGAGATATTGCTTTATCCATTTTTTGGGGGCTTATTTAAATTTTCTGAAAACTCATTTCTGTATTTACCCCCCATCACAGGCCCAGCTGCTCAGCCAGTGCCCCGGAGACAACCGTCACCCCCGGCTATCGCGCCGCCAAGGCAAGTGAGGAATTGTGAGAAGAACAAGCAACACCAAACCACCTTCCTTCCCATACCAGAAGCAGACTATCTCAATAAAGAGAAAATACAGCAGAAGTACAGATAGGAGAGGATTCAATATTTATTGCCCTTTGACAAATTTGGAAACCGATACCGGGTTTATGCTGCCAACCCTCGAAACGAGGGGCAAAGCCAAACGTCCCCCAGCAACGGGCTCTGCAGCGTGGCCACCTCCAGCCTTGGGAGCGGACTTTGCAGACAGCTCAGAGCCGCGTGAATCCCCATTGCACGCGATGGAGAAGCTGCTGCTGTCTCCAGCCGTAGGGACCATCCTGCCTCCCTCCTCCTCGCCCACAGCTTCCTGGGAAGTAACCAGCAGGAATGACCCGAGACAGCGGCAGCGAGGGGATGACGGCGAAAAGGAGCAGAAGGTAGGACGGAGAGGGGACCCACCGACCCCGAAGCCACCGGCCACGTTGCTCTCGGTGCTCAACACGCACGGCCGCTCCCTCGCTTCATGCTGAAGTTACAACTTGCTGAGGATGTCTGCCAAAGAAAAGCAGTAATGGGAAAGAAAATAAACCTGCTAACCTATGAACCGTGTGAATTCCATTTTCCCTAATGCCACAACACGGCCCCAGGGCTTGTTTGTGAGGTGACGGAGAAGATTTCTTACAAGTGGCGTCATGTAAATGGAAACACAAATAGAGGAGGAAAGGCTGAAAAGAAGAAAATTAGAGGAGGGGGGGGAAAAAAAAAAAAGTAATTTATCTTCATGTATGCACCCACGCATGTACACGCATACCCCATACACTAACAAATCTACTTCATTAATGCTGGTTTATTTCCCCCAAATCCACTATTTCCACGTGCAATTGACTATTCGCTTTGGGCACTTAATAGATATTAATATCGCTCTTCATTTTAGATACAGCAATTAAATAACCAAAAATACACAGAAAAATGAGCCAAAAATGAGTAGAAGTGACACATAATTCCTACTAGTCTTAGATTTCTAGCCTAATTTGCAAAGGGCCCATTAAAAATATCTCAAGATATTTGCACCTGTATGTCTCAAATCCATTCTGAAAATGTAACAAGATCCTTGAGGCCCTTTCTTCCAGCCCTCATAAAAATTCCAAGTCTTCCTTGAAACTTTCTGTGGATTTACAGGAAATATGGCAAAGTACGATGCACCCACACTACTGTTTTATCTCCAAGTGTGCTTTTAAAGGAAATCACTCCCACTTGCCTCTACTTTTGTTTTGCACCTTGGAGCAGTTGCAGTGCATGTGAAGTAGATTGCTTACCAGTAAAACTAGGATTAAATAAAAAAAAACACCCCACACAACACCCCCCCCCCCCCCAAAAAAACAACAAAAAACAACCGGTAAAAAAAAAAGGACGTGCACAAGGGCTTACGAACCATGCCCAAATTGCTCACTGGTTTCCAGTCCCTGGGACCACACCAGTATTGATATTCACTGCTCAAAACAAAGTCCACTTCAGCATGCCTCTTCTCAGGCTCTCAGCCCACACGTGCCCCTGCGATGCTCGGCAATGCCGTAGTGCCAACGAAACTGTATTACAGTGTAGGTAACCTGTCACCCTGTTCTCCCTCGGTCCTCCAAACCCACTGAGCCAGAGCCACTGGTTAGCTGTAGGATCCCCTTCTCGGAGGATGGGCCTGTGGTTTATAACACCACTGTTCAGTTAGAATCAGCATAGTATCAAGACATCCCAGGTAATTTTTAATTTCACTGCGGACAGTCCCCGAACTCCCAAAATTTATGAGGCGTAAAACGTATCAGCCATAAAATAGAAGTCAACTGTCCATACAAATGCTGGCCTTGAGATCTTCTCAAGAATTAGATGTGCCACAGGTCAGGAACCGACAAGATGCACCTCTGTGCTTTAGACATACCGACCCACTCGTTCCAACCCTGAATTCATGTCAGAAATCACACAAAGTAATTTGGAAACTGCTTTTTTCAAAGGAAACGAGGTTTCTTGTCCCAGAGCCAACACGCCAACTCTGACTTAGCTTCCACATAGCAAAAACATGCCTGTATTTCTGTAACATGCCTACCGTAACTCAGACACACCAGCATGCGAGGTCTCACACGGGCTTCTCCCACCCCTTGAGGACAATTCACACACTTCCATACTTTGGGTAAAATTTACAAATAAAATCCGTTATAACGAGATCAAGTTCCACTATCACAAACACCGGATCTGCAGGCTAATGGGTGCCCAACAGTACAAATCTGATTGTATTTCTGACAAATTATTATTCTACTCTGCATGTTTATGCTAGCTTTGTACTCTTCTTCCAGGTTCATGCCAAATGCTAGAGAACAGATGCTGCCCGATATGGCTCCTGGCCTAATAGTTTTTTTGGTTTGGTGTTTTGTTTTTTTTTTTTTAAACAAACCTGAACTGGCAGAGAAAGTTTACACATCAGATTAGTACTTTGTATCTCTTAATCGCAGTTTTATAACGTATAGTAGATTTACTACAGTTAGATTTATTGTATCATCAAACAACAGCCTAAGAAAGTAACATTTCTGCAGTTTTAGGTGGGCTCTAACACATCCTAATTAGGTAGGATAACAGAAAAACCTGGCAGGCTGCTGTGAATAATAATTCCCCAAAACATACCAATCATTAGTTTGATACCAAATATGATATGTTAAAGGGAACAGCTAATGCTCTGGGTAGCTCTGAAAAATGTTTAATGTTCACATCTAAACAGACTGTTACATTTATCCATGGAAAACAGAAGTCTGGCTACAGAAACAATAAATCTCCTACGACAGAAATACTGTCGCTAGTCCTTTTATTTTTTCCTCTTTCACAAGAAATATGGACAAATATTTTGCCAGCACGTGTGCACATAGACAGCGATACCATTTTTTTAATTGCTGCTTAAGAATCTTCTTTTTTTTAATGACCATGATGGTTAAAAAAAAAAAAAAAAGGGCAAATTATATGACCCAACCTGGGAACGCGTAGTTTTTTTAATTCCACCCAAAACCCCTAAAGGTGCATACCCCAAAACCCTAAGGTGCATGCAAGTCCTTTGGAAAGTTTTATTACAATTCTGCTTTACATCTCTATTACCTCTCTTAAAAATGAAGTCCTGTGTGTGATACACAATTCCTCTTCACTAAGTTTTGCAGCTGACACTGGGAGTCCCTCAGCCTGGCAAACCTACCTGCTGAACTCGACAGCTATGGGATGGCTGTCACGGTGGCTCAGGGCACAGACAATACCCCACAGCCCAGGAAAGTGCCAACACGCTAAACTCCACCACTTCTCCAACTGCACCCAGGTCGATTAAGATAGTGAGGCACCAATGCCACCAAGTCTGCTTTATCAGCTCAGAGGTGCTGAAGAAAGTGGGAAGGGTGCTATTTAAATCCAACCACTCAGACCAGCCAAACTCCTGGATTTGTGAGGTTTCAGCAGGACTTCGTTCAGATACCAAATCTGCCCCGCGAGTAGCTTGCAGAACTGGAGTTTTAATCCCGGGCTCCACAAAACACTGTTGCTGGTGGCTGCTGTTCCACCAAAGTGTTCGCCAAAGGCATAGTGGATCCACCCCAAACGGCTGCTGAACTCAGTAAGCCTACATCCAAAGAAGAGTTCTGTACAGTCCTTCAGAAATGGTTTATAAAGGAAAACTCATAAAATAAATTAGTGGTTCCTGTATGTCAAGCATGCAGTGTGTGACCAATGTTGTGCGTCCTTCTGTGTAAGAATTTATTAGACATCAATTTCAATCAAAATGAACATTTTCTCATACTTGAAAAAAAGAAAAAAAAGTTGAGTTTTCTTCAACTGTATCAACTAATTGCTCTAAAGACTCCTATTTGCTCTTTCACATATTCACTTGAGAGATGGGGTCCAATATTGTATTGGGCATAATACAAATGAGCCCTTATTAAAGTTCTCCTAGTATCTGACAATCTGCAATTAGGAATTCTTTCTAACCCTCTGAATTTAAAGGAAAATGTTTTTTAAATTAAATGCATAAGCTTTGTTGTAATATATTTAAAAATGAAAGTTATCTCATTTTCTGCATTTTTACCTGTCTCCAAATTGCTATTATTTAAATGTGCCCTTTTTTTTAAGATTCAATAATCTATGTCAAATGTGAACTTGCATAAAAAATTATCTGTAATTCTACCTAATGAACCTTCTTACTGATTTCCCATATGATCAAGCTTTGCTAGTTTTCCTTCTAGCAATTTAAAACAAGAGATGCTTCTCATGTTCATCTTTTACCTCTACTGTCTCACTTTTAATCTCAAGAATACAGCTTCATTTCCGAATACTAAAAAAATAATTTTTACTTCCCTCATCTGAATTGTTTTCCTTAGCTCAGGCGATAAATATTTGTATTCCGTACTTCAGCTTTAGTGACCTAATTTATGGCAACAGTCTCTATCTTTCCGTGCCAATTTGAGAGTATGAAGCATAGAAGATGACAAAGCCAGTTTGAAATTTTCTGAAGAAAAAGAATTACAACCCTGAAAGGGGGAAAAAAAAAAAAAAAGAAAAAAAAGAAAAACACAAAGCCACCCAAAACCTTAGCTAAAAATAAGTTACTGTCTACTTATCTAAGTACTCAAGTCCCCAGAAACGCCAAGCACAGTCCTGAGTACTATTACAAAATAAGCTGCAGATGAAGCCCATTTGCTGGTTTTGCCTAGAGCAAAGTAGTATTTAATTACTGAACTATGAACCTCCTCCCCAAAGTCATATGCTGTGTGACCCAGGAGATTGGGATTCCGGATGTTACAGCAGAGAGACAAGCGACAGTATGTATATTCAGTATCATATTTCCAGGGCTATGGCTACAAAGCTGCAAACTTCTATGCTTTCTAGAGTTAAAAATACATCTTCTTGGACAGCTATAGGGCATCTCGCAGCGATTCTTGGCAGCCATATTTTGTAAATCCCTAGACTGACTAAAGAAACAGGGATGTTTCTGGTATTGACACTTTATTCAATGCTCTTTAGGTTCTTAAACCTCTTTTTACCCTTGTTTACAGTGCTACACAAGAAGAAATTATGTGTTGGGGGGGATTTTTCTCCTTATTTCCTATATCAGAATAGCAAAAAGGTATTGTGTATTAGTATTTTAAAGACTTTTCAACTGTTTGGGGAACAATGAAAATAAACATCTCTTTCCAGGCACAACTTTTCTGCATGATAATTACAACCCTGTTGAAATGGAAGTAGTTCTGATACATCTTTCTTCAGGAGCAAATATGTTATTCCTTCAAAACTTAAAAGCCAAACCCAGCTGCTCAGAACACGCACCCATATGCCAGTAAAACCACCAGCAGAAAGTCCTGCCTGAATTTTGACTACTTCGTGAAAGCCATCCCTTCCTGACTCCCCACAAGATCCCAAGCCCAAACATCTCGTCTGGCTCCCCTGAAGGTGGCCAAGGAGAGGGCTTTTAATCACAGAGCTCAAGTCCACTGATGCAGGCAAACCAGGATTAAATGAAAACTGTCCAGAAGTAGTAGTTAAAAAGTTAAATCACCGTCCTCTTTCAATACTTAAATAATTTTCAGAGCACACCAGGAAATATAACCGAACATTATGAAATTCTCCTTGATCAAACACCTAAATCCAGACCAAAGGCATTTTTCAGAAAGGAAGAACCTGTGGCTTGATGGGATGACCTTCAGGGTCAGGCTGTCCTACCTGCACACAAGCGGGGCAGATGTCTACGGCAACAAAACTGGAAATGTGGCATTTCTAAAACTGACTAGAAACAGATAGCTTCTGGTTGATGACCGGAATTGGCACATTTACCTGGGGAAGCAATAGTATAGGTTTGGCCAGTATGGATTACTTCACAAGATGACCTGCAAAGTCCACCTTCTAGGCTCTGTATGCTAAATGTATCTAACTCTGTAATGCAGAGCAAAGTACCAGCCAAATGCTTGTCATTACCCCAGGGAGAGACATCTGTCCCCCGAAAGGGAAAATTTTCTTATTGGAGGGGCCATCACGGGAACAGTGGTAACATCAAGCAAGCTGTAGAGCTTCCATTCATAGGCCATTAGAAGGACGTCCCTTTAGACAGAGCTACAATCCTTCAGGAATATGTAATTTAAATAAATTAAGACTTTTGCAATCAAACTTATAGACTCTGTCTCAAGAAGGCTTTGTAAAATTGTTAAATGGCTTTACTAAGTGCTAAAATAACAGCCTACTAATATTCTCTGGATCTAGACATAGAACAGCAGTAGGTTGCTGGAATCAAGCGCAAGAAAGATGAAAACTGGAAGAGCATTATCTGTTATGTTGTTTAAAATCCCATGCAATATACCTCTTCAGCATGCACCCAGTTTTAAGCATGCAACTATACAACTGCTAATCTCCTGTGCTGCATTAAAGCCTTAGCAAAAAATTAATTATGGATGAATGTGGGAGCACACCCATTAATCCTTGCTTGGATCAAACTGCGTAAAAATTTCAGAGAAAATAACTGATCGAGAAGAGCTTGAGTCAGTCAAAATGAGCCCCATCGAGAGCTTCTGCTGAGACTAAGGTAGGGGAGGGGGCAACGTCCAAAAAACGTCTTCTATTTGTGACCATGCTCCATTGAAAATAAGCACAAGTACTATGGTTCAAGCTTTTTGATCAAGAACGTGTAGAAATTACAATTAAACAGAGTTAAAAGATCTCCATACTGTGCTAAGTTTCTGCTCTCGGCTGATTTATTCTCATTTTCACTGCTGGAAAACCCACCAAATAACATTGCCTGTAAGTCTGATCAAGAACATTTCATTTTTTCCAATATGTTGTTCCTGATGTTCCCACAATAGATCATTCAGGGCTCTAAGGGACTGTGTCAATTGAATTGAATAATGTGGTCGCCTGCTGGTACACAAATGCAAAGGCAAAGCTGGGGGGGTTTATTTTCAAAACAGGAGACATTGATCCTGTGACAATGTTCCATTACCCTGACTTTATTTCTATTAGAGACAGTGATTACATCTACATCAATCGCTTGAGCTGATGGATATTGGTGCACTAACAGTGACACAGTTTTTCACTATGCTGCTGATGCTGACCTGCATACTGATGGCTTACAAAAAAAGATTCATTCTGAGCTTGGACTAATGCTACTTATTTGTCAATGAAAAACTACTGGAGTTTGGGCAGACTTTTGTAATTAGTTGGTTTTCAACTGTCTGTGGTTTGGGGGTTTTTTTTTTTGTGTGTGTTCTGGAAATCTTATTGTGGAACGGTGATCAGTGACCATGTAGCCTGGCACGGATTCTATTTGTTACGATTAATATATTTATGTTGCTACCTGATGGTAATAAAACAGCATATGCAGTTCTTAAAAGCATCTGTGGAAAGGTATCTCTGCACTCCTACAATAGCATCCCTATCTTGATTGGGGATTTTTTCATACAGGTGCATGGACTCCTCTTCCATTTCCTAGTACTGTCACCCTTTTACAGTTTCTATCCGCTGTACTTGCTCTCTTTCCCAAGCTGGTGATCCATCTTCTGGCTTTCGTCCCTTGACCTGACATACGATCCTGAGCCTGTGGTCACGCATTTGCCCTGGTTTTCACCTCTTCACCACGCACTGCCTACATGTGCTCTGCACTCCTGAATTCATCTCTCCAACTGCTTTCAAGAGCGCTGACTTTATCTGTACTTCCTTCAGGCATTTCTTTTCCTACGTTCTTCTTTCACTACTTTTCCATTACAACACACGAATTACTAACATTTTGCACAAATAAACTCTGGTGGTTGAAAAAAATTCAATTCATCTTCAACAACAGTGATTCCTATTCCGAATGAGCCCTGTTCATTCTATTTGTTCTTGTTTGTTTAGCCTTGTGCCGAGTCACGTCCCGTAGAGCCTGCAGGAGAAAGGCCTTTGTCTCTCTGTGTGACTCGCTTCAGTGTATTTACCGCAGTGGTAAACCCTCATTCTCGATTAGGAAGGTTTTTTTTAATGCTGCCATAACAACAAATTGAGGTGATTTGGAGTTATACCTACACAGAGTAACAAAGCACAGCAGAAATCAGAGTTAGCAGCACCTGATCAAGTGCAGAAACCGGGACAACAGCACGCCTGCCAGAGACAACCAGCATCTTCTCCTACTACCCTTCTGCACCACGCTGCTGCCATCGACAACTCATGTTAGCGTAAGGTTGGGCACCTCCTTGCTGAAGTCCATCGCATACTGCACATCAGCAATTTTTCCATAACCAAAAGACCCCAAATCTTCCTCTGTGGTGTGCCCTGGTACTCGCAAGGCTGAGCCTGTAGGGACCCAAGCAGCCCTTGCCTTGGAGATCCGAGAACATTTGGCTATAGAGCGATGAATTTTGCTAGAGTCTTAAGTTTTGAAACACTCGTCAGAGGCCACCACTGCCTCATGGTTTTGGATTGGGTCTTTTTTGTGAAATGCTAGGTTTTTATGTTTTATTAAGGTAGCTATCATTACTCGGGTAATTATAGTTTGGGGATAACAAACAATTTTTCTGAAATTCCTTTGTGAGTGCATGAAAGCTGCCAATTTTTTCCTGAGGCAGATGTTTTGTTGAATACCAACAGCTCCGAGTCCACTGTTTCTGAAAAATGAAGGATGAAACTTAAAACCCCTGTGAGAAAATACCATAGTAGGGTGAAAAAAGGGAAAGAAACCCTAACAATCTCACAGGACACAGAGAAGATCCTTCAGTTACAATTTATTGCAATTTCAACTCAGAAAAATATAAACTGTTAACAAAGAAAGATATAATCTCCAGCTTTAGTGGCCATTAATCAAGAGCAACTACATCAGAACCTGCTATTTACTGATGAGAAGGCCAGATTTATTTATTTATTTATTTATTTTAATTGGGATGAAGAAAAAGCAAACAGTGCCCTTTGGATAGGGAAAACAATGAATTAATTACACTAAGAATGCAGGGGGTTGTTGTGTTTGTGGGTTTTGGTTGTTTTTTTTTTTTTTTAAATAAAAAGACCTGATGACTTTTGACTACTTGGGACAAGGCCAATCTTACTCATGAGTTGTAGACTGATGTCAAACAGGTTGACTGGTACTTACAAATGTTAATGGTAGAAATATACTTAGCTTTAGACATGTTTTTCTCTATTAACCCAGATATTCAACATATTGAGAATCTAACTGCAGTTGGACAGCAGAATTTTGTATTGAAAATATGTGCTAACATTCATCATATTTAGTGTTCAAAGCTCTCTACAGCCATGAAACATATCCTAAAGCCTAGAATAAATTAAATGTAAACTGACAAGTTCTTTCTAGCCCCAAGATGTTCACCTAAAAGATTTAAAGATGTGTAACTCATGATTGACTGCAACATTATGCATGAATGGAGAGTTTTAAAGAAGGCTTAAGAAAGTTTACCCTCAGATTAAAAACTCAACTCTTTCCTTTACCCAAGCATTTTCACATCCAGCCCTTTTTACTAAAGCAGCCTGAAATGAGCCCGTGGGAATCTGCAGGTAAATAACCATTATCAGTTCAAGACCTTAAAAAAACAAAAAACCCCACCTTTCGTAAAACCAAAAATAATAGGTAACATGCTCCTGCAATTGGTCATACGAACATAAAAAAAAGAACAACATGTGAATCTACATTAGATATGTCTACTCCCACACTCCTCCACTACCCCTGCCTTATTAGATTGCTAATCTGCAAAACAAGACATCCTTTCCTCAGAACCGCTCCACCAATACCACCTACAACACCACTTTCTTTTGTTCCCAAATAAAACCAAATGC
Source organism: Harpia harpyja (assembly GCF_026419915.1). Lineage (NCBI taxonomy): Eukaryota > Metazoa > Chordata > Aves > Accipitriformes > Accipitridae > Harpia > Harpia harpyja. The sequence goes on along the minus strand of NC_068951.1, from coordinate 37,191,651 downwards.
AACAACAGTATTAAAAAGTGCAAACCACAGCTATGAGTCTTTAAAAGCTGTCTTAGAAATGTAGCACATTTTTGCTCAAGAATAATCAAATTGCAGTGTCTGAGCTTAAAGGACAGAAATCAGTTACCAATGCAAACAAGATCAAGTGCAAAAGGGCTGTATGAAACCATTTTCACCTAGGCTTTTTTTTTTTAATTAAAGACTAATTAGCAGGGCAAACTGATTAAATCAGAGGATTCTTCAGAAAAGAGAGACGTACTAATTAAAATGAATCTAATGCTTACAAATTTATTTTGGAAAAAGAACCACTGAAGTGGATCAGAAACCAACTGTACTTACTTCAGCACCTCAAGATTTAACTTCAGGTGGACTTTGAAATTAGGTAGCTAAATTTTCCAGAAGCACCTAAATCACTTAGAAGCCTTATTGGAATTGCCTTCTAAAGAAGAACAGGATGTGAAGTACTTGCCTTTTCTGGGTACTTCCTAAGACCAAGTTGACGCGTGTCTCAAAAGCCATGAAATAAATGAAGAAACACTGTCTGACAAACATTTTTGGTATTCAAAGAGTCAAAGCTCCCCTCATCTGTTAAATTTAAATCAAGTATTAGAGTAAAAGTATAATATCCATGATCTTAGTCCTAAGGAGACTGGGCACAGCCACTCATGAACAAGACTGCCTGCAGCTGCAGACAGCATGCAATGATTCATTTGTCTTCGGCTGTGACACAGCATGATCAACGTACTTGTCCTATTTTCTATTTACAACCTAAAATAACAAAAACGTGAGACCAACACAAATTGTCATTTCTTCTTTCTCTGCACTATATACCAATCTGCAATACAGATGCAATCTATTAAGAAGTAATAGAGAAATAAAGCAACAGCAATCCAAGCAACATCTCAGAGATGCTGCACCAGCCAAGGCAGCTGGGCAATCAGGCATGTGTGCCTGAGACAGCTCTGGAAACGGCAGTCCAGTGGCAGGTTATAAAGGCTGTTGGCGTAGGTCGTGAAGGAAGAGTACTGCTTTACTCTTACTGAAATAAAAGATTGGGCGTTCCTGAGCCACCATTCTGTCACCGTTGGTCTCTCATGGCTGTTGTTGCCTCCACCACACACGGTCTAGGAGGCAGCGAGGCAATAACGTGACTTGTATAGCCCATGCCCCAGCTTCCACTGCGGGACTGGACACTCAACTACACAAGAAGTTGAGCTGCAGACACAAGACCCTTGCTGGGACACAGGTAGCTCCAACAAAAACACCTCACCCCCCAGTAACTCTGTGACAAGGGACAGATTGTTTTCCAAGCCTGCAAGTACCTCTTTCCTTAATTTATATAATTTTCAGTTTCTGCTACAATAACCACCTTCAAGGCAGACATTCGATCTCCACATCTCTACATCCTACTCTGTACCACATCTCAAAGTTTGACTGTGTAAGTTGTCATGAGCAAAAACTATACTGTCTAGGCTTTAGTGCTATGTATTTTGGCAGAGAATGTTTCCATCTATATTAGCTATACCAGAATTTCCATAAGAAATAGTATTGATTTTTCCCTTCAAGTATATGCATTTAATGAAAAACTCAGTCATGCCTCCAAAGGTTGTCTAGACATTAAGTTGGTCCCCCTTCCTGCCTTCAGCATCTGCTTATTTTTTTCTCTAAATGAAGCTGTATCAAGGGTCTTTTGTCAGAATATTAAGAATAGCATATATGCTGAGGTGATATGCCTATAATACATAGAAAAGACATGCAATACAGTCATCATCCTTGACCACATTTTCCATACCCTGCAATATATCCTTTTTTTTTAACTGGGAGTTGTTCCAGTATCTGAATTGTCAAGAGCAGTTTTTCTTCTACAAAACGTCCTGAAAAATAAAAACAAGCTTCTTTCCTTGTCTGTTGAAAACAGAATATTTTACCTAACTCAAATTATCCTCAACTAAGGACAACTTTGAATGAATGCCAAGTTCTGATACTTCATCAGTGTTTAAGTCTAGAGGCATATTTATACCGCTGTGAAGGAAAAACTCCCAGAGATCCGATGAACATGCCTGCCATAACACAGCCCCAGACAGCTCCTACACATTGTAAAGTCACCTGTACCTGTAGGAGCAATTACATTGTTGATCTTAGAAGATTAAAGAAGCGTACCAGATGTTCTTCTTGCTAATTTGGCACTGTACCGAGGGTCTGACTAGTAAAAGGAACCTGAACACATCTGTAGAGGGATACGCAATGAGTTTCAAAAAAATATTAAAAGATGGTTTAAAAGAACACTACTGCTTTTCTGAATAGCACATGGGATATAGAAAAGCTATAGCAAAGCAGCCTGTTGTATATAAAGTTTTTATTTTGCAGGGGAAGCATCCTTCAAAGCTGTATGCAAATACTTGCGTGAGTGCCTATATACACACACACACACACATAAAAACCTTAAAATTTAAAACTGTTGGCTTTATACAGTAGAAGCAGGAGAGTCTACTGAAGAAACTCTTATCACATGGGCTGAAAGTCACAAAGGATCCAATTAAGATAAAAAGTTCAAACCCAGGACATTTCCTCTTTCTGACTGCTTAGGCCAACATCAGACATCTGTTCTCACTAATTTTTTAATTAATCCCCTTTGAAGCAAACTATTCAAAACCTGAAGATACATCATCTGTCCGATAAGGATCCACCGCCCCCCCACCCCCCTCCATTAGAAGGCGGTATTTTGAATTAAACAGTCTCCTCTACTGGTGCAGCTGGAAACATGATCATAGCTTTGTGTAGAGAAAACATTTTTGCTTAGTCAAGTTAAAACATCAGCAGAGATGGAAATACACCATGTTTTATAACTGCAGGCTACTATTACATAGGCAGCTGCACTGAAATGGTCTTCAAATTGTCCCACAAATGACCTCTACTGTATCTTTTGCAGAATTAAGCAATCACAGTACCTAGTTCTGCTAGTTCAGATTCGAACAAATTAGATAGGACGGCTTTTCAAAAAAAGAAACCCACCATGTTAGGTTATCTTTACCTTACCTCAAACACTGGAATTAACAGGTACCACGCATGAAAAATTCTGCTCATCCATTTCCAGTAATAGGAGCATTATTTGAAAATAAAGAGATGATAGAGAGGAAGAAGTTCATGACTTCTCCAGATGACATTATACTTTAATAAGCACTGCACAAATAGCTCACAACATTTTGAAAATTTTTCAGTATTTCTCAGACTCCAAAGAGCTGCCATCATCTTTCTTTTCTTACAATATTTATAAAGCTGTGATGTCTTTACTTTGCAGAATTGCCGTTTAACATTCTTGAGTAATACTACTCGAAATTTCACAATGCCATTTCTCTCATATAAATCTGAAAGCCTATTTTCTTCCACTCCGAGATTTAGAAACTAAGATAAGTCTACATGCATGATTTGTGCATGCTCAAGGTATTACATACCTATAGGGCTGGAAACCATACAGTGTGAATAGTACCATGCCCAAATATTTTAGATAGACCAATCTAATGCAATGACAGCAGGGAAAATGGCTTCAGTCTTTACACCAATTCACTTGCATCTTCAAATAGCATCCTTTTGCTTCCCTAGTTATCAGCCTCCAGAGCCTTCTCAAGCAAACCTCCCCCAATATCTCCAACACAGAAGGACCTACTACTACTTTCTTAGGTTGACTAGAGAATGCCATTAAGAAGTTCTTGTGTACTCCATCACAAAAAAAAAAAGAGCTTGTGAAAGTATACATAGATACACATCAATCCAGAAGATTATTTAAACATATTCTAGTTCCACTGACTCCAATTGCTTAAGTGATTTGTTGGAGCAGAGCCAGTACAATAGTTCCCTGCAAGGGCAAGGCCATAAAGAACAGTCACCAATATCCTTCTCTAGCTTGTGGGGGTCTATTCGCGAGATAAGGTTTGTTAAAACAAACTCCCTCTGTCTTTGAGTGCCCTCTATAGACCTAAGATAGTACACAAATGGAGCAAAACTTTAAGGGATTGTGATTTCTTAAAAAAAAAAAAAAAAATTACAGCATATATTAAAAATTCTACAGATACAAATGTAGTATTGGTTATCTACTGCTGAAAGAACAAATACTCAGTTGTGCTCTTGCACAATACTTAAGCATGGCTGTTGGTAGACTGGTTCAGAATGAATTTTCCCTTTCTTAGAAAAAGCAAGGTAATCTCATCTCCCTTGTAACTCTAGCCATGGAGAAGAGATAAGAAAATATGTTTATGGAAAGTATGCAAAATCAAAAGAAACGATAGAGGGAGTACAGTTACATACATTTAAAGAAAACAATTGCAAAATCGTGACTATACATTAAATTTAAGAAGAGAAGACTAGTAAACAGCACATGGTCTGGATATTTGCCCTATGAACCACATATTCAGAATTTCCTTTAGGAAGCCCAGCCTTTAGTACTTGAAAAAAACCATACTATAATCAAAACACAGTAACTTTTCCACCTTTTTTAAAAACTGATACACACTAGGACAATAGTGACTCTACCCTTCAAGTAGACAACACAGTTTTCACAAGGCTTTTTGTCAAAAGGTCTATTTAGTAATATTTCCATGCTGTGAATTGATGTGTTACATCACAACAACTCTCAACAAAATGAATATAGATTTACACGAGACAATAACAGTTCCAAAAGGAGCTGTTAAAGACCATTGAATAAAAGAACACTTAATGTAAAGATTCAGTGGACTGCAGAAACTGAAACCTAACAAATACTGTAAACGCACGTAAATGCAATTACTAATACTAAATTGTACTAAACTCTCAGTCCACTTTTATGACAAATAAATAGATAAATCATTGAGTGTCCTTACCAGAACTACTCTCTGAAACCCCACAAAATTGTGATGTGGCAGCAGTACAGCCCTTGGTATTACACCACCTGTAACACAAACCATATTATGATAGTTTCTATCAATATTTATTTTAAAGGATGAAAAAAAGGATAAAAGCTATTTTTCTACCAGTCTTTCTACTGAAAGCATTAAAACAACATTCAGTTTCCTACTGATTATAATATATGCTTAGAAAAGAAAATAAACAAACAAAAATTAAAGACCATCTTTTGATTACTTACATGGAATTTATTTTAAAAAATTACAGGCACAGTTTCAACTCTATCCTCTTCTCACTCTTTTAGTTGAAAACAAAACCCCACCACAGAATAGAGCATTAGCTTTAAAGGAATTTCTGTCCTTTTTGGCTGCCCATATTGACAAAGGGGAACTTCATGAGAATCCAGATTAAAGTTTACAAACAGCTGAGTATTGATGCAGTAGCTTATTTTAGTGTTAGCTAAAGTATACAACTAAAATGATTCAACAGCAAGATAAAAAATAGGAAACACAACACCATGATCAAACCACCCAGTGTTTTCAAAATTGACCACTTTGGATCTGAATTTAACACCAACAAATTAAAAAGAACATGTTTTATGAAAGAATCCTTAAAATACCCTCATGGAGTTAATTACCACAAGCGATTTCAAAACTAAAACACTCCCTAGGAGTTAAGTACGTTATGCACCTGTGATCAGAACAATTACTGATCCTGTATTTGTATAACATAGTGATTCCTACCACCAATATTCATTACAGATTAAATCATTACAGAGTGGTCTTACATAAACTAAGGGATTAAGGAGAAAGGTTTGCAGGTAGGAGCACAGGAATGGTGTCTGGGCATCGCAAGAAAAGAATCCACGTATCAAAAAAATGCTGTTTGAAGCAGGACATACTTAATAGTAAAACAGATGACCCTTCCCCAAATGGAAGAGGATCAGGAAAACTGCAAACTATTTTCTAAACTCCAGCCACAAAGGCTCACAAAATACATTACAAATAACACTGAAAATTCCCAAACGCTTCCTTAAAACAAGGACTAAACCCGAGGAAGGCAACGCATGCCTTAAACAGCATGTAGCATTTAAGACTTTCCATCATCTTTAATCATTGACCTCTAAGAAACTCTCTGCTATTTAGTCTGTTACTAAGCTGAGTAAGACCTGAAAATGTTTTTTCCTTGTTTTGATTGAGGAACTGCAGAATATTTTGGTCAGCAATCATTTTCCACATTTAAATTCACAAGGGAATCAACTAAACTTCTCCTCCCTCCTTCCTGCAGAGCCTCTGACAGCTGAGTGGACATAAGTTTTCCAAAACTATGGGAAGAGCCCCGGGCGAGAGAAGGGAGAATGCCATGAATGCTGATGGCACTACACTCCTCCCCGTACAGGAAACTGCAGCATTTGTTTAATTAATATTTAATTAATATTTACATATTAACAGTTCTCCTTTTCAGAATGAGACGATACAAACACTATGACGTAGAGGTGTGAGAAGTAAATGCTACAAAGCATCACTTGGAGATCGCCAGCTTCCTCATAATAAAAGTCAGTTTATTCATTACTGCATTTCTAAGAAAAAAACTCCAGTACCACCATACTGGACTTGAAAAGCATCCTGGTCCTTCTTTGTAACACTTACTGACAGTAGCTCACAAGATAAGTGAAAAGGTCCTGACCTATATTAACGTAATTTTAATTCTCTGCTAGGCTATTACGTACTGCCTTGATCATTTCTGCGATCCTAACTGTATATATCAACTGTATTGCTAAAATTTAATTTAAAAAAAATCAGAAGCAAAGTTTAAAACACTTATAAAATTTTAACTTTAAGATCAATGATAGTGCAAAAGGTCATTAAAACGAGATGCTGATCCTGCTGGTTGAACAAACGAGGGAGCAATAAGTTTCAATGCTTACATGCTTTGACCTTTATGCATTTTACGTTTAAATTAAGTTTTTTTCATTCATTTAGAGTAAACTCTGTTTCAAGTAAATAATTGATATTACCCCCAAAATGATGCCAAACAGGAGAAAGAACCAGGAGGCCCTACAGGAGAGCAGTGCACCACCACACCCTCAACAGAAGCCTCTTTAAGAGGAATTCCTTTCCTCTCCATAATTCCCCACAGAGCATACACAAAAGCACAACATACACAGAACACTAGAAATTCATCATTGCAGTAGCCTCCCTACAACAACAGGAAAACTGTTTACAGTTAGCTAATTTGCCATGGGATGGAGAGGGCCAAGATGCACACAGCAAAAATTAAATGCACAGCCCAACTTAACAGGTCTTTTAAGAACAACTAAGCAACAAAAGTAATTTTTCAGATGGATCCTAACAGCCAGATACTTCTGCAGTCACTTGCATCATGTAATGTGACCATCAGAGAACCCCTTAAATTATATTTATCCTGGAAACGCTTTTATCCTGTTTCAAATTAATAAATAAGAGTAAAATTTATTGCATGTGCTGCAAAGACTTACACATTACACAGACAGAATATGTTCACTTTGGGGTTTTTTAATATAATTTAGTGACATGAACAGAATTTTTAGCATGTAGGATAAAAACTTCACATTTAATTATATTCCTACCAAGTGATGTGATGAAATGAAGGACATCACAGGGGGCTCACCTATAATCACAGGGTAGAATTTCCCTTACTATATCCACTCTTCAAACTTTCATTCTGCAGTAATGCTGTGGATTGCTTCATAGTTACATGCATAGTCTTCTACTTTTCTTTCTTACAAGACACCTATCTACAAGTATTTCAAAGAATCTGAGAAGGATCAAACTGCAAACCTACAGTCTCATTAAAGAAAAAGTAAGAGTTGAGCAGGAGGGGAAGGGATAAAGAGATTTACCAGCCTCAGGGAGAGGACAAGAACAGAAAACACTGAAAAAATGTGGATGATTTTGAAAACCCAACATTTTACGTGATGCTAACTGGCAAGCTTAGTGACTGTATCTGTTACTAAAATGCTCACACTCCATAAGAATTTGTGCGTCGTGAGCATGAAATCTTTGCCTCTGCGGCTTAAAATATCTATGCATTTAAAAAACGTATACAAAAATATACATTACTTCCCCATTCCAAAATTAATTAGAAAGCAGGCATTTTATCACACTACCACCAATATATGAGATGATGCTACATATAAACCTATTGCACTTGTTCTGGCACAGGACAGCAACAGAAATGGTAAATTTAAAAAGATTCTGTGAAAATGTCACTCTTTTTCTTGAAGTAGTTGTTGATTAACGTTGGCGAAGTTGGAGGACAGGGTACCCAAGAAGGCCCCACTGGATTAACCTGCCACTAGGGCGTGCTCCTTGATCAGCACCGAGTCCTATTTACCCATTTCATGGGTGGGTTTTTGTCCAAAACCTTTTTCATTTTGCTAACTGAAAGAAATACAGGGAAAAGTGTGTCTTGCACTTCTCTAAATTAAAGGAATACAGCTATCCAAACGAGGCTGACAATCTCTTAAAATTGCTTTGGTTTGCAACCCTCCCAAGCTTTTGGTCAGCAATTTCCATCATAGATTGTCCTCTTCCATGACTTGTAACTGAAATCCTTACTAGTATTAGATTGGGACTCCTTAAATTAATGCAATTTTTAAAAAAAAAATCCAAAATGGATTTTCAACAAACAAGTAACATTGCTTTTTTGAATGACTGTCTAGGGTTTTTGCTTGTTTTGACATTAAATCATGTATAGTTAGGGAAAAAAAGATAAAAAAGTAAATTATGTGCTCATAAAAAGTACTGATGTGCATTTTATAAATTGAATGTGGCCCACCAGGGAAAGAGAAATTATCTACTTTTCAGAAGTATTGTTTACTGCTGTCTCCCCTACTAGACCACCTGTTAATACTATTTGATGCTGTTTTCTTTCTGTATGATGACTATAGCAATGACTGCTACTAAGGCGGTGAAACGCATGCGTACAGAAAAAGAATTCAGTATAAACTGACATTAAACAAAAATGTAAGTCTCTCTTGAACTTAAAGCAATGCATGCATTTAGATCTTCAGAGAGCTCAATGCATGAATAAGGCCTTATTTTTAGTCCGTCCTATGAGCACAGCATAATTTCTGGTCTGCTTCTCTCTGCATTTGCATAAACCCAAATGTTACCACTGAGATATTTGATCTGCTCGCTACAACTTATTCCCTCTAATCCCTCTATTTCAAAGACCATCCAACCAACAAATGTCACCAGCAGAAAACCTGAAATACAAGTAAAGCGTTAACAAAATTAGGATTGGTTCATCTACAAAACAAGATTTGCTTTTCCATTTTGACTCTGCAAGCAGCACCACAGATCCCTTTTTGCCGCACCTGAGAGAAAAACACAACAGGAGAGGTGTCTTAGAGTAAACCAAAGTCTTGGGTTGAAAAAGTCACATTGGTGTCTTAGAATTGCTCTACAAAATTGTCCTGGTTTCGGCTGGCATAGAGTTAATTGTCTTCCTAGTAGCTAGTACAGTGTCGTGTTTTGGGTTCAGTATGAGAAGAATGTTGAGAACACACTGATGTTTTCAGTTGTTGCTGAGTAGTGTTTCTACTAAGTCAAGGATTTTTCAGCTTCTGATGCCCAGCCAGCAAGAAGGCTGGAGGGGCACAAGAAGTTGGGAGGGGACACAGCCAGGGCAGCTGACCCCAACTGGCCACCAGGGTATTCCATACCGTGTGATGTCACGGCTAGTATATAAACTGGGGGGAGCGGGGCTGGGGGGATGGCTGCTCAGGAACTAACTGGGCATAGGTCAGTGAGTGGTGAGCAATTGCACTGTGCATCACTTGTTTTGTATATTCCAATCCTTTTATTATTATTATTGTCATTTTATTATTGTTACTATTATCTTTATTAGCTTCTTCCTTTCTGTCCTATTAAACTGTTCTTATCTCAACCTGTGAGTTTTACTTTTTTTTTCCGATTCTCTCCCCCATCCCACTGGGGGTGGGGTTGGGGAAATGAGGGAGTGGCTGCGTGGTGCTTAGTTACTGGCTGAGGTTAAACCGCGACAGCAATGCAAGCAGATCTGTTTAATTTTCAAGTAGAATTGCATTGATTGCTAAATATTTTGTTGTAATTCAGAAGCTTACACACAGCACAACCAAACACAGCATCAATCATTTATCACATGCAAAGTTTAAGATCACAATTCACTGAATAATATTTATGATCACAATGTAAACATGATAAAAGTGGTACTTCCTTGATAACAGCAGACACAGTAATTTCAGGAGAGAACACAAACACTCATCACAGAATAAGACACCAAAACCGCTAATAGCCCTAATCCTGCCGAAAGGGACTCTGAGAGACACTAATCAGATACTGAAAAAATATATGCAGGGAAGCTTGAACATTACAAAACTTTAAAAGTCTTTGGATCGTAACCATAGTCAAGTAAAAAAAAAAAAAAACAACAGGAAAATTTTATCCCATAAGCTTATAGCCCAGACAACTAACATTTTCCATAAAGCTCCCCAGGTAGATGACAACCAGACATGGATTAAAATGCTACAGACAAGCAAAGCTTCAGCAGTACCGCATCTTCAAGTGTAACTGTACTATTAAACATTACTTGTTAGCAAAACAGTTATGCCAGATTCTGAAAATGAAACTATGAAGTTTAAGATCTTTATCTGTAAAACATTAATGTTCTGCTTTGACTACCTCAAGACAATGTCCCAAGTGAACGTGCATCTTTTCTTCTCTTTCTTATCCAGTCATTTCCATAATTCATCCTTTTAACGATTTAAGAAGTCATACATTACCAGTGCAGAGGATATTTTCAGAGTACGTTGATGGTGCTCAAAAAGTCTTATATTTGACTAGCTGCAAAGGGCACTTCAAGGAAGAAGCAGTATGTACACCTATATGAGCTTTGACTGGTGCATATATTGAGCAGACAGGTTTTTGAGCTTTATTGTGTTGTGCATTCTTCAGATGAGGTATGTCTTTCAAACACTAAATGAAAACACCCCAAGAATTAAAGTATTGGAGCAAAGTGACTTGCATTTCCTGTTGTCCCATTATTCTTTATGCATGGAAGACTGGCTTTTTTTCTTCCTTTCTTCCTTCCCCCCCCCCCCCCTTTTTTTTTCCCCTTTATATTTGTATTTTGTAGTGTATCTCCAAGGAGCTGATGCATATTGCTGTTTTTTCATATATTGCTTAGGTACTATCACAGGACACTACTTGTAAACATTTCTATAAAGTTACTTGGTCAGACTATTTTGGAAACAAGACACCGAAATTCTCATTCTTTCTATTTGAGAGATATTCCAATTCTTCGGCCTGATCATAATTCAAACTACTTGGCTTAAATCCTTTAAGGTTTACATGTATATTCTCAGTGAAAAAAATCAAACACAGGAATGATTTTTACCAAACTGGAGGGCAGAAGCATTTCATTTTTTAAAGGTTGCCTCCACCAGTATTGTTTCATGACTGGTGTTGCAAATGCTACAGGCACTACTTTGCATAATCATTAAAAATTATCTCTGGAGCTTGCATCTCTTTTTTTTCTGAAAAAGCAGCCTTCAAAATGTAAGCCACTCAAAAGCATTGTAAAGCTGGTCTTCTTTCTCATTCCTGAAAATCCTCAATTTTACCATTCTAAACTTTAGTACAAAAGTATCTCTTTTTTTTTTTTCCTCTTGCCATTCTACACACAATCTCTAGGAGCTTATCTTATGGCATCAACCATCATCGCTGTCACAATTCCCAGAGCAGAAAGCTGCTACATACTTCATGCCTGCCTTTGAATTCATGACCGGAGATTCACCCACACCACAAATACAGAAAGCGAGCAGCCTCCATCTTTCCATTTACCCCCATTAAGTCAGGGCCACCATGTTCTCCCAGGAGAAAAGTGTGAGAGCTGAAACACCGCAAGCAACAGCAGGCAAGGACACTCAGAAATAAGGTCTGCCCTCGCTGCTCTTGGACTGCGCGAAGGGAAGAGCCAAGCTGCCGGGCAGTGACCGCGTCTTGCAGGAGCCTCGGTTGCTTTCCAATAAATATTAAGTGGCACTTCTGCGATGGAGCACACACCTCAAAGTGGGCTTTAATTTGCTTGGGTATGCATGTAAAAATAGTGAGACTTGGTCCTAAATTGGGCCAAAAGCAGGTTATATCATAATTATGTCATATCTAATTAAAGTCTGTACCACTACAATAGAGACTCGCCAATGTAGATACAAACGTCATTTGGCAGCCACAGTCGTTCTCAAATCTGCAGCTGGAATATAGCTCAGGATATGAAAGCATAATAAAGCTACTGATTGAATAGCCTGATTTCTAGAATTTAGGTAGATTTTGCTTTAATTTTATAGCATTGTAGTAACAGTTTACTAGAGGGAAAGACAGGTTCTTGGATTTCAGAGTTGTAATTCAATAGGTATATGGAGTTACAACATAGATAGCTCTTGCACTCTCTCAGGAGACTCGAGTTAAATTCTTGGCTCAGGTTTGTAGTGAAAATAAACAGGCAGCATTAATCTAGTCACCATTTATTCAGAAATTTCATTTAAAAAAAACCCAAACCTTAGTTTACTAAATGGCAGCCCAAAAGATTGTGAATGCATCTGTCAGGACTAAGAGCAAAAAGAAGATGCCTGACAGAGTCTTTAAAGTAGCTCTTGTAATCTGTGTATCACCTACTTATGGAGACAAAAATCATCTCGGGACAGAGGGATTCACAAAGTCAACCAAACAACTCAAACCAGGCTTACCAACGTCCATGGTCCTGCTCTATGGAAAAGATTTTGACAAGGAAATGAGAGTCTCTTTTTCTCCAATTTTGGAAGCATTGCAGCTGTGTATTGCTTAATAATTTAGTTTATTACAGGCAACAACTGTCAAAATCTATACAAACTAATTTGTCGTGCAGCAATTTTACATTATTGGAACCTTGTTATAATCTGACTAATGCACGCTATCGCTTTCTAACCATGCCTATAATTGGTTTCTTGGCTGTATAGGCCTGAAGACAGTAATCCAAAACATCTTCCAATTACACTGAAAAATATGCGTGTTTGCGGAAAGTTACATTACTAATTTTCAGACTCAATGGGCCTTTAATAATATGAGATTAAAAATGTTTGCAAAAGGACACTAATTTTTGGTGCTATTCAGAAAGTTACGTGTTTGTGTAGGAAAATACCATCTCGAGACCTGTAAACGCTGAAGAAGCATGTATTGAGATACTTATGGAACATGAGACAAACTCGAGAAAGAAAGGTCAAAAATCCATTCAGGTGGAAGAATATATTCCACGTCTATACATCCAAACCAAACAAGAAACCCAGCCATTAAAAAGTCCCGTACCTCAAAACTTACGGAGGTGTGACAGTTACTCATGAACTTAACTTGTTTACTTCCAACATATGCAACCGACTATTGCCCTTGCCCACAGTCCTTCACAGGGCATTTGAAGTTCCTTGAATTTGTTGGTAGATAGGCAGCAGTTCAAAACAAGGGAACTTTGTACAGTAATCATTGCTTAATATTCCCAGAGCACGGTGTTTGACAGACGCTTTCACTGCAGTACCACGACTGGCATACAGGTAATTTTAAAGATGCTTAAGTGTTGCAGCCTGCTATATTAGTACTTTGACAAATACGGTTTACTATTTTTGATAGAAAAGTAAAATATTACAAGGACAAGCAGATGCAGATACGCTTCTTAGTGGAAGAGAAAACACTGCCACTTGAAATGCAAGAGAATTTTTGTAAATTTTTAATGTATTAGGGATTTTTTTTTTTACAACTACTACAGAATCTTAAAATTTGTCTATAAATCTTGGCGGATTACGTGTGCACCTGGTGACAGATTCTCATGATTACAGTGAAATCAACAGGACTACATTACATACAGGACTATATGCAATAAGCACATGCATAGATACAATATTCCCTGAGTCACATGGAACTGAAAATAAAAACAAGTACTGTCATGCAAAAAGAGTCAGAAAAACACTCAGGGACAAAACCTGCAAAACAAACCACTGACAGTCGCTCCCAACATGCCTCAAACTGACTGTGAAATGAGAGAAATCATGCTTCAAATGTCCTGCAGAGTTTAAACGTGGGCCTTGTTATCTGCCTTCATATACAACTTCCATCACTAGAGCAGGCGAGTGCTTTAGCGGTGTCACTTCTTCCTCAGACTGCTGTGAATTGGACAAACGCTACCAGCTGCATTTCATCAATGGAGAATAACTGAACCTTGAGCACTTCTTGAAATGGCCTGGATCCCAAGCGATGCCTGAAACACCAATCTCTCCAGCTAAGCTCGCTGTATCAGTAACACAACAAGTTGTTTCGGGTTGGTTCTCTGCCCAGAGTGGTACTGTGCACAGTAAAGTACATAAGAGCCAGGGAAAAAAAAAAAACCAAACCCAAAAACCTTAAAATTGAAATCTCTGGGTATCTGCAAGAAAATGGAAGCAAGAAGCTTGCTGCAGAGAGTCTGTCTATCCTTAATTGTTTCTTTCACAACTACGATGCTATGAACTATGCTGAAACACACAGGGAGACACAGCTTTGGGGAGACCAGCAGCACAGATAAAATACAAAGAGCTTATCACCTTTGGAAGGACCCTGGCAGTTGCCAGGAGGGCTATGAAAGCTCAAAGCCCCACACTATGCTTCCTCTGTCATCGATAACCGTGCCCTCCAACAGGCAAACAGCTGTAGCACCTTACCCTCCAAAGTACAGGGTATTAAAAGGCAGAAAAAGTACATCTGCTTGTTGTTAGACATTTGGCACTAATACGCGTTTTTCCTCACACTTGCAACAAATTCTGAGAAGACCTTAATGCAGAAGATGCAGTGTGTGGTCGAAGGTACTGCTGATGTTTCCACTAACAGGTGAGTTTCACAGATAACAGCCAGCAGGGTTTTAATCCAGCAATAGCAAACACTTTCTAGGACACAACTTAAACCTCCTAGGACAGCTAGCTAAATGAATAACATAAACTCTATAGATAGTGGGGAAAAAATTTTTGTTCCCCACGAGTTAAGTGCTCACAGCAAAGTTAGTCACACAAGAGGGACAAGATGCAAAGAAGACACACACAAATTCCGCAGCCAGCAGTCACAGCCTGGGGTATCGCAGGACTGCTCTACCTAGTGGAATGCATTTAAAAATGTTTGGATATGTGACAAAGCAGATGTAAGAATACCAAGAACATGAAAAGTATAATGCATCTCTCTCATAATCTTCCCACCTTACTATAAATTCATTTAAGAATTCATTAAAAGGACAAGTATCACACACGCTTATTAATTTACAGATGGGTGTAAGTGTGAGAGAGAAGGCAGGAGGGAAGGCAAAAAAGTAGAAGAGATACAAACCTACGTGGAAACTCGTCTCATCAGAGCAAACCAGAACATAACATCTCTTTGGTATAGTAACACACGTGCTGTGAGAAGCGGCGTGCACTTGAATGCATGTTTTACTCCGATCCCAAAGGATCAAGCTTCTTGTGAGATGCCTCTTCATATTTTATTCCTTTTCAGTTTGTCTATGAACTGCCCACTTCCAATGCAGGCCTAAAAACTGCTCTATGTTTTACTTTATGCACAGGAAAACACATAGTACTTATGCTGATGTAGGACTCGCAAATTAAGGTGAGATGTAGGCAACACACGGTTAGCTTTCCTCTTAGGCCTTGCTTCAAGAGGGAGGCTTTTCTTAAAATAGTTTAAGTGCCATTACTTTGAAATCATCATCCTCAGAAAGTGGTTTTGAGAAATACGACCGACTTTGCTTTCAAGCTTTTGATTGCAAAGGCATGTAAGTGTGAATGTTACTGAAGCAAAAGTTTCAGAACTAAACATATATGCAAAGAAGGATACACAGCATAGATGAATAATATATGCCTATAAATAAGCAGAAAAATAGACTTAAAATATCCACATAACTATTAATTAGTTATTAATATTAGATCTCTGGTCTATTTCCCTTCAAATTAGCCACCCACTAGCAAAATGTCAATTGCAAAACAAGAGACTATATTTATAGTACAACCTACTTTGAGTTTTGAGAGACATGTCAGCCACTGCTAAATTACAATACCCCTATCGCGTACCTTCCTAAATTAACACTTAACTTTCGTTATAGGTAACTGTATGTACAAAAGTCATATTAGATTTTAATAGTCTTTATTACGTCACATGAGCTGGTGCAAACATTTTTCCATATAGAAGTCTACACAGAGAGAAAGAAAAAAAAAAGTAGTGTTTAGTAATTCGCCGGTATGAAGCTCAGTTGGACACTGGCATGGCCGTATCTTAGAAGGTCCTGTACAGCAGTGATGCTGGGAGGAGTGAGGTTCCAGGAGATGGTAATAAGAAATTCTTGATTGGATTTTATTATTTCCCATCCAGAGACTAACTTTGATTGCTAGTACTACAAGCAATGCACCGTAAAATGAATACAACATACTACTCCATCTTTAGACTGTATTCATATGGAAGAGTCACCAACAAAGGGGAAACAACCTCTCTAACAATAAATCTTACCAATCAGTGAGGGATGCTGTATGCACCTGCATAAGATACCCTGCACAAACCCACACTGAGTCCAGATCACGTCCCCCAGTGACTGCCAGTTCACCGAGATGGAAGACACACTTTATACGTGGCTACCTACTGAAACACAGAGGTCCCTCTATGGCCTCTCCAGCTTCTCTTCTATCATGGAAAAACCGAATGGAAAGCAATCAGCATGGGATGGCTCTTGTCTGCAGCTTTTGCCAATGATGTAATCATCAGGACTTCTCTGGCAAAACTAGACCATGTTGGGGATTTCAGAGGAGGTGAAAAGTCACTGTGGTAAATCACATTTTTAAAGAATAGGGCCTATTCCACTGGGTTTTCTTCTGGTTTGTGTTTTGTGATTTGCCTTGAAAACAGTTCTCCTCCCTTTCGCTCTCCAGATGCCTGACATTATCTGCAGAAAAAGCAGAAAAAAAGAGCATCCTGCAGAGGTTCACCGGAGATGGAGAGCTGGCAGGAGAAACCCTGGCAATACACACTAAATTGCCTCAAGCCTTCTGCTGAGAGAAGCAGGACTCATTGTTTCGGGTATTTCTGCCATAGAAAGGAAACAGAAATAGAGAAAGATTTACATAGAAACAGTTCTCTAAACAAACTTAAGACTAAGGAACACCATCTCCTCAACAAGGTGACCTGTGCTCACATTTTGGTGGATAATAGTCTATTTTACAGTTTTATAGGAGATTAATTTGGAATACTCAGAAATGTCTGAATGATAGACTTGAAGAGAAACACAGTAATCACTGCGGCTCATCTTTCCTCTTGGTATAAAATCACATCACTTTCCATCAGCTTGCAGGAGCACACTCCTCCTAGTAACACCTTTTACCCAACTTCCTTCTACAACTAGCTCTTTTACTCTTGTAAAAAATAATAATAAAAAAATCATCCTCCTAGCCTTAAGATTTGCACAAAACCAGGGCCCCTGTGCCAGCTGTTTAACTTCTCATGTATTTATGCATACCAAAGTATTTGTACAAAGAAATCAACTGTAGCTGCAACTAATTTTGCATGTTGCCTATTCACCTTTAAATCCATGGGGAGTGAAGAGAATCCTGAATCAGTAAGATCATCATTTGCTATCTGGAAACAGGATTGTCTATGTTTTTCCGTTTCCTAAATGTTCCTTTTATCTTAAAATTCACTTTAACATTGTAACTATTAAAAACTAGAGGAGTCAAAATTGAGAAAAGGAAACAAGAGCTGCAAGAAGAAACAAAATAAGAAGCCAGCTGGGATCCAAAGCCACTTTGATCACATGGGATATTTTTATATCCATTGCACATTTTATTTTTTCTAATAACTGCCACACATGTAAGCAGGAAAGCTGCAAGCTACTTTAAAAGGAGATAAGAAAGAAAAGATGAACGCAGACCCATCCATCCCTCGCTGGGCTTTTCCTTTATAGATGCTGAGAATATTTAAAGCTTAAGGAGATCATTCAAAATTTTTCAGGATTAGGGTGGGCTTGACCAGCTAAGTGAAAGTCTTCACTACCAGCAAATTTCATTCAAGCAATAGCTGTGAGGATCCACATGTCTTGTAGCTATGAATAAAAACTGGAGCCCAGCTATCGATAAGCAAATTTGCCTCTGTTGCTGTAACGTGCAATCAATCTCACACTGCCTGCTTTATATCAAACCAGCACCAAGTCAAGACCTAGTTCGTATCTTTTGATTTTTCTCCTATTCCAAATCAGTTTACTGCAACAGTTTATCTTAAAACATGAAAACACTATCAGCAGAAGGAAAAGATTATTTTCATTTTAAAATTACTTTTAGTTACACTTATCCTAGGCAAAGCTGGCATTACAGAAAGACATTTGACATGATTTTTACAGTTTATTAATCTTAATAGAAATAGGGATAGAATTTAGAGGTTTGGGTATGTTATGGAGATGAAGGCAAGTGGTTTTCTGGGAAGTCCTGGCTCATGCAGACCACTCAAAAAATCCACAACAGAAACTTCTTCAAACCACAGAAAAAGAACAAGCCAATAACAGATGCTTAACCCTTATTACTGACAGATGAACACCCATTTCTAAGTACTGCATCTTCAGATGATTATTGCATATCCCACAGGTTCCCTGCCACTGCTGAGGGCTGCTTTCCACCAGACAAACCACAGACTTCACGGTCAATCTAGGTGTATCTCCTGGTAAGAGTATTCCCCCTCAAAAATGCCAGGGAAGCTGCCTTTCTGCTGACTTTCACCAAATTAATTCAGTTAATATATTAACTGAATTGAAATTATTATAACTGGATATTCTATTATATAACCACAGACACAATAAATCCTTTGCCTTCATATCCTTCACCTGAACTGCAGTCAGGAAGAGAGCCAAATCCGATGACCCCGTGCAGTACAGCAAGAAAAGCAGACACGGTTATTCACTTATACAACCTCTGTGGATAAAGATGAGGGCAAAAGCATGATTTAGGCTATGGAAGGCAGTCAGAGGCAGAAGAATGAGGTAGCACTGTCAAGTGATCATGGACTTTAACTTCGGCTCCTAAGTCTGCTAGGCTCTTAGGAATGTTATTAAAAATACATCAAAAATGTTATTTTCTGCCTCAGGTGAAGCAAACTTGTCTGTCTATTCAGAATAGCAACACCCAGATGAGAAAAAGATTCACTGTAGATATGCCACAACATGCGTTACTGAAAAAAAAACAAATCTCATTTTGTCAAGAAAACTGAGAGCACTTGCAAGTAGTTAAAGGTTTGTAGGGCTCTCTAGACCTATTGTACTTTACATTTATACACACATACTATATATTTATTATATTTTTATAAATGCTAGAAAACGATAATAGCAGATCCATTTTTGTTCCCTTTTATATTGAGAAGCAAACTATTTAAGCACTAACTACCCCCGACAACGCAATTAAAACCTGACCCAATTTCTAGACACAAATGAGCTGGTTTTTTCACAGCATAGCCATACATAACCAAGTTCATCCCTATCTACCCTGCCCCTCAATTCCGTTTGTAACACAAACATGAAAAAAAACCAAGGCTACTACAAATCAGTGCCTCGGAGGAAAATGAGCAGGTAAGCACGCAGGGGAGTGGGTGGCAACCCCTGCAGGTGTGCCTCGATGACTTGTAGAGAAGGAAAAGCCAAATGAGTCTATGTGCAGAGTTTATATCACTTCTCTGCACTGCAAAACAGACAGCAAGTGAATTACAAGGCTGCAAGGCCAGGATTATATAAAACCAAAAAGCCTCTGGTAGTCATCATCTTTACTATCCAAGTATAAATCACAATGTGTGTTGATACAAACCCTTGTAAAAACTCTGATGTGGTTATACACACTTGGATAAAATGGAGCTGTACAAAAAGATCTAGAAAACACACACACACAATTAAAAAACAACACATGCAACAGATTATGGGGATTTTACTCATTTCACTTAAAATTTTTCTGTTCTGTTTCAGGCACCTCTCTTTTTGTTCTAGGAACCTCCACAACAATTAAAACCAGACATTATGAACATTAATATTACCCCTATTTATTTGAATAACAGCAGCATCCAAAAGACCCTTTTTTAAAATGGGAGCCCCATTGTGCTAACGTTGCATAAACACATAAGACTTCGGTCCTGTGCTGAAGAGATCGTAATCTAACCAGACAAGGTCGATAAACAACATAAAAGTAAAATGTCAAGAACAACAAAAAAACCTCCTGTGCAGGACTTTTGTTGTTTTGTTTTAATATATTTTCCTTAGACCATCTGCTACTCTTTCTTACCAACCAAGGTCCTCCAAATAGTCTGCATCACTGCTGCTGATGATTCTGTCCTCCTAGCACATCCCATTGGGGAAAAAAAAAAAAATTCCTCTTCTGTGGGAGGCAAAAAACACCGAAGAGTCTTCAAAGCTAATGAAAGTGCCAAGATGTAACATAGCTTTTCTAGTTATTCCTGAAAGTGCTAGTTGTTTCTCAGTTAGGATAAATACAATGTCGAATATTCCCATCTTTATCTAAATTCAGTAACTTCCTCTCTGGTCAGTGAAATGCAGTATTTGTAGTACTGAACAAGGATTAAATGCTAGCCTTTGGTTTATGTGCAAAAAAACCTAGATAAAGAGCTATATAACAAGTCTATTCTGTGTTTGGAAAAAAGAATCTATATACAGCTAGTAGCGAGAGAATGCGATTTCTCTTATTTTCTAACCATATAGCAAACAGCCTCCTACAGACAGGTCCTTGCTCAGCCCCAGCGAACGCAGCAGAAATACGGGCACTGAGCTAGATTAAAGCCTAGCGAGCAGGGAAGTGTTTTGAGGGAACAGGCTGTGAGAGGAATGGAAAAAGCATCACAGGAACAGGCACTGTTTTTGTTCTTGGCTCTGGCTGTTGGGCTGAGTTAGGGAATGCCTTATTAAACAGCTGAAGCTCTAGAAATTCGCAGCCATTATCCTAGTGTGAGGCAAAACGTTACACATGCACTTCTGCCTGTCTAGGATTCTTTCTGCATTCAGCAAATATTTAGTCGATTTAAGATTCCCAAAACAAATGATTTTTCTAGGTGTTACTAAAAAAATCCATACAGCTCACCTAGATTTGGTTAGAAGTGATAAACAGATGCATTTCCTACAGTGAAGTCCATACTTCACAGATCTTACAGTTGCTTCTCTCATTGCAACTTAGTACAGGGGAAAGGAAGCAAAACCCCTGTCTTCAAAATGCTCAGTTTTGGAGGATTTTTTGGCATTCATCTATTACTACAGAAACAATTGTCCCCTCCCCCTCTCAGTATATTCCTGCTTTTCAACAGCACGGCTCTTTTCATTTAACCCAAGATGTCTATCATGAAACTCTTCTAGCAATACACAGCATGTCAGGGAACGCTTTACCTTTTGACAAATCCACTATACTTAAGGAATGTAAGTGTTTCCCACACCCAATTCTTCAACTAAGCTTCTAATTATGGCACTCTTATCACAGGATTTTAACATATCATAGCAGAGGCGCTGTATAGCACAGTGAATTTAAAGTCGAGATAGCTGTGAAATTGCTCTTCAAACACACTAAAACCATGCACATGGTAACAGCGTACTATCATTTCTCAACCCTGACACAGTGTGCAGCAAGTTGCTTGTGTAAATGAGCCACAGTGTTATCTTCCAAATTGTCCTAAGTGATACTCAGCTCCCATAAACCATCCAAGGAAGGGCTACAAACACCTCTCACCAGGCAGTCACGTTTCACCCACATCTATTCCCGAACAGGCCCTTTTAGTTGACGTCTAGGCAATTTTCATGGGTGTAGCCAGAAGAGATACGTAAGGCAGGGCTAGATTTATTCATCTTTTTTTTTTTTTTAATATATCTAAACTACTATGACATGCATTCATTTTCCAATGGAAGATTCCCAGGGAGGTAGCACTGTTCAAAACACAAATGACATTCTGCCAGGGCAAGAGAATAAGGAAGCAAGTGTGTTTTTCTCTGACCCAGATCTCCTCCTGGGATCTCCAAGCTCGTTTCCCTGCCCAGAGCACTGTGCCTACAAACCGCTGCGGATTTTCCACCGGACAAGTTATAAGTCACAAAAACATGTGGAACAATTAACTTTGCTTAAGCTGCAATGCTTTTTCTTCAAAAGCAAGCAGTGGGGTTCCTGAGTCTTGCATAGTTCAGATCTTTTTAAGTAGATGTCACCCACCGCAGCTGTAACTTGGCTCTTCTAGTAACACTCTGATCAAATCTTGCTTTTGCTGATGTTTCTCCACTTGAGCATTGTGCAAAAAGTCCCAGATCAATCTTGGGTTAACAACAGAAGCTTAGGAACCCCAAACAAATACTTCTTCCATAGGTTTGCTATGTATAGGTGTCACGAGTTCTCTTTGGAAGGCTTCAGAATTTATGTATGTATCACTCCTTTTCAAAGCGTAAATTTAAAGACCTTTATATAAGAGATTAATGTAAACTGTTTTCCAAATCAGACAAAAAAAATTAGTCCAAGACCTATTTCATGCTTCTGAATTTGCTGAACTATAATGTTCGCATTCATTATGTTGTTTTCTTCCAGGCAGCAAGTTTTGTCCCATGTCCCTAACAGAAGGGCATGATTTACTTCTATACATGTCAAACTTGCTAATCTGGCAGAACAGAACACAGCTGAAAGATTGTTGATGTTCTCTCCAGGTTACACAAAATTAAGCTTTCTTATCTTTCAAAGACAAAACCTGTTATCCCACAAACAAACCACACTTGTTCGGAAGACCACTGGGTTCCCCCCTTGAGCCCAGTTCGTATTAGCAAGTGTCCATCTCAAAACTAGCAAGGCTATTTTGCCTCCCGTTGTATTATGGGAAGATTATCCCAAAATCTTACTCCCCTGATGGATGAGATCTGTTTTCTAATTTCCAGCCTGAATATACTCCTTGCCAAGATACACACATTTCTTCTTGTCCCAGTACTGTCTTCAATTTAACATAGAAAGTAGTTGTAATCGCTCAAGTCTTTATCAACCCCTCATGTATTTAGAGAAAGCAATTATATTCCCTCTCAGACTTCACTTTACCAGGATAAGCCAACCAACCTCACAGTGTCCTCCCACGAGACGGACTCAGCTGTTCCTTCACCATTTCCATAGTCCTCTTCTGCACCTGCTCTACTTTACCCTCATCTTTCTTGAACGTGGTCTACCAGAGTAGTCCAGTGTTACACACAGGAATTTAGCAGTGTTGCCTTGCACATGAGCAGCATTAACACTTTCCTATTTCTATCATTAAGTACCTCTTTACCTCACAGACCTCAGGAGTACATTTTTCAGAGCCGCAGGGTACTAGTGAAAAGATATCCTTGGATTTTACTAGCTAATATATTCAAGTCTTTCCATTCCTCTGTCATTTTCAAGTGATAAGCACCCAGGTTAGGGCAAAATTCACATCCATCCAGAAGTGCACAACCATGCATTATGTGCTATGAAATTTCAGTCCACTTTTTCCACTCAAGTCCTAAAGGTCATCGAGCTCTTCCTGTAGGATACTCTGTTCCTCATCTATACTGACAGCACCTCCCAATTTTACGTCCCTGGCAAATTTTATTGCACACTCCTACTTTTGGTGCCAAGTTCATTAGCGAATACATTAAAGTCAGGCCAAGACCAATTCTTAGGTCAACTAACTTCCTTTAGGCACAACACATCCCCTGTGAGCACAAAATGATGTGACCTCCCTTTAACGTGCTCCTTATTCACCTCACAATTCTTCTACAACATTTCATCAGTATTTTAACGAATAATTTCCAACATATTGCTGGAGCAAGCGTCATACCACAGTCTAGATAGATTAACTCTAGCATATTCTTTTGTCCTAAACCAAAAATGAACAACATTATGAAACACAGACAACTCAGATCCCACTATAGGTGTCCATGAAGACCATGTGCTTAAGTCTTGTCTGTTGTGATTATAAATATACAGACACACACACACACAATACAGCTTAGCAACCCTTTCTCTGTTCCCTCCCAATGCAAAGCCAGAGCACCCATGACCACCAGACACTGGGATGTTAGGTCTAAGATATTTCAGAGGATTGCAGTTACGTTATGCCATATAACATTCATTCTTTTTCCAAATATGCTACAATCCACATCCAACTGCGGATGACTGAAAAGCAGTCCAATGAAAATGAGAAGCAGTAACAATCCAAGGGGTACTGTCAACCTCAACGAGGTAATCCCTGCAACAGCCACGACACAGTCATACTGCAAGACAAAAATCGGTAGTTTATTTAGTTTGCATCAGGAGAAAAAGGAAATTCAATTGAAATACATGGACCGCCATGGAGACAACCACTGCACGTGTCAATATTTTAAAAAAAAAAAAAAAGGCAGCCCTGCTTATTCCTGTAGGCTACGAGGAGGTAGATACACTGAGAAACTTCAGTCAGCTTTGGTAAAGAGAAAAGCAGAACAAAACTGGACGGGTCAATGAAAACAACTTTGCTCCACAACAGCCTATTCACCACAGCTTCCAGCTTGGGCCAAAAACTAGGACACACAAGAGTCTGCGCAGTGACTGGGGTGGACTTTCAACCGGGAACCTAGTAAACTGCAACAGCATAGGAAATATCTTAGTAATAACCAAAATTGAATGATTCAGCACAAAAGGATTTTGGTTTTAGAAAAAGTTAAATATAAAAGAAACTAAGAATTAGGCTAGTGGAAAGGTATGCCAACAATCTGTTCTAAGCTGCATTCACATTCACAAACTCATACTAGTTACTTGCTTATCGTAAAAAACATGAAATCTGTAGGAGAAAAGGCAGTAATGGTCTTGCCTAGAGAGCAGCACATAACTTCAGGGTTGCCAATGGTAGGAAATAATTTGTATTGTATCTTCTCTTTAGAGCAAAAACCCAGCATCTCTAATGCTGCTTCCATTTGCAATATATGTAATTAACAGTCAGCTCCTCACAGTGTTTCCTTGGGTTCAAACACCCTTACCCACTCCTCAGGTTACTTCCACTTCCCAGACGGTCAGTCTCCAGAAAACATCTTCTGCACCTCAGCCACTTCTTGGTTAAACCCATTCTGACGGCTCATTAGTATAATAATTTCCCAACTGTTGCAAGAATAGCTGTTATAAATTTGTTTTCTATGTAAATCAGGTTCCATGCAACTAGGGTGGAATTCCAGCCTTTTCAAATGCACTTTAATGTAAAATGCTGACATCAAGTCTTAAGTTCATTTGATTATTTTTTCTGTTTATGTTATTAGTAATCAGTTTTTCTGGCACTCTTTTCTGTTCCAGTTCAATCACTCAGTTGAATTACTTGAACTCCTGCTGAACTGCACCAAAAAAAGGGAAATTAACTAATGCCTCATTTGATCTTGTGACCATAAAACTTGTGTTTTCATTCCCTCTTTAACCTTTGACCATCTATTTTTCCCCTTAATTTGTGTGTTATGTACCTGATAGTTTTAAATTTGTTTCTTTTATTCATGAAAAAAAGAATCCGCTCTGATAGTTGATCTGCCCTTTATTCATTTTAACCACTGCTGACTTTATTCTAGATTCTCATTAATAAGCACACACTTAAAATCACTTCTTCATAGTCCATCATACATGCATTTTGTTTGACTTACTGTATTCTCTTTACCAGAAGTGCATGGCTGTTTTCACAAAAAGTGTTGACTATACTAATAGAGAAAACAAGCTTACAAAAGAGTGAAATGTCTGATTTTGTAAAAGCTTATTTGCCAGTTTATTATTTTAATAAAGTCCTCTCCTTTTCATATTGTTATGATGGAATTGAACTTAAATTTACGCTACTGGGTTTATGTTTGTTTGTTTGTTTTTTTTAACAGATGTCAAACACATGATAAAACATTTTTAAAACACACATTGACCATAATAAAACATGGTCCACCTACAGCCAAAAGAAATGAAAGGGGAAGATTTCATTAATATCATTAATGAGGACAAGTATTCCAACAATGGCTCACGTTTGACATCAATACCCTGCATTTGTATGAATATTAAATTCATGTACGTTGATCCTACATACATATGCCCAATATCAACCCCAGGAGGATTCAGATCCCTTGTCTTGCATTGTTTTTTTATATCTGTTCATTAAACCACAGTAAGAACACCACACATGACCTTCATTTACAAATATGAGTGCACTAACATAGTGCACTATGATCTTTATTTCTATTCATATGGTGAACTAGAGACTTGGCATATAAGTACAGGCTTCTAGATCTTGCATCTATGTTGATGGCCGCACAGATGCAGGGTCCCTGGTCTTTGGTGGCCAGCAGGTCTCAGTTTCTCCCAAGTAAATAAAAATCAGTATATTCAGTATCATTCCCTCCAGCCTACAGACCTCCTGTTGTTCTGCAGCAACACTCATTATCTCCCAGCATCAACACCACTGAAACTAAGGACAGCTTTTACTGTTGTTGACTTGAACTAACATCAACTTTCTGTTGACAAGAAGGAAACCAGGATCAAGACCTGATGATACATGCAACACATTAACATGGTCTTCTGTGAAATAAGCCCTGCTCTTCTCCAGATGGTAACACTCACATGCTCCGACACAAAAGAGCCTGTCCTTGGGTCTTCTCTACAATATCCTACTTCACGTACACCTAATATCCAGTTTAATTTTTTAAATACGCAACAAACTTAGTCACTGTCAAGAACATTTAACACTGTATTTCTAGTTCTTTCACATAATAGAGCAGGAAAAGGGTCATTTCAGGTTACGCAACTTCACCACAGGCATATGGCAGCGAACCCACAGCAGAAACATAAAATCTCCCTCTCCTCTAAAGCAGATGGCATGCTGATCAAGTAAGATATAATGTAATGCTAGCTATACTACTACTGCTGCTATTAACTATTGAACCAAAACCAGTATAAAGACAGAAAAAAAACCCAAGGCAAGGGAGGTGAAGGAGGAGGGAGACAACAAGGAAAAAAAAGAGTAAAAAAGCTGAAACATAAGACAACCTATTGCAGCAGAAACAGCCTCTTTTCAGGTACCTTTAAGATTTATAACCTAGGAGTGGCAATAGGCAATGAACAGCAATGGCCCCCATCCTGTTTTAGAGGACGTTCCCCTAGTTTGAGATACTGGCCCAGTTCCCTTTACTCTTGTGATTGCACTGCACTGGGCACCTGCCAGGGGCTAAATATCCCAGCTGCTTAGATAATTACATATTTATGATTCTGCCGAGAATTCTCAGTCAAAGCTTATTTCGGAACTGTAAAATGCTTAGAGAATCAGCAGAGAAAGTTCTCTGACAAATGCTACTTCAAAATAGAGCCACCACTTCTTAAAATTTTTAAGGACAGTAGTTTCCCTTTCAGTTGATTCGCTCAATAGTGAACTTTAACTAATGGTAGAAAAAGGAGGCAAGGAGTGTTTTCCCTCTGAATCAGAAAAGGATCTTACTAGTGTTTAGCTTGCTTTCTGTAAAAAAAATAAAAAACCCTTCCAAAAATGGATCAGAATGCAGTAGTACATAAAATTTTTAATGCTTATCACAGTATGTACCCTAGCACACCACACAATTTTTCTTCTGTATCGCATTATTAGCACTCCCTCTTCAACACCTATACCACTAGATCAGCTAATTCATGCTGATCCAAGAAACAGAACTTATGAACACTCTGAACTATAATTGTTCAGCCGTAACCAATTATCAGACAAAAATATATTGCACTTCACCTTCCTTCATTGATAGTAGCATCCATTGATTTCAGAAGGAGCAAAACAGTCCAAAATTTCATGTTGTCACTTAGACTACTACAGAAGCTGCTAGAAATATATATATTTTTTTCTGTTTTAAAGCTGTACTCCATAAACCGTACAACCAACAGCCTTAACAATAAATTTCATGAGCACTTTTAGGCCCTGCCGTTGAAAGTGCTTTCAAGCTTGGTTAGCTTTATGCATGCAAGTACTCCTTATCTATATCTCAAAAGAACTATTCCTACACTTGAAGTTACAGGTACGGACATGCGTATGTATCTGAAGAATAAGCGCCTTAGTCTTGCAGGGTTATTTATTTTGAAGCAACTATTCATGTCTTTTGCAGCCAACATCTTAAGTGCTGTCAAGTTTCATAAACTCTTGAAAGCAGGGGTCCCTGTTCTCAATATAATGAAAACCAACCTTCAGCTTTACCATCTTTCAAAGGTCTGCCCACCCGCAAATATTATTTTGTATATACTTATAGTTGTGATATGACGTTCAACTCCTGTTGAAACAAAGTCAATTTTGCAATTCCCGTGCAAACCCTGGAGCTAACAGCACAGACCTCCTCCCGCCCTTGGCAGGCGCCGGCAGAGGCAGGGCTTCCACACCAAACCCAACTCCTCCAGTCCTGAGTGCAGGCTCTTGCCCTCTCCCTTGCTTGTCTTCCTCTGCATGAAACCATTTTAACATAACGGACTGGCAGAAGATTAACCTGGCAGATAGATCAACATTTAGATGGGTTTAGCTGTGGTGGAACCACAGGCTAATAGTTACATTCATTTATTCCTTCAGCTGTCTTCTAAGGAATGGTAAGGTCACACGACGACACTACAGAAAGCACCACAAAGGGGTTCAAAGAAAAAGTCTTGCTGCAGTCTTGGGGAAGTTTTTGCAGACATATTCCAATATCTTCACTGAATGCCTTTTTCTTTGGAGTGACTTCTTCAACCTCCTCAGCTCCTCCAAACACTGCTGCCATTTCTGGGCTAACTGCGCTGCATAGATAATCACGTTGAAGTGTTGCACCCATGGAATTTCCCGGCCCAAGAGACTTGGCGCCTGCAGAGTTGTTCTCCTATAAAAAGTCTCTTACATGTAAGAATACTTGACGTAACACATAAAGGGTGTGTTATACCTTCAAAACACAGTATGAGATATTCACCTAAAAGTAGACAGCATTAAAAAGGATGGATTTAAAACACGTAACTTTGTATTCCCCTCAGGAGACTATGAGGACATGACTTAACTGTTGACGACCCCGCTTTCCTGGAGACTAAGTAACTGTGCTCACTGCCTATCCTCAGACTTTGCCTGTGTCAGCTTGTAATAAATGGTAATATCCTCTATTCTCTTCTGCAGGAGACCTTTTTAACTGATCAGCGTGTTGATCTTTGTCAGACTAACCATGCAGTAAGAGATGGAGCCAAGAACCCAGGCACAGCATTTTTCAGGATGCCTCTCAGAAGGCCACCACGCTGCCTCTTCCATCGCCCTTTTTGGTTACATCCTACGAAATTAAATCCATCGCAGCAAGCTGCTGTATGATAGTCACAGATACTTCCCAGCTTTCTGTAAGTTTCTGGGTTTTGCACATTCCTTTTTATATATGTAGATATACATATATATGTAGATAGATACATGCACACACAAGCACACCCATATATAGTCACACATATTTATGCATACACACACACACAGGCCTGCTTCAATGACTTGTAGAAGACAAAGGCAAACTGTTTTGCTTCTAAAACTTGCAAGAGAAGCCTTGCAAGGTACGATGGAAAATCCCTCTCAGTTAAGCTACCTGTTCCATCACATAACAAAAAAATTAATTTGCTAAAGCCTTTGCGGAAATCCTAATGTGATCTTTTGCTTAGGCCAAAGGTCCAGGACTTTCGATTTTTATTTTCAACACATTCATTAATCCTTGTGACTGTGGATTAAGTACCCAGTTATCGGCCTCTAAATGAACCTTTGAAATCCTAGAAAAAGTAGCATTATACGCTAATTTTCCTTCACTTAACAGGCCCTTTTTGTTAAGCCTTTGCATCTTTCGTTTGAGACTGTGAGGAACATTACAGTTGACTGGAAGAATGGGAAGGAGAACTTACACCAACTGAACATAGTCATGCTCTCTTTTAGGAGGCTATATCACAGTAAAAATTTTTTTTTTTTTTTAAAAATCACCAAAAATTACAATATGTTTTTAAGGAGTAACTGATATTTTACCCTATTTAGTTGTCATATAATATCATATATGATGCAAAAAACCCGCATCTTTTAATTCCCTTTAAAATAGAAAAGTAAAGAAAAAACACAAGAGGATGTGTAACTTCTGTGTTTTACTATTTTTTTTTAGTACTAAGAAATGGAACTGACAATCATGATTAAAAAATGATCAAAAATGCTAGTATCATTTCTCAAGGGAATCAGAAATGAATTTCTGATTCAAATATATGTATTGAACATGGGTGGCCAAGTTAACCCAAGTCCTGTTTGGGAGAAGAATACAAACTGCTTTTTTCAGGTCAACCTCTGGCCCATACTTTGTCTACAAACACCAGCGAGAAAAACAACATACTAAAAACCCATAAAAGTCTTTTTTACTATAAACCAGATTAAGTTATGATTACTTTTGGGATGATGAAGAATGTGACTAGCTTGTCTCTTAAATCCACGTTCAAACTGTTTCAAAGTTAATTAAGAGATGAGTAATTGTTTAGAAATCTCTAGAATAATAAAATATAACAACTTATAGCACAAAAGCAGCCCTTAAAGAAAAGAGTGGGGAGTATTTCACTTCACCAGAAGTAACAGTTGAGTATGTTTTACGATCACTGTAACAACTAGCATGCCCTTGAGACTGTGCAATTCTGAATTTCTAATATAATTTGTAGGGGGAAAATTAGGACAAAATGCAGTAACATTTCAAGTACAGTCTCTCAGTATTTTAAAATTTTATGAAGTATAAGGACTAGGTTAATATGGAATGAGTCATGTTTTTAAGAGAAGCAGTAACACAGACCTGTATTTTAAATCGTAACTACAAACATGCTCAACTAATACAAAATAAAAAGAAATCGGAGTAGGTTTTTGTTGGAAAAAGGTCAATAGCAACAATGAAAATTTAGCAATAATAGAAAAGGCTGAGAGCACTTCTAGTTTCAGCTTTGGAAAGTTAAAATACCAGGCTAAGTGACCAGGTAAAAACGATGCCTTCTCACTCAAAAAATCCATTCCCACCAGCTGAACTTCATCCCAAATCAATATAAACTTCACACATATGAACTCTGAGCCTAAACATCAGGCTATTAAATGACATACACAACTTGGTGCAGATCTTCTGATTTCAGAGTTATATTTGCTTTACTTAGTGCCAAATATATGCTGCATTACATTTCACTCCATGATGTTGTCTTCAAGAGTCAACAGAATCACTTACCACACTTCAAAGTAAAGCAGTTACATCTAAGCAAACTCTCTTGGAGTGTCATCTTGCTCACAGGGCAAAGACGGTGGAGTTGCAAAGGTGTAAGTGAGGCTATAATTTATTTACATATTCTTTAGATCCATGCCCACATGCAAACCAAAGGAACCCAGCTCAGCTCTCGTATCCCAAACTGAGTCTTCAAAGCTAGTGGTTAGAAATACTATCCCTTTAACTTCTGTACTGAGCACAATGACTTAGAGATGCTTGAAATACAAAACTCAGGCTGGCACTTTATGAATTTATTTCTTAAGGCTAATGCTGCAATTACCATTCTCGCATACCTCAACTGTGACAACACAAGATACCAAAACTGCTGAAAAAAAGATTATTTGATCAAAGCTGAAGCAGTAAGTTCCAATCCTTCTCTTCAGACCTCACCTCTGCCTTCCACCTACACAACTATCAGGAAGCATAAGTAAACCATAAAGACAGTCTGCAAACATGAACCTCCAATAGTCTATAACATTGAGTAATATTCCAGAGATGGAATAAGAAGATTGCACCAACCAAGCCCCTTTCTAAGGGAGCTAAGATTTTTTAGCTTCACTAGTCTTATGCCATCAAACGTGCTGAAGCAAAATACACCTGGCACTGCACAGGTTTTTTAGAGGAGAAGCTGTTAGTACTGAAACAAACTGCAGAGAGCACCCAAGTGGGGGCAACAGAGCACTCAGCTGGGCTACAGCTTGCCCCAAACAGGCTCTTGGCCAAAAGAGGAAGCAAAACCAGTCACCAACAGGATGAGCTCTGTTATTGTCAAGTCACACTTCTTGCTTCAAAATTAACATGCTAACCCACGTTCCACATGACAAAATCCAGATACAATTTTAGTATTTTTATCAAACAGAATAATGGTCTAGATGTTTCTTAAAAAATTAAAATAATCCACTTGTGTACTAAAAAGTAGGTATTCTAAAAATACTGTCTCCAATACAAGACAGTTTACGGTGTATCTGCAGGAAGGAACCACACCACCTTTAGTCAGTTAAAAAGGTACTTACCATTGGCAGTGCATTGATATGCGGAAGTTTTCCTTTCGGGTGCCTCTTGCCACAGAAAGGTGATGCTGACAAGGAAGTAAGGAGACAAAATAGGAAACATTAATATTTATTATTTTGAAAACGGTGGTGTTAACACAATAAAACGTTATCCAGTATGGGCCTTCATAGCTCTCGCAGCCTACTCTGTTCACGGAGCTGAGGGATTACCACTGAATTTGTATACAGCCTAAAGCAGCAGCGATCAGGCACAGAAGAGCAGGCAGAGCTGGGGTTTTGCATATATCCTGTCACTACCCACATCACACGAACTGCTCCTGTGGGGAGCCTGAAACACAGACCTTTGAACAAATAAGCCTGTTGAATGAATACTTGTACCATCAGACCTCTAGACAGTCGCACCCATTCAGCAGGAGCACACACAAACAAAACAACCCGTGTATAAAAATCCTGATGTCTGGATTTTGCCTTAGCTCTCCAGAAAAAGCTTCGGGAAGCTAACTAGGAAAAGTAGGCAGCTTACAGTATCTTCTGCCCATGCCAAATTTCTTCCGGAAATAAACCTCAGCTGCCAACTTCTAAACGCTCTGAAAAGCCCCAAACAAAAATCAACATTCCAGTGGTTTGACTTCCAAAATAGTTACATCCACTATGAAGCAGTAAAAAAAAAAAAAAAAAAAAAAAAATCCGTTTTCCTAACACATATTGCCCTAAAACTCCTTTTATGTCCACAGGTGTGCTACGCATCCAGATAGTTACCAACTCCTGCAGTGACTTCAGTAATTAAAAAAACCAGCTCATACTAGTTGCTGGCGACATTTGACAACATGTACATAATAGAAGTCTTCTAGTGCACTATTCAAGAGAAATCTTTCCCATCTTCAAAAACTGAACAAAAACATAAGCCAAAAAAAATCCATGTTCTCCTACATTTTAGTAATTTTCTTTACGTATCAATAATAATTTCTGCATCTAACAATAAAGTAGTTAAGCAAACACATTTTGATGTCCAAATACATGCTAACTCCAGCCACTGTAACATCCACTTTTATTCAGTAATGACGAACAATTTTTATTCACACTAATATTTCTGAGTGGTTGCTCTCCATGCAAATACTCGCCAGACTACTTTTCTTTAGTAAATAATCTAATCACCCACTCAAAGAGCAGGAAGGGGGGACAGATGGACATGGGTGACTAATGAAGAATTATCAGACTATTTTTAGATTAAACTATTTACAAAGCATCTGTAAACTGTGTTCAAAAACTTCTACTATGAGTAAAGAATAACTACGGTTTTGGGGGCTCATGATCAACACAGAGTTCTTGCATGCAATTTTCAAGCTCAGCCAGTACGAAACTGTTTATTATAAAGCCATTTTTGGACCCAGCCGAAAAAAAAGAGCTGCAGCAGTTGGGCTTATTGTATTCTTAGAAGATCTCACCACACCACCAAGGCAAGTGCAAGCAAGAGGAGAGGCACTGCAGAGGATGTTGAAGAATGCAGGAATGCTGGGAATTGAAAGAATTTGCAAACATGGTCTTGTTTCCTTGCTTAGTTGTACTGGTGCTGCAGAAATTATGTAAATAGGCTGAGGAAAACTCCACTCCTCAAGTGGCACAGTTTCCTATGCGGAGTTCCTCGGAAAGGTTGTTTTTTCCACACCCAGAGCTGCAGACCAGCAGAGAAGAGAAAGTTTTATCACCTTGTTCGGCAGACCCCATAAAAAAAACCTACTTGCTAATAACCAGAGTTTTCCTTAAAAACAGAACAAAACACCAACTGACCAATATTTTTTTAAGAACAGCCTAAATCATTATGAAAGCTGTGTGCAGAGAAAGGCAGAGGAGGGCTCTGCTGCCCCGTTCCGAGTGTGCCGCTTGGTTTGGGTTATTTCATTTGGGAAGGAACAAGGCAAACATAAATAAAAGGATGATTGCACAAACATAAACCATTTTCTTCAATGAAAAAAGGCTTTCTTCAGTATACACTGCCCAAACTGTGTCCTTCCAACACCTCTTTGCCCTTGTGCAATCTTCTGAGTGCAGTACTTATCGTCGAAGCCAGAGAAGGAAACCTTTCCGTCTGATCTGTGGAAGAGGCTTCTTGTCCTTCGCTTTGTATCTGAACAGGGCAGTGACACGGAAAGAAGCTGGAAGCAAAGACTCAAGAGAGCAGAGAATGAGAAAAGAAAGGGCTCACTGACTCTGCTTCATTCCTCACTCATGTTAATTGGTTGTAGGCTCCAGTTTTAAATAAGGGTGCTTGAAATGACACGTAAACATTTAGAAACTCTGCGATGTCCTTCTTCAGAATACAAGTACTGAGTACAAATGCCTCATCAGCAGCTTTTTTCGTTCCAAATTTATCCTATTGGACTTTGTCATTTTGGCATGTACCTTGAAACAATGCAGGTGACCGCTATAATTTATTGATTTTAGACTATCTCTCGCCTTTATATACCAACCTGTTACCGTGATTTAAACAGGTGACCAGGTGTAGTAACAGCTACACTATGTGACACTTAAAAATAATCCACCAGATGCCCTTGAAGTTGATAAAGCACACCTGGGGAATGCACAGCAGCTTGTGAGTTTGGATCCTTCATCTTGGAGGGGCTGGAGGGTTGACCACTGACTGATGACTAACGCCTTCAGCATCGACTGAACACTGCTGCCCTCAACTTAAAAAGAAGTAAGATTTTGCTGCACGTGTACTGAGCTGCTCCCAGCCAGCGCTCACCAGCTTTGGCCACACCGGGCTTTTCTGCACAAGAATGACACACCTGATGCCTGTGTCCCCCATGACACCAGGCCAAAATGCTCGGTACAGTGTCCAACATCTCCTCGGGAAGAGCATCCCGCTGCGGCGCACAGAGCGGCAGCAAGTCCTGCAGCCATAAACTCAAGACCTGCTTGCATGCAGAGGTGGCAAAAAAGGTCCAGGCAACAGGCTGCACAAGACAGGCAGCTCCCGTCTGCAGGGCCAAAACTAACACGCCAAACCAGCTACCAAAAAAGTAAATACCAATCCATGCTGCTAGCACAGACTGGGCTGCTGTTATCAACCAAGTAATAATCGCGTGGTACAAAGACGAAACCACAGGTGAAAACAACCGTGGCACCGCACAGTGACAAATCTGGTTATAAACACATAGCACGGATGTAGACTAATGTTATTCTTTACCTGTTTCCAAACATAATCAGTTCAAAGCAAGGATT
This sequence comes from Harpia harpyja, assembly GCF_026419915.1. Lineage (NCBI taxonomy): Eukaryota > Metazoa > Chordata > Aves > Accipitriformes > Accipitridae > Harpia > Harpia harpyja. Next base: position 37,156,228 of record NC_068951.1, on the reverse strand, counting down.
TCTCTAAAAGCTATTTGCAAAAACGTTTAACCATTTTCTTCTAGAAACGCCATCATTTATGCTGTTTTCTGCTACCCATCCATTACACTGGGTTCATGCTATGGCTAAAACAATGTTTTCTGCATGAGCTTTGAATTGCTTCTGTTCCTCATGTGAACTTGTGCGCTCATGTTTTTCTTCTAATCCTCTTAGGATCACACTGTTTATACTACTTTCTGAGATTTTGGTGCTATTTGAGCTCTGACAACAAAATTTAGTCATTAGATGTTGTGCTTTGTGAATTACAAAAGCCTTCTAAGGACACAGTATCTTTTCTTCTAAATTCTCCTTGAGTATCCTGCTTTTATCTGGATTCAGTATCTGGAAAGAGCGTCCCAATCAAAATAGAATTAAAAATAACTAAATCCTGGATATTCCCCTCAGTAACTAGGCTGCAAAAAGCATCAGACAAAGCCTAAATTGAAAACTAATCACTCCATTGAATCCTTCCTTTCATTTGATTAATAGGCATATACAAAACTAGTGGTGATTCTACCACTGCCGTGCTTGGAACATAAACAGAGAAAATCAAAATTATTTCTTTTAATCACAGCTCCACAGCGATGTATGGCAATTTTTTTTAAACAATTCAGCACTTCTACAATAACATCTGCTTTTCAGATCTAACACAGAAGCTGAACTGAGACAAATACCAACTCAAAAAATTCAAGAGAAACAAATACATATGAGCGGGCAAAAAAAAAAAAAAAAAAAAAAAAAAATCAGCACCACACACAAGACAGCATTAAAAACTGTCATCACCTGCAACTAGTTGGTCGCAGTAGGGTTCCTAGTGACAAAATAACACACGCAGACTGCTCCAATACCCCACTGTGGGAGCATGCAGTGGCACAGCACTGGGAGTATGCTCAGATGGAGGGGGGGGAATCATCGAGGGTATTTTACAAGAAGCCTCAACAGGGAACACTCAAAGTATCCGAGACCTGCCCAGAGACATATCCACCCATATTCCTCAACTCTATGTGAAACAGCTTTTCTCTGTCAGTTGAGAAATTTTTATTTCCTGATCTTTGTTCTGTCTTAGGCCTTCATTACTTCAGAAATATGGAAAAACCTGACACAAGCTAACTTTCTGGATGTTTCAAAGAAGAAATGCTTAACTTACATATTCATATCACACAAAAGTTGCACAACTTTCCACACTTAGAAATACTCTTTCATATAACAAGCTCCTGTATGTGTATGGACGTATATGAACCAACTATTAAAACAAACCAGGATATCTGAGGGGATAAAGAATAAGAACTGGGTAGGCAGACAACACTACTCTGGAGAAAAGATCATCTGGATACAGGAACCACTTTTCAGAAGAGCACAGAAACAGGCTTCACTGTGCAATGAGAAAGATAGGAAAAGTCAGACCAGAGCAAAAGATTATTGCAGCAGCTATGTACAAGTTTAAACACCAATTTCTATAAAAGTCAAAAATTGAGGCAATCGCAGAAAATAGCTTATAGCCCACTGAAAGGAAAGGAAGCTAATTACTGGAGAGGAAACCATCTTAGCCAGCTCTATTAAAAATACATAACACACCAGAGTAATCTTGTCAATACCAATCAGTTGGTAGCACTGGGGAAGGAGGGAAGGCAAGCCGTGCTGCAGCACGATTTCACTTGCAAGGCATTTAAATGAAATTCATTAGTAAGTAACCCAATTCACATAAACTGGAAGTTAAAAGATCCTAGAGAATGAAGTTAAATCCAGTCTAGACCGGGAAAGAGTATAAACAGTTATTACTCAAGGCACTGAGTGTTACGTGAAGGGACTATTGGCCTCTAGAGTAGTCACAAAATCCCACTTTCACAGACTGCTACATCTAGGATGGGGGCCCACCTATGTAAATTCAATGTAGTTTCTAATTTGTGGTGCTTGTTTGTTTTCTGAAAATAGTGGACATGATGACTAGTGACATACTGATAATAATAGTAGCATATTGACATACTGATAATAATAGTAGCATATTGATATGTAATTTTTTGTGGTTTTATTCTAGAACTGAGTTTTAAATTTAAATTCCTCACTGCAAGATTAATCAGAGAAAAGACTGAGAATAACAGCCTGTCAAACTGTGTGCTCTCAGCAGACTCACCTCAAATTGGAAAGAGAAAAAAATTTTCCTTGTGTAAAAAAAAAAAAATCTGACATGTAGCATTTAGGGGCCACTGTTATTCTCATTAAGTTTACTATCGATTTCAAATACATACTAAAAACTGCATCAAGACACAAACAAAATATACCACTTTAAAAAAAAAAAAACAGAATTTTTTTTTACCATTCCCTTTCCTCAAAGTAGGAAGAGCCATATTTCCCATGATACTAATTCAGCCTGCTCCAGCTTGCCAAATCGACTCAGCCATGCTGCTCAGCGACAACCCTTCCCTTCCCCACGCAGAGCCCGTTAACTCAATGAGCCTTCACAGCTGAACGGAGGCAGGCACCTGCTTTTGTCAACATAGCAATGTGTTTGTAGGGAACTGATAGTTGCAAGGTTACCAGGACTTTTAAATTGGTCTCCAGTTTGGGGATATGGAACAAAGCTCAAACTGCTTCCCTAGGAAAAATACCTTTTTCCCTTTCCCTGCTCCTGCTAACAGTGCCTGCCTTGTCTGTGTTCTTAAAATATTTGGAACAAAATACTCCTCTGCTTTGGGATTAATGGTGGTCTTGTATCTAGATTATGGCAAGCATCGAAATTGTTACAGTGGGGCAAAAGCACAACTGTACATGTTTCTTAAGGAGCTTAATTTATTGAATTCATTAAAATTCTGTCTCAAATGTGCCATGCTTTGGGAGGTGGGATACGTGTTCTAAGTAGACATCACGTTTGGAACTTGGCTCAAAACATTTAAATAAGGAAATCTCCAAAAGTAACAAGAGGACATGACAATATTGTGTTATTTTCAACCCTAATGAATGCAACCACCATTCAAGCCCTGCCTGTGTTTCTCTCAATATCGGTACCACTATCACCCTTACTTTTTTGGGCAACCAGAAGTCAAATGGGGCATTCTTCCAGAGTAAAAGTTCTATCTACATTTTTGTCAAGCCAAGCTAATGAGCTGCAGAGGACATTTAGACAATGCAGCAGGACTTGGGTTCTACTGCAAGACATGGCGTTTGCAGACAGTTTGACGTCAACAGGCTCAAGAAGTCCTGCTGTGGCCACTGACCCTGAACATCACGTACACCCAGTGTTGTTGAAGTTGTGGCTCTCTTCCTATCTGAAAACACATTAGGAAGGCTGGTTGCCTTCCATCTGCCTTCTGCACGAGCACTTTGCAGGGTATTTGCCCTCGCAGCAAAGTATCGGGTTTAAAAACAGATACCAAAATTTTCTAAAAATCCACCTTACTTGTGATATCGGGCATGTAAAAGTAATAGCACAGTCTGAAGAACTGGGATCCAAGAATTCTTTTAATACAACCCTCAAAATTATGAGTTACTTTTAATACTCAAAAGCACTTAAAAATCCATAGGTATGAAAACATTTTTCTGAAAACTTAGTCATACTGGAGGTCAAAAGTAAAGTTTGTGGTGGAGCTTGGGCTCATATACTCCAGATGTTCCTGGGATGCAGCTCCCCTAAAATAAGGTGTTTATAACACGTTCCAGATTCTTCCTAAAATTATTATTACTATTATTATTTTGTGCAAAGCCAGAGAAAAACGTAAGCCTCTCACGCTGCCAAAAAACATAAAACTGACTGCCCTGAAATCATCCATTAAGCATATCAAGGAATAATTAAATATTTTTTCCAAAAATACTGCTCATCAAAAGCTGCTGCACTTCTGCTTACAGTCCCCTCTCATTTCCCCAGGGATTTTTCAAAACTGAGTGACATTTGGTGCATGATGTACTCACGCAGTAGCACCACCTTTCTACAAAAATTCTGTGACTTGGTCATATTTTCACACAAATAACCTACAGATTAAGCTCTTTCTGTACAGGTAAACCCTGTGATTAAGCAGCAGTTCAAGTTGCCCAAGACCAAGCAACATACAAGGAATTTTTCCCTTTTTCAAATCTCCACACCCTACCACCAGTAGACAGTATCATCTTTCCTAGAAATCCTCCTGCCTCTGCCCTTCCCATGCTCCCATCATTTCTCTTAATGGGGTAATTTTACAGCATTATATGAGGGCTCTGACTCACAAGGAGTTAAAACCTACCCGGAGAGGGCTGCCGTTGTTCATGCACTGGTTGTCCAGCCATCCCTGCTAAAAGAACAACTTATTCTAACACAGCAGCTACTGAACTGTGACAAATTGCAGACTAGGGTATAGGAAAAAAGACTGTGCCTCTCATTACCATGGCAAGCTTTCCTGCTCCACGAGCAGGTAAGTCATCCCTGCAGCGGGGGCTAAAAACTTTGAGGGCAGAGGGGACAGCACGCTCGTTCCCAAATAAGCTGTCCATTAGAGCTCAGAGGCTGTAGCTCACCTGAAGGCTTTGGTTAAGTTTTATTCTCAAGCCACATCCTAGCCAAAACCTACCTGCTATTCTACGGGGAGACCTTGGTACCCCCCATCTACCCACTCCCAGTTGAGTGCTCTCACCAATTCCTTTCCCCTAAAAAAATGGAAAATAATAATTTCTACCACTCAGCTCCTGAAGCATCCCGCTGCAGGGTCAGAAGAGTATAGCACTGGCTCAGGAGAGGAAGAGGGAACACAGCCCTGAAAGGGAAGAAATGCGGGAACAGCGCTGCCCTATAGCTCCGTCATCAAAATACACCTCTGTATCCAAGGGATGGCTGGTGCCTTGGATGATGATAGGGATCCCAGCACAAAAATCTCACAGCAAACACGGAATGATGCACTAGGTAATGTGAGTCATATCAGAAATAACACAGACACTAACTGTATAATATATATATATATTTTATTCTGTTGTATTTTCAAACCATTTAGATACCAGAGCTGAGAAACTATGTTTGTCTGTCACACTGATTGAATAGGGAAGTAGTTGTATCGATATTAGACTTATACACGGAGTAAGAGACACCAAAACCTGTTCCAAAGAATAAGCTGCCTACAGTACAGATAAACATAGCAAAATATTTACTGCAGCAGTATGGTCAAGGAGAATAGCCTTTATTAAATAAATGGATTAAAGTCATTAATCAACAGCAGCATTAGACTAATCTAATCATGCCACTTGTTATTCACCTTTTTTTTTTTTTTTTTAACAACAGGACCTAAGCATGATCAAGGAAAACAAATACATTTGATTCATCAATGACAGCATATTCAAAGGATTTGACGAGCATCAGGAAATGAAGCCACAGTAGAGATGCCTCACATAAAGACCGTCACTAGGCTATGATTAATTGATAACAACCTAACAGTGCCCTTATTCATGTCTGTCTTAAGTAAAGTAAGGCTTATCTACATGTATACAGTTAAAATATTAAACTATGTACCTCCTGCCCTAGGTGGTCTATTCTGAAATAAAAAAAAGCTTTTCCTAAAAATGCTGTTCATTACATTAACTAACATTTCAACCACTTTGGGCTCTCCTACTGTAGGAAAATGTTTTTCCTTATTGCAAATGGGTGCAAAAAAACCAAAGCAAACTTAATTTGTTGCCAAAATGAATGAAGTCAGTATTTTTGTTCCATTGGAAATGTTTTCTGTTGAATTTCCTACAGTCATTGCAGCTGTATAGCTCAATTTATAGCCCCTTTGAACTAACGTATAACATGTACAGAGCAACACATAGCAGGTGTTTATCCTATAAACAAGTGGAAGTGTGATTGGATAACCTATTATGCTGCTTTGCAAACAGTTAAAAAAAGTGAAAAAACTTGCTAATGTTAGTTCCCCAGCACTTTGTATTTTCCTTTATACAAGATAAAAGATTTTATCTGAACAAAACTCCATGAGACTTGAATGAGACCCAAAGACTGGCCATACCGGATCAGGCCAAAGGGCTCCCCGGCCCATTACCCTCTCTCCAGCAGTGACCCAATGGCAGATGCCTAAAGGAAGAGTGAAAACAGCACCAACATGATCTAGTCCCCTAAATAACCTCCCAGCCTCCAGCTATTTTCAACTCAGATGACTTTTCAGAGCACAATTTGTTTGGTTTCTCTGTATTTAGTAACCTCGAGGGAATTATCTTCCATTAACATTTTCAGTCCCATAAACATTTAGCATCTACGTCTTCTGGTAAGCAGTTTTACAGGCTCCCTGCTCGGAAAAAGAATAGCTTGTGTCTTTCTTTACAGCTTTATATATCTGCTTCTTACTAGCTTAACTTGACATTCCTGTAAGAGAAAAGGAACCTCTATGAAATGGGGAATTGAGCATCTAACATGGTAAATGTTAAAATAATGCCATTAAATTTCAAGACTATTTTTGAAAGAGCATCGGTCAATATGTGCTCATCAGCATAAACTCACACCCACAAAAGAACTCAGTTTCTTAGATATTAGGTTTTAATTCAGGAAGCTATTAACTTCTAAATCTTATCTCCACAGTAATCTGGCTAATACTCTTCTCGGTGTCTCACCTTTCCACTCTTATTTTCTCTTCTGTTCTTCAGCAGAGCTCCCTGTAAACAGGGTTAATAGCATCTTGTTTTCTCTGTAATGGGTATGTCCTAATAGTAACTGTAAAGGATATGTCAATGCTATCAAGAATGACTTGAATTTAAGCTTTCTTAAGCTTTTCTGAAGAACTGACACTAAATTCACCATCTTCAAAAGTATCCCAGAAAAAATGAGTTTTGTCAAGCATGTTATTTATCATTTTCAAAATCAATACAAAAACTGAACTAGTTACTACCTTCTGCATTAAATGTCTTTTTAATCTCAGTGAAAGTCTACCTGATAATTTGGAAAGCTGTTAATGGATCAGGTCTCAGGCACAGGTAAGTAACATCTCCAGCCAGGAGAAGACACACAGCAATTTAACAGGAGCAAAAGTCAAGGGCAAGAAAAGATCTACGTTTTAGATAAATCTACTGAAGATAACCCAGAAAAACTTCCCCAAAACAAAATCATGCAGCTGAAGAATAGTTATGAGAACCAGCCTATGCTATGGGGCTCCTGTTATTTTAAGCAAGAGTAGCAAGGACTCTGGAAGGAGTAATTCTGCCTAAGGAGACATCTAGTGTATAGCGTTTGATCTAACACGGCTTCTCCCTTTCTTTACTTTTTGATTCTTATCTTGATTGTTTCACACCAGGAATTTGAAATTGGCTGAGCTGCTCATCCTGCAAATCTCGCTGTTCAAACTAGAATAGGCTCAAGATAGGATTTCACCATTTGGAAATTTCATTTTCAGAATTCTGCCCCTGCAGTTGCCTGCAGAATTCTCTGCAACTGCTGTCAGGACTTCATGAAAAAGGTGGGGTTGGGGCTTTTTTTTTTTTTTTTTTTTTTTTTTTTAAGTCAACTCATATTTATCAGTGTGATCTGCTAGAGTCATCACAGAAAGTAAAAAAAGACTCAAGTCCTCTAGTCTTGGTCTTTGGGAAAAAAACCCACCTTCTTTAATCTTCCAACTTGTGAAAGAGAGAAAATTTACCCATGCATTAATTTTAAGATCTGCTAGATAGCCATCATCACTGAAATTACTTGCTCCTTGCATGTTTTTTGCTGCTCTGATATAGATTTACTAAAGCATCCACAGACTAGCCCGGTTTCCATTTTTAAAAAAGAAAAAAAACTGATGAATGTCTATAAATTTAAAAATATTAAAACAAAAAAAGCTATGCCTCTATTTTCATTTTGAATATACAGATATTTAGTTCTTTTTATTGATGAAGAACAAATTGGAGGCCTGTACATTTTGCTACTTTCTTTTGTGATCATGCTAACACGCACTCATTAACCAAGGAAACAACCGACAAATGCTCGGGTGAGGAATATCAGACAAACACATTTGTCAAAAATACTCCACCTAGCAAAAGTATTTCCCCTCAGTGTCAGACATGTCAAATATTGGGGTCTGGTTCATCTCCAAACAGAACACTGTAGATATTATTTTAGTCACACCTAGTCAAGGGTTTTTCTTCCCTTTTTTAAGTGTGCTTTTCAAGCATGCTTTTTTGGCATGCTTTTCAAAGTCAGCAGCAGGATTTTAAAATGGAACAATATGATGTATTTAGCACTATCTAATAGATACGCAGAACCTATACAGCACTGTGTAATAAATGCATAGAACTTGACAGCCCAATAATGATGTATCTTCCATCAGACCACAAGTAATAACCTAGGTTTACAAGCTGCCGCACTTCAGAAGAGACTGTTTACCAGATCAGATAAAACCAAGGTTGTATATATATATATTTTTTTTTTTACATTACAAATGCAATAATTTATCAGACTTTTTCTTGTGTCTTATCATTCTTATGCCTAAGGAACAAGCAAAATCTTGGAATTACAAAAATGTCTCAAACACTAGCACTTCTGACCCATTTAACACATAGAAAATTTTTTTTATACCAACTTCATCCAGAAATAAATCCACTTACCATATTCTCACAGGAATACTGCTACTAGACTGATTTCGACACCTTTTCAGAGAACTTTCATTTGACCCTCTTCAACTGTACGTGTGACAGGCTGTGTGTGCACACCACAGGCACACTGACTCCCCCACAAAAATGAAAAGGATGCTATTTTGCTAGCGACATTTGTAGACTAAACAAGCAAAGTTGAAGAGCAATTAGCACTATTTGTTCTTTTGTCAAGTTAAGATAATTTCCTTGTGGCATTTTTAACTGAACAAGTTGTTAATGCAATGATTCAGAAAACATTACTACTTTTATCTTTTTGTTCCTAATAGTATCCTCCTGTAAAGCAGTAAAAATAAATATGAAACTACATTCATTTATTTTAGCCTGCACATAAAGAGTTAATTTTTATTACTTCAGTGTGTAAAGACTTCATTACAAAATTCTTAAGTGACTTGGACAATTGCCAGTCCTCAATGTGACACATGCCAAACACTGTTACCAAATCTTGAAGATACTGGCTCCACAGACCAGCCACAGACCACCCATGGCCTCACGGGGCAAAGACGAGTGCGAATCAAGGCATCCAGCCACAGTGCAGTGCAAATATTTCACACCAGAGAAGCAACAATAGCATAAAGTGTTAGTAATATATGTATGATAGTGATCTACAAAGCCTCTCATCACTGCATAGAATTCCACTGTCCCAGCATACACTATATAGCCATAAACGGTAAGATAAGGGAACAGAGGTGAATTCTAGCAACATGGCATAATGAAACTCAGTATATGCACATATATGATGGGAAATGTAAATAGAGGTTTTACTTTGTGCCTTGCAATTGCAACTTAGGGATTCAGCTTTTTGCTTTTGTTAGTATGTAACAAAATTGCCAATATGGCAATTTGATTTCACATGTAACTCTCCATGTAAAAGTATCTCACGTGACACATTTTAGAAAGAGAGATGTATTTGCAAAATATTAAAGGCAATATTTGCATTTCTCTTGATTAACAAACCAGGAAGATACTACTGAAAATCCAAATTATCTGCTCATCCTTAGTTACCAGAAGACTTGACCTGGTGAGGTCATTTCAGCAGTCATATCTGAGGCACTCCACCCAAACCCTCCTGTGGGGTTTTGGTGTTTTGTTTTTTGTTTGTTTTTTTAAATTAACCATTTCTCACTGCTAACTATGAATTAACAATGATATAAATCAAGTTTAAAGAAGAGACGTTTCCTAAGCCTTCCAACAGATAGCTGCATTGCTGCCCTTGCTATTGCCCCATCAGCTGAATAAAATTACCAAGATTCAGATGGACTTCACCGTGGCTACTCACAGCCTGGAGGTGTGTGGGAGCATTCCCAATACACCTCTCGCAAAGGAAAGGTACGGGCACTGCCTGAGATAAGCAGCTGAGTTATTCATGTCCAGAGAGACCCAAAAAAACAGAATTGAGGCATGGTGAACTTACAAATTCTGGTAAAGGCACAGAGCACAGACACTTACAGTATCAATATTAATCACGTTTAGAATTAATAAAGATTAAAACACAAACCCTACAGATACCACACAATAAATTCTAAACCTCACTGCTTGTTATTTTAACCAACTGGAACAAAACAAAAATAAATGATAGCACCTAAAGAGAACTGGAGCGCTGTAACTCTGGCTCTGGCGCAGCCCGGTACCCATGGCCCGAGGGGGAGAACAGAAGAGGGAACACCACAGAAGTATTTCTGTTTGTTCTTTTTAAAGAGTATTTTTTTCATCTTTGCCAAAAATTTCTATTTAAAAAAAAATTTAAAAAAAATCTTTTGTTACTCTTTAATTGAAATTCTTCACTGCGTTTTCACAACAGAACCCCACTGTAGCATCTTTAGCATGTGTGCCAACTATTACACTCTTAAGAAAACAAACAGCTTTTGCAATGATACAGTTTGTCTTGGATCATATAATTTTAAGGTTGAGATTAAAAGACATTGGTTGATATCAACCAGATCTGAAAGAAAGAGAAATCCAGAAATCTCACTGATGCCCTAAAACAGCTGGCTGAGTCAGAGAGGGTGCACGTGCTCTGATACACACCACATTTCTTGCAAAAGCTCCTTGAGGGGAAGGCTGCATCAAGTCACATGGGAGAACCTTCAAGCATAGGAAAACCTTCAAAACTCAGGAACGCAACACCAATTTACAGAAAAGTCACACATCGCTATTTCCCCTTTCAATAGAGTAGCTTATGGATTGCTAGAGACAAGCAGAGAAAAATAATTCATGGCCCTCTCTCTCGTCTTTGGAAAGTAACGATGGTCAGAGTACAACCCAGTATCAAACTATTTACAGCTTCAGAAGTTAAAACTGGTCTTTCAAACTGACCAAAACCACGCACAGAGGCAATGCACTCAGGAAAGCGCTATTTTGTGTGCTCAGCAATGCCTTATACTGGTTCCACTGACCCCCACACCTTAGCTTGAGGCTGCACTGCAGGCTGGGAGAGCTGAGCCCTGGGCAGCAGGAACAGCACTACTTGGGCCAGGGTGTTTTCAGAAGACATACCACCTGTTAAGATTGAGTTTAAATTTTAATTTCAAATTCAATTTAAAATTTTGGCAACCTATACCAAAATCTGATTTAAGCCACTATAATAATTTCAGACAAATGAAATATTCAAGTAATACATTAAATTTTAAAGAAAGCTAAACCACTGATGGAAGTGCTGGAAATCACAGACATAGCATTCACAAAGAGCATTTATTAAAAGTGTTAAGTGGTAAACTTTTACAGTGGCATAGGAATTATTTTTAATACCTCAACTAGTTTGTATTCAACTTGCTTCCGTATTATGAATGTACTCTGTACATTCAAGGGTGAGAAGTTTATCTGCCAATTATAAGATGACAAACCCTAATAATTCTGAAATACTGAAGAACAAAATCAGTTCATTTCACTACTTACAAAATAATGCTTTTGCCTAGTTTTAAATGCAAAAGTTTTCATAAATAGTCCCTCTTCATCCAGTACACTGCAACAGTAAAAACAAGTGAAGATTTTGTGCATTAGATACCTGCTTTCATCTAAATGCAGTTTGACACAGCAAATAAGAAACACGCTATTCATCAACCTGTAACTTCATTAAAAGTCATGAAAACTTAAATAATCTGTATAAATGAAGGCTAAGTTATGTGCTTTAACAAAAGCAAAGAAGTAAATCAGCCTGATTAGCAAAAGAAATACTAGTTTTACTACAACTCAATACTAGTAGCAAATCAAACATTTTAATGGATTCCAGCACAGTTATTTTCTTGACAAAGTTTGATTTCTCTAAATCCAAAACAAAATTACAATCAATTACTTCAAACAAGGGCTTCTGCGTGTTAATTAAATTGTTCTCACTTTGACCTACTCTGGGCCTAGCAGACATTTCTTCTGGTATTAAGTAGTCAAAGGTGTAAATTAAGGCTTGAAAGACCTCCTTAAAACAACATCTATAATAAGCCTTGATATTCAAAGAGCAGTCCAACACTTTCAAAAGAAAAAGATTTTAAATAGGGTAGCAAAGGCATGCAGCAATAGGTAGTCTCTGTTTCTGCATGCAAGTCATTGAAAACAGATCCAAGGAAAACCCTACCAGGACATGCCCACATCCTGAGGTGGTTGGTGCTCCTTCAGAGGTAAAACAGCGAGCACCAACCAAACGATTAAGGAAGTTTAACTACTCTGTTCTAACAGCCAAGTGACAGATCAGGAGCTCTTACATGTTGGTATTCTGGAAAACTGTAACTTCTATGCTGCTGAACAAAAGAATATCATTTATATAGTGACAGCATCTATTACAATTATTTGTACTGTGATGGCACTGGGGTCCCAACTGTGAATAAAAGCCCCGATGTGCTAAGCAAAGATGTAATATACCTGTAGTTTAAGGATAAAGGCAAAGTCTGCAGAGAGATGTAACACAAGGAGCACAGAACCACGCCAGTGAAGCGAACGGGGCAGCGAGAGGGGTAACGGGAGGCGATGGACACCCCACACTGCACACAGATGAACTCTCAGAAATTGCATGTGTAGCAAGGCTGCTTCTGCTTCCCAGGTCAGCCCGAACCTCCCCGCACTGCTAGTACTGAGCACTGCTGACAAACACAGGTTTAAGCTCTTCGATGTATGGGCAGCCAGTCTCTGAGCATCCAACAGAGCAGGCAGGTCCAGAGGCTATGCAGGACCGAAAGGAGAGGGTCCTCAGAGGGCATCACTGCCCTCCCGCGAGGTGACGGCAAGGCTGCGTGCCGCAAGTCTATGGATTGTGCTATGACAGGGCTCCCGCTGGGATCTACGTCAAAAAAGAGAAAGATTCCTAATACCCTCTACACATTCATCTTTACACTTGGGGAAATCAAATCAGCACTTGAAGAAAAAGAGCAAACTGCATTCTCAAGTTCTGAGGTGTTAGAATGGCTCCTTCTCCTGTCCTGATAAAGTACTGCTTTCCAAATGAATTTTAACATATATGAGATTGTCAAGTATCCACAATTTATAAGCCTGATCTATTTTGCAATAGTCAATTTTGCAGCCTTATTTCCAGCGATGGGTATTAACACACCACGGATCACAAAATTAGAAATACAGAGGTCAATACTTAGGCATTACCAGTAATTAGAAAAGGCAGTCGTCTTCAGGTTTTGTTCTGTTTTTTTAAGTTTAGCTTTATCATTTAATTCTAATCCAGCAAACATTCAATATTTAAATAAAACACAAAACTGTATCCAGAGCATAGCAATCTTCAAGTAATTACACTGAGAAAGAAGGAGAGAATAAGAGGGCAATTGCCACATAAAGTCACCTATCTTAATCGTACCTGCAATTATTTTTGTATTTGGTATGCATTCAAAACTAATCTTTTTGTACTTCACTTCCATAATTCATATGCAGCAGTGCCACACTTGCTCTTGCTTCTGCAGGCAAGCGTTCCTCCGAAGTTCACTTTGGATATCATAAAATCTTAACTCATTGACAACTAACTTATACATCTCATCCAGAAGTTTCTTTACAGTTCCTCCTTTGTATCCCTTCCGGAACATCAGTAAGAAACACCGATGACTAGACCAAGAGGACTGATTTTAACTACAAACAATCTCAGAAGAATAATAAAGTTGTTCCCACTTGTATGGTAGCAAATAAGGAATCAATAATAATATAAAATACATACATTATAAAAAAATCTCAGAACCCCCCTTTTGAATTTAGGTTTCACTGTCTTACATACTTCAAAAGTGAAAGATCCTGAAAGATCAATGCAACCTGTAAGATACTAAGGTGCAGAAATCAATAATATTTTTTTAAAAAAAATACGGTAAATTGTACAGTAGCAAACACTAAGATAAATCAAATGGATCTTCATACAAGAAACAAAATAGGTTATAAATCAAGCATTTCTAAACCTTCTGTATCTTCAAATAGGGAATGTGGCAGAAAATGCATGCCAGAGAAATTGTTTTCTAGTGGGCATTCAGGTTTTTTTCATTTCAAGTAAAAACTTTTATTAAAGGAATGTGATCTCTAAGGATTTATCTCTGGGCTTCCCCCCCTCCGCTTTAATTTTTAAAAAGCTTTCTGAAATTTTGCTTTGCATTGAGTATCACTGGTTGGGGATGGTAAAGGAAGAGGGCAGTACCCTTTGATCAGCACATACAACCCTTTCGTTACATTTTGGAAGGATCTTACTTATAGTAACTTTAAAAATCTTTAGATCATAGCACCAAAGTCTCATTTCAGATCACTCCTGGTTTGGAGACACTGGGGATTTGCGTTCTGCCAAGTCATTCCTTCTGTGAAGTAACTGAGCTCAGACACTGGAGTCCCTCAGCAGAATGTGCATAAAAGGATCCAGCAAAACAGGACTGGCATCTAATTGCCACTCTGGCTCCATCAACTTGCTGTCGGATACACTTTTATTCAGTTCAGTGCCTGAGAAATTTCCAAACAAGGCAGAATGAATCTGCCAAACCCTGATGTACATCCACACCACAAGGACACTTAGGGACTGTTTCTAAGAATGGGACACCATTTCAGAAAGCTAAGAAAACAACTCATTAGAGCACCAGGAGAAAATCCTTTTCTCCTCGGACACTGCTGTGCCATGTAATAGAAAATGCTATTAAACAAAAAAAAAAATCAACTGTAAACAAACACAGATAATTTACTGAAAAAAAAATATCTTGCAGTTAAGAGACAATATAAATTACCATATGCAGACAACTAGTATGCCAAAAGGGCAGGGGGCTTGCTGCCCCACAGAAATAAAGCAGCAAATGCAGAAAGACGGTTACTGACTATGTTTTGATTTTAGCAATAGAAATTTAAAATAATCCAAAATTGAGGATGTAATTGCCAAAAGGAAGAAACAAACAACACAGAAAAAGAATAATCAGGACTGGAGAAAAGGAGATTATCAAAGGCACCTGCTATCACAAGAATAGAAATGAGATCTTTAGAAGCCCTGAAGGACTCCTTACAGAAAAGAAACACGAAAAGCTACAAAATAACCAAGAAAGTGATCATTACTGATTTGATCATTTTGGCACACAAACAGAGATGTACTAGAGATGGCAGAGACTGCCAAAGGGAACAAAAAAAAAAAAAAAAAAAAAAAAAAAAAAGGAGGGGGGCGGTGTCCTGTATTCATCTTGCCTATGCCATGCTAGACGCATTCCCCCTCTCCACCACCTGCATCCAAACCCCTGCAACCTGTTGGTTCTGCATCAGCTGCATCACTCTCACACTTCACAGCTACAGTGCTCCAGGAAAACAAAGACACCGGGGTGTAAACACCTCTGTGAGACTAATGCATCATCTTCTAAAAGATTTCCACCAATTGCACTGTTGATGGCTTCAGCCCCAAGACAGCATTATTTCTTTATTCAGAGCAGAAAATGCACCGTATCAAAACAGAGCATGAGTTTCACTGTGCTTTTCCACTCTGACCAGAGCTGTTTATTCCCCCCTTCTCCCTTGCCCACGCACACTACAGAGTACTTCAGTTGCCTCTCCAGAAGATTACGTTCCCAGAATCTGGATTGATCAAACATACTGAATGCACTACTGACTGTCACAAATTAAACAGGTATCTCTAAAACCTAAGTTTCTGTAACCATTTTACTTACAGAACTTAAAATTCCCATAGAAGGAAGATCCTGTTTCATGTTTGAATCCTCTACTGTAGGTATCTGAGATACAGTGTAAATACTGTTTTAAAACAAACAGAAATACTATACATTTCTACTCATTTGCAAGATGATCAAAACCAGTGAGAAGTTCTAAGGAGAGGACTTTGATTTTGTTCATTCACCCTCTGCATCTACCAACTCCTTGAGTTCATGCAAGAACTCCCAAAGCCTTTGGAAAAACCAGAAGAGCCTCCTGGGTAGGGATGGAGAGAGCACACATGATTTAATAACCAGAAACTACGTATGAGAGATCTTTCTAGTTTTATTTTTAGCACAACATATCTGTTGGTAGAAAGGCTGTATTTTAACACTGAGAGGAACGTAATGGGAAATTTATTTTAAGCATACAGTTCTAGCAGGTCATAAAGATTGTATCATTATCCTCCTTGGACAGTAATTGGCAATAAGAATACATGCTCTTCTCTTAGTTTTTGTTTCATTGATGAGTTGTGAGGAAAAAGAAATGCTGTTCATCCAACATGCTGTTTATTTAATATTCAGCTTTCTTGAACTCTACTTATGCAAAGCACAAATGCTGATGATCAATTATTTTAGCAATCATAGTTCAAGCTGAAATTTTACACTCTGTAAACACATTATCATGACCACCACATTATGCATTTGAAAAATTCCAGTTGCAGAAACCCATACAAATGAACACGCTGCATTAGGTTTACAGTAAAATTCTGTTCTGGCTAGACATACAGGGTCGGGGGTTTTTTCATAACAGTAAAATGAATGAAGCACACATATGCTGAGTATTTTTCTATGTGGGATACAAATGCACACATTCATACACTAAAACATTCACGCACTTGCCTTAAATATTAAATAAAAATGAAAAATATTTATACTTATCTCTAACAAGAAGTTATTTCAAATATTAGGTTATATGTTTTTAAAATTAAATTATCAGGTAAGATAGAAAAGTCAAAAGAAAGCCACTGTCATTTTTGTAGGAAAATTTCCTGCAAACTTCATCAGGTTGATGACAAGGAGAACTAAGTTTTCTCGAAGCAACCGGTAGATCTTTGGGAGCAATCTAGAACGCCCTCACTCTTAGTGGGTGGCCTAATACATCCTGCAATGTAAGTCTATAATTAAATAAATATTTACAAAATTCAATTTAGACTTTTTACGAGAACATTTAACGCACATAAAATTGGAGTGTAACACACATACTGCATTACATTTCACTGATAAACCATAACTTTTCAAATCAACATTTCATGAAAATGCTTAGCAAATAGTTTGACATTTAATGCCGCAAATAATAGTAAAAGGCTAAATAGGGAAAAAGTGGGCCTGTTGCTGAAGGAGGTGGATGACTTAGCGCCAGCAGATGGAGATAAGGCTGAGGCTCATATCAGGGATTATTTGATACAACCTGACCCATGGTACCAGATGGGCTGTGTCCAAGGGTGCAGAGAGCCAATGCCATAGCAAGGCCACTATCATGTTAGAAAGCTTATGGAGATTGCGTGGGTCCTCGATGATGGGAGCAAGGCAGATCTTGTGCCGTCTTCAAAAAAAGGGAGAGCAGTAGAGGCTATTGCCCCAACTTTAGAAAGGCTGCCACAATATTCACATATCCAGTCCGGGATGTTGTCATCTGGGTGAGAGACCACCAGATGGGTAGAAACCTGGCTGGAGGGTTGGGCTCCACGGGCAGTGGTGCTTCAGTTACTGACCTGGAGGCCAGTAACACGTGGGACAGACACTGCGGCCATCTATCCTGGGACCTGGCCCATTCAACGTCTCTGTCAACCACCTAGAGAAAGCCAGGGAGTGCACCCTCATCAGGCTTGTGGCTAACACCGGTCTGGGGACAACTAGCAGCTACGCTTGAGAGCAGGGCTGCCATCCGGAGGGACCAGGAACCCACTGCGATTCAGCACGGACAAGCACAGGGTGCTGCTCCAGGGAGGGAACAGCCCTTGCGATGCCCCAGGCTGGGACCCACGGCCAGGGAGCAGCTCTGCGGAGAACAGCCCGCGGGTCCTGGCAGGCAGCAAGCCCAGCACCAGCCAGCGGCGTCTTGTACTTGCTGGCCTTCTTGATCTTACAAAGGTTTATGCTGTCTATCCACTGCCTTTGGAGTATTTGACTTTGAAACCTTAATAACATTATTTCAGCAGTTCTTTTATAAAATAAAGTAGCCCTGGTAGAAAGTGTGACACCAGCACATCCATGTCCAGTAGATACTGCTAGTTGCGGATTTTTTGTTTCCGAAATGCGCACTCTTGTCTTCAGAGAGAGCCAGTGCAGAGCCTTCAGCAAAATAACTGAAAATTGTGATTCCGGTGTCTACAATTAAGCCACGATTGGCACTTCAAGGGGCACTTTCTACAGTCCATGCTGCAAAAGTATATACTATGCGCATGAAAAAGCGCCACATCGTGACTGCAATGAGCATCTATGCTCGTTTGCCAAACGAGTTCCTTGAATTTGTATTTAACTCTGATTCCTTATCAAGCATGTTAAAAATCAAGCAATTGCAGAGTCCCATAAATATAAGTGACTATTTGAATTTTCATTAATACGGTACTTAACACGCAAAACCAAATTAATTTATTTCCGCATGCAAAAATCTGAATGCGTTGAAGAGACAGCGCATGCTCACACACACTTGGAACTGAGCAAACTGTTACAAATTTACTGGAAAAACTGTATACTGGGCATATGTAATAGGCAATTTGTGAACACATAATTGCTATTTCTAACCCAAACCAAAGCAAATCTATCCAAGAAACATGTTCATATAAGCACATTATTTTATATATATATATATATGTATATATGCATGCACACACACTTTTAAATATTTTATACAGAAGCACATTTTGAAAGCATGAAAAAAAAACGTACTGGGGACATAAAGAGCCCTGCTTTGTTTCCCCTAGACACAAAGCCGGCTAAGCACGTGTGCCCACACTGTAACCAATGCCCCCCTGCCCCGAGTTATCTTCTGCCAGGAAACAGAACAGCAGCTGCACAAAGAGAAAGTTAGAGGTTAAACCGTGAGCATCTGGAGGGAAGAAAAAGAGGCAAGAAATTTTAACATTAATGTCTTCCCAAGCTTGAACAGCAGCCCTACCTGCAAACCATCCCATCTTGCTAATATTCCAAGATATAACATGTATCAGACAAGCATACTGAACTAAGTAACACACTTTAATTGTATGAGCACAAGGCTTCTAACATTTATGTAGATAAAAATCAGGTTCGGAACTGTTAAAACATACTCTCTTAAAAACTAAGGTTTAAGCCACAACCTGAGGTTAAAGTAGATTTAATTTGGCAGGGTAATGTTTATAGTGTTCCTAGAATTTTCAAATACCTGCAAAACTCCTCTCTTTTCTCTTTAGCTAAGTAGCTGCTTAGTGTAAAATTTCTTCCCACAGTAAAACTCAATCTCTTAACATAAAAAATGAAAAAAAAAAAAAATCATAAAAATTCACAAATTAAGGTTTCAAAAAAGAACCTATGACATGTACCTGAGCAATACTTGGCAGTTCACAACATACTCTCATATAACGATCACTTTAGAAGAAAAAAGGTTAATTAAAGCATATGCTTGGAATATTAGCTGAAAGGTTGACATATACCATCATTTGATTTCCACTGCTCTTCAACAGAAATCCTCTTAACTAAGCCTGTGCAATCAGACTATCTGCTCCTTAAATAACCACAAAGAAAAGCAAGGCCATTTTACTTCTTGAAGTCTCAGTGTACATTCCAGGACTCCTTATACTTTAAGCAAATGGCAATAAAACCAAAGGTATTCTTATTTTGAAAGTGTTTTCATAGGCTTAGAGATTGTGATTGTACATCTCCAAAATGCTTAAGACGCAAAACACCAGTGCCACTCATTAAAAAGCCCACACTTTTTTACTGCTCTATATTGCCTGTATCTTTATATAGACTATAGATTTAACTAGGTTATATCTAAATTTTGCAATTCTTTCTGCATAGCACTTCTAAAACATGGCCTATTCCGTCCATCCACACAACTGAATTTCTTATCCAGACTTTCATTATCTCATGCCTGAGCTTATGCTGGTCCTAGCAAAAGCAAGCTTGCCCCACTCAGATCCACTTAAGATCCTTCTGAAAAGATCATTATCTTTTGTCTTGCCACATCTCTTTGTACTCCTTCACCAGCTTCACTTTCTAATACCTCAAACATAACACACTTACCAGGCTTCTCTTTTAATAGCCAAGAAGGGCCTTTGCACTTTGCTTATCACTGATTTGGTACCAAAGGGCTAACTTCAGCTACCTCCAAATGGCTAATGATGCACTTGATGTATTTTCAAATGAGCATCAGCATGCTTTCTCACATAGTGCTCATTATGAGAGGTGCTCCCAAATTTGCAAGTCTCCTTTGAATCTCTTTTCAAAAGTCTCCTTTTCCATGTCAGCTACAAAAACTGTGTGTTCAGTAGCTCCAGGTGACATTTTCTTCTATGAATTTTTCTTCCATAATGGCTTTCTGAATTTTAGCATTACCATGTTCCAAGGCAAAGAACTCTACAGAAATATTCTAGGAAAAAATACCTAACTGTATTTATTTTGGACATCACTTTCTAGTTTCATTTGATGCCTTTAGTGTTTGCATTAGAGTAACAACAATCACTCCCTCATTACCTTCACCGTAATGCTCCTGACTTTACAACCCCCCCCATCACCTCACTCAGCTGTTGCTGGGTTCCTCGCACCCAAACTGGAGACCACTGTTCTGTTCAATTAAACTCTACCAGTGCCGATTCTGACTGCAGAGATAACCTTACTTGTGAACCCAAACAGACACTTCACTAAGTTTCTAGCGAATGCTTAAAAAGAGGTAAGCTTGTTTTCTCATTAGCAGGACAGCTTCTGGAATTGTTCTACCTCAAGGACATAAGATGCTGAGTCCAGTGTACAAAGAAGGGTGTCAGCACTACTAATTTCTGCTGCCAGAAAAGAGATGCTCCATATCGCCCATGGCAGCAGAAGGGAAAGGACAGCCAGGAATACTGAAAACTGTCAAATCCTTCCTCGGCTGCTACAGTAATTCAGTCTCCACATCTTGTCTTACCACCGTGAAAAAAGAATTAGATTTTCTCTCGAGGGTAGAACTTTACTGAGGATGACGAGGTAGCTGTGACGAACCAGAAACCTGCAGGGAAGCCACAGACCTGGTTCCTGTGCACTTCGGTAGCAGCTCTAATGCAACTGTTGTTAGAGCCTAATCTGCCTCCTGGTCCAATTCCTTATTCTGCAAGAGCAGGAAAAAAGTGATCAAGTTCCTGCTATAGGCAGCAAAAGGGATGGCTGTGTAAGGAAGTTCAACATGCATGCCTCCCTTAATTCACTAGATGAGCAACTTCCCCATGATACTCACAGCACAGCAGTAACATCCTAATAAATTCATATTTTTAACCTTAAGTCAGGAAATCAATTTTTGTTACAGATTTGAAGTTGACAGAGACACAAATTAATGAGATTCTCTAGTACTGGTTTTCCTTCCTTTGAGCGTGAACCTGTAAGAACTTTGGTAAACACACTGAAAGGTTTTATGATTTCACTGCTTTATGGTTAAATAATTTTACATCCTCTTCTGAGAGGTCTCGCATCTGTTCAAAGAACTACTGCCTACTGAGTCACAGATATTTCCAAAGCCCTGGCCACACTCGACCACTGTTATTTTTCAGTCTCCAAAAGAAGTAAGATGATCATTAACTATAGCATCAGGGAAAATAAAATCCACGCTGCCTCACTAAGCTAACATTGCACATGCAATAAAAATAATCATTTCAAAAATTATAAAATCATTCAAACAATTTTATCTTTGACGTTTCCCATAGCTTCTCTTACTACACTTAGCCATTTTTTTGTGTTTCTCTTAACAAGGCTTGCATGAGATGACCTAGTTTATTTGCACTCCTCCCAAACTGTGAAGTAGAATGTGTTAACATAAACCAAATGGTCCCAGTCATTTTGAAACAAGCTTCTCCTCTGCCAGCTACTCACCCTCTGCCACCTCTGTCTACTGCCTTGACACTTTCCAGCCATTTTTCCCCCAGGCCTTCGCTGCCATCTCCTTTGTTCTCAAATCTTGCCACCCCAAGTGCCTGATACCTCCCTGCTTTTTTTCCTGGGCTGGTGCCACTTTCTTTCTTCTCCCTCCCAGGCCAAGTCTTGCCACCCCAAGCAGTTGGGTTCCACCTTACGACCGGCTGCTCCTCACCTCTAACATCACCAAACATCGCCAAACATCGCCATGTGGGAATCAGTAGCCGGAGCTCCTGTGAAGCCAAGTGCTGCTCATCAAGCACGCGGCGGCTGGCTCTGCCTGCAATCGGCCAGCGAGCACAGCCCAGCAGAGACCATCGGTTAATACCACTGCTTCCCATCGCGGGCCTGTAGAGAGTGACTGAATGCCCTGGACATGGGAGAAAGCCCAGCTTGGATTTAGTGCCTAAACACAGAGGAGAGGTTGACGTATCACCTATCCCACTGCTAAACAGGAGCGAGAGCTTCATATACTGATCTAGTGAAGGTGTCAGTGCCATCCCTGGCACACGGTATTACTCAGGTTACTATTTTCATCTTCGCTAAAGCAGTAACTATGGTAAGATAACAGCCCCAAAATTGCATAATATAACATGAGGAGGAAGGAAAAAAAAAAAAAATCAAACAAGTAACTGCAGTGAGGAAAGGGCCTTTAAAACTTTTGTACTGTTGTGGCTTTGTTCTGCTATTCAGAAAAAAAATATTAAACAGCCTTGCAGTAAGCTGCCTGAAGCAAGCTATTTTCAAGTTTCCTCTAGTTTAATGACTACTCATTTCCTCACTCCAGAGGCATACCTGTAAGTGCCACAGGCCATATAGGAGCAAATAAGCGCCTGTGGTAGTTAGGAGGAGAATATGCAGTGAACACTCGCCCATTAAGTGCAAGCCTGAAGGACAGATTGCGAATTGCCAACAGAGGATCCAAGGAGCAAATCATACAGAGATGTAAGAGTCCACCGTTCACAGAGAATAACTTTCATTTCTTTAAAATTACCTCAACTGCACACTCCTATGTCAGAAGTTCACATTCAGAAAACATCATAAGAGTTTGTTTCTTTATTAAGCAAACTCTCTCTCACTTATCCTCAAGTTTAATGGAATTTGTGTCAGCTGTTGTGAAGTTTCAGAGGACACCAGATAAATCCGCAGGAGCCTCAGGTCTTAGAGCCTGGGACCACAGACTACCACCATGCTAAGAACACAAAGGAACTATATCTAATGTACATGACCCATGGTTATGGCTGTAAAATACATCTCACCCAGCACCTTCATGAATAATACATCAAATACACAGCAGTAGATTGGTCCACCATAGAAGGATTGCAAGGACAAAAACTTCAACATGCTTTTTCCTTTTATATGTGAAGACTGAACGGCTTGAGAAGGACACTAGAGAAACATGATGTCTTATTCCAGTACTGGCTACCAGAGATGGTTTCTCCTCACACTTCATGCTGCAATAATTTGAAATTCTTACAATGACAATGCTGTTCCTTGTATTGCAAGAGTTTTTTTGCCACAAACATGAGCCTTTTCCCATTCTCTCTGCAACCACACTGAGGACTCCAGCTGAACTGGGTCAAAGGCTCTTTCAGCTGAACGTCAAACACCACAGCAAACTGCCACACAAGACGAAGGGAGGAGCTGGTACAAAATTATGTTACCAGATTGAATTTGCACAAAGAAGCCCAAAAGGGGCAGCTGTGATGTGGCATACACCAGGTTTGATCAGACACTACCTCTCCTCCAAAGGCAGCGTATTGGTCATGTCATGCCAGTGTCTATTTCCAGCAAATAAGGGAGTCAAAAAGCATGCTGCCAACCCACCCGTTAGCATGAAGATGGAGCCCTGGCCAAAGTCTAGTTTTGTTTGGGATTTTAGGTAACTTATCTAGTCTTCACATCAGACTAAAAACAGGACAGAGAATGCAGATGAGATAGTACACGGCCAAATGGAAAATGACAAGGGCAACTGTTGCAGGAAGCTTGAATTGTTGCGTAGAGATTTGGGGTTCTTAAATACCTACCCTCTGAAACTGTACAGGTGTCTACAGTTGTTGCTCAGGATAACTAGAAAAAATACCAAAATTTCCTACTGCCACTCAAAGCCTATCATTTCCAGGAATATGCAAGCTCAATAAAATGCAACAGAGAGTCACTGCTGATCAAGAACACATCCTGCCTCATATCCAGCCACACACTGCTGCATAAGACAGCCTGGAACCAGAAGTCACAAGCAAGGAAAACTAATTCAATCCCCTCCACGCAAATACAATGCTTCATGTGCTGGACTGAACAACGCAAAGACTCAGTGTCTGTCCCGGTTACCACACTTCTCCACCTGCTACTCTTTCCTTAATTTGTTGGGTAAACTGACGCCACCACCCCCCAAGCCATAACTGAAAATTGTAATTAACAAGATGACAATATATGAGGAGAAATCTGGTCTCAATCAGTGTTGAATTCTTGCGTTCTTGCTCATTGAGAAAGGAAGGTAAATTTCATTCTGAATTTTGCACAAATAACTGCAACCATTCAGCATGGCCTCCTGGGATTTTGCTTTCACTAGCATGATTTAAAAAAAAAAAAAAAAAAAAAGCATTTCCTAAATGAAATAAAAAAATAAAGGAACACTCTAATGACCAGGAACACTCTAATGACCGGGAGCCCAAAGTGCCATGGCAGGTAGCCAGGATAACACAAGATCATGTTGCAGGCTCTGAACCTACACCGACTTCCATGCAGCTTGTTCCCCACTTCTTAGGGGAAGACCACCGAAAGCCACTTGCCTTTGCACGGAAGTATAACCCTGACCACACATTCTCTGAAGGATCACAGTTGTAATGTGCCTCGGTCTGAAACTCGACATATAAATGAAAAACATGCTATGACAAATATATGTATCAAATATAAAGCACCAGAAATTCTCTCCCACAAACACACACACTTATTTTAATCTCAAATAAATTGAAGCATGGTACTGCAACCATCAAATACTACTGTTTAACTGGTTGGAGGCTGCTGTTGAATAACGCAACACATTAGCTCCCAAACAGGATTACATTTTTTGCCTTAAAATTTTATGATTTTGTCCAGCTCAACAAGGATGAGGACAACGGGAAAGACTCCAAAATATCAAACAGAAATTGCCGCCCCAACTTACCATCTCCAGAACATACGCCAGAAATAGACTCCTCTACAAGAGGAACTTTGTCTTACAGATTGTCCAAAATTCTGACAAACGGGCAACATATCTTACATGCTGCCCCTCAGATGGGGAAGATCACTAATAATTCACTAGTCCATGCCTAACAGTGAAACTAGTGTATCCTGTATACCCATGTTACCGAATGTCATCTAGAAATTAATGTGGTGAATTAATTTAAGCAAATATTCCCCTAGCTCTCAACAGTTTTCAGTGAAACCATTAAATGTTCTTACCAACTGAGTCCATTGTGAGCAAACACGTGCTGAGAGATTTCCTTTCCCTTCCCACTTTGAAACCTGTGCACTGCATGTTACTTAAGTAACCGTCCTAGGCCATTCATTCTCAACTAAAAAAAACCCTGAAACTGGCTATTAAACAGACACACCCACTGCAATCCGAAAGGACAAAAAATAATTTCCTTCAATTGTGGTGTAGAGATAAGGTACGAGTAAGAAAATACTCAAATACAGTTTAGTTTAATGAAAGTAAAATGTTTCACATATCCTCTAGCAATAACCCCCAAAAGATCAATCTTCACAGCCTTTACTTCAATAGTTTGTCACTCCAGGGCCGTTCCCAAAGCCAACTCAATTCTTCCCATGAGCTGTCTTCCCTTCAATGATACCTACCCTCTCCATGCTTAACATCTACGCCAGTTTGTATTTCTGTCAATTCCAGCCTGGCCTGCTCACAAAACACAAGAAACTGTCTCTTATCAGATCTGTCCACAAGCCACCCAAACCATTACAAGATTTTCTCCCAGTAAGGGCTGGGATCAAAGCCAATCACACTGTCAGCATGAACTGACACAGAGGAAGTCAATACGAGATGGGACTTCTCAAGCTATGAAGTACGTTTCAACACCACAAGTGATAAATGAAAACAGAAGTCCTTGCTCCTCTGGGAGCCACTTATTTTCATAAGTGAAGTCTGATTTTAAAAGATCAATTGTTGTGGGTCACAGTCAGATCTACACTTCAATATCTGTAAGATGATTACTATCAGTTGAGGACAAGACATTATTTTGAAAACATTGCGATGTGAAGAAACCAGACCTGGAGATACCCGAGAAAGGCATAGATCTGGCTATAGTTTAATGTCTCGCCTATGACCAGGGTCCTAAAGAGCCTTCCTTACTCCTCTGGACAATCTGGGTCACATTTCTAACATGAAGGGACACGCTGGTTGCTTGACCCAAGTTGCCGCTAAACTTCACACTGAACAGAGTGAAAGCAGGGCACAGACAAATGCAGCTGAAAAACACCATTACGAGGACTGCGCTTAGGAACACTGATGAGAGTCACCATTTTAATTACATCACACTTATATTTCCATACTATTTAAATAATTATTTGCATATAATTTATTTCAATTATTTGCATGCCTATCATAGGAGTTTGGACATTTTATTAAAAGGTAAAATAAATAGTATTTCACACAAAGCAATTTTATAGGAACCTTGCAGTGAATTAATTATAAGTCAATATAATGAACCACAAAATAAAAATTACCCCATAAATAATGAGGTCCCTCAGTCTTCCCATGCCACCCCCATTCCAGTAATCATACCGGTTCACCAAATACTAGAAGAATTTCCACCATTCAAATCAAACAGAGTGTAACTATTTCTTTTACACCCATGAATCAGCATCTGTATCCACAGAACATCAAAGCAAACAGCCAGTCAGCAGTCAGAAAGTCATGGAGTTTTCTGGTATGTTTGGACAGCATTCAAAATGTTACAATTTTTCCACCTCAAAATACACATTGTAGAAGAAAAAAAAAAAGGGGGTGGGGGGATCAAAAATATTCTTGCTCTGCTTCTCCTGCTTGAGTTGTTCACAACTGATTTTTATTACAACATTTCTAACAATAACATTAAAAAAAAAATCATACCAACAGTAGGGTCAGAAGGTAGAAATTGGTGGATGTTCCACAGAGAATCTGCTTTGGTATTAGACTTGGATAAAGCTGAATGGGTTGGGGGACCTGCTTGTTAAACTGGAAATGGATGAAGTACAGGTTTTTACTGAGGAAAGCCAACACAAGAGAGGGAAGGGACAGGTGTTAAGATTACTACCGTCAAAACTCCAGCAGTAAGGAGGAGCTTGAATGGAAAACAGCACAGCATTATTTCATGTTTTTTTGTTGAACAAGCAAAACAATCCTGAATACAAATTCACGAGATGAGAGATAGGTGGTAGTCAACAGAATAACTTGCAAATTTCAAGAAACAAATATAGCAGATAAACATCTAGCGGTATACACTGAGGGCAAGATGTGAAACCATGAAAGGAAAAGAGTTAGGTGTATCTTAGGGTAAAACAAAACAAAACAAAGCATTGATAAGAACTCTATCAAACCAATCTGAAGCATACCTGATGCAATTTCTAAGCTTCTCTTAATTTCAACCAACTTTGATATTAAAAAGAGAAATATTGGCATCTATTTGTGGAACTACACTATGTGGTACTTGTACCTTCTATTTTTCTCTCACTCCAATTGGTAAAACCAGTGATCCTGCAAGAACACGTACTCGATCACACAGGGGACACTATTGCCTTGTTTAGGCCACCAGTGACCAATTTTGACAGGAGATATTTCTGTCTGTATTTTCCAGTGCAAGTAGATTCATAACATTCTTCAATATATTGGGATTTTATTTGCTCATGTTTAACAGCTTGACAGCATAGACAGGTAATAAATTACTCTCTTACTTTTGGATTTAAATCTAGACTATGACTGGGTTCCCTAGCAGCTTAGAACTGCACTACACAAAAAGAGCACTTTTTTTTTTTTTTTTGAGAATTTTATTGAGATGCATTCATTTTTTAAAAACACAAACAAAAGACCAAACAAACAAACAAAGCCGCAAAAAAACCCAGCTCCCACTGTATCATAAGCATTAATGGTCTTTCAAGACCAAATCCTGCAGGTGCGTAAGGAGGAGACGTGAAAACCTTCTACAATTTGGGAATCCCCCTACAACTGACCCAACAGTACAGGGAACTCCACACTGTTTGGACAACATTTGCTCTGCAGTTGCAGCTCACTACTACCAGTCCAATATACACTCACCACCTAAAGCAAAAGTGTAATTAGTGGCCTGATGCAGGGATTTCAGTAGCCATATTTATTCTGTCATGTCCTTTCAACAAGCATAAGTAGATAAAATCCTAAAACATTGAATACTGTTATACAACTACCTCCTTGTGAAAATATATTCAAAAAACTCTCCCGTCATTTCATTTCCACTGCTCATTTCATTTGCCTTGCTTCTACTCATCATTCCACTACCTTCCTTCCTAGCTCTGGGATTTATTAACATGAGTAAAAGTGATTTCAGTATTTCTACTAAAGCAATAGTCAGCAGATGTCTAGCATCTATATTTATACAACTCTAGAACTGGTAATAAACATGATTTTTGTATTGCCACACTACATTTTTTAATGAGACATCATTCCTTGTCTGTGTTTACCAAGAATTATGTTGGTCACAACCGAGTCCTTATCCCACATTATTATACCACAAAACAAGAGTTTGGAAGGCTGAATGGAAACTCCTCGTCATATATGAAGGAATGCGTAATGGCTAAGGACTGGCATGATTCTCCCTGAGTCTGTGGACAGCAGGGCTACTCGGACATATGCAGTAAGGTATCTGAGGGGAGGGAGATGCCTGGGAAGGCATTAGGTGTAAATGCTCAGACTTCAGAGCTTATTTCCATCCAGATCCCAACCACAGTGACTTTCACAGGACTGTGCCAAAGACATTTATCCAAGACCGAGTGTGTGGTTCCTAGATGATGTCAGATGTCTGGGCAGCCAGCCAACTTCCTATGGAAGTGATTTCAATATTGCTGAAGTTCAATCTAATTGTATTTATCATATGATTACTTATGTAAGGAGCCAGCAGCTTGCATAGGTAGCCTGTATTTTTGAATCTAATAAAATAAAATATGTTTTGAAAATACAAAGAAAGAGATAGATTGAGGTAAACAGAAATCGTATTTGAATTTCATGCCTTCCTCTAAAGCCACTTATTCCAGAAAGGAACAGATGTTAGCCAAGACAAATTCCATCCTTGCTCAACTGGGACTTAGCCTATGATGCAAAGCAGAGTATTTTCTCACCTGCAAATTTACAATTGTTCCATACCCATAATTATACCCTAAACGTAAAGCCTTGCCCCTTCTACTCATGCTTCATAATAGGTTCTCACTGCCCCAAGGCTCTTCACAAAATTTGTTCGTTTTTTCCCTTTGAGACCTTTCTTTTAAACCTTTTCTGTGACGTTCAAAAAACTCCATCCAACCAACCAAAAAGCCAAACAAATTTGAAATCCTATTCACCTCCTGCCTCATTTTTTTACTGAAGTTACAACTGCACACAATCAAGCACAACTAAGCCCTGTCGTGAGACCAGAACACTGACAGATCACTGTCCCACAGGCAATAAGCAGTGCCACATCAGGTGGCACCATTCCGTAATGCACTCATCATCATAAAATAGTTGATTGTTAACAAACAGAAATAGGAAGCTGGTGAAGTTCCTACCATGTTAAAGGAGGGCACTGAACTTAACGCATTCATGTAATCAGTGCTCAAAGCATTCAGAGATTAATATGCTCCGAGATATGCTTTGAAAGAGAAGAGAAAGAAGCAGAATTAATGCAACTCCTCCCCTTCCTCTATGCTCTTTCGGCCCTGGTCTCCTCTCCCAGTCCTCAAAAGGAAATATGCATTCGCAACACCCCAGTTCAGATTTCAGATTCTGGCAGAGTGTTTCCAAGGTCTTTGCTGTCCTTTCTGATCACCCCTCTCTCCTAAATAACAGCTCAGAAGTTGTGACAAACAACAACAGGAGAAGGACAGCAGAAAAGGCTCTGTCCTTCAGCAGTGCCTTCAGGATTCACCGTATGGCTGAAGGACTATATTAACCATAATCAGATTCCCTTTCTGTTCACTGCAATCTCACAACTTTTCCATGGAAACCTCCAATTTGTTTCTGTAAATTAAATTTGGACCATTCTCTAAAAATGCAAATACAGCAAACAAAAAATAAAATAAAATTTTAAAAAAGACAAAAAACAACAACAACAAGAAAACGAATCTTTTCCTCTGTGGTATTTTTTGCACAGGACATATCTGCAGTAGCGTTAATCACTCATCACTATGAAGTATATTGTGCAGCAAAGTGTTTGAAAGCATTCTGAAATTTTGGAGAAAATTAATGGGAAGTGTCCCTCCAGGTAGGAAATATAATAAGTTAGATTTCTTTATTATACCAGCCAATGTTTAAGTATCTCAATCCTTTAATCTTCATTAAAAAATGTTTTGTCATAATTTGTTATGTATGTCACAAACATTAGATGAACATTAACATATTTTATCTCAAAGCTTGTTCTGCTATCTGTACACTTTTGCTTGCACACCAATTAGTGCTATTTTGTCATTTATAGCTTTTTAGTAATATTACACACAACCTCTCTGCAGTAAATGGTTCACTAGCCTGAACAGTCTATTGTATTAGAAATGCAAAAATTAAGGTTGCCTTCGTCAGAATTATGTTTTACAGAACAGCCCCACCCAACACAAAAAAAACCCAAAACAAAAAGAAAAACAAAAATATCCCCACCCCTGAAACAAAGGTCACATCTTTGCCAAACTTCAAGCACATGTTCTCAAACAGGAAATAAAGCTTTTCAAGAAAACTTTTTAATAGGTAAAAAGAATGACTTACTACTTTTCCTTGCTGCTGTTGCTATCCCAACAGCTGACCTATTCCAGCTAATTTGGCAAGAAAAGGGAGTCCACTCGATACAAAACTTATCATGAAGTATTTCAGCCTACTTATAAAAAAAAGTGATCCAATTTCCCAAGCTTAGTTGTTTTCACAAAGCTTTTCCCCACTGCAACCACATTTCCATTGGGATCATAACCCTAAGCAATCACATGAACAACTGAATTACTGCGAGGGCCATGACCCCACTTGCAGCTTCCTTCACCCATCCCAAGTCACCACCTCTCATTAGGGGAAAGCCCTGTGACGGGGCAGAGGGATGGACAACCCTACGCGCAGGAGACCCTGATATTCTCCGTTTACAACATCAGGGAACAAAAAGTATTTTCAAGTTTTGTCAATGATTGCCTTGATTAGGCCCAAATCAAAGTCTCAAACAAAGGCAAACCCGAAAAGTGTAGGAATCAAGGTCTACAACTCCGGACTGGCTTTTACCCATGGAAAACGCAAGCTGTGACAAGCCTTGTTTTGGCAAATTCTAACACAAATCGCCACCTCTACTCCAGCCCATATTCAGTCACTTGCAGTTATTTTGGTGTTGCCAATGCTCATGTATGGAGTGGCTCACACATATATTTATTGTATGATTCTTCTGGTAAATTAGTATGTCTATATAGTGGCAACCATCTTTTAAAGTATCAATAAATAGAGCCTTACAGGATTCCAAACGATGAAAATAGGATACCGGATCCAAATACTGTGCTTTTAAAGTACTTCTTGGTTAAACAAGATGTTAAGAAAAATAGGCCACGAATATAGCCTAGAAATCCTGAACCACCTCATAACACAACAGTCACACAAAGGATGCTTCACAGGTAAACACAGAAGAGCAAGCATTTCAAAAGTTGTCCGGTTTGGTTTATAATTGATTCTGTTAACCCACATTTTGCTTTTGACTTAGCATATTTTGGGACCACAGTTATGCAGCAAAAAAAATAGATGTCATTTTTAGCAATTTATAACCACACAGATACACTCCTCTTGAGAGCAGGCCCAAGGCTGTATGCACAGATCTAATTCTGCTTTCTCTGCATATACATTATGCAATGCAATGTGATAAATATGTAACCATGAAGTCACACACTATATTGCAAATAGGATACAGTATTCTTCAGTGACCCAGGAGAAGGCAGGCTACACCATGTTCTATCTGTGATTCCTTTTTTTTCCCCCCCTCATTTCATTTTCATAATGGTCCAGCACTTACTTTGCAGACTTTTTATACCATCTCCTCTCTAAGGTATGTAAATAATTTAGTCAACAGTAATGCATTATGCAATTTATTTTCAGCCAACAGCACAGCCCTCGTTAGGTGCAATTCATGGGAAGAAGCAGTTAATTATGGTAATTCATCTGCAGACCTAGGTGAGCAATTTCACTGTTATTCTGCTATCCTACTTAATATGCATATGCTGTATAAGAGCAGTTAAATGGCAACTTTCAAAACTGACATCCCAAGCCCTGATTCTATAACAAGCTCTGAACCTGAGCTTTAAGGCAGAGCTACAGTAAACACTGCTTCTGGGAGGCGAAGGAGTCGATTTACACAAAACAACTTGCAAGATCAGGGTTTAAGGTAGTCTACTGAATAGACCTCTACAAGATCCTAGAAATAATTCTATGCTATTGTATTGCACTATTTGTGGAATGGTATGTGATCATATAATTAGAGATCATATAGTACATTCACACAAAGAATACTTTAGGGCTTGCCGGGGGGTGGAGGGGGAGCTCTTTTAAAAAAGAAAACTACATTATCTGGAAATTCAGAGCTAATCTCAACAACTCAGAAATGCTACCAGAGAGTTTTTCCTTCACAAACTTTAGAGGAATACATTTCAGGTCTGATTTCTGCCTGAGGAAGAATTAGTTCCAAACAAAACCAGCTAAGGTTTTCAGTCATTAAGATGTTAAAAGTCTAAACAAAGTATTTAGGAAAATAATCTGAATTATGTGTCAATATGAAACAAAAAAAAAATCATTTCTAAGCTGCAGCTCTATGATCGCAATGACGGGGAGCAAGACGGCATTTGGTTCAGAACTAACGCTGAAAGCAGCGCTCTGGACAGGTGCAAGAAAAACACTATTGGTTTGGGAGCTAAATCAGAGGAGAGGAGACAATGAAGGGCAGGTCTCAACTAGCTGCAGGAGCATGGCAGTTTCCTGGAGAAGCGCTGTGCTCAAGCACAGACTGGTTAACCCCTCTGTTCAGGGGAAGGCTCCAGCCTCTTCTCCTCTTGACCCAGGCTGGAGGCTGTCTGGACTGTCCTCCCCGTGAAACCTCCCCGGGGGCAGCTCAAGCAGCAGCAGCAACAGCAGCAACCTCACGCAGCACCCGCTTCCCTGGGCGTCTCGGCGCATGCCTTTCAGCAGCCTTGAATGAAAGGAGAATCCTTCATCTTGGGGCTCTTCTTCGCCACCCCTTGCCTCCACCCTTCTGTAGCCTGTCTGCAGACTCCAGAAACCGACTGCTAAATGATTTAGGTTGCGTAGCTTTGAAGAGCATACCAACACCGAAGGGCAGCCTTCTGCCAAATCCCTGCCCTCCCGAGTGAAGCGCGTTAAATAGCGCAAAAATCACTGAAGCTCCACTCGCCTTGGAGAACAGGCAGCCAACTCAGCCAGGTTTGTATGTGCAGCACTGGTCTTCAGCCATAAACAAAACCTAGAAACCTGCAAAACCCCCCTCAATTAAAAGCTTAAAGTTGTAATAACTTTAGGTAGTTACTGCTTTAATGATAGAAGGCACAGAATTTTTACATGAGCGTCCTGAAGGTCTCAGTGGAGCACAGGTCCAAGATGCATGCACACAGACATTCAGACAGTTTTAATTTTAACCTTACGTGCTTTGATACAGCCGCAGGACTAAAACATTAGTGGTCTCTAGCTTGTTTATGACTGACTACATATGCTAGAATGTGTTTTGCCAAAACTCATAGCTAAAATAAAAACCAGCATTCAAACAGCACAAAACGTCGTAAACCAAATAAACAACACATTGCAAATATTTAAGACTTCCAAGCAAAGGCTACTTCCGTAAATTTCAACGTTTAAACTGGCAACAAAGCATTTCAGACACTGAAATAAATGACTGGCTAAAAAACGCTACCCCGTCGTCATCGTCATTTTAAATGGTTCATTTTTCTGTTCTCCTGAAACACACACAGCACTCAAATTATAAGTGAACAAATGTACATATCCCTAGCCATTTAAAACAAAAAAAAAGAAATGGAAACATTAAATTTAAATCTTTTTGCTTAACCCAAGACTACAAAACTGTCAGCCCCGAAAATGAGTTTTGCAGAGCCTTAATGCATCTGAAAATGGCTTACTTGCTAAACATGACAAGCAAATTCCGAAATAAAGGGAAACCCTTTCCCTCAACACGCACACTAATATTTTTCTTTCCTGGAGGTTGGATCATTTCCAGAGAACCTGAACTGACTTCAATGGAACGATAATATATTTCTTACAAAGAACATGTAGACTGCCTCAGAATACAAGAAAATGGTTCAACTAAGAAAGGGCTTCGCTCAGCTCTTCTAAAAATACCCAAGGATCACACTTAAAAGTTGGGGTTTTTTTAACAATTAGGGCTTGATTACACCAACTATATATGCTGATATATAGATATGTATTACACTAAACAGGAATGAGACACTTTCTTTCTGGAGTCATTCCAAAAAATGCGAACGCACTGTAAATTCACACTTTTAACTTCAAGCCATGCTACCTAGTGACTGTAAATACATTCTTGTAAAATTTAAGGGATTTATTAAAGTGCTAGCAGGATTTTCTTTTTAAATTAACCAGAGGATACTTCTCAGTGTAGAGTACGGTGAAAATAAGAAAAGTCACAATATAAAAGCACAATTTACAATAGCAAAACCCAAATGTATACAACCTTAAGTACTATTCCCAAACTGAAGAGATTTCCCAAAATTAAAACACTCCCTTAAATTTCATTTTCCAGCAGACGAAAAATATCCAAACAACATAGGAAAATACAAAAATGTAACTGAAAGCGTGTGCTCATCAGTATCACAAGCACAACTGTGCTCGCCAGGACTACGATGTGCTTTAGGAGACACCTATACTGCCAGGGAAAACTCTCACCAGAAAGCAACGTCCTACATTAGGACTGCACATCTTGCACAAGCATTCCTCTTGACAAGACCTGTAATGCTCTATCTGCCCAGGGTACGCAGATCTGACAAGGAAAATACCACTGTTTCTCAATAAAGGGCATAAAAAAAGATCTTCACACAAGCTTGTAAATTTGCTTAACTATAAATTTATAATGAATAATTTAAGAAGTTATTAAGCAAGACTTGCCCAAATGAAATTGTAAGCACATGACAAAGATCGTGTCACTACTTACGTCTACTTTATATATGGACAAATCCGAACAGTCAAGACAGTATGAGTAATACATTCACTACATACAGAAAGGTTGGTGTCAGACTGGCTTAGCTATTAGCTGGCCCACTGCAGCCTGTGAAGATTTTGTCTGATAGCAAAGCTGATGTAAGAAGTTCACGGCCCACCCTTACCTATTACAGATAGGTTCATTCCTATGGATAAGCTATGGTTTACCGCCACCTTCATGGTAACAACGCAGGCGTCTGTGGAGTCATGCTGTAAACTGGTTCAGCAAAACCACTTGGATTTTAATACCCCCCCACAATAGCAGTAGGTTTTAACGCAATCCTTCCAGAGATGATGTCTGTAGGACCAAAACACCCCTGTATCAGCATGGCGGAGGAGTCAATAAACCCTAGCAGAGGACAGAAACTTTCTTTGCAGACAGGGAGGTTCACAGAGCTCCACCTGTACCTTTGTTGTGTGTCTCCATTCCATCGAGAGCAGGATCAGCTTAAGGGTCCCACCACCCCCACTCCCATCTCCGCCGCTGGGACAAGCAGCTGCTTGTGTAGCCATGCTCTGAAACCCATCCCTGAACTGGCTCCACCAAAAAAGTTCAGCTTTTCCCTGCCCCCAAAGAGCTGCCAGGGTCTGGAAAAAGTACAGGCACCTTAAAACTTTATATAAGGTTGCATTTCCACATTACTAAAGACACAAACATGCCTAACGTTATGAACCAAGTAGCCTGATTTAAACATGATTCTTCATCATGTATGGGCACTACCAGAAAATCTTTCCAACATGAAGGACCATGTTTTGTCCGACATAAAACTAGAAGACAAGCACAAAGCCTACGAATACAAAAGGAGCACTTCCCTAAACTAGAAACTCCAAGTAAGCAGAGGCTGAAAAATAAAACAATAGCCACTTTACACTGCTACGCAGCCTTTCACCAGAAGATCTCAGGGCACTGAACTGGTCTGAAAAAACTCCTGTTAAGTATTAAATCACTGGTGCATGGGTAAATTTGTTAATCCATTTGCTAAGGTCACACAGTGGCAGAAATAGCAGATAATCCTGACACCAGCTTTCTGTCCTAGTCGTTACGCGGACAGAAAATCTTCAGTGATGGAAACTACAAATAAAGTAAATACAGTTATCTGTTACATACAGGTATATTAGGTCAACCCAGAAAAGCACAATGTGGGTGTGGGGAGTGGAGGTGTGTCTCTGGGGATCCACCACAGATCTAGACAAGTCTATGAAAATTTAGACAGAGAATTTATAA
The DNA here is from genome assembly GCF_026419915.1 of Harpia harpyja. Classification (NCBI taxonomy): domain Eukaryota; kingdom Metazoa; phylum Chordata; class Aves; order Accipitriformes; family Accipitridae; genus Harpia; species Harpia harpyja. The sequence continues at coordinate 37,119,762 of NC_068951.1, read as the reverse complement.
CCAGACAGTAATTCCATAATTCCCTCTATTCAAGCAGTCCCTATGAAGGGACTGTGTAGACAAACTGCAGCCATGCTCAAAAAAAAGAATAGTACCCACATTTAGGACGCCAAAAGCTTGCCATTCAATTCTGTATTGAAATTAAAGCAGCGTTTTACAGATAGCCGGTAAGCCACCAAAACTGGAGGAAGCCTTCTAACACCAGCAGGCAGACAGGCACACAGCTGACATTGTCAACACGCAGTCGAGAGCGCTATGACAATTTCTACTAGCTTGAAAATTATCTACCAGCTTTAGTGCCTATTACATATGAAAGCATCCTGGTAAATACACGCCATGGAGCTCTGACAGTTCAAGACCATTTTGAGTGAATGCTCTTGTACTGGTATAAAAATACACTGCAAGCACCAGTTTCCAAAGGGGAAAAAAGCAAGATTATGAGCTGACAAAAAGAAAAAAACCCTTATTCTTATGAATTAAAAATACTGAACCAGAAAAATGAGCTACACTGGCATTATTAAGATGTACTAAAAACAAACACAATAAAATCACCCTAGGCAGGGAAGACTAGTCTTTCTGTTCTTCCTTAGGCAAAACTCACAGCAATTTCAATGGGATTCTCCCCCAGCTATGGCTGGATGACTACATCCACAGCCTCCACGTGCCAAGTTTGCTCCTGCAGCCAGTCTCTATTGCATCCATCTTAGTTACACTACACATATCCTGATTACAGGAATTTATAAACAGCAAGAGTAATTTAGAGGTGATCCACAAAAACTGTGACTTCAGTAGAGATGAGGTTCACTGTTATCATCTCAAGGTGTCAACAGTTTTTTCAGTAAAGGACTTGTATTTGAAAGACTTTTCAAGCAAAAATCTTTTACTGACTTTCTCAAAAGCACCTCTTGCATTTGTCCCAAGCACATCTATTTCAGAGCCAGAATACAAGCCTGCTATCTATAGGTTTCACTGGGCAACAAGGTAAGAGAGAGTTTATGATGCATTAATCTCTTCCGGTTTATTTTTCTTAGGTTCTGGACAACAAGACAGCAAATAAAACCGGTGTTTTAAATATCAAGCAACAGAGTATTTCACGTATTACGCAGTTCCTAGATGTGAACTCTTTAAAGATGATCTTTCAACTCCAAAGTCACAATTCCACACCACTGATCTGTGCAGCGCAGGACAAAGGCGCCTGTACGCACGTACCAGCTCGCCGTCTCAAAGCAGTGTTTGTTCACCCAGAACAATGGGGCATGTGACTTGTCAACACTACCCACAATAAAAACAATAAGATAAGGCTGCCACTGCTTTCACGATGACTTTTTTTTTTTTGCTAATTTTAAGTCACAATGGCAATAAAAAATTTATTGCATAAAATCCCTTAGCTTAAAAAGCCCAAAGCTAACTTGACAGTGCGCTGAGGTTTTCACTCAAACTTCCTCAGCTTTTCGCATTTGTACCAAACACTCACACCAACTCCCCCCCAAAGCCTCCCTCAGACTTCATCAAGAATTGGATCAATGTTTTACGCCTAAAGCCTAGATAATTTTTTATCAAATAAAGGCACTGCCAAAATTTGTCCTCTCTGTTTCCTGCCCTGCGTGCCTGTCCCAGCTACCCCCTGCCTGCAGGCAGGTCCCTCGCTCCCCTCTGCTCGGTGTCCAGCTCGTTGCCAGCAGCACAGCCTGCAAAATGAGAATTCTATCAGCAGTCCCGCAGGTTTCGCTCCACCACGGACTGGGGCTGCACCGTCCAAACCCCTCTGGTTCAAGTCCCTATATGTTAAACTTAACTAAAGTTAGGAGAAATGGGGAAGAAAGCAGAGAAAACCCAGAGAAAAGGAACGATAAGGCACGGATTTGGTTTAAAGAACCGACAAAAGAACGGATAGGCAGCATGCAAAAGAAAGTCCAAACTGACAAAAAGAAGAGAGAAAGCCCAGGGAAAAAAAATGGGGGGGGGGGGGGGGGGGGGGAGAGATTAGAAAATCAAATAAAGCCTTAGGAAGGGATAATAATAAAAAGGATGCAAGACTGTCACGACTGAGACAAAACACCCCGGATTATTACATTAATTTGCCCACATTCGCGCTACAGCACGGGCAAGGAAGCAGAGCCAAACAGAGGAGAGGGCACGACCACACTGACCGTTGGAAGGGGTTAATTTTAGAAAGAAAAAAGCAGTATGATCTTGCACTACTTGTCTTTTAATTACACGGGGCGGGGGGGGGGGGAAGTGCGGCTTGGGGGGTTATTTTAATCACACAGAACAGCAGTAGGCCCAACAGCACCAGACTAACAAATAAAAGTAGGCAGCAATAGGCCACATGGAAGTTACATTACAGTTCCCAAACTTTCACCATTTACAGTAACATTAATGCAAATGAAATCCGACCTGATCTCTGAACATGCTTTTTTAAAAACAGTACATTTCTTTCTTTTCACCTTGAAAAAAACTCCGTTCCACAAGCGGTGTAGTTACAAACCACAACTGGGGAAAGCGGGGAGGCACATTAAGTACGCAAGTAAGATTTTTACATATTCTAACACCCATCAATGCAGCTTTCTGGAGCTCTTCAGCAATGTCCAACATACACAAGCCTTGCTGCTGGCAACAACAGAGAATCTCATAATGGACGTACTCTTAGCCGGAGTCTGACACTGCATTTCACATACTCTCCGAGTCTCTCATATGAAGTCATCCACAGCGTCAAAGAGCAAGTCAAAACACATCAGAAGTGTTTTCCCTGGCTACCTCTGAAAGTTTCCATCCCCTTTATCCTTCACATTATTTTTTTAAATTCTTCTTAGCTTCTCCGTCAGTACACACAGAACCTTTAATAGTTCAGTTTTGTGCTCCAGTACATACAAGCAACCAGGATCTCTCTAACACAGCACCCCAGTTGTGTCCCAGGCGGCTGGGACGAGAGGAGATACCGACCAGAATATTCAGTTTGGTGCTTCCACAACCAGCCCACAGAACCATGGCAGAGAGCAGACTGTTGATTTTTAAGACATAAGCAACACCCGTCAATTTTACCAGAACAGTAATATATCTGGGAGGGCATCTCAACAGGACGACCAAACAGTCAAGGAGGCTTTTAGTTTGTTTTTAATGGAACAGACTCTTAGAACTTAATTTTGCATGTATTTTAGTCTGTACTATATGTACTGTAAGAAAGAATCTTACAAATGGCCTCAATGAACTAGAAATAAAATAATCCATATCACAATAACCTTGCATGTGTAGAGACAGTAGAGGAACCAACTAACATGGACTTTGCCAACAGTTTAGATAAACACATTGATATTTCTAATGTAATCAAAGGCCATTCAGAATCTGCCCTGGAAGACAGTCACAGAAATACAAAGCATTTTTCTTACAACTCAAACAATTGTGACAAATATTTACTACAATGGTGAAAGCTGTTAAAAAATAAAGTTGGTTGCTATTAATCAGCTACATTTAGATATCCGTTCTTGCTATCAGATTAAGCTCACCAAAACTGCTTAGCAGGCTGTTTCATTGTATTTTTTGTTTAAGTTTTATCGCAATGCAACATATTGAAGTTTCACATTCCTGACTTTTTTCATCTTACACAGTGCTAGAAATTTACAGCCTAAACAAGACACACCAGATTGTGAGATTTAGTTGTGCATTTGAAATAAAGTGAAAAATCAGGTACCACGTCTGCATCAGCAAAACATTTGTGTTATACAGCGAGTACGGACCCCGCTTCTCTAAACCCCAGATCTGTTGCATTAGCTATAGGAAAACAGCTAATCTAGTACTACACAAGATATGTTTCTAGCACAATTTATTTGATGTCAACATTAATAGATGCTTTGACAACACTGTTCCTCATTTTCCTCCATCCACATCTGTGCTAACTTTGCTTTAAAAGTACATTAAAAAGTATTAAATCTGAACAAACGTAACCCCAAAGTAAATATGTTGCAGATTCACAAATATCATCATGGCAAAAATCCATATTTTCACAAAGCACTTCCTAATTAAAATATATTGCGAAGAGCCTGTATTTAGGGATGCATGTTTGTGTTAATAGCCAAGCAAAAATTTCTGCACTAGAGAAGAATGTTGACATCCGTACAAAAATTAGCTGTGATTCATTGTTTAACAGTTGTCTTCCCTTTACAGAACACCGCAGACTGAAGGACATATTGCCAAACTGAAAGCACCAATACTTCCTTTAACCTAATATAGGACAAATAAATACACTTCAACAGCTTCTAAATCTTGCACGTCCTACTTTTTTGACCCAGATCTCTTGTTATTTCCCCCATAGGTCTAGGCAATATCAAAACTATTTTTTCCCCACAAATTTAGACTTAACCTAAAAGAGGAAACGGTCTCATCATTTCTGTGAGCTAAACAGATCTGGAAGCAAGGGGGAGGGTCAACAGAAAAACTCATAGTCTCTGCTAAGATCAATTGGTATTTTAAGGTAAAACTTTCAGCCACACTTAACACTCTCTCAACTGCTGAAACTAATGGCAAAAATCTCATTTGTTCCAACAGGACTGGAAGTTAGACCAATATCAATGATAAATGAAAAATAATTAAATCTTTTTATTACTATTTTTACAAGGCAAAAATGTATTTTCAGAAGTCATGCTGACACTTGAGCATTAATCAGCCTGTCCAAAAAACACAAAAGAGCTATAAAACTTGTTATTCTTCTCCTCGGCCAGCCTGGGCAACTTCTTCCAAGAAATCAAACTGTCTCTTCCTTGCCTGGTACTTTTAGGGAACCATCAGGGGATTGAAGTTCACCTCGTGTGTGCTCGCAATCAGGCAAATTCCCAGCTCAGAGTTTGCCTGCGATAGGTCATTCATGTGAAGAGCCTGAACTTTTAACACTGTTAATGTCAAATGGATGCAACTTTTAGGATAGGTTATATTTAGGGCTCTAAACCTTGACAATTTCTGTGGTTTTGGCACTGGGCACAGTATTTAGCACTACATTTTCATGAATAGTAAGTATTTGACCCTTAACTCATAACCTTGGAAAAACACTCCACGGATAGGCTGTAGAGAGATCTTTTCTGTATGCTGTCTAGTCGCCGCCAGCAGGCACGTAGCTGCGTACAGAACAGGAAAGTTTCCAGAGTCACTTTCACAGCCCTAATTCATAAAAATCTACCATCGGCCTGACGTCAGTGGGGTTCAGTGGGAGCTCTGCATGCAGCCGGGGAAGCGACTGAATCATTCCCCAAACCCACCAAAGGGTTAAAAGGGGCACTAGCATTAGCTGCAGAGACAGCTGCTTGCCTGCCTTGCCAGGTTGGCAAAACTATTGCCCTGCTGGGGGGGAAGGGAAGGCCTACTACTCACACCACACCAGCTAAAATTTCTAGCAATGCACCTCCAGCGATCTGAAATGACACTCAGTATGTCTCCATATGGCACATGGTTGTAGAGAGTGTCTCTGTAATACACGCTTACACTGAACAGATATTGAACTGAATCTCGGATCATAAAAGAAAAAAAAGAAGAAAACAACTGTTTTTTTCTCTGGACGATTCTGATTTTTTACTGCTAGACATTACTAATGAACAAGATTGCTCCTTTGCAACATGGAGACTTAAGAATTACAACAATAAACACAAGTCAGAGTACACAACATAGCCTTTTACTAATACTGCTCCCAGAAAGAAACAGAAACTACACCCTAACGGGAGTTTGCAAAAGCCAGCAAACCACATGCAAGACTTGATTTTTAGAAATGCTAAGCACACACAGAGACTGCCGACTTCACATGAAACTGTGGGGACTCAGCATCTTTGAAAATAGGACTGTATTAATATCTTACTTTACAGATGCAGACTCTTCTTAAGAAGAGTCACGTTTGCACCAAGCAGAACAACAGCCCAAATCCAGGGGCTCGCTACCCACTCCCACCAGACCGTGCTGCGCAGCTCTCTCGGAGCTGTGCGGGCTGTACACAGCACCACAAAGGGCCACGTGCCGGCACTGAACCAGCCCGAGCGCTACCAAGTTCATACCCAGTCTGCATGTGTTCCTTGTCCTGAAAAAAAGGACGTATTAGTCTGATAGCATATCTAGGTATGTTGCTTCTGGTATTCAAGCTACCTTGTTTAGAAAGACCTTAGTATCTCTGTGTAGCACTGAATTATGCCACGTACGCTTACATTCAAAGACCAAGAGGGGACTCTTTGAAAGATGCCGCGTACATTGGCTGAGACAATTCTGTAAAACTCCTCCTCATCACTTCGGAATTTCTTTCAGTATGTTTTTCAGAAAGCTACACCAATTCACCAAGCCTTTTCATTATTATTTCTACAGGTAAGAAAGTATTCCCTAAAGTCTTTCTAGCAGTCGGCCCATCCAAGAAAGCGAGCGAGCAGGGGTAAGCCGCAACACCTGCAATTTCACTCCTTGGCTAGCCAAGCCAGCGAGATCCTACACACCCGACCGGCGTGTGCGTTTTCCCCTCTGGTTACGCATCCTCCAGCCTGGAATGACCACTTATTTCTTATCAAGGAAGAATTTTTGTAAGGCTCCTTAGAGATACAAAAAGGAGAGTCTAAAGGATGTCACAGAAAACTGTGGTAAAGTATTAAAAAAAAATCAATGTCTCGGAGGGCAAGCTGACTTACGGTTCTATAGATCCTTCAGAACCAAAGGAAAACTCAACTTAAGCTCAAACGCGGTCATTAAGACTCCAGGGCATTTTGTACAAACAATTTCAGCCTTATTTTCATTATGAGAAGGAAGAAAAGGGCCTTCTCATCTTGGATGAGATACCACAAGACAGAACACTAATGAGGGGAAGAAGTTCACAGTTTTCACCCAAACTGGCAGAGTGATTTCTAAACCAGACTTCCGTACTTTTTCACTCAACCTATCAACTCCCATGAAGTGACAGCTATGCTGCCTCGTCTTCACTACTACTTACCTCAAGTTAGCTAATTCAATTTTGCGAACTATAAAGAAAGCCAATATCCCCCTACAATTTCATATGAAAAGATATTTCTTATTCCTCATTTCATTGTCATACTTTATCTCGGAGGAAACCAATTATGAGACGAATAAAAGTGGTCTCCATCTACTCTGCCTGGGATCACTGGATGAACCTTTTTCTAGTAGACACTCTTTTCATTAAAGCTACTTTACAGAAATTAAGACCATCTAACTTCATGGTCTACCTGCAGTGCTTAGAAAGCTGCATGTATTTGGGACAGGGGGTAGCTAAATCAATAGCAGGAACATAGGAACATTTTCTTCACCACCTGTTAATTTGAAAGGTACTATCTTAATCCTGCAATGCAACTCAAAAACACTGAAAATAGCTGTCAATCATAGTTCCTAATGGAAAACTTCTGACACTTCACCTAACACAAACACTTACATTTATATTTCAAAATGAACTGCAACGAGTATATTGTCGCAGCAGTCACTTTTTGTAGGAGCCAAACATGCATAAGTTACAGAGTGCGCATACACACTTTCACTTCTCTCCCAACCTGCAGCTACTTGCATGAGCTGACGTTTAGGGCTTTAAATATAGTCATTATTACACTCTATACTCTGTGTGTGTACACATGCGCAAACACACACATTAAGCATGGTCAGTACACATAACAGTTATCACAAGTCTCAATATAAACAACATGCATTAGATTAGAACCAAGTTGTACTTCAAGTATGATACATTTCAGTATCACAATATTGCAGTATTGACACAACACAGTCCTGCAGTACACCCTGTCCTTGCCCTCCTCTCCAAAGCGGAGATCGGACCTCGCTTTACGACCTCCCTATCCCAGTTCAGAAGGGGAAGAGCTGGCGGCGGGTCTGTTGTCTGCTTCTTCTCCGCTTGCCAGCAGTGTCCTCTCCAGCAAGGGTGTCAGAATTCACACCGGCACCAGGATCCTGAGCGGCTCTGGGTCCAGGGGGGAGGGAAGAGACAGGCAAAGCAAGCACAAAAACTGGGGGGGGTGGCTATCTCTTGGGACTCCAGACGAGCAAAGGAACAGGATTAGCGAAGGAAGAGGTGTCACGCTTGCCACTCCCTCAGCTTTCCCCAAAATGCTTAACAGCGCTGTGATACCAAAAGACTATCGCTGCCATGAAAGATTCACATCCTATTGCCCACCACTAATACAAAACACACTTAACTTCTGCGAGCAACCTTCACAGACATCTGCAGAGCTTATCCAACTGAACTAGACCGCTGATGTTCACAAAGTTGTGTGTGTGTTTCTTTACAGGACTTCCTGACCTTCTGCACGATTACATCCTTGTAGGATGTGGGGTCTTTACTGCCACTACAAAACTCCTAACAGCAAACAGCGTTCTGACTCAAATGTGAAGCCCACATGTTAAATTAAATTCCAGAAACCATAAAATCAAGTTAAGTAAAATAATTCAGTTTACTTTACATTATTCAGATCTGTTTCTTCCTAACTAAAAAAATATTACCTGAAAACAACGTTATAAGCAATTTTTGACCATTTTCCCCTAATCCATCCAGAGCCTCTTTATGCTCAGGGCTGTAGCACTTTTTTAGCATCAAACTCTTTCATGATGGGAAAATGACTATGAAGTACTGCTGTTGGGTACTTAGCACTTATATCATGCCTTACAACTTCAAAGCGTTACACAAACATCAATAATTACCATATATAGAGTAACAACTGAAAGAAGTATTCGTATAAAAAAAAAAAACTCACAGGGGAAAAAAAAAATCATAACTACCTGTTTGAAGGGGGAAAAAAGCTTAAGCAACAGAATCTCCTGTAATTATTGCATTCTTTATGCTAGGCACATGCATTATGGCTGTGCACGTTTAAACGAACAAAATCATAAACTCTTCCCACAGTCTTAAAAAAAATTAAAAAGCCCAAAAGCCAAACCCCCAACTCCTTTCATACATTTAAATTACATTTCCTTCCCTTTTCCTCGTGGAGTGAGAACTAAGTCTTTTCCAGGTGTTCTCAATAACAGTTTGGGAGGCATGCCACCAAGTTCCCAAGACACAGTTCCACATGAACCCTGTTCTCATGGAGGGAAATCCACCTTCCCCCAAGAAAAACTTATGACAGTGACAGTTGTACAGGCTCAGGTGATCTTAGGTAAATAATACGATATGTTACATTCCATTAGATCTTAACCAAAGGACAAAAACGAAAAAAGATCACTATGAGAAACCACAGAAAGTTTTCTACGATCACCTACAGGGCACCACCTGCACCCTAAGCACACCACCACCGTAACAGCGTGGCCCTTTTTTTTTTTTTCCTATGGCTAAGAGGAAAAAAAACCCTTCATACGCTCATCCACAAACACATACCCACTTCCGTAAATTCAAGGACACACAAAAGAGTTTGCAGGATCAAATGTATTCTGAAATGTATTCCAAGAAGACGGTTAACATGCATGTGTCCAAAGGAAGGCCCCAAATCCAGCATGAGCCTCATGCGGATATTCTGAAATGTATTCCAAGAAGACGGTTAACATGCATGTGTCCAAAGGAAGGCCCCAAATCCAGCATGAGCCTCATGCGGACAAGCCTTAAGGTTGCTCAGAGCAAGATGAGGGCCCAGAACTGCCTGGCGCACACCAAAAGCTCAGGTACAACTCAAAACCCAAACATCAATTTTGCAAATGGTGCCCTCTCCCTCAAAGGGGCACAAACCACAGCCCTGGTGAACACCCAAAGGGTAGAGACCGCCAACACCAAAGGACCTTGTTCGTATGCGCAACATGTTCAGACATTTATTTTAGTACTGCAGAACAGGAAAGAGAATCAGACAAGCCCAGAATATTTTTTTTTTTTTTTACACGACAAAGACTTGGTTCTCCTGATCATACCTCTCCTGCTTCAATAATAAGGAAGGAATACGTTTTGTGATCCCCCCCATAGATCAGTTAGGAATTTGATTTACACAGACAGGAAAACGAGGAAGTTGAGCACACTGGAGAGTAGTAAAAACTTCACCAGCAAACTTCACTTTCCTACACAGCGACCTACAAACCAAACTTTCCTCCAGACTCACGTGTCATCTGCAGCAACAAGCCTCTGCCATAAAGCACATACAAAGTTTGCTGTTTGGGGGATAAAGCAAAAGACAAGCGAGGGGAGACTTTTATTCTCTCAAGCTGCCTTAGAAGGAAATTCGGTGATGAAAGATTAAATTCACCTGGAACAACACGAGAAATTTAACCCTTTCAGGGGTACAACAGTACTAACAAGCCACATGTTGTGCTATTGCAAGACCTATACCCTCTACCAAGAAAACGTATACAGTGCATCAACCCTGCCAGCCTGTCTAGAAGATGCAATGCACAACTTGCACCAGGGTTTCAGAGGGGGATAAGCCTAGGCGGAGAGAACCCCCTATAAAGTGCAAAAAAAGCTTTTTTTTTTTTTTTCTCCCCAAAACCGGGCCCGCTCCCTGCCGCCACGGGCTATTTCACATTCCGCCCAGAACTTCGCAGGAAAACTGATCAATAACTTGGCTGCTTTGCCCCTGGAGGGGGGGGGACACACACATCAGGCACTGCCCGTGTGTGTGTGTCCCAAAAAACAAGGGCCGGGCCGGGCTGGGGGCGAACTCCGCCGGGCGGGGGAGGGGCGGCCGCCCCTCCCCCGCCCGGCGGAGTTCGCCCCCGGCCCGGTCCCCCCCCCCCAAATTTTACCCCCCCCCATAAGTAAACATGCGGGGAGGGGGAGGGGAGGGCGCTTCTCCACACAAATCGGGCTAAAAATAGGCCGCTCGCCATGGCTCCCGTGTGCCATTCGCTGCCGAGGCCGGTGCCCCCCCCCCCCATTAAATCCTTTAAAAAAAAAAATTTTTTAAATGAAGCCAGGTGGGGGGAGGGGAGGCCAGCGGCGCGGAGGGGGGAGGGGAAGGGGGGGTGCCGTTTGCTTCAAAAAAAAAACCCAAACCATACCCCCCCCTCCCCGCACCCCAGACCCACGGGAGCTTCCCCCCCCCCCCGCACCCCCACAAGCATTAATTAAAAAAAAAAAGGGGGGGGGGGGCCGCGGCAGGCGTTAGGCGAGCGCCCATCCCCCGCCCGCCTCCAACCGCCACAAACAGGGCGCCCTCCCCCCACCCACGCACCCCCCCACACACACACACCCCCCCACGCACCCACCCACCCCCCCCGGCTCCGGCCCGGCCCGGCCGCGGCCCCTGCCCCGCCCCGCACTCGGGCCGGCCCCGGTGCTTACCTTGCGAGTGTCGGCGGAGCGGCTGCTCCCCCCTTCCTTGGGAATGGAGGCACAAGAAATTCACCCTTGTTTGTCTCTCCTCCTTTTTTTATACAGCCATATATATATATATACACATCTGTGTGTGTCTGTGTGTCTGTGTGTGTACACACGTATATGTATCGATAATATATATATTTTTTTTTTTTTAGCTGAGGTGTCCACACCAAGAGGAGGAGGAGGAGGAGAAAAAAAAAAAAACAACACAACGGGGGGGAGGGGGGGGGAACCAAAAACACCACCACACACACACAGGAGGAGGAAGAAAAAAAAATAACCAGCGAGTAGTGCTGTGATATTCAATTATATCCCGAGCCAGGGGCCGGGGGGAGGGGGAGGGTGGGGAGAGAGGGGGGGGTTAGAGATTAAGTCCCGAGGAAGGAGGGAGGGGGGGGGGGGAGGAAAAAAAAAAAAAAGTAATATCTGTGTGTGTGTGTGTGTGTGATTTAGATTGAGGAGGAATTGAGGCAGAATGTAAAAGCTGTTACTAAGGGAAGGAGCCAAGCGGCTCGGAGCAGCCAGCGGCCCTCAGACACTCCGCGCGGGGAGAGGGTGGCCAGCCGCACGGAAATGGGCGCCAGAGAAAGCGCCGCCGCCGCCGCCGCTGAGGGAAGGGAAGGGAAGGGAAGGGAGGGAAGGGAAGGAGCGGAGCCGGGAGGCGAGGCCAGGCGAGGAGGAGCGGGGCCGGCCTGCTGCGGCCGCCCGGCAAAACAAACCCGCCGCCCTGGCAGCGCGGGGGTCGGCGGCCGGGGCGGGGGGACCCCCTCCCTCCCCTTCTCCACACAGACACAGACACGACGCCCCCCTCCCGCGCTCTCCGGGCAGGCGCAGCCGCGGCCGGGCGTGCGTGAGGGGAGGCGGGCTGCGGGGAGGCCGCCCGCCCGCCCGCGGCCCTGACAGGAAAGGGAGGCCGCCCGGGCCTGCCGGCGGCTGCGGGGCCCAGGCGGCCGCCCGCGGCCGCGCCTCGGGGCGCTGCCGGTTCGGAGCCTGAGGGAGCTTGGCCGGGGAAGGGCCGTCGGGCACGGCAGGCCCCCTGCGAGCCGGCGGCGTGGCGCGGTGCTGGAAGTTTTTTCTAGGAAAGCCATTAATTGCTCTCCGCTGATAAAAGCGCTTATGTAAATGCAGGATTTAACGCGGTGGTTTTACTTTTTTTTTTTTTTTGGCGTAGCGCGTCGCGGTTGGCAATGGTACCAGCGGTGCCGGGCGCCGGGGATGCAGTGGTGCGCGGGTGCGGGGTTCGGCGCAGCTCGGCGCTTACGCCTGGGTCCGTTAGTGCGTCTACCCTGTAATTTTATTTAATGAAAATAATCCTCTGCAGCAATAATGTTGTGTCCTACCTGGGTGCTCTTCGTTTTTAGAACCGAAATGGTATTTATCGCTTAGATGGCAGGGCGGTTTAATTTTTAAAGCGAGCTTCGTTAATCGAAACCACGCTCGTCACTAGGCAGTCCTTTCCATCTTAAAATGTTTTTGCAATAGCATTTCATGCTCTTGGGCGTTGGTCCAACGCTCTCGTGTCCAGACATTGGCACTCACGCAGAGTCGCAATGACCACAAACCATGCACAGATCGGACGGCACCATCAGATGTCATTCCTGCTTGTGCCAAAGGCTTTCCACGCGAGTGAGCCCAGGTCTGGTGCTGCCCGAATGGGGCCTCCGCATCACCGCCCTTCTGCAGAACTTGCTTTTACGGCGGCTGGCAGAACAGGAAAGCAGAGAGACGGGCCACAAATGTAGCTCTTATTTCTCTTTTTTGTTTGTTTGTTTGTGAACAGAGCTCGGCATTGCTGGAGAATTACGCTAGTCCTAAGGCGGCAGTTCTGGAGTTAAGGGTGCGTTTTCCTTTCAGCCTAATGGCTGGGACGTGCCATAGGCAGATTTCACCTACCTGAGCTTCATCGCACAAGCGGATGGGACCCCTCGGCTCCACAAAGCCTCAGTGAAAGTAGCTGGGTGGGTCTCTGGGTGTAGGATCACCTCACAGTGCTCATTTTTTTCAGGGTCAGGCCCGTGCACTTTTCCCTCTTTTAATGAAGAATAATATTTAAATACTTGGCAGGAGACAGATGTTTTTGCATTGCAAAATCATTTGATTCTGAGAAAGCCCTGGACCTGCAATCCGTTTGCTTGAAGAGGCCTGAGTTACATGAGGAAACAAAAGTCTCTCTAGAAAGCCAGGGAGCATATTTGCAATTGCAAACCACTAGATGTTCAACATTTATTTCTGTAATGATTTTGATGGCCCAAGTCAGCAACTTTCTCTTCTCAGTAATGGTGTGTAGGTTGTCTGCTCTAGGTACGTAAAGAGGCGATAATTTTTGAAGACCGTATCTGGTCCAATTCCAAAATTTGACCACTTTGCTGAAAGTGGGGAAATTTAAAAGGGGCAAAAAAATGGGCGAGGGACTCATTAACACCTCCCTGCATTATAACCTCAGATCTGTCCATGCTTCTAAAGGAGTTCAACCTCTTGATACTCTGATTTATTTCCCAGGTCAAAGAAGATAAGCAATAACCGTGGGTGGAGGAAGGGGGAATGGGAGTATGCACGTAGCCTAAGGCAAGAGGAAAGAAGACAAGGGACCTCTTACAGGGGACTGTGGGACACCAGGGGCCTGAAGAAGGGTATGGGAGGAGTTGTGAGAAGTCCATGAAACAGGGACGGGAGGTGTAACATTCAGAAAAGCTCGTGTGAGAAACGGAGGAGGGAAAAACCCCCTAAGTGCGCATTATTTGGCCCACAGGAACTACAAACGCCGTCTTCCCATCTATCTGCTGAGCAGCGACAACGTGCTGAACTGAAGTCATCTGGCTGAAGGTTTCCATGGTCTAGTGTTCTGCAAATGTTCAGTCACGACTCCGGTGTGCCAGGCTCTCATTTTTAACACAATGATGTACTCGACTGGGTGATCACCCGAGTATACATTCTGCTCTGCAGAATCTACAAAGTGCATTCTGGCAGATTTATGCTTTAATAATTTTACCCCATTTGTTTTGTTCTGGTTTCTCTTTCTTTACAAAGGCGAACACCCCACGGGACTGCAGAAGGGCCTTACTTTCTGTGATGAGCTTTAGACTTTGTAGTTCTGTTGCCCGAATACACAGCTGGGCTCAGAGTTACCGGGGCCACTTCCAGAGCGTACGGGAGGGAGGTTCTCGCTTTCGGAGGTTTCCAAGAATGGATGTTGGGTAACACAGGGAAGTTGAGCAGGTTATGGTCTACGGCAGGTTGTTCAGTGAGTGAGCCGAGCTTAGGGAGTTGGCTTTGCCTTGAGCTGGGAGAGGCACTTCTAAACAATAACCGTTGTTATGTTTCCTTTCCCAAAGTCTCCTAGTAGCAAGAAAGACGGGATGAAACCCTACCTTTTGGATGTGGAAATGGAGCGGAGCTGAGGTCCTGGTTCATCCATGTGTTTAAATAAAAGCGTGCCTTCAAAGTGCTTCAGTAATACGGCTGCTCGCGTTCTGCAGCTCTGCTATCCCAACTACTGGAGAGTCTTCTCACGGCCATATTTGTAAGACACATCCTTCAAATAGTTGAAATTACTTGTAACAGTGAGTGGTTGGCCTACTAAGCACATACAAGCAAATATTTGCAGTAACTGGACCAGTGTTTGCACAGCACCAAGCACACTGCCCGGGCCCCATAAATAATAATACTTGGCACTCACAGAGTGGTTTCCATTTTCAAAGCACTTTAGTCATAACCCTTGACACCTATATGGCCTTTTACATCTTTACAAGAATTAATTAATCCTCACAATGTCCTGTGAGATAGGTATGCACTGCAATAATAACAATAACAACAATTAATAATTCATGCATTCTACTCAAAAATCACTTCAGGGATTAAAATGCATCTGTAATACTTGGCTTTTATTAACATTTTCCAGCAAATAATAAAAGCCATGGTATTGTGTTAAATCTATATAATATCTATCCATAAATCTTTCGCAGGTCGGGGCAGGACTGAAGACCCAGTGAGATACCAGTACATCAGTAACAACTGGATGACTGACTTCAGAAAAGGAAGTTCAGGCCCAGTCCACCACGCAGTTTAGGTGCCAGAACGAACTTTGCCACGTATGGCAGTGCATAAATAAATCCCAATGAACCAGGAAAGCTCTTTTTGCTCCTTTTTAGCTCTTGTTTATGCAAAGGCTCCCCCAGTTACGGCACCCCATCCTATACAAACACCGCACCAAGAAAATGCAAGCCCTTACTGGGTGAGAAATGGCAGTGACTCAGCACCACGTTGTGCAACAGGGAGAGCTGGGACAAGTCTGGCCAACACCGGGGCAAACCCTTTCCCTCGTAAAAATTACCATACGGCCTTTGATATGCAGGCAAGCCCCAGTTAAACCTGATATTTAAACAAGCGGGACTTAAACCCTGTTGACTTAGACAGAAGAACCGGCAGGCTCCCACCGGGGGAGTGCCTTGGCTCCGGGCTTGCCGAGGCGGAGGAGAGACGGGGTGCTGGAATCGGGCTCCCCACATGGACGGTCTGGTTCCCCGTGAAGATGCTTTTTTCATTTTGCGTCCCAAAGTGGATTCACGTAAACCACAAAGGCACCTTTCGTCCTAATAATGCTGCCATGCCAGAAAACGGTGGGAAAGAGCAGAGAGAGGTACACCCACACCCTAGCAATTTCCCCATGACTTCCCCGTGACCTCCCTGTGTCTGCCAGCTCTGAATCTGGAGCACTGAACAGTTCGGGCCAGTGGCCTTCCTACTCTAAGACTTATTTTCTCCCTTACTATGAGGAAGATACCAACTTAAACAAAACAACCTCTAAATTATTTGTCTTTGTGTTGTGCATACTGAGAAAGGAAATGGAAGTTCACCAGTTTGAAGGGACTGGCTTTATTCTTTTTGCAGCTGCTGACAATGACTGTTTGCAGGAGAGGACATGCTGGGAAAGGGACTTGTTTCTGAGTAGGGAGCATCTTCTGCCACTACCTTGGCATACAAATTCATCAGTAATTGATCAGTGGACACGTGGTAAAAAATGTCTGGTATTGGTGATGAACATGCCTGTAGCACTACTTTTTATCGGTTGCTTTGAAGTATACATGCACAGATACGTTGCAGATCTCCATAAGGCTGAGAGGATTCAGTCCCAAAATAGTCATCTCATTGATACGCTTACCCAGATCAATCTTGGAGCCTTCTGCTTCCCAGAATAAGCAGCAAGAGTGGAGGAACAGCAGTGACCAGGTGCATTGTCCCTCATTCATAGACAGTTGATGAACTGTGTGATCCGAAGCCACGAAGTGGCTCTTTCAGGACACAAGTTATGCCGCTCAGAGCACGTTAAGTGCTGCTGTTAAATTGGTGGCGTTAAGACACGTGAACCAGTTAGCATCTCCCAGGTATACAGAACTTCAGTGGGGCGCAGGTTGCTTGTCCCAACCCTTCTGCGCAGGAGCAGTTTCTATTTTTCAAAGCTACCAGCAGGCCCCCAAAAAACAGCATAGCCCACAGATGACAAAGTTAAGAACTGCTGCTGCGGGATTGGGGTATTTACCAAACAAAGCCATTGGCCTTATTGTTTTATTGCTGCTGACCTCCTACCCAGAGGCCCAGCATACCCTAAAGGCTTTAAGAGGAACACAAATGTGTGTGCGAACGTGTCACACTAAGGAGAGCTTTCAGATCAGTGCCAGAGGAACATATTTTTAAAGGAAAAGTGAGAGAAACAGAGGAGAAGAGATGCCAGCTGCTTCAACCTCCCCTTCGAGCGAGGGCTCCTGCACCTTGTCTTCCTGCAGGGGAACGGCCGCTCCCGCTGGGGCACATTTTCCCTTTTTTTTTTTTTTTGGAGAGGAAAAACAATGGGTTTGTTGCTGCAGTCTCAGGGCCTCCCTGCCCGCAGAGGGCTGCCACTGTGGGCAGAGGATCCCGCCATCCCCCTGGGCTCCCAAAGCGGTTCCTGGCACAAGAGGGAGGACGGAGTGAAAGCTGTCCCGGGGCCACCAGCCGGCACGATTAGCATTGCGTTAAAAGCCCTGAATATCGTCCCTTGCTACCCAGAATCTGGCCCCAGGAGGATTTGTGGATGCTTCGCACAATTGTGGAGGAGAGGAGAAAAATGAGCGAACAACACGGAAAGATGCTGATACAGACCTGACTCCGGAAAGCAACACGGGCTGCCCCAGCGGATTTAGTTATCGCAGGTGCAGAGCTGTAGTTTCGATGTGAACTGGGGTTGTTTCCTTGAGAGGCGATGCTCTGACAGTGGATACCGTGACAGCAGGCAGGCTGTTGTTAAACAACCTCTCCGCGAGCACACCCAGCAATGCAAGACCAGGCTGCCTCGGAGTTCCTGTAGTAATTAGTTTAGACACAGCGAGCTGAGTTAGAGGCATGGGAACAAATTCTTTTTTTGGCTTTAATCGCTCTCTAAGGATTGTTTTAACTTTTTTCTTTTTTCTCTTTTTTTTTTTTTCAGTTGGATATGTAAATATCCACATTTCTTAAAATGGTAAAAAAATGTTACTTCTCAAATAGAAATACTGAAGAGGGCCCTGTTAACTCCATGATTATGGCAAAGCTCCCTTCACAGCAGGGTTGTAACTCAGATGTTACATCCTACAATGGCTAAGCAAATCCAAACTTGTTTTATTTTAACAAGGTTACGAAAAAGGGTGTGTAACAGCTGCTATCGCACACCTCTGAAGTTTCAAGCAAGACATATCTGGCTCATGTATGAGATCAGAACAGATTATTTCACAGGGCCAGGATGTGGTTGCAAAAATTCAGTATTGTAAGTGTCATTGTGATTCATAATATAATCTACAATACTCGGTATAATTACTGCAGAGTAAAGAAAGGCAGAAGTACAAAAGGTATATTATTTATTAGATATTTACCTTTATCTTTGTCACACACTATTTTAATATTTCCTTGCAGCCCAAGAATCCAGCCAGCTTGAAGAGGACTCCTTTTTCTTGCCCGTACCTAAAGTTCTGCTTTTCTTTCATTATACCTACATTGTTCCAGTTCTTTATGTGAGCGGAGGACGGAGCCAGGACTGTTTGCTCCCTAATCAGAGTCCTGAAAGACTCCTCATGTGGCCTTCAGCAAGCTGTTTATTATCGGGGCATGAGCTTCCACCTATAAAGAGAGAGGACTAACACAGCTATTAATGATGATGATATTATTGTTAACACATAATTATCTATCTCACAAGAAAATTGGGAGGGTAAACTAGCATTTATAAAGTATTTTAAAGATGATAATATTATTTATGTGAGGGCTATACTTTATGTCCTGAGGACAGCAGTTGTTGAAAACCACCTTCTAATTAGGTTTTGCTAATGACAGGGTCAAAAAGGTTTAGAAAAAAAAATATCAGTAGATACATTCAAAAGTCCCCGATTTTTCTTATTACATTATTGGTATCAGCTGCTTTCCTGTAGATAGATATGCGATATTCACATCTACAAGACGTTAAGCATTGTTTTCTGGCATATTAAACATAAAATGAATGAAGTACACAGTAGTGCCAAAGCACACCCTGCAGTATGTTATTAGACAACTTGCTCCAGTGATTAAAGCCCTTGAAGTCAATAGAGGTTTTGCCGTTGTTGGGTTTGGGTTTTTTCCCCACCCCGCTGGGCTAGGATTTCATCCCGGATCTCCAGCCTTGTCTGTCACTGCACATCACTGATGTGCTTAACACTCAATTAAAGCACACCCTGGATTTGTTTTATACAATCCCTTAGCTGTGAAAGGGAGATTGCAGGTACTCATCAGAAGGAGCTGACTGCAGTGCAAGTCCAGCCAGAAGGATGACTTTGCCAGGCCCTCCCGTATTTCCCCCTTTTTAGGCAATTATCTCCATTTTATTAACATCCATTTCTTTCAGTTTTGTTCTTGAGGACTTCTGATAACGTATCAAACTTCCCTGAGCCAGTTGTAATCTTCACTCCCTCCGATGTGCACCGCAACAACATTAACTGTGAACGGCTGCAGTAGATTAAGCAGCGTATTTCCACAAAACATTTCCAATAGGAGACCAAATTTTATGAGCTGTGTGAGCATCCTGTGTAACATTTCGAGCAGGTACATAAAACACTTCGGGGTATATATCGAATGAGACATTTGACTGGGTAGACCAGTGCATTAGAAACAGCTTTCAATCTTTCATGGTGCTAGGTGTGTGCCGTAACATGAGACCAAAAGACACACACACACAAAAGAAGAGGGACAGAAAAAAATCCAAAGCACACAGTGGAAGAATGAACTGAGAATTATTTCCTCAGCAGAGCCAATATTTCCTACAACACGGCTTTCTGTGAGTCAGCCTTTTTGTGCCACAGAACTTAAAATAGCAAAAGTGAGATAACAGTAGGCTTGTTGGAAATAGAAATTTTCAAGGGATACAAAAAAAAAAAACCAACCACGAACAACTTCTGGACTGACAGAGTGGTAACGAGCATGGCGGTGATCTGCTGGTAATAGATTACTGTAAGAATATGTCAAATAATCCTAACAAGGTGGCATTTATCTGAGATTGTAAAACATGGTATATCCCAGGTATGTGGGAAGCCCACAGCCAGGGATTTCAGCAGCTGCCCGTCCATCCTGCAGCGCTGAGGGCAGAGAGCGTAGCACTCCGGCTCCTCTCTTTCTCCCTCTCTGATAAGCAGGAGTGGTTTCATCCCAACCGCAGCAGCTCCTTTAATTTTGCTTACGCTGCTGAGAAGCCCTGGGCCAGCGCAGAGAAACCTCAGGCAAATTCCACACTGATTTCACATAGTTCAGGACAGGGCTTAATAAATACACATGGAGGAGGAGGAGGAGAGAGAATATTTCTAGAGGCAGAGCGAAGGAGGGGATGGGCTAGCAGTTGTGCAGACTTGTTGGCCACATCCCAGCATTTGGTGGTTCTTCAAGGGCTGTGCCTGCCAGAAATGAGTTTAAAGTCTGGATGAAACGCACCTCCCACCAAACCCATCCGCTTCCCTATTTGCTTACACGACGTGCAGCGCACCCAGGTAGGATCGTTCCCACTGACAGCAAAGATCATGCGCCCGCCAGTAATTCTGCACCGTCAACTAGAAGCAATGAGCACGCAGAAGGGGTGGAGCCCAACCGTGGCCTGTATAAAAATTAAGATCATTATTAAAAAGGACCTGAAAATGAAAAAGGCACCCCAGCTTTCGGCAGGGCTGGGGTTGTCTCTTCCATTACTGGCTTAATGAAGTCTCCCCTGCAAGTGCCCCATCCGCCTCAGATCTCATTTGCTTGCTCACAGTCCATATGGGTAATTCCCTCCATTCCCCTACATTTAGGTTCAACATCTAACATTTGCTAACTTAATTGGACACAGGGCATTTTGCAAAGAAGAAGTGGCCCCACGCAGATACATGGCATTTGTCTTTTATTTTTCATTTCTTCCTATCAAACGTAGGTCCCGTTCTGAAAGGCGCTGGGCAGAGACAGCTGCACCAGATGTGTAACGTAAGCAAACAAAGCCGAGGCGCGGATACTGCCTGGCTTTACACAGCAGGTTATTTTTAAAGCTAAGAGCAAAACTTCCATCTCCTGAGCCTCATTGAGGGGAGGCTCGGTCCGGCCAGGCTGCGTCTCGGCATTCAAACCCAGGCGTTTCTGTGCAAACGCCTTCTCTCCCTCCGTTGCTCAGGAATTTTTATTTTAAAAAGTCTACGAGGACATAAAAAACTTTTCATTTCCCACATCCTGTCATTAAGCAGCTGTACTCTGAACAATGAATGATGACAAACCAAAGCAACAGTTTTAACTGAAGCAGGATTACACTTGGCATCGCTATTTGTTATGTGGCTTACTGGACAGCAAGACAAATGCGTACTTCTGCTACCCTTTCCCGCTGCCAGCTCTGTCCCCTATTAGTACATAATGGCACAACTGGAGGGAGCACCGTAGCCAAAGCAGCTGCAGGATGAGACCCCAAAAACCAAATGACATCTGGGCCAGCAAGGGCTGGGGGTTTGCAGTCTCAGACGGGACCCTTGGTTCCTCTGGGCTGGGTTCTCACCTCCAGCACTTCCCCGGCACTATCCGATGCTTCAGCAGGAAGAAAAAGGCTCACACAAGACTTCTGGCCCCTGGTGCTCTTGTATACATACGGGGAGACAGCTGTCCTGACCTGGGGAGGGATCGGCTCACCGGAGAATTTTAACCAAAATCCTGCTCCATTGCACTGCGTTATTCTCTACCGAGTAAGGTGAGAACATAACCAACCCATGCCTGATTAATTATCGCACAGTACTTGCAGAGGTTTAGCTAATATCACACTTTGCTCATGCATCCTCTAAAGCCTTGCTGGTAATGATGATACATTGCTGTTAACAGTAATGCCATTTAGAAACTGGAGGTACAAAAATATTCGCCGAGGATGCTGCCAGCTTTACACAAATTGGTGTGAATGTATAATCGCATTACTCCGCGCCAACGCGGGTACTTGTAAACCAAGAGGCTCAAATTGCTGTAGCCATCAGGGCAGACGGCTCCCATCTAGGTAGGAGGCTGCCAAGGGACGGCAGTACCTGTGCGGTGAGCGTGATCCCCGTCCAGAGGCTGAGTCCAGTCTACAGAGCGGCTCAGGACACGGGCAGGATCCTGCTCACACCACCTCCTCCCCGAGCACGGCCCCAGGCTTGCACGACGGCACCCAGGACCCCGGGGTTCTCGAGTCCCCAGGGTCCACAGCCCTCACCAGGAACCCAGCTCACGGCTGGGAGGATGTACTCTGCGCCTACAAAGCGACATTTAGCGATGTCTGCTTGGAAATGTTCTCGGTTCCTTCTGGACCGTCTTGCCGTGCAAACACAAGACCCATTCAGCCCGGGTCGCATCCGCAGGCGACCGGGAGTCAATGGGATCATTCATGTTCCGAAAACCGCGCGCACGCTCGAGTTGTTCCTTTGGCAGCGGCCCGGGCTGACACTGCTGTGCGCTTCCAGCCCCAATCGTTTCAGCATTTGCACGTAATCCACCTCCCACGAGGTCCACAGGACTCCTGTAAACATAAATAATGGCAACATTATGGACCCGTTTCAAGTCCAAGATTGCAAATGGTATTTCTATTTACTATTGAGCATCTATTTATTCATCAAATGCATTAGAAAATCCATTAAAGAGGAAATTAGGGACCTAGTGACCTGCACCGTCGTTCGAACCCCGTGTTTCAGATAGAGGCATCGAATGTAGTTCAGCACTTGCATCTCATCTTGTCCGATGATTCACTCGAGGTGGGAAGCGGCGCGATGAGACGGCCTTATTCACCCTCCACGGCAGAAAACACGGCCGTGGGGCTGAGGGCAGCTGCCTTGCAGGCAGGAGAGGCAGCGGCGGGCAGGGCGAGGGCAGCTGGCTGCCCGCTCACAGCCGCTCTGCTGGGAACCGGGGGCAGCTGCGAAGGAAGGGACGGCATGGTCTGCTGTGGCGTGTGTATATGCGTGTGGATGTATAGGATACAAACCTTTAGAAAGCAGGAGCGAACCGCGGCAGATCTGCCTCGTAGCTCTGTCTGTCCTGCAGGTGCAGCAGGGACAGTGACTTACCTCCGGTTCTACAGGGAGTCACAACCCAAGGGCAAGACGATGACAGCAAGTGCCACTTTGCTGTAGCCAGACCCGAGGTTTAAGCGGCAACTTACCCTCGATCTTCAACAGCAGCTATGAGTTGGCATGTCCCCAGCTCCTTCATAGTCTGCCGTCACGGCACTACAGCAAGGGCAGGTTTTCTGATAAGACTTTCCATCCCAAATCTCTTTCAAACAGCCGACAGCAGCCAGGCTTCCCAATCTTACAATTTGCAGTGAGCTCCGTAAATTGTTTGAGTGCCAGTGTTGTTGTATATATAAATCTATACATGAACTGTGTCTTTGTGCTGCTCCATTTCATTAAACAAGCTGAACAATCCAGTAGCTGTTTTTATGCCTCCAGGCACTTGGGTCATCTTTGATTTTTACTTGTCTCAGAGTTCATGTTTGCAGTGAATGGCTTTTCTCCCTGGCAGGACAATGAGATAAAGTAAACCATAAAATCTTTCCCAGTGAAATGGCTCCCACCAGCAAGGAGCAGGAAAGGGGCACGGCTGGGGCTCCCCTTGCATCGCCCCCCTCCCTTCGCCAGCATCCCCATCCAGGCAGCGCTGCACCATCCCCAAATCTCCACCTTTAGTTCGGTGCGATGGCAGAAGCCAGGCCAGAATTTAGCCCCCCCGACACTGCTATATCCTTCATTCCCCTTCCAGAAGTATAACACAGCAAAGTCCTTTTCTTCCTTGGCTGCACAGCAGCGGTGTTTGCTTCCTCCACACCCCAGGAAGGAAGATTTTGCAGCCTTTAAACGAACTGAAAAGATCTCGACCAGGAGCTCGGTTCAGCGGCTAAGAGCTCGTCACACATCTGATCCCCATCGCTTTCAAGAAGGTCTGCGATAGTTTTGCAAGCGACTAACATATAGCTGCAAAAGATTTAAAGCTTTCTAATAAATGCTGTCCCCCCCCTTCACTGCACACAGACACACACAAACTGCATTACTCTAATTCCCTGCTAAGCTTTCTAACTCCTTCTTACATCATACGATATAATCAGCCATTTGGCCCTGAGTCAGTATTTCCATGAAGCAGAGTCAGTGTAAAAAGCTTTCAAGGCACTGGGATTGTTTTTGCTTCTGTAATGCTTTAAAAATGCTATATCTTGGGACCGAAGAATATTCAGTGAAAACACAGAATTTCTGGACGCCTTTCAGTTCTTGCATCAGAAATGCTGGCGTTGAGAATGAAATTGTTCCCATATTTGAGCTTGGTACCAAAACATCAAGTTTTTGTTTGTGAAGTTTATAAAAACAAATGACTATAGACTTGAATGTATTAATCACGGAGAAATGGAAACAGCTTGGTAGGACTGCCTAGCACTCTTTGTACTTTATATAAACAATAATAGGTTGCTGTTTACCAGTGGCCACATTTTGAGCCATACCAGATGAAAGCAATTAAAATGGTTCCCATGTGCATTCAAAACTCAAAGCAGTATTAGTGCATGCCCACATACCGACCGGCGCTGGCTTTGTGTGCAGGCACGGCAGCTGTTGCTGACTATACCATGCTTACCCAGAAACATGCCCAGGTACCCTACACCTAGACTATACATGGAATAAATGTCCGTATAGACAAGGTATCTGCCTGAGAGCTGCTGGGTTTCACGGCACACCACGAGTTGCTGCTGCCCTTTGCCTTCTCCCCGTGCCCGCATTGAGCTGCTGTGGGATGAGCAGAACCACCCCGGGGCCAGGATCGGGTCCCCGCCAGCCTTGGCCGTTCTCGGAGGGGCAGACGAGCACGCTGCGTGGCAGGGGATGCTGGCAGGCACCCGACTACCCATCCCGAGACCGTCGGGATGCGACCAGCCTAGCATTGAAACGCCAGAGCCTGTGAGTGAAAGAATCCCTTTAGGGGATCTTTGAGGATCCCTTTAGGGATCCCGTTTCAGCTGGTCTACAGGAACGTACTCCAGCTTCTCAGCAGACACGTCCCAGCACCCTCTCCTTATCCGTAACGATACTTACGTGACACTGAACGCGGCGTGAGGACAGGGGTGACACGTTGTCTGTGTTGTTTGACCGCCGATAAATGTATTTGTCATCCCTGCTTATTACACGTTATTACTCACCGCTGCCCGGGTTTATTTTGCTTTCCGAGGGGAGGAACGGTGGAAACGCTGTTAGACCAGCAGCAAGGAAAGCAGCACACAGGCATTTTAGCGTATTTATGTCCGTTCTTAGCCGTCCTCTTTCTTTTTCTGTTTTTAGAAGCCATCGTGAAGCGAGTGCAATTTTTGCATTGGTTACAAAGATTATACAACACCAGTTGTAACCGCTGACAGGTTTAAATGTCATCTGAGAAAAGGAATAGCAAGAAAGGCTGTGCTGTGAATTTTAATGGGGAGCAGGAGCTGGTCAGATATTGCTGGTTTGGGGCGTGCTTAGGGAAGTACCAGAAGGTCTCTCTGCTCTGAAGTGATGCACGTAGCTAGCGGGAACGATGATTTCCAGAAAAATGCTGGTTTTGTAACAGAAATCTTTAGAGACAGACCTGCTGTCCTATGGAAAATAGTATTTTTCTTTCTAACAAAAAATGCTTCCCTTTTCCATCAGAGGGAGAGCTCCCAAGCCCAACCTCATCCCCAGTGAGGCACTGTGACCAGGAACATCTTCATTCCCATATGGAAGGGCATCGCGGGGTGACACGGGACGTACGGCCTGGCCAACAAAACTCCCCGGTGAGAAACTCCCCTTGGGGCAATTTCCCAATCAGAACTTTAAGCTTTGAACTGAAACGGTTTTTGCCCCAAAATCTTCAAGTTTCAACTTTTCAGTAAAAACTCTACATTCTTTGAGTAATTTTTTTTTTTAAGTCCAGTAGAAAGGACTGCTAATCATTTCCCTCTCTTCTTGGGGTAGGGGTGAGCCATGTGTCATCTCTAAAAAACCAAACAATGGCCCCTCAGTTTACATCTAAAAAACCCTCTAAACTTTTTTGCTGGTTATTAGTAAACGATAAGTTTTATCAGCCTCTTACAATCTCGGTACTAAGGGGGAAGTCGAAGAGTTTTCTAAGAACTTCTTAAACTGCCAGTGAAAACTAGCATTAGAGATAAACTATGGTATCTGAAAATCAGAAAATAGCTTCTCTCCAGCTGTCTTATCAAGTAGCAGCACAGAGCTGTGGAGTGCACTTACTGTGCAGCAACTGAAGAAAAAATTTGGGGAAAACACTGGGAAGCACGAGGCGTGTTTTGGGCACCCATAGATGTGTACGGTCTCCATCTGAGAAAGTAAAAAAAAAATAAATCCCTAAACTATATAAGAATTTCTCCAGATTACCAGAATCAAAAATAGGAAGAGATTGAAAAGTTATATATATATTTTTTTTTTCCTTATTTTAAAGGAATACCTACGGGAGGCCACAGGACAGCATGTGGCTGCTTCCAGGGGAAGAGCAGGGACCGGCCGTGGTCCCTCTACCCGCGGCAGGTCAGCACCCTGGCCATCGAGTGCAGCAAACAACCTGCATTTTCCCTGATAATTTCCACACACGCATCCACATAAGAGCAAATCCGAGTAGAGGCCAAGTCCTCCATCCAACACCGCTGACTTTGCACACACGAGTAAGCCACGATGCGCGTCCGCCCCCCGGCTCCCCGTGCCCCCAGCACTTGCCCGCGGGGCTGTGATGGTTTCCAGCTGCCATGGCCCCTGTCCAGCTGGCAGAGGTTTTCTCAACCTCAGCTTGGCCGCTGGCCCGCTGCCTCCCTGGCCCTCATCATCGTCTTCAGTATCCACAGTCCTCTTAGTCTCCTCTTGCAGGTTTCCCAAAGTTACTAGGGATTTTCCCAAGCGTAGCTGTGCAGGCAGGCCCTGTACCCCCAAATTTAGCACCCAATTCACCAGATAACAACTGAGACCACAGAGCACGTTGCTTAGATATGAAGGTTATATACAACCACCCCGGTTTTGGCATTGGCTTCGCAGCGTACGCGGCCGGAGATCAATCCTACCCCACGTCTTTTGTTACTTTTCATGGCCGCACCTCATCACTGTGGCCATCTCCGACCGAAACATGCTAAAAAAAAAAAAAAAAAAAAAAAAAGCTACACCCATGGGGAACCTGTCCCCTCCAGGGGACACCCGGGTGACTGCCTGGGGTGACCAGGACCCTCTGCACCCGCCGGGTCCGGGGCTGCTGGCACCCCCCGGCAAACCGAGAGGCAACTCACGCCAGGGGACGAGGACCGGCTATCGATGCCTCGGGTGCTCCTTCCCCAGCAGGAGAGGGAACCGCTGCCGCCGCGGGCAGCCAGGCAGCACAGCACAAACCGCTCGGGCAGGGGACACACTCGTCATTTAAGAGCTGCCGTCCACAGCAGACGTACGCACCGACGCTATAATATTTCTGTAACAAAGAAGTAGAGTCCTCTGAACATAAACCTCAACTTTTTTTGGCAATGAATTTGGGGGGGGGAATTTCCAGGGCTGCGATGACCCCGTCTAGTTACGGGTGCAGCACAGAGTCAGCCCAGCGGAGCCGGTTTAGCCATACGCGTGGTCCGGGAGGGCTGGCGAGGGTCAGCTCTGCCGCCCGGCTTCAGTTCATGTCCGAGGGTGAAACCAGCCCCTGGCAGGTGCCAGCCAGCTCACCGGGAAGGGAGAGAGTCGGGACAGAGCCCGATGGTGAAAAGAAGCGACCCTTGTCCTCACACCATGTTTATTCTCAAAACACAAGGATTTAGAATTGAAATTTCCAATTCAACAGCTTTGACTAGCAGATGTCAACTCTATTAACAGTAATAACACTGATTTTTTTTTTTTTTCAGTTTGTTTGTTTTTAAACCAGGCTTGCTTTTTTGCCTTTTAGGATTTTTCTGTTTGTACTCCCCTGAGCTACTGAAAACAAGCTTGGGAAGGATAAATATTGGACACTAAGGATAAACCCCAATTCAGCACTAACCGGGCACACATTACGTGGGGAGACAAAGAAACCAAGGGATCTCACAGACCTGCAAAAGGCATTTCCAGACCTGGCAGTCCAGAGAAAGACAAAAGGTTCAAGCATCAGATTTAAGAGCAGCCTGAGCCCAGGTCTACCCAGCCTTTAGGAGGGAGGCTGAACTCAAGCGGTGAAGGAATGCCAACCTGCATCGCCAGCGGCGCAGAGAGAGGCGATGGCTCCGACCCAGCCATCCTTTCTTCTCCAGCTAGGTCAAATGCAGACAGCTTTCAGCAGGGGTTTAAAGCAAGGCTCAGTCTGAAGGCATAGCAAGATGCCACAAGAGTTATCTTGCAGCAGCGTGCCGTTCGGCACAAGGGTGGAAGGTGTAGCCAAGGACCGTGGCGAGGGCTTTTCGGAAAACGCTGGTGAGAGAGAAGCTGTATTTACTCTGATGGAGTTAGTCTGGAGCTACAGTAGGATAAATGAGACTAAGACCTAGTTTAGTTGTTAAAGCAAATGTATCTGACATTGACTTCAATAGACTAATTCCAGATTTATATTACATTGAACCTAGAGCCAGTGAATAGGCAGTGCTATTATAATTGCAGAGAGCAATATAGAAAAACAAATCACCGTATTAAGAGAAACAAATAGATCCTGGAAAAGTGCCATGTTTTTAAACAGGGCCACAGTGACTTGGGCTGGTCGGTGCCTATTAGATCATCCTCGTGTCCAGGCATTTATTTTCTGTATCTTAATCGTGTTGAGAAGCTCAGGCAGAAGAAGGAAAAAGCAATTACCTTTCTCTTAATAGAATGGTGTGTTTAAATAATAATAATAATAATAATATAAAAATGCCAGGCCAAATAAAAGCCACAGCAAAATCAAGGGAAAGGCAGATTCAATCCGACACAACTTTCTCAGGCTTTCAGAGAGCATTTTCTCCTGCGCTGCAGACCTCTCTCCCTTAACACCTCCCTCCTCCAGCCTCCCTAGTCGACACAAAGCGAGAAGTTAAAGGTAAACATCTGTTTCTGCTTGCTAACCTTTCTTTTTTTCCTTAGGAGGCTCTTCCTGCTGACAAGGGCACTGCACATATTTCACTCCGAAAGATCAAGCGAGGATAAAGGGAGTGGTTTCCTGCTCCTAAAAGCAGCCCGTGCCAGCACAGTAATGCTGTTTAAGCGTGGCTCTTCGTCATCTCCAGCATGAATGAAAAGCCAAGGCAGCCCTGGGACACAGCGAGCAAGACCTCTTATAAATGAGGGCAGCGAGCCGACCTCCGGCCCCAACATCGTCAAGCCACCATTTTTGGCCTGTTTGTCATCACTCGGTCCCCTGGGCATCGTCTCTGAGAACAGGGGGAGGCAGAAGGAAGGGCCACGGAGAAATTCCCCAGGGAAGCGTCCTTGCCCTGCACGCTTCGACAGAGCATCTCCCCGGCCCGGCTGCATCCCTCCTGCCCACTGCGGACCCTCGCCCGGGGACTCCGGTGCTGCCCCCTCTGAGCTGCTCCCCAGGCCCCGCGCTTGCCTGGTTATGCAATGCCAAGTGACATTTTATTTAGGCTGTTTCAGAGGAGCAGAAAGAAAAAGACTCAGTTTTATGCTTTCCAAATGCCCTCAAGCCATACTCCTCTTTCCACCTGTATTTTTCATCTCCAGCAGCAGAGCAGCAACAAGTACCCCGGGTCCCTGCGACCTCTCTCTGCCCGTCAGCTTGCGCAGATCCCTCGCCTCCACCCCATCGCCCTCCTTCCATGGCTGGGGCGTCTGCCCGCCGCCTCCAGCTGACCCGGCACACCCCTCGCCCTCCGAAACGTTGGGAGAGATGAGATCATCCAGAGCAGCTTGTAAGACAAACATCCTGACAGCTCTCGCTAACATTTTCCACAGGTTTCTCGTGCTCCATTAGCTCTTGCTAGACCGTATCGCAAAGCGGTCGCCATAATTAATGGCTTGTGTACTTTTGCACACATGGGTTCTTATAATCCCTCTGCTCCTTTCTAAACAGAGTCAAAATCATCGGCCCAAGGCAGCGAACGCGCTCAGTAAATCCATAGTCTTGGCAATCACTTATAACCTGCTCTTTTGACAAACTTTCCTCTGTTCCTCCCATCTATATTTATTTCTTAAAAAATACCAAATGCGGCCATCTCCCTTGTAAAGGGCGAGGTATAAACAGAAGAGCATAAAACGAAGTCGTAACTCAACTAAAATCCTCCATCTCGATAATTTGCCCACAAGGCTTGGGGACCAAGGAAAGCAGACCCAAATTTTGTTGCCTGGATCTGGAAAGCAGACCCAAATTTTCTTGCTATGGCTCTTTAGCTAGAGCCATAACTAGAGAGAAGTGATGGAAGCAAGAGGAGAAGGGCTTCCCTACGCAGGCAGGGCTGAAAAGGGAAAGAGAAAAATGCAAGCTGTGAGTCTTTCCTAGTAGGAGAAGGTCCTTGCTGCGAGGTCTGATGGAGAGGAAAGTCTCCCGAAGGGAGCAGTGGAAAACCTTTCACACCAGTGACTCTGGCACAGAGGAGAGAGGGCCCTCGCTGCGGCTTGGGCAGGGCGGCTTCTCCTCCAGCTTTGACCTCTGGAGAGCTCAAGTCAAAGCCTCACTTCATTTGGAATCACGGGGAGTTTCCCTGCCAAGCCCAACAGATCCACAGTTTCATGTGCAATCACGGAAGGGTTCAGGCTGGGAAGAGATGCCCGAGCACTCTCCGGTCCAGCCCCGTCAGAGCCGGGCCATTTCCATCACTGCTTCTGCCAAAGCACGCGCAGGCGCCGCGCTGCGAACAAGGCTTCCCAAAACATCCCTCCGGAGCGCTGCGCCCAGGCAAGGCAATCCGAGGGGCTGAGCCTGTCCTTCACAGGCAAGGTCTGGCCAGCTTCCACGGGGACCGGGAGGGAGGGTTGTTCTGGTCAGACCCAGTACGCAGACTATAACAGCATGCCCATCATCTCGGCCAGCGCTACGGAGAGATCTCCGGCTCCATCCTGGCCTCTAGCCATGCCATGCTCAAAGGCAGACGCAGAGCCACGCGTTTGCTCCATCCGCGTCCAAAACAAGCCATGCCACGTCCCCAGAGAGACAACCTCCGTTCTGCAACAAGGCACGCTGCGGCCACGTCCTTTTCATAAACACGACTTTAATTTCGACACTTTCAGAGATCCCCTAGACACCTTCTTCCAGAGGAGATCACCACCGGCAGTGCCACCAGACCCTTCCCCTCCCACAGGTGAGGACCAGCACCTCTCCCTGCCCTGCAGCAGCATCCGACCACGGCCCCGGCATCTGCACGTGCTTACGCTCCTGGTGGTAATAAAATGGTCATCGCGGTAGGATGTTAATGGGCACATAAATAATACCAACGGAGTCGTTATTACTGGTGCCGCAGTTCAGGTAGGCATCACCAATATTTACGGTGGAGTACAGTGGTGGTTTTAAGCAGTATTTGGGTTTAGGAGCCATTACATTATTTTGAAATATGCACACTGTTGGTAGATGCTTAAAGCTCTGCTACACTGTGGCATAAAC
Source organism: Harpia harpyja (assembly GCF_026419915.1). Lineage (NCBI taxonomy): Eukaryota > Metazoa > Chordata > Aves > Accipitriformes > Accipitridae > Harpia > Harpia harpyja. The sequence goes on along the minus strand of NC_068951.1, from coordinate 37,088,468 downwards.
TTAGTATTAATTTTGGCTCCGTAGAGGAAATTGAAAACGGTGCCCTCGAAATCATTATGCTGAGCGAAATTCAGCAATAGGGGAAAAGACAGCCTGGAGGGAAATAAGAGAAAATTTACTTCAGGCAGCCAAAAGACCCCATGGGACTTGCTCAGCCGAGGCCCAGGGATGTGGAGGATGTCAGGTGCAGCATGGTGGGTTGCGGGGGGCTCCGGCATCAGAGCCCCACACCGCAGCTGCACCTTCCTTAGTCCCAGCTCGTAGAAACCCCGCAAGGCGCTGGGGATGACTTTTCACCTGCAAAGTATCATTTGCTCTAATTTTAGCCCTATTTATGTAACCTCTGTGATGGGGGTAAGGTGCAATATTCCTGGAGGGACTGTGCTGAGGACAAAGCCTGTACCTGCACCCCAAGAGCAGTAATCGTGTCTGCCAGGGTCCTTCTGCCCCTAAGTATTGGATACAGCCAGTACCTGAAAGGATGCTAGTCGAGTCTTACAGGCTCTATCCTGATGAGCAGTAGATATGATGAATTTGACCATTTTGTCCAGTCAGCCAATATCCCCATCTGCCAAACTACCATCACTTACGGTGCCCGACACAGGCAGGGCTGTGCATCGCTCCCGCAAATCCAAAGAGGGAAAACATCGCACAACCCAACCACCGCATGGCAAGCTTCTCCTGCTAGTAAGAGACATAGAGATGGCAAAAGTGGATGGGCCTGCTTTTATATATATATATATTAAAAAAAGAAAGCCCATTTCAGCTGCCACCCCAAAATATTCCCCCTGCTGACTCTGCATGTCCTGACCTCTCTGGAGAGAGCTGCGCAGAACCTGAGTGACCAGCCCCGGTCTGTAGGTGCAAGGGATTCAAAGTCTATTTGAACGAGCACCAGAATTAAGTGGGGTTTATTGAACTGAGATAAATTCTGGGATCTCATCCATGTAGAAAGGAAATACTCAGAATTCATCTGAGAGTTGACTCAGACCTGCCCTTTCAACCTCACATCCTGACATTACAACCTAACTATATAAAAAAAAAATAATAAGAAAAAAAATCTCAAATCTCTACTGGGGCTTCAGCAAGTAGCAGAACTGAGCCCACAGAAAGAGGAAAAAAAAACCAAACCAAACCCCCTTGAATAGCTCCATGGGAACAACTGCTGGTGTGTCCTCTCCTCCTTTTTCTCTGGCTTAAGAGAGCAAAACCCTGCAGCTGGAGCAGAAGCGAGGACTCATCTCTACCTGGGCTCCACCGGGACCACATGTCACAGGCATTAGCCGGGCGATGACAGAAGCAGCAGCTGTTCCCGCTCCCCCGAAGCCCACGATGAGCTGCAGGGATGGCTCCACCACAGCAGCATCCCCGATCCCCCCAGCTCATCCCCACAGCTGTCGGGGTGCAGCCCATGGAGTGATGCCAGCCAGGACAGGGGCTCCCACCCCCGCGGGGAGGGTCTGCCTTGTAAGTCCCCACCAGCTTTTGGAGGAAAGCCACAAGCAATCAGTGGATTTTCTTGTTCTCTACAAGGATTTGCAGGAATGGAGGTCTGGCTTGGTATGGCTCAGATTAGTTTTCATATGTATAAAATTGTGCTGGCAACACAGCTGCCCTTTATTTAATGCAGATTGTGTATGCTCCCCACTCCCAGTCTGAGCAGAGCAAGCATTACCTCACTGACTGGATATAATTTCTCAGCTCCCTGACTTCAATAAAAATTCTAACACCTGCAAACTTTTTAAACAAATCATGTATATTAGAGCAGAAAACCCCCCACACGTTCTCCTGAACTAGCAGCCATGCCTCTTGAAACCAAATCCTCCAGAAGACATCTGGTCAATGCTGGTGTCGTTATTACAAGGCTCTCCCGCAGCGCCGGTGGCAGAAAGCCCACGGACCTGCTCCACAAAGGCCACTCTGTAGCCGGGGCTCCCTCTGCCATACCGAGCCTCCTGGGAATCTGATGGATTGCCTTCAAGAGTGCCTTAAAAAAAAAAAAAAAAAAAAAAAAAAAAAATCTCTGTTTGTAAATGTAAAATGAAACAATGGAAAGCAAAGGGTGAACCCTCGGTTTGCTTCTGCGGGTGCCAATACTGAAGCAGTGTTAGAGACTGAAGCACACCACGGAGGCTTTTATCGCAGGTCTGTGCACAGGGATACCAGGAAAAGCGTCCAGGCTGCAGAGACCACAGGGCAGGGGAGAAGGAGAGGTCTCCAGCTTACATTCCTGGTACAATCCTCTGAAAAGCTGCTTTCCCTCCCCACCCCACCAATAAAGAAAGCGTATACTTGAGCTCTCGAGCAGCTGCTGACTAGGAGCTGAGCGCTGGGTGGGTTGAGAGCAACATGTTTTCACCGGACCCGAGGCCCAGAATTGCTTAATTCAGGTGTGTGCAAACAGATTTGCTAGAGCAGGTTCCAAGAAAAGGCTCATTCATCTAAAAAACCCTTCATTTTCTTTTCCCCCAGACCTTCAGAACACAATTCCCTTCCCAGCGATAACGTGAAAGAATGAGAAAAGACGCTGCAAACCCCCACCCCTCTCCAAAGCCCTGTGCAGCAGAAAGGCCCACGTGCAAACCTCATGAGCAACCTTTGTTCTGGTGACATTTCCAGCCCAGTCACTAGGTCAAAGAGAACACGGACAAGTTTAATTAAACATCCAGACTGTCTGGTGTTGCTTTATTATCACCTCAACCTTCCCACGGCTTCTCAAGTGAGACCTGAGGCACGTAATCCTGACAGTGAATTAACAAGTTTATCTTGGTTGATTGACCCAGACTTTGGAGCCATAGGAAAAAGAACAAGGGCTTGAAGTTCAGCAGAGCTTGGTGCCAAGTATCACTCCTAAATGTCACCCCACAGTTCAGCAGGAACAGCGTGACTTTTCTTACCCAACGTCCTGTCACCAGCAGCCTGTGCAAACCATGCAAATGCTGCAATTAGTATCAGAGATAAACCAGATCCATTAGTAGATGGAAGGGGAACTCAATCTGTTTTACAAATGGAAATGAAGTAGCAGCCTCAATTATAGGATTTTTAAAAACATGCAATTTAGCAAAATGTTGATTTCCTTTTCGTTTACTTCGTTCTTTGTCTTTTAGATACTTCAGCTCAAGTAGCAGGCAGTATATTAACCGACCAGATTTTGGCAATGTATTTAATAATCAAGCTCAAATAAGTGCTCTTAGGAAATAATTTTATTTACAGTTCAGCTGGGGAAGAATATTAAAGCTTGAGCATTTGGGTAAAATTATTATCCTACAGTAATATATTTTGAAGGCATTTGGGCTGTAGATGACTAGTACTAGTGAGTCAGAGCACAGCATTTGACCTTTCGGAAAATTCAGCGTTTATTTGGGACGTAGAGCAAGATTTGCCCTCCAGCTTCACCCAGCTAGGGTGGGCAGTCACTGCCAGCAACGGTTTTAGTACCTCCCTCACCCCTCCTGTCCCCTAAGCCCCAGCAGGAAGGTTTTGGGGTTCTTGGCAAGCAGCAGAATCGCTCCTAAGCCACCAGACTCCCTCGTCCATACAGTTGCTTTATTTGTGGATAAATTTTACCATTCTGCAGCACGACTGGAGTTTGGGAACACTGCATGAAGAAATTTTAGCATGTACATGCCTGTATAATAACTTTTTTTTTCTAATTGGTCCAGCCCACGTTACTGTTTAAATAATTGAAGGTGCTCAGCATTAAACATATTTCGGTATGCTTTCCCCATGGCACCTTTCCCACTCCAAACTGTTTGGAATCTGAACAGAGACTAAGCATTAACTAACTAAATTTCACAAAACAAAGGTTAATTAGTGTGTTTATTTTGGATTATGTATATATTGAATTATTAAACACTATATGGTACTATAAAAAAAAAAGAAAAAAAAAAAAAGAAGGCAGGATGAAAGGAGGAAACATTCCTAAGCCCAAGGAACAGCTTCTCTGGCTGCCATGCAGCTACATTAACCATTTGTTCACAACTTCAGCACAGCACTTCTCCAGCAACCACCTTCTGAGGGGTTTGCCGGCTAAAACCATAAGCCCTCCCGATCCAAAGGAAGGTCCAGCAGCTCTGAACCGTGACTATAGCAGATTCATGTCATTTTAGGACGATGGATAGCGGAGCTGCAGATAACATTGTACTGAACGCCTCATCCAACACACACGCACGCTCCTCTTGCGGTCTCGTTTGCTGTGCCAGACACAGCAGCCACTGAGGACAGGAGGTCCCTCGCAGGGCCCCTTGGACAGAAGCGTTCCTCTTCTCCCTCCAACCCCCCTCTTTCCTTTTTGGTCCCAAGGTGGAAAGTTTGCAACACACAGCCTGTGTTCCAAATACTTAAATTATACAACTATCTGTAGACCAAGATAATGACTGGAGTCCAAGAGCCAGACCACACTAAAAGAAACAAGCTGGTGAAGATTCACCCAGACTCTATTTTTCACCCATACATTGACCATGTAACGGTAGCATCAAGCCACACAGGATACGTGGATAAACCACTTGCAACACGTAAGAGGTAGGAAGATACAAGCTAATACCAGTCGCATTGTAGTTACCTGACAGCATGTAAATATACATACCTGCCCTGAAAGGAGGACACCCAGGGCACTATTTTAAAAGAACAAAGGAATCTAAAAAGCTTGCTTTCTTTCTCAAGCTTATTGTGTAGAGCAATACTTCATATATGCTTGGTCCACAGCAATGGGAACAGTGTCAGGTTTATCTGCTTTAGGCATTTCCAGCATGCCTATCACGGTGGGTTTAAGATCCATGTTATCTGAAGTCTTATGACAGCTGACACGAGATCCTTTCTTCATCACCAGAAGAAGTCTCTGTATTTCAGCTTTCAATTCATTTTCTACACAACAGAAGTCCTGAGTCAGTTACAAAACGCATCTCTTCTTTCAAAGCATCCTCCATTGCTTCAGCGAACAATAACCAGCTTGATAGCCCAAACAGCAAAAGAAAAGTAAACTCACAGGCACTCCTCAGATGAGAGATTATCCCCAAGTTGTGCTTATCCAGAACCCAGCCAACACCTACAGAAGTTTCTCTCCTGCTGCCCCACGTCAGTATAATATAAACTTCAATATAATATTGGAGATGCAGTTTCCGAGGACGCTGTCAGACGAGCTCTGCTGGCACTTGCAATGGGGCTGAAAAGGATAGCTCATTGAGGACGGGTGTGAGAAGCAAAAAGGGGTCAGTTCCTGGTTTATCACCTTGTGATTGTTGCAGCACTATCAGGAGGAGCAATCAGAGCTGTACTTGACACCTTCAGAGAAGGCAGAAGTAGCTTCAGCTGCTTGTTCTCACCCTGATGTCCTGTTCCTCTCCCTCGAGGTCAGGATTCCTCCTCAGTCATGAATCTCTGCCTAGATTGCCAATTATTTGCCACCAGACTTTTTTCAGATTCATTACCTGATCAGGGGACCAAAATGGATAAACTCATTTTACAGCCATTGCTTATGAAGGAGTGCAAATAAAACTGGCTCTCTGATTATTTTTTTTTTCTCTACTTAACATTTCTTCAAATGCATTTTATTATGGAAATATTCTTTCTGCAGATCTAGGAAGGCAAACCTAATTAAAGTTACTTTATTGAGGGACCTTATACCAATGCTTGCTTTAAAGAAGCAAATTGTTAAAGCCAAAACTCCTTTTTTTTAAACTCGAATATATTTTGTCCTGCTGTTGAAGAGAAAATATATCTTTGAATGATGGATATCTCAGAAATCCGATTTTATTCCCCTTTTCTCCTTTCCTGATGGTCTTATGTTTCACATTCATACCCCTTGGGAAAATTGCCTGGGAAACTTTTCTGATGATACGTTGAAGGTCATCTACAGCAAATGTGATACAAAGTGAACCCAGATCTCAGGCTTTGCAAATGTTCATTATGTAAATTACAGGAGCTGTGAAGATGGAAATGAGGCATACAGATGCTGTTATGCACGAAAAAGCAGAGGGGAAACTTCAGATTTCCTTTCACTACAGAGGCAGTTGGTGTCTACAGGCACTTTTCTAGCATGAAAAGGTCTCAGAATCTCTATGGGTGTTATTTCAGAAGTTACTAGCTCCGTGGTCCTCAGTGTAGGTCAGGAACTGGGATAGATCTTTAAATTCATCACACATCTGGGGAGAATTGAGGGCCAGATGCAGCTGCAACCTGCATGGGAGGAAATGGGGAGGGCGTCTGTGCAGGGCAATTATGAATGCCTGTCCAGTATTCTTATTTCTGGGATTAGTTTTGTTGATTGCTGTTAGTCAAGACTAGTCCCGAGGAGGAACATATCTGTGCTGTGACTTGCAGTGCAGAGGCGCACAAGTGGCGGAGATAAAGATTCAGCACTTGATTTCATGCATCCTTGGGCATATCACTTGGAGGCCAGATTTTGAAAGATGTTAGAGATCAAAGGATGAAGAAAGATAACCAGCTTCATTTTCAGATCTATTCCTGGGCATGTATTTCCTGCACATTTCAATAGGAAATGAGCATCTTTGTGCTTTTTTTTTTAGTATTACTAAATGCCTTTGGGTAGCTGGTTTCATCAGGAGGACCCAACATACATTCAAATGGCAGACCTTAAACTGCATTTTGTTTCAGTTTCCCATCTAAAAAGAGTGTGAATATCCCTTCCTTCTGTTTCTCCCAGGTCTTGCTCAGGTTTGAAGCACAATTCTACTCTAAGCAATAAATACCATTAAGAGATACTCTAGGCCTGATTTCAAGAAATTATGAGTACTCAGCAGCTAATGGGAGCTACTGGTGTTTGGCGGTGTTGAGATTCAGCTGCAGTGTCTCAAGTTCAGTTCCTCAAAAATGAAGGAATCAAAAACTCGAGACTGCTTTTGGTATTTTTGGCTTAAAAACTCATTACGGAAGCTGGGATGCAGACATATTGATGATGGGGTGGAAGGACAACGCCGAGTCAGGTGCTCTCCTGTCAGGGGACTGGCACTATCCAGGGCAGATCGAATGGGAGAGCAGGACTGAGCCTTCACCCACCAACCTCATTATAGATCTGCTCTGACCTCCAGCAAAAACAAGAAAGAAAAAAAGGAGAGGAGCTGTAAGACAATACTGGAAGGGAAATTCCAACTCCCTGACCCCAGGACAACCTCACCCTTCATGTTAACAGTGCAACAAACAGAGGAAAAATGAAGAAATTGCCTCAAAATGAAAAAAGAAACAAAGAAAAAGATTTGTTGAGTCATCCAACAGTGTTCGCATCAAGATATTTTGTTAGCAACTGCGCTAAAAGAGTAAATGTAACACGTTCTGGTTTGGCTTTTCCTTTAGCAGCGAGATTGATTTGCATTCACACATGGAAATCTGGTTTACAACAAGGTTCTCCTGCCCCTTCCTTTCTTTCATTGTTTCCATCATGTATCTTGGCTAGAAAATCTGCTCTTGTGAAAAAAACAAAACCAACCCCACACCATAAAAACCCGGGGCAGATCATTCCTCACCATGCACATGTTTTCTGCGACAGGTTTTTTTTTTCTGAAAGGCCGTTTTGAGAAGCAGGAAGGTTTCGTCCTCGGCCCCACCGAGCTCCGGCACCGCCTGCCACGTTGGGCGAGGGAAGCCTCGCTCCCCGAGGAGGAACTTGTCCTCCCCGAGCCCCAGGTTTCGCAACGCACGTAGGAAACATCTTGCGCTGGCCTTGATTTATGCAGAAACGTTAGCTAATCTCTTTTATGTAATCACCAATAGCTGTTTCTAAAGGCTAAGTCCCCAAAATGGAAGGAATGAATTAAAAGAGACAGATGAGGTTTGGCTGACTCTTTGTTCTGATTACAGCCTCAGAAATAACCTAGTTAGTTCGTGCCTATTTATGCAGGGGTTCAAATACATTGCACGCCCACCCAGACGGGAACATACAGGTTATCTGCTGCTCAGCCCAGTTGCACAGTCTGATCCTGCTCACACCAAAGCCACTGGAATTGCTCCAGGTTTATTCTGCTGAAATGCGATCAAAGTCCAGTCAAAAGTCGCCTAAGACTGGGTTTTCGTTTACCCTGGATCCCCTTGCTTGGCACCACTGCAGGCTTTGGGAGCTAAAGGCGTGCCTTTCCCACCCAGAGCTGGCTGCCTTTGGTCACCCAGAATGACTCAGGAAGGTAAAATCTCTGAAGTACCCCCTGCAGCAACTCTGGGTTCATGCTCCGCAGAGTGCAGGTCAAGAGCCAACCTGAGGCTCAGTGACCCACTTGGCTGATGTGGTGACAAGTTGCCCCAGCCCGCATGCATAATGGCACCTGAGGGAGTGATGTTCCCAGCACGTCTGGATGCCTGCGATGCACAGACCTGTCAATCAAACACGCATTTGGGGGTGGACAGGGTGCGAACAAGCCTGGCCAGAGGCTCAAAATCCTGCTCCTGGGAGAGAAGATAGAGTGTCTGCTCAGCCATCCCAACTCCCCTGCTTAGAAATAAAGATGCCTCTTGTTTTAGGGACGGAGCCATTGCCTGGCTCGTGCACACTGATGAAAGACTTTACTTTCTCCCCATGGAAAAATATTGCCGAATAGGGCTGCATTTAGGTTCCGTTTCTCCACCAAAGGCTCCCCTGCCGTGACTGACTTCAGGGGTAGCTGGAGCAGTCCCACAGGCCTTAGAGAATATTCTCCCATTTTATGTAAACTGAGCACCGGCTCTGTAAAAAGGGAAAGATTTATGCTTGGCAAACATTTCCAAGGAGCCAATATTTCCCCGTTACTTACTCGTGGCTTGTGAATACAAACCTCACACAGCTGGTACCTCTACTAATGATCCCATTACAATATGTATTGAGCTGATACTCTGTGATATCTCATTGAGGTATTCATCCATGTCGGAAAGGGTTTGTCCATAAAAACATCTCCTCTCATATCGTCATAGGATGCTGCCTGCATTCATTCCTCCTTCCTCTGTCATCTGATGCTGCCTAATCCCACTCAGTGACATCAATCACAGGGGGAAAATAAGACAATTAACTGGCAATTAATTAAATTATAAACTGTAAGGAAGAGCAGAATATTTGTAAACCTTAATAGCCTTATTAACATGCACATTACAAGCTAGTTGCACAATCTTATGGCTATGGATGTCTTTATACATCCATGACATCACACAGACTTTAATCATGGGGTAACCGTTGTTCACCTCAGAGGGCTGTGTAGTGGTTCAAGGAACCTGCCTGGCCAGCCTGGAGCCGTGACGGTACAGCTGCTTTACACCTCCCCTCCTGCGGAAAGCTGGAGTAAAGGATCACCGGAGCATGCGCCGTGCTGAAGCGTGCCGCCAGCCGCAGCTCCTGCACCATCCATGCTGCGTTTGGGCCAGAAGAGCCTGGGGATGGCGATTCTCTACAGACAAGTGTTTTCTGCACAAAACAGGCGTCTTCGTGGTGTGCGTAGGCAGCGGGGAGCTCTACCCAGCCCCTGGGCTCCCTGAGCCAGGCTACGAATATATTGGCTTGCAACAACTCAGAGGCCTGCGGTGACAGCCACCCGGTCCAGGGCTCTCTCTGGGATGATCAGGAGTGGTGAGCCCCGGCTCCTTCCCCTGGTCCTTGCTCAGCCGGGCAGGCCGCTGGCTTTTCTGTCACAAGGACACACGTGCATTGGGCTAGGGCTGAAGCCTGAAAACTCGTCGGTGACAGTAACAACGGATTATTATTATATAATGCATCTGCAATGTGGTTTTGGTTAAAGCAATTTCCTGTAGGACTAAAGGAAAGTAAGTGGGAAGAAAACAATGGCTCGGGTAAGGCACCCTCTGCAAAATCGCAGCAGCTGTTACAAGGCAATGGCAGAGGCTCCGTCACTGAGGAACTGGGCTCAAAGCTTAATGCATCCAGTAATGGTGCCTGGCCTCTGTTTAAAAGTCACGAGAGAGGAGGAAAAAAACCCAACCCAACCCAACCAAGCCATGAATGAGAGCATGAAGCCATAGCCAGCCCCAAAGGAGGTACCAGGACCTATGGCATTGCAATGGTCATGTTGCCACAGTATCACTACATGGTCCTCGGGTCCCCTATGAATAATCTTCACACAAAAACCTCAAAGTACTCTCTCTCTCTCTCATACTATTTCTATACTTTTGTCTTGGAAAGGTGACTGAATCAGTCCATCTAATATACACCAAACCCTTGACTTTTTCCTAGTCTATTTGTTCCAAAAGAAGTACCTTGTGAAGTGGGAGAGTGACCTACTACAGCAGGGAAATTAAGAGTGTAGAAGATGGATTGAGCTGTAGATCAGGTTTGCCTCCAACAGCAGGTATAGCCTAACTAGGCTCTGCCACTCTCCCTCTCTCAAAATCAGCTGCATCCCAAATCTCAGCTGTGTTAACTCTGGTTCCAGTCCAGTGTTATTTCTGTAACACGTGAACTGGGATGACATGCACCCAGCCCATTCGTTTATTTGTGGAGCATGGACCACTGACCGATAGCCAAGTGCTAATAAAAGCAGCGTTCTCCCTCCTGTGCCATTCTGCGCTAGGTACCGGAGGCAGGCTGGACCTTCAGGCATACGGTGCTCGCTGTGAGCAGCCTGGGGTCATCAACCAGCAGTGGCTTAAGATTTTTCATTCTTAATTTTGATGGAGCTGCATTGCCACATTGTTTTCTCTCCCAGTTCAGCTCTGTATTTAGCCAGGGTTTCTGTCCTCAGCTTATTTTTTTCGGCGAGGTTGGTAGCTAATGCTGCTCTGCTGTCGGTACGCCTGCCTCCCTTCTCAATGCGCAGGCTGTTCTTGGGATGCATGAGGCAGTCAGATGTGACAGAAGCTGAGAGGTTTCTTTCACAGCTAGGAAGGGAGAGGAGGGAGCCAAGCATTTCCATACCCACCCTAGGAGCTCCAGTCCCTGGGGAGGGCTGGAATCCGATGCCGACTGGCGCTGGGAACACCCACGTTCAGCTAACCTGACTGCAGCGTTCACTGCAGGATAATTGGCTCAGAGGAGGCATTACGGCAAGAAAAAAAATAAATTAATCAAACAAGATGGGACATCAGACATTTTAAAAATAACCCAGAGTGAAGCTCCAAGAAACTGTGATGACCAGGGGCCAGATCCAGATTCCCTAACCCCAGCTCACGTCTGGGGTAATTCTGACCTCGGCGGAGTCGCCTGGGCTGGTGCCGAGGCCAGTGAGATCAGAATCTGGCCCAAATCACTTGGCCTCCTGCTGCACCCCATGTTGTAACTATCCATGATGTTGACACATTCAACTTGCCACTCATTTGTGGGACTAATTACACATTCGCATTTGTCTGCGCTCGCTCGGCTCCTAGCAACTGCAGTCACAGTCCTAATTAAAATAATAGACTGAGATTGGTAACATTACTGATTTAACAGGAAATTAGAAGAGTTACGTTCGCAGAGCTTAGGTAATTGACACCAACAGCGCTTTTCTTGTAATGTGCATTCTGTGATTGATTTCGTTCCCCAGTCAGACCTAAAAGCAGCTTGGGAGCACATCCCACCATCAGATTACACTACAGAGGAATTAAATGACTATTACACCACTGCCTGCTCTAGAGCTGGCAGCTGTGGGCTCGAGCACGGCTTTGAGCTTCCAAACCAAACATTAGACCTAAAATTATAAGCCTAATGTAAAACAAAACATGTTCGGCACAACATGTTCAGTTCCCCTTTTAAGAGCTTCCCCGCAAGGCGCTCATCTGACAGTGCTCCTGCCTGGGAAGAGGGCTGCAGCCGACACAGGCGTAGCTTGTGCGTCCTTGGTTGCCTCAAATACCAACTCCCTTAAAACAGGGCACGGCTTAAAGATACTACAGGTTCCCGTAGGCAGATGGAAAGGCTCTGTGCACACCGCTGACTGTGCAATGCACAGGGATGCTCTGGTCGTACAGTGGTGGAGCTGAGAGCAGATGGTGATGGGGAATGTTCAAGGCGTGTAAGAAGATTTCACTGTCATGTTGAAGAGAGAAGGCTCTGCTGTGTTAAACCCATCCTGCAGCTCACTCCATATGAAGAAGTTCTGTGTGTGGATAATACTGCAAGGCAGCAATATTCCCCGTCTTACAGAAGGGGAATCGGATTTCTGGAGATGGCCCTGCACGTTCTCATGGTGGTGGAAGTCAAAATGGGTCCATACTAGCCTCAGAAAGATGAATCAGTCTTTTTCTGTTGAGGAAGCTTCTGACTCCACAGTCTTCATATATGTTACTCATGAAATAGATGCCGGCATTTTCAACAGAACAGGCTGTCACGAGCGTAATAGAGTAATTGTCTAAAAAATGAGGTGGACTGGTTCAGTGTCAGTAGTTGCAACTGGGGCTGGTATCTTGCTGTCACCTTTCTTCCCAGAGCCTGGGGCCGCAAGGGCAGATGGGTTTCTAATGTGACCTTCCGAACGTCACATCTCCTTCAGTTCCCTCCCGTTACAGTGTTGTGTTGTCCGGTAAGTTCCCTATACTGTGTTGCGCTGGGTAGTCAGTTCTTCTCAGAAAGGCACATACAGCCCCATTCGAAGGCACCAAAATGGAGAACCCATCTCTGCCCTTGGTAGTTTCATCCAACTGATGGCCACTTCAAAAAATGTTCTGGTCAACTCACATCCTTCTCTGCTACTTGAAGGCGCTCTACGATCACTACTAAGCAGCATCTACAAACAGATGTTCCTGAAGGTGACAGTCCTAAAAAATGAGGAGAGTGAGAGTGGACAGTGAGGGGGACCTCAGGGGTGAGGACAGGGTGGGTGTTTGTAGGGTTTTACACAATGCCACCGCTGCAGGGAGGTGTGATGCCTTATGAGATAGATACACCCCCATGGCAGGGCAACCTGCAACACATTTAGGGTGACTGAAAACCATTCACTGGGTTCAACCAGTGACTTTCTGCATAACGTCACATGCGACACTGACTAATAGCTTTTATATACCAAGAAATATTATTTATAACTGTACATCTATAGATTGAGACATCTTTGGAAGCGTACATAACTGCCACCTGCTTCTGAAGAAATGCATTTCCTGTGAATTATCGTGAAAACTGTGTAAGAAATGCCAGAATTGCATCAAGTTGCAAGAATATTAGTTACTTAATAGTCATATGCTCCTGTGGGCTCCTTTCTCTTTGTGGACTCAGAATGTGCTGGGAAGAACAAAGTACACGTGGTCTGGACTTTCTTGTCTGATATTAATCCCAGCACAACAGGGCTATAAAATGTTTTCATGAACATATATGTCTTCTACGGAGAGCTTCACGGAATAATACTGCCGAGAGAGCTGCAACATAGGAAATACCCATCCACGGTTTATAAATCCTATCCATCTCGGCATGTCTCAGGGAGTATTATCAGGGCCCTGGAGAGCTAGCGCAAATGCTACTCTTGCAGCTTGCATAGATAATTGTTTATAAAAGTCTTCCTTTCCTTCTGCTGCGCCTGTGAACGATTATATCCAGAAGGCATTTGTTGTGTCCGTCTCATTTGGCTCCAGCAGCTCCCAGAGGCATTGCTCACAGGATGCTCCAGTAAAGCCCCTACCTTCCTGTTGGTCACGGACAAGAAGATTTGGCTATGCTGCAGGTATTTCTCCCTGTGCTTTATCCCACGAGAGCCAGCTTTCAGGTGGTAAATGGCAGTCTGGGCTTTAATCACTCTGTGTGCGCACTGAAATGAATACTGGGGCATTTGCTTCTGGAGTGTTTCCGTATCCCACAATTTAAACCTCCCTGCTATTAGCAGATATTTGATCCCATAAATATTGGCCAAATCCTCAGAATGGATGCCTGCTGTTTGCAATGATAGCATCGAGCTAGCCTAAAAATTAAGTGCCATCATCTTCTCCCCGTGTCCCTTGTTGAACTGTGCTGCCGCCTGTTACACCCCACCAACAGGGCAAATTGCTGTCAGCGCAGGCGATTCCCACCACCCCTGCGTGCAGTCCTGCCTCACGCGGAGTCAGTGGGGAAGGTCCGAGCGATTTGAATGGCCTAAGAAATTTATATCCTATGGGTCTGGGTTGGGGGAGAAGCCTCGGCTCCAGACACCGAGATCCACCCGTGCCTGACAAAGCCACGGCACTGCTCAGAGCTCCTGCCACCAACCATGGCTTGCTGGGCAGGAAAAAAATATCGGTGGTAGTGACCAAGCGCTAACAGGCAGAGACTGTTTCTTGCTTAACCTTTTGCTTTGATCCAAGCTGAGCAGGGGAACGTGCCCTGCACCCAGCACACCCTTTCCATGCCTCTCTCCCACCTAAGAAACACAACTCCCCATCTCAAGGAGCTTCCAGCCTAGCTACAGGTCTAGAGACAATGCATGGGAAGAGGCAGAGAGGAAAACGTGATGAGTCAACGCTGCGGAGTAGGGCACGCAGCACCCCAGCAGCCTCACCGCTGCGATAAATTGAAAGCCTCATGGCAAAGCCGAGTTGGAAGCACACGCCTTGTTTGAACACTGAAGAAGTAGGTGACAGATTCCGTTTGATCCTTAATGAGAGACAATGTGGGCACAGCGCAACTGGCCGGGGAAATGAGAACAACACACGTATGTGTGCTGTGCTAATGCAGGTGAAGCGGTGGAGGTGCACCAAGGGTGACACGGTCAGCGGGACGGGCTAAGGAAGACGATCTTCGCGGCTGTGCTCCGGATGGAGCGGAGCGGAGTGGAGCTGAGCAGGCTTGGACGCGTCAGGGCGAGAGAAAAAGGATATTGCAGCAACCGGGCTGCCGGGAAGGCACCGACCGCCCAGGCGGGAGCGGGAGCTGGGCAGGAATGTGGAAGAGGCCGTACTGTAGAGATGCTATCCAGAAAAAAACCTGCGCGTCTTAGACATAGCCCGGAGGTTTAGGATAACCTACGTACATTTATAGTTTGCTGATAACCGCGTGCTGGCAGCCAAAAGTCCTACTTTGTTACAACAGCAGCCGTTGACAAGCGGAGCCGGGCGCACGCAGCCGGTTTCGGATCCGTCCTCCTCAGGCCCTCACGTCCGAGGACGTTAGCGTTTTGCTAAGGGCCCTCTACCAACGCGGGAACGTGTAAATCTACCTCCCGCACGCCCGCAGCGCTTCCCCACCCCGTGTTTCCACAGGGGAACGGGGCTGCCCCGGCCTGACCCGACCCACCGGGCCCGGCCCGCCGAGGATGCGGCGCGGAGGCCGCTGCCGCCGGCCGCCATTTCGCGGCGCCTCCCGCCAGCGGCCGGGCCCGGCCCCACCTGCCGCCCGCCCTTCCCCCACCGCGCGGCGGCGGCGGCGGCGGCGCGCCCCTCCCCCGCCCCGGCCTAGCGCGCCCATTTCCGCCTGGCCGGGCGCCGCGCCGCGCGGCCTCCCCGCCCCCCCCCCCCCCCCCCCCGGTGCTCAGTCATTCAGACTGGGAGAGTCAATAACACGCTGACATCACCAGCGGCGCGCGGGCAGGGCGCGGGGCTGCCGGCGGGGCCGCCGCGCGGGAGGAGGGGGGGGCGGGGCAACGCCCCCGCCCCGGGCTGCCCGCGGCGGAGCGACCTTGGGGGGGCTGAGGGGAGAGCCCCGGGGGGGAGATGGCTGAGGGGAGAGCCCCGAGGGGCTGAGGGGAGAGACCTTGGGGGGGGACATGGCTGAGGGGAGAGCCCTTGGGGGCTGAGGGGAGAGCCCCAGGGGGCTGAGGGGAGAGCCCTTGGGGGGGGACATGGCTGAGGGGAGAGCCCTTGGGGGGGGACATGGCTGAGGGGAGAGCCCTTGGCGGGGGGGACGTGGCTGAGGGGAGAGCCCCGGGGGGAAATGGCGGAGGGGGGACCCTTGAGAGGAAGCAGTGGAGGAGGGGCCGCAGAAGGGAAATGGCCGAGGGGAAACGGCTGTGGGAAGGCCGCGGAGGGGAGACCCGAGGGGAAACCGTTGAGGGGGGGCCACGGAGGGGAAATGGCTGCAGGCAGGGCGACGAGGGCAGACACCTGGGGGGAAATGGCTGAGGGCCACTGCTCTTGTCCCTGGGCGTCCGTAGCCTCTTCTCATGCGGCCTCTGGTGTTGGCGGTCGTGCCGCAACCTCCCTCCACCCCTCCATTTCAGCACAACCCCCCTTCCCGCCACCGGCCTGGCCTTCCCACAAAACGAGCCGAGGGAAGGAGGCAGGAGGCCGCTGGCAGGGGAGCGGGTGCTGGTGCCGCCGTTTCTGTGGGGCCGTGTCGCCCACAGCCCCTCGTACAGGGGGTCCTGGGCCCGCGGCAGCCTCCAGCAGTTTGAATAAACCCGTGAGATACGCTCCTGCGACTAACGGGAGGGACATCTCTATGACACCGATCATTTTTCCTAAATATACAGAGTCTGTATTGCGACTTGTGTTGTCTGCTCTGCCCAAGCACGGTGGGGGAGGGGAGGGTGATATAAAGTCATCATCAGGCTGTGCCTTCCGATTCCTATACCAAAGATAGAGAATATTATAAATTTAATAGATCTTCTTCATAATTCATAGCTTGCTTGTGGAAAAAAAAAATCATAATAGCTTGGTGTGATATGTCAGGCATCTATAATTCATGGCGCTGAGATCACACAACCACCATACAGTGGGAGTTCACTCCACTGAGTGAGATGTTTGTAATTAATCTGTGAAAAGAGAAACAAAGGCGGCAATAAACTAGGAAGGACAATAAATGAGGGCCTGATCCTTCCACCCACACTGGCATGGAATAGTACTTGGCCAGAAAGCTTGAATAATCCGTGGCTAAAATCAGTAAAATTAGCCAAGAAGTGGGGTAAACGGTAAATTTGTCACTGGGTGGTTCATTACAACGCAGTCAGGTAGACGCAGACCGTACTGCCCTTTCGGGTAACGAGGTGCCAAAAGCAGCGGGACGGCCTATGCTTAAGCTAAGCTTGGATCAAAGTACGAGGAGACGACAAGCGCTCGAGTCAGGTCTTGCGGCCGCGGAGGTGGTGCGAGGGAGCACCGAGGCTGCGCGTGGGGACCGGGGGACTCCCTCCGCCTTCCGTGGCCCACAGGCTGGGAGATGCCGGTTTGGGGGAGGCTGAGAAGCTTGTGATCCGCTTGGGGCGTTTGCATCAACCTCATTGACTTCGGCAGGAGTGGGGCATATGCTGAAGTGCTTTGCTGAACAGGGAAGTTTCCTTGAATCAGAGCCTGAGCGAGGATTCGAACAATTTGTGCTACTAATGAAGATTGGCTGCAGCGGTGGAATGAGCCGAAGTCGTTTCCTAATTGGAAACAGTGAGCTGGAGATCTCCAGAACCCCTTTCCTCTTGCTATTGTCTATTTTCATCCTGGTAAAGCTAAAGCTGGTAACTGCGATGCAACAGCTTAAAAACTCCCTGTGGTTTCTCACAATAGACCAACCGTCTACACGGGTTTTCAAACGATGCAGGGAAATCTTGTAAGACTGCATGGCCAATCAAGGAGAGGGGGAGAAATTAATTTCTTCTAAAGTGGATGCTACAAGGAAAATGAAAAAAGAAATTCTCCTCCTTCTGGGAGTTTGTCTCACGTATGGCTTTAACAAAAAAAAAACGGTGCCAGGTCCATCAGACAAAGCTGTGTGTCACAATTAAATCATTTTAATCTGAGATAAACAAGCCACAGGGTAGAGGAGCATCACGGTGAGGCAGGAGTGACTCCAAAAGGAAGCCCAGGCCTCACTCCCAGGGAGTTGTGATAGTGCCAGTGCACGGATGCTGGAGGCCAGAGGCATTCATTGTTTTGTTTACTCATTTGTGACGCCTTCAAAAAATAATTGGTTTTCGTTTGTTGCTTGTTTGTTTGTTTGTTTGGCTGTTTGCATTCTTTGGATTCAATTTCTCCTGCAATATGGCCTTAATTTGCATTGCGAGGATCCATGTTTATTTATGCATTTATTTTGTTCATTTACTTATTTGTTTTAATTTTAATTACTCCTAGGCTACTGGCCTTGAAAAAGGACAACGGCCACGTGGTGTTGAGGAGAATCCGGAGGTGCAGCCCCAGTCTGCACTGCCCGTACAGCTCCCATCCCAACCCCAACGCCTGCGTGATCTTGATTGTTGCTGCTCTTTGCAGGCAGCTCTGAGACTGAGGCACAAGGGGTACTTGTAGGATGTTGCCTGCAGGCTCGATCTGGTGTGAACAGTGAAATCCATGAAATTCCCTTGTTTATAGTCCACATAGCATTCTCTGTCTAACCCAAGCCGGGTTTGGGCTCTGCGGGTCTCAGTGATGCCCTCTGGTGACGTGGACCCACGGGAGCCGCTGGCAGCACACACGTCCTCCTCCCGTGGGGCCACAGTTGGTGGAAAAGTTGCACAGGAGGGCACTTTTCCTGCTGTATAGGTCCTCAGGGGAAAGTAAGTAGAAATTTGGAATTTATCAGGTTCTCCAGCTTCTCGACTCGGCCTGCTAATCACTTTCTGCTGCGTGAGTCCCTGCAGAATCCCGTTGTTTTTCAGCAACTGGGAAATAGCTTAAGGGAACACCTGAGCATCCGCTGCTTCACACTGACGTTGTGGGCAGTCAGGAAGAGGGCCCCACGACCCGCAGATTAGGTGTCCTGATGACCTGATCCAGTTATCACACAGCAGAACATACTAGAATTAATGATTTTGACCTTTACTGGGTCTAACATAGCCATCCAAAAAGCGGGTGACTGTGCTAATCCACACCAAAGAAGCGTTGTGAGGCCTGATTCATTGTTGTGGGTACGACGCTGAGAGCTCCTGGCACAAAAAACTTTGTGCAAGTGCGAAATATTTTCCTCTACATTTTATTGGTTTTGCCTAGGAGCCTCCTGTGGCTGAAAAGAGCAGCCTGATTACCTAACCCATGTCTGACAAAGGGACCAAGGCAGTGTTGAACTTCACTCTGCTGTTATTTCTCCTGCGGTGTTTGCATCATAATATTCTGTGAGGGAAATGATACAGAAATCCCTGTTATAAAAGGAGGCATGGACAGAAGAGAAATCTGTCATGACAATCTTTCTTCCCATCTACAGCCCAGAAAAAACAACACAAGCTTGGATTTTATTACCCCAAAACATCACATGCAAGCTTGCCCAGGATTTAGTGACTGGGATCCACAGTGCCTGCACAGGTCAGATCTAACGGCAGATGGCAAGAAATGTGGAGCAACAGACCTACTGGTCCAATCCAAACCCAACAAATATCATCTGCACCTATCCACCAGGGCTCCACAGCACGTGCAGTCTCAAAATGTGCCTGTAAGCCTTAGCGAAAGGATTGATTTTCCAGCCTTAGCTCTTAAACCCTTGTGAAAAGCCCAAACACTATGTATGCTGCTCTCCCCTGGCTGGACTGCCTGGCACCTCTGTGGCCGTGGTCCTCCTGTTCATCTCCAGTCTTCCCCTCACCTCACATCCCGGTGGTAGGGGTGCTGCCTCACAACGGCTTTGGCACGGCAACGGTGTGGGCTACAGAAAAAAATGCCTTTGGCCACCTCCAGGCGAGGGGAGAAAGAACAGTTTCAAAAAAAAGACCTTTTGAATTTAAAAAAAGGGAAATAGGCAGGCAGAGAAAGCCAATCTGGGTGTATAAATAACCAGTAAATGGCAGGGTGTTCACCCTTCCCACACTGTGGATTACCTAACACGTCGCATCGCTCGCTACAGTTCGAGATGGGGGAGCTGCCAGCAGAGCAGTGCTGTGCCTGATAACCGGAACAGCCCACAGGATTGCAAGCTAGCATTCATGCTCCGAAACGTAAACAAAGCAGAGCCTCCTCCTCGCCGCTTCAAATGCAGTCACCCCGCGTCCCCGGGGGCTGGAACAGACCACCGCCTGAGCTTATCCAGGCTAAATCAAAGAAAAGCAGGAGGGGAGTTATGGAAACACAAACAAAAAGGTCCGAGCTTCCACATTTTCTCAGGAATCCGATACACAAAAAGCTCAGGGGTCCTCTGCCTTACCCAAGCAGTCAGGGCAGTGCAGGAAAGGCCATGGCAGAGGGCTGTAAGCGCTGGCTTGGCCTTCTGTGGGGTCACGGGAGGCAGAGTTCACATCGCCCCTCGCTTGTTGGGCCTCCTGGTACACATCTGCTCAGCACCTCTTTTTCCTCTAAGCTCAAAACCTCCCCAGGTATCTGCCTTCCCAGTAGGGCAGTGAATTAGGAGAGAGCCAGGAAATCACCTCAATCAATAATAGTAATAATGGCACCTTTCATCCAACAGTCTCAAAGTGCTTGGCAAAAACAAAGCAAATAATATGCCCTCCCATCTGCCCGGTGAGGCAAGCAAGCAATATTATACGTTGCATAGTGGGTGAGCAAGACCCGAGATGGGGGACGACAGTAGTGTGGTGACGCAGTGGCAGACAGCAAACAGCACAGCAACTGAAGCCTGAGCAGCATCTGCTTGTAATCATTTATCATTTTGAGTTGGCCTCTGTGTTCAAATCAGTTGCCAGGCTTTTGATACTGTGATTCTTTAAATAGAAATAGGATGAAGGCAGGCACCCGTTTTTTGTACCTGTCCCTTTCCTGCTCTGGACTCATATCCAAACTTCTCGGTTTAACCTTGTCTTTATGGCGTATTGAAATCAAAACACTCATGCGAACATCCTGAAACGCTGGGGATTTTCAGCTCAGATCTGAACTTGAAGCTGTTCTCCCAGGCTTTGCAGTGCTTGCTATTTTTAGCTTCATGTCAAAAAGTTGAAGCAGCACGTGGTAAGATGTTATGACTCTTAAAATTACTGTAAGAATGTTCTAGGGAATGGTAGCATTTCATCAAAAGTAAGTTCGTTGTGTGAGATAACTCCATGACCTTTGAAGTTGTATTGAATTTGTAGGTCACTGGCTATTAACGTTGCTGCAATTTCTTTAGCAATAACCCAGTGATTACGGAAAGGGAAGCAGCTATTAATATGGTAAAAGGCACACCTAAGTGAGGATGTTTACTCATGTAGACTGTGAGGGGGAGGGCTAGACACCCTTCAAGATGTTTTCTGTAGCTCTTTTTTATGGTAGTAAAGATAAGGACCTGTTCTCCCTTCCCCCAAGACCTGACAGAGTATTGCAGTTGGAAAACAGTGCCCTGGCATTTGAAGTGAAGGATGTGAAGGCAGACAGCAGGTGAAAAGAGGGCTCTCTTTGTTGGCCACGAAGCCAAGATGGTCTGCTTACAACACACACAGAAACTGCAGGATGACCTTTTTTTAACACCCAGACATGTCAGGTCTGATCCGTGCTTCTGAGGTCCTCCCAGGAGTGTCCTGTAAGAAGTCATAGATGGTTTCGTGGCCTGGGCTGCAGTGGTCCCAGGAAGCTGAGGACGAGGGATCCCTTTCTTCCTGGCATCTTGTCTCACCTGCCAGTCGTTGCCCCACAGAGATGTCTGTAAGCCCACTGCCTGCTTGGTTACCACTGGTGGGACTTCTATCAGTCAGTTCAGCCTCATGGTTTTGACACTGGGCTACCCCAGGTCAGATCCCTGATGCTGTTGACATGAGCAGGAAGCGTCATGTACGGCAGGAATGGGGAGATTCCCACCAAGGAGACAAAAGAGAGGAAATTGCCCTATGATGGATGGATGGGGAGAGGAATATAAGGCCAGAAGCATCTTCTGCAGCACCAAACAGAAGTGCACATCTCTGCAGTAAGATTCTCATCCTCTCAAACCTAGGGATAGTGAGTAAAGGTAACCAGCCACATCCACCATAATTCAGGCGAACTACACTTTGTTATGCTTCATTTCTGCAGGAAGGTCTTCTGTTCCCCTGTGAAAAGCTGCTGTATTTAACAAACCCAAAAGTCTGCAGAGTAGACTATCTGCTCAGAGAAGCACTGCAGAACACAGGCAGGGACAAAGATCTGGACATCAGGGAAGAAAGCAGAGGGGTTTTAGTGGCCCAGCCACACCAGTGACGGAACGGGAAAAGCCATGGTTCTTCCTGATAGAGGAGGAGCTCAGGTGTTCGCTAGTGTGGGTTGCCACCAAACCCTACCAGTCTTGGGCTGGTTAGGAAAGTGTAGTGCTACCTACACTTCATTATCAGTCGGGTGGACTGATTTATAGTCCCACATGCAGTTATAGCTTAATAATAACAATAAAGACGGTTCTCAGGCATTCCAGCCCACTACACCCACGTCACCTTCTTGCCTTTGCTAAATTTGTGTCTGATTTACGGTCTCATAAGCAAGATGAAAATCAGTCACCTCAGTTTCCAGACGGTCTGGAGCTAACAAAAGGGAAAAGAGAAGAGGACAGTTTCCAAAAATGGCCCGGGTTTATCTCTGCCTGCTTTCAGAAGAGTCTGTTTTGGACCTCCCATGATTGGACTAGCTGTAAGTGCAACTGTCCCCACAGCTTTGTTGATAAATACTGAACTCCTGACATCCCGCCTGGCAAGTTCTGTGAAGTTTTTTTGATGTAAAGCTCCTCAGTTTATTTTGTGCTGTGTAATCATCCAGGTTTCTGGGACTATTCCCTGCAGGAACACCCTTCTGCTCTTACTCTCATCTTTCTCACAATGTACTGCTTGGTTTCTTCAGTCCTTTGCTCATCAACACTTTCTTTCCAAGATGCTGAACCTCAGCCATATTCTTCACATTTAGTTCACGGGAGAATTGAATCCTCATGGACTGCTAACCACCACGCAGTTAATTAGCTATCTTCAGCTATATTTTTCACCTAGTTTGGATGCATGCTCCTGAGAAACCAGCAGGGCTTGAGAGCCCGTAGTCCTGAGCATTAAGGCAAACACTGCGTCTGCTTCTCCCATCCACCTTGCAGGGCTTCATTCGCCTGTTGGGACTGATGTGGGGAAAGCATTTATAACTCTGTAACCTCCTGGCATGTGTGTGGGGCAGCATCCTGCGTCTGACCTACACAGAGCATGACTTGGCTGCATTTTCTCCATCACCTTGGCGTGGTCCCCAGCCTACTTACTCACTAGCAGACCTGTCTGTATCCCACACCATTAAAACAAGCCGCTTAAAGGCTTAGGGCAGGAGGCAGAGCAGTGCAGGCAGACATTAGGTGACTTAGGGCTCTCAGCAGCCTAAAGTCAGCTCCATATGCTTCATCTTGCTGTGGGGACACAGCTGCAGATAGTCACCAGCATTAGTTATCCCCTGATGCTTAGTGTCCCTACAGGCAGCCTGAGCTTTGGTGCTCCCATGAAGCCCACCCTGGGGGGACGGAGGGGCTCTCAAGCCCCATGGAGGGTAGGTTGGGTGGACTGCAAGTTTCTCGTGAATGCTCCACCCGAGGCTGCTAAGTGGGGCGTTTTCAGGGGAAGGGAAAGGGACAGTGGCCTGCCTTTGGGTTGTCTTTGGGTTGCTGTTCCACCTCGCGATGCCTCTACTCTCCCCTCCTGGCATTAGCGTGGGGAGCTCTTGGCCTTCAACCAGCAGTACGGCTGGAGCAGGAGATCTAGATGCGCTAGTAAACATTTTGAAGATGGAAAATAAATCCATCCATCTCTGTAAGAAATGCTGCCCCCAAGAGAAATTTCTGATCATAGGCAAGGCTAAGTGCACAGGCACCAGCGAATTCACCACCAGCATTGATTATTTCATTATAAATTGCTCACTTGCTTTTTCACATTCGCTTCTGAAGAGAAATGAAACAGTGGCTACTGAAAATAACAACAGCTAATACACAACCAAAAACCTGACTTGCATATGAAAACACTGGATTTTCCACAGGGGCTTTCCCACTGTTTAAGCTCCTTTAAACTTTTAAGTATGAGCTCCATTAAGATTATAAAAATGTACTGCCTTAACTGCTGGCTTTTTCACTGTGCTGAAAGAAAGACAACTTCTCAAAGGCTGATTGAGAAGAGCAATCTCAGTATTAACAAACAGTCCTGCACCAACGTTGTTGATTGATGGCAGAAATGAGGATGTAGATGGAGGAATCGGGGACTTTCCAAATTGTAAAATGGGGAAAAGAAACCAGTCTGCTCTACCAGGGCTGGAGCTACGTAAGTCAGATGCCTTAGGATACCCAGCAATGGCCTCCTCAGTGACGCTGAAGTCACGGGTGGCCTCATCCTTGTTTTCAAGTAGTTGTTTAGTGGAAAATATCGCAAAGGATCATTTCCCAAGAGTATTTTGCACAAAGCACATGGACCCCTACCTACATGGCAATAGCTGGTGTTCAGACACCACTAGAGACAGTTTTCCTTTCTGGGGCTGAAAGGAGACTGGGGAGGGGCAGGTGGACACCGAGTGAGGAATGTGAGTGGAGAACAAAGAGCAGAGCAGAGAAGGCACACTGGTCCTTGACCCCAGGAGTTATAGAGGCCTGGGCAGCTCTAATCCTCTTGTATCTTCTACCTGATGGCTTCAACGGTGGCTGGAGGCCAGCAGAAGACTTCCAGTGTCATGATGCAAGGCCCAGGAGTGGTAGAAGCAGGAGACAGGACTGATCCTGGAAGAGCTGCAGAGCAATGTGGCTTTCCAGGAGGGGGGTGTGACCTTCTTCACCCTCTTGGAGTGAGTAGAGAGAAAGCTATTTAGTATATTTGACCTTTTCTCAGTATGGGACTAGTTGGACTCATTGGTTTCTCGGGGTCTTTTCTGGTGTATAAGGGAAATTTCTCCAGGAGACCATAGTTTGGCCCATTAGTGGTTTTAATTTTCCTACATCCCGAGCTGAAGGTAACTGGAAGAAAAAAGGTTGTGTAGTACCGTATAACTAACAGCAATCTTTGCACTGAAGCTGAGCCAGGCAACTCTAATGGTACAGAAAAGACGCTCCCACCAAGGTAGGGCATTTTTGTATTTGCTGTCCCGTGGCCTCTTGCCCATGCGATGAGCCATGTGCAATTGCTGACAACCCATCTGGTACAGGGCTGGATTTACACCATCTCATTCTCTGTTTATAGGGGTGATTCATCTTCGGAAACACTGGCTACTAGATGCTGTTAGAGGAATATTGCCCACAATGGCATGCTCCGTGGTTCATTCTAACCTTTGATTTTCTGGGTGACATCAAATGATGGGAGTGTTTTTTTATGATCACTTGTATTTGTACAGGCAAGTACAAGGGTGGGCAGGTAGATGGGAAAACAACTGTGTCATTCTGTAGAGAGGAGGAAATCAACTCCACGAAAAAAGAAAGTAAGAGATAAAAAGGTAAATATTTCCGTTTTCCCTAAGGCGCAATCAAGAAAAGCCATCATCATTTTGCTCAGACACTAGTATAACCTCATGTTTCCCACAAAACATATTTCCCTGAGATCAGTTAGCACGTATCAGGTTTTGCCCATGAATACTCATGAGACACAAATCAGTCCCTTTAATCCATGATTAGTATGTCACCCCACGCTCAGCAGTTGCATCATGATTTGGTGTTATTGTTGAATGGATGCTGTGCTATTTAATTGTTTTTTGCTTAGTGATCTGTTCGCTCTGTTAATATTTAATTCTCTTTTTCCATCCCTCTTTCTACCCCCAAAAGGCCTAAAGAACAGGAAAACATCTTTCATTTTCTCAGGCTTCATGTACTATTGTAAGAAAATACCTATTCATAATCTACTGTAGGTGATAATGATGATATACAGTCATAATGCTGGAATTCTTAAGTGGTTGCCAATGCTGCTTTATAGCTGAGAAAAAAAAAAAAAAAGACCTGATTTGAAATAAAGCAGGTTAGTATGGTTTATTTGCCTTTTCCAGTGGTTCAGATAATGAACAAATTGTCATCTTTACACATCCTCTGCCAGATTCTGAGCTGAGTGCTGCATGCGAGCCTGAATGACAGTAAACAATGCACTGCCTGGTGCTTTGCATGCTTTGCAGAGGTGAATTCACAAGAACAAATTAGACCTTTGATTGATCCTTTAAACAAAAAGAAAGGAAAACAGTAACATTAATTTATACGAGCTCTAGCTGCATTGCATTTTTTGTAGTGATCAATATGCTGGGCATTGTAAACAGCAGCTTTACATAATAAATAGCTGCATTATGTAATGCTAGTTAAATTTAGAAATGGTTCTTTTATTACCTTTAACACACATAAAATAGAGAGTGATAGAGCTGGAGCCCAAGAGCTGCCGCTGTCTGAGGATGCAGAGAGCAGCTGGGCCTGGCTGTGTGCAGCGAAAATAAAACCCAAAGCCCGATAAAGCAGCTCGGCTCAGACTGGATGCTCTGGGTCGCCATCAAGCATTTCGGTGGGGGTGGCGGGGGCGGGCCCCGCTCTGAAACATGGCATGCTCAGGAGCAAAACACGTCTGCACAATAAAGATAGAAGATTTATTATGAAGGAAAGAAATGTGCTACTTTTGTTCTCCCTGGTGTCCCTATAAAGCTTTTGTTTGACAGGCTAGTTTGGGCTCTGGTTAGCTACAGTCTCTTCTGTGTAGCTGCTGGCTGCTTTGAGACCAGTTGTGTGCAGACTATAGATCAATTATCTTCCTGCTAGGGATAAACAGTGTTTTCCTTTTTCCTCTTCAGTAGTGTTTGCTATTATCCTGGAGCATATGAGCCCTTTCTTTTCCCTCCCAGCCACACGCACACACACACAGATGGGTTACGGGAGGGAGGGAATGGAAGAATTAAAATTTGTTGCATTAATCTTAATAGGTTGATCCTTTTGCAGCCTGCTGCTGCTAACTTAGCGTTCCGTGTGCTGCCCATTTACAATAGGCTGGAATAACCTTTTGTTATAAATAATTACGAGACATCTCAATCCAATAAACACACTGAAATGAGAGCCTCTGAAAATGTGAGTTTGGAAAAATACAGCTGAAGAAGGAAAGTCCCATTGTGAAATCTTTAGCTAAGCAGAAACACTGTTGTTCGGGTGTTTCATAACGCACAGGGAGCTCCAATGTGGGAAACGAGGGGACTTTAATTAGGACATCAGAGCTTAGATGTTTATTCTGCTTACTGTGTTTGGCACCCATTTATCGGGGGCTGAAGCGCTCTCAGAGAGGGCTGTAGCTGGAGCCAAACTGCTGATGGAGTTAAGTGCTCTCTGTTGCCTGCACTCTGCATTGCAATTATAGGGCTCTGAATTAAAAGTTAATCTAAAGCATCATCAAATTTAAGTAAAATTCAGATCTAGGTCATAATTTTACAAGGAGAGCCCATAGGTTCTTAATGGACTGAACCAAAATCCTGATTCAGAAGAGCATCCAGCTTTTTAAAAATACGGATTTGGACCAATATCAGGAGTATCGCTAATAATTACGTGTATTTGATTTTTCTCAACTACTCTTCACAGCTTTAGTATAAATATGAATCCTGCCCAGCATCTGTTGTGCCTGGAAGTTTTCAGGCTGTTGAGCAGCGTGTAGCCACTTCAGAGAAATTGTTAAAAATTATTTAGCTGAGCCAGTGTGAGAGACAAAGAGTTAAAGCTAAATCCCATTTGAAAGTAAACTTTGCAAAAGCAGTGAATTTTCTCAAAGGCTGACTGCTCTTGATTTACAAGGATGTTCCCAGTCCTGATTTCAATTAAAGAGAAATCCTCAGGCATTTCTGCAGCTCAGCCTTGTTCTTTATTCCACATTGTTATATATTGAGTAATAAACAAAACAAACAAAGACTGTATTCTGCAATGAACTACATACGTTCTGTGCAATCTTGGGGAAATCAATAGGTCAGAGTCTGGCCTTGGATTGCCTCAGTATCCGTTGTCAATAATTCCCCGAGCTTTAGTGGAGTTTACATCTGTGTAAGTAAAAAATGAATGTGGAGATACAAATCTGTCTGTATATTCCCCTAAAAAAAGGGAGGGAAAAAAAAAAATACTGTAAACTCCACTCCTTTATACAGAAGGAGAAATAAGTAAATAGGTAGCTGGCATTGTAAACTTTAATTTATTTGCCAGGCCTCCCAAGATCATGAGAGTACATTTTAAAGAAAGCATGTTAAGCCAAGCTTTGGGATCTTTTTCCTTGCTTTCTGCTTGTTGCGTCTCTAGCTACTGGTTCTCTCACTGGGGTCTGCAGTTCCCAAGGATCAAGACCTTGTTTGTACAGTGGTGGCTGAGTCTCACATAACAGCACGACAGTAAGCACTGAATCTTTAAATAGTAGTGATGATGATGACGATGATGATGATGAAAAAACTATTCTTGACAATCTGATTTTCTTTGCAAGCGCTGAACTCGTGACTTCTTTCATCCTGCTCCTGGTAATGTTTTAATAGCTGTGTATGTTTTCCACCGCAGCAGACAGCGCTGAGTGCCGAGGCTGTGCTGGGTACTGGAGAGGATGGGTTTGGCGTGTGTTTCCTCCCAGTTGCCTCCTGCCCCACCGGCCCCGGGACTGGTGGTTATGCTCGGCACCGAGCAGGTCCTGCTGGATCTGGATGCAGCTTTCCAGGTTACACATCTGGGCTTTGCGTATTGCTCATGCAGGAACGGATTGCATGAGTTTGTGCTTGAAGGGGGGGATTTGTTTTCCATCTATTAGTTAAAGCAAAGGAAAAGGAAGGTAAGACAGGGGCCTTTGTCACCCTGTGAGGTCAAAGGGACAAAACCCCCATGTGGTCCCCTGCCTTGGGAGGGGAAGGAGGCAGAGGGTGGTGGTAAAAGCATCTCAGCCATGCCTGTGATTTCCCCCGCAGCCCTATGGCAACTCTGTGATGGAGCAAGGACTCAACAGGCTCAAGGTGCCAGGGCTGTGTCCTCACCCCGGCCATCCTCCCTGCCCCAGGGCGAACAGGGAGCCTCCAGCCGGCCGGCTGCATCTGAGCCTTATACTTCTGGCTTAACACTTTCCTGGAGCAATAAAATATTTAGATTGGAGACATTTTAATGTCTCCCTCTATTCCTGTTGTAACCGAGTCTTGTTTTTAAATAGATCAGATTTTCATCCCCATTTAAGCCAGCATAAATCAGGAGTTAATCTAGGCAAAGTCACCTGGCTCTACTGAAGGAAATGCACTTGCAGGAGATCACAGTCAGGCCTTGTTCTCACAGAAAGTGCTCACCGCACTGGGAGAGCAAAACTGTGCTCCGTAACCCACCTTTTGACGTGGGCTCTTCGTATCTCCCATCCCCTGTTAAAGCCTGGCCAGAGCTTGCCCAGCCTGTGTGTGAGGCTCCACATGCCCTTTCATCCTCCCCACATGCTTCTTCCTAAGTCTTCATTTGTATGCACACACTTAGTAATCACTCATTCTGGCCATAAAACCTACAGGATTTTAAATTGAACTGAAGTCCCAAATGCTTTAAAAGAATTTATGTTGCATAATTGTACTGGTTTGCCTGAAAACAAACAATGATGTATGGCTAAAATATTCTCTCAGGGAGATGACTCAGATCCTTCCTTGTGGCTTAGACCTTGCTTGGCTGCTGATGGTGCAACTTGTAATCTCTCCTCTAGATGCAGGGCAAGGGAAGTCACAAAAGAGTAATGCACGGAGCAGGGGGCATAAGATGAGAAAACACAAGTTATTTGGAGCTTTTGGAGACACTCAACACTTTCATTTGTTCTGAATCAAGGCAACATTGGAGATGATGGAAAAGAAAACCAAGCCCCATCAGTATTACACACCAGCCCATCTGCAGGTGGAGGATTGTGGCTGGTTTTGTGCTGGTTGGCAAAGCCCCGTGGCTCCCACCCACAGGAGCAGCCTGCAGACAGCACAGGACACAGCTCCGCGAGTGGGGTACCTGGATCTGGGGTGAGCGGGTTTCCCACCCCAGGGTGCCCTGCAACGATGCGGCTTCCCAAAGTGCCACGACTTCTGCTTGGCCCCGTGAATGGGCAGGTTTGGGTGGTTTGTAGTCCAAGAAGGTTGCGGGAAAGTCCCTTGTGTCTGGATGTCTCATTGCCAAGGGCTGTGCAGATGATCCTGGCAGCTGGGCTGCTTCGTCTGTACTGTAGAAATGTTTTTGCCACCGAGTCGGCAGTTTGTGTGGTTTTTGCTGTCACTGTTCTCACTTTAAACATCTTTCCATACTTTGTTTTCTGTAATCATGCTTTATGCCCCAAGAACATAATCTGACTGTTGGTATTTAAGTTAATTTTTCAACCAAGGCTCCAAAAGATACATGAAAGCTTTACTTTATGGATGTGACATTCAACCACTGCTTAAATGTCCTTCAGCCATGATGGCCAGCAGGAGCCGTAAACGAGTGTGGGAAAGATCAAAGGGACCTCGCTTAATGTGTTTGTAAAGATCTGTGTTTGCTTGCTGCATACATACAACCCCAGATTGCAGAGGTGGCTTTTCAGATTTGAGTTTTTTCTGCTCTTTGTAGATTTGGGGATTTCCATTCTGAGCACGCACTAAAACCATGGCTGCTGCTGCGTGTGAGCAGGCGTTTTCAGCATGTTGGCCTCAGGTGGATCTCTCTCTTTCTTTCTGTCATTACCAGCTGGGCAGAGGACACCTAAGGGTCTGTAGCTCCTTGTTAGCGCTGGAAGTGCAATGCATGCTCCGGTGTAACTTGATGCGCTTACAGCTATGCAGCCCTGCAAGCACCCTCCACCCTTCCTTTTTCTAAAACAAAAATATCAGGTATGAAGTTACCATTATGGAGCGTACTTAAGTAGCGTGTCTGCCTTCTATTCCATTCCAAGCAAAGCAAAGCAAAGCAGAGCAGTCCAATACCATCAGTTTGCAATGAAAGAATATTAAAAGTAGTAAGAAAAGAAAAAAAAAAGATTAACTTCATGGCAAAGAATAAAATAAGAGATTTTTCTTTTTTTCTGCAGGCAGCGCCAGGCATCATCAGGGAATATATCAATTCATAACAGCTGTGGGTAGCTATTTCTGTCTCAGACATCAATAGTTTAATTGAAGAAGCATGGTAAAAGTTAACAGATCTGTGTCCAGCAAGGTTAATTCTGAGGTTACCAGATTATGATGCAAAGAAAATCAGCCAGTGTTTTTCTCTCTCACTATGAATAGTGTAATTGCATTATTGCTACCGGAAGGGTAGTCAGCTCTTCTCAATCTGTGGTCTCCCACTGTGGAGGGAGTAACCTATGAAAAATCGGTTTCCTTTACAAACATACCCTTCTGCCTTTCTCATTCAATGCCTACGTAACCATACTGTTGAAGGGGTGGTTGCTAATATCACAACTGCTTGTGATCATGTTTTGCAAGAGTCATACTTTTCTGTAAGTCCAATGAGTAATTTTTGTGCTGTTTAATTTATTTTTAAAGATGGTAAAACCCAATAGAGTTGTTAAAATGTTTTCAAGCAGCTTTTCCACAAAAACACTTGTGTTTTTTGCTCCCACCTTGCCAGATCTCCTGTTCCAAAATTATTTGCATGGCTCTTCCACCCTGTAGCATTAGTGGCAATGGCAGTGGGAGGCCACCATGTTTTTTCCAGAGGATTTCCAGCCTGAACACACCCGCAGCCTAAAGGAGGAGGAAAAAAGATGTGCAATGAGGGGACTTGCAAAAAGCCCCATGGGAAGGTGGTGGCAGAGAAGAATCTCTTGATTCCCGGTGCAGCGCTCTGTTCTGTCCAGGGGGCTGTAGCCACTTTATGCTACACAATTTTGACATGCATCGTGAGAAATTTTTTCATTTCCTGACTGTACAAGTGTAACTCACAGAGGCCTATTGGCAATGGTGATTTAGAAGTGAAATTAAAAACTTTCCATCTCAGCTTTAGACAGATCGATCTAGAATAGGGCTAGTGATATACTTTCATAATGTGTTTTGAGAAACTCTGGTTAAGATACCTGAATAGTGCTATTAATAGAGCTGATGATAGGGTAAGTTTGAAACCCCTTGCCAATGAAATACCTACTTCCATCAAAATGCTTTCAAAATCATGCACGTTCCCCCAAAGGGTACCCAGGTTAAAAAAAAAAAAAAAAAAGAAAACAGCAAACACTGTGAAATATTTTATTTTTTCACTCTGGAATGGCTTTCCAGTTTTATTGTTTATTATATATAAGGTTGTCCCTTTGGCATTGAGGAGAGTTTCAGAAATTTTCTTCTGAATCAAAATGAAGCCAGCCTTGAAGATGTCAGGCTCTGCAGTGAGCTGGAAGAGGCAGCCCCAGCAGCCTGGTTTTGCAGTACAAGTTAAGTGCGCTGCAGGGCTTCCCCGGGGATCTGCTCCACTGCTCAAGCACCGAAGAGAGAAGATGCCCCCAGTCTTGCATTCACAGTACAAGTCTGACTCGAACTGCCTTGTGGTTGCTACAAGGAATATGGAGACTAGTTCATGAACTTAATGCTGTTTGCTTCTCTCAAGCTATATATAAACTGCCTGGAGGATTCATGTTGCAGCCTGCTCCAGCAGGATCTTGGTCTCCTAAGTGTCCAGGGAAGGGAAGGGAAGGGAAGGGAAGGGAAGGGAAGGGAAGGGAAGGGAAGGGAAGGGAAGGGAAGGGAAGGGGAGCTCCCACCAGGCTGCACACCGCTGTCTTCCTGCCAAAACCAGGGATGGCAAAATTGGGGTGCAGCCAGGCCATACACCCTGCATGTTCGGGACCCTTGCTGCATCCTGTGGTTGCAACACAGCCTGGGACTTCAGCACTGAGCTGTCATCTGCATCCAAGGAAGAGGGAGGAGGGGAGATCCTTGGTTCTCCTGCCTTCACATAATGCGAAGGCAGGGAGCGGGGAAGAGCATTTCTAGAGTCCTTTTGCTCTGACCGCGGAAATGCAGTCTCAGTTCTCCAGCTGTCACTGGTTAATCAACATCTTCCCCAGAGCAGAGGGGGAATGAGGATCTGACTCATGACTCAGAGCCGCATCCCCACGCCTGGCCTCCTCCAAGGGGAATGCTGCCCTTTCCTCAGGGCTGGTAAGTCCAAAGGCATGAAAACAGCAGGGTTTTAGAGTTGCTGGCCTTAAAACGGACTTTCAGAAATAGTTTCCTCAGATATTACCTTGAGCAGTTTCTATGTGTATTCTTGCCAACAAGCTCTTGTTAGAATATTTGTGGAAAATAAACTCTGGCGAGCCATGAGCAGAGCCAAGCAGATTAATTTAAGACAAGCAAATATTTGTGGGAAAGTTTGTGTTTGTTTGCGCTATCCACCCAACACTGTCATACAGCATTTTCCATGAGTACATAACTTCACTGAGGTACCTTTTGATCAGAGAGATAGATCAATTACCATGTATTCATTTCCATGTTTTTCAGCTGTGAGGCACCAGTAGAAATTTCGGTATTTCCTCCAAGAAGAATTTGGTTTTGGCTCTGAACTTCACTTGAACAGTTAACATTTCTGGAGCCATGACCTCAAAACCACAAATAGAAAGAAAAATAACATAAGATAGATGAGCACGAAGTTCTGGAAGCCCTAAAGAGTGAAAAACAAATTTCAGTATGTTTTGTAACCATCCTCTTGAGTTAGGGAAAAAGGACCTTTTAATAAAACTGTACCCTAGATCCCACAGAGATTTGCTAGATAAATCACAAACACACAACTGAATGTGGGATGAAGGCTGGGTCTATAGTCCTCCGGTTCTGGAAACATCTACCTAACCATCTGGGCAAGAAGGCTGGTGTTGGCTGCTAGCTAAGCCGCCTGGACCGGTCGCTGGACTCTACCAGCACTCATTCCCATGAGCAATTCAGTAAGGCTTGAAGCCCGGCGGTATTTTTTTCATTGAAAATCACCCAAAGAAAAAGGGAATTTCTGCCAAATTGACACACTTGGTTTGTGAAAAAAGATCCAAGTGCATGACTGACCCCCATCTCTAGGTTAACATCCCTGCCCCACCAGCCCCTCTTGCGGCACCTTTTGGGCTGCTCTCACTGAATCAGAGCCGTGGTCCGGCCACCGCGGGGGGCTTATGGAAGACTTCGACTTTCATTTTTTTCCCCTGTTCTGGGTGAAAATTGATATCAAAATATGGGCTGTAGCTACTGCCTGGTTATGCCAGCTTGCAAGTCACTCTTCTGTGCTGCAATGTGCTCTTTTTCAAGATCTAAAGATTTCATACTGTGTAAATGAAGCCACCAAAAGATTCAAAGACCCTCGTCCGTCCTGCCCTGCAGAAAGCACAGACGAGGAGGGATGTGCTGTGTGTGTCTCCTACGTGTAGCTTGTCCCCCGCATATTTATCTCTCACCTGTGGGCATGGACTGATAGATTTGTCATATTCTCCTGCCAGAGAAGCTCGATCCACTTCACAGAGGGCAGATCTTATCAATCAGATCCATTGATCTACAGCAGGTGAGAGTCTGCTCTGAATTTCCACAGCACCGCCACAAAAAGCATTATCTATTTTTATGCAGCATTCAACCAATACGTCACATACAGGAGCCCAAGCAAGCCTCCCTTGGCTCCCATAGGTTTTATTTCATGTAGGTCCCTCTTTTTGTAGTGAAGACATTGTGCAAATCACTCAAAAGCTAAAAATCCTCCCACGCCTCTTAGCAACCCCCCCCCATGAGGTGAGCACAACAGGTAATTCCTGCCATGTGCTGTGGGAAGATGCTGGGAGAGCTTCATTTCAGGGGTCAGCTGTGGAGCCTGATGGTCTTGGCAACCACAGTGTCAACGGGGACACAAAGAGTTTGCAGAAATCAGTCTTGAAAAGAGCAAAATGTCACGGCCAGCGTTATCCCTTCCATGTGTGCAACACCCCGCTGAAGTGGAGTTGTTCATTCCTCCTCCTCCTCCTCCTCCTGCCGTCTTTCCATCCATTGCTTTTCAGGCCGTTTTCTCTGACTGTCCTCCTCCTGCTCACAAGGTTTCGTTCCAGGCTGACGTCCCTTTGTCATTTCCCACAAATACACTGTGGCGAGAGGCCGTTATTTGGCTGTACCCAACTAAAAGGACAGAAGAAACCAGAATTAGATCAGTAATTCCACATGGAAAATGCCACACAAACACTTCCAAGTTTTTCCAAGTCAGAAAAGAGAAGGGGAAAAATCAAGCAGCTGTGAAAATCAGGCCTGATTTTCACAAGTTTCAGTAAAGATATCCTAGCATGGGAATCCCTAAACTTGCGTGAAGAGCTGTGCGTTATTGATTTCATTATCTCAGGAGAAGGGCTTAGAGCTCAGAGAGAGATGCTGCTTCTGTTTGCAGCTCCATGACAGAAAAAAGGAGAATTATTCCAAAACCCATCTCTCATGATACATACTGGCTCCTGTTTCTCTACCTCTTAAATGAAGGTGGTCGGAGTTGAATAAAGCAGATGGGAAAGTGAGGGATGCTCATGCAACACCAAGGGAGATGGAGCAAGAATAGAGGGCATCATTAGTTATGCTTTATGCCAGGTGTCCCCACGTCCCAGCTTGTGTCCTGCTTGCCACCCACCAAGGGTGCTTGCTAACTCATCGGTAGGATGGTCGCTGTACTAGGTGGTGATACTTTATTGTAAAAAGCTATTTTAATAGCTGGGTATGTGTATGCACTGAAATGATTTTGCTGTGGATCAGAGTCTTATGACTGGAAACAGGATCATGAAGTGCTGTATCAGACTGGAAGGAGTGGAGTATCACGGGGGTCTGTGTTAAATCCAGTTTCAAGATAATGCCTTTGTTAATGGGGAGCAACACTGCATGAATGATCTCAGCAGATGTTCCCAAATTACGAGGTGCGATGAGCAATACAACTAGTTGGCAAATAGGGCTTTGAAAATTTGCTTAAGGAAAAAAAAGAAGTGAGAAATCCCATCTTGCCTGCAAGCATACAGTGCTTTACGTTAGCAATGCCGCACGCTCTGCTCAGGGCTGATGGGCTTGCGGTATCCGGTTGCAATCGGGTGAAAGCGAGGGGAGACACAAAAATAGCTCTGCAGCCCACACTCCCACCCACAGAAAAGCACAAATCACCCAGGAGCAGTTGCTTGCTGCATCAGCGGCTGCTGGAGCAGTGTTCTCTGCAGCTGCAACCTGCCAGCGCCGTGGCGTCTGTCCCCATCCCAGGGCGCTAGCAGGTTGCAGCTGTGCTTGGGGACAAGGACCATGCTCTTGTTAGCACCCAAACCTTCATGAAACAGAGGATTTGCTTTACTCCAGGTGCAGCTGAAGCCATGTTTGCTCTGGCAGCTTGTGAGCTGGCCACCGTTGCCCACCCCATCTCTTGAGCAAGCTCAGGGTACAGGATATGTTCCCCACATGCTTCCTGCTCCAGTTTGGCCAAATCAGCCTCAAGCGAGGAGATGTGAGATTAACCACCTGCTTTTCCCCAGGCCATGTGCTGCCTTTCTTCCCCTGTGGTTTCTCATGGAGTTTCCAAGCAGGAGAGGTCTTGCCTGGAGGCTGTCACCCCACGCCCAAGCCAAATTTCTGGTGCTTTGGTTGTCATCTCCATCACACTGAACCCTCAGGGGAAGTTTCTGAGGGTAGAAAAGATGATGCTGAGACTGACAGAGCAGCAACCGTTCAAGTTTCTCCATCCTGCATATAAAACCTCAGCAAAGGTTGAAATTGGTTTGCAACATAAGGCGAGCTGCCGCTCCTGAACCCCAGACTTGAGTCCCCAAAGATGACACCTCTCTGGCCTCAGCCTCTTGTTAAGAGATTGACTGGGGGCTAAACGCCCCCAAGTTGCAGGCAGAGCTGGATGCAGTTAGGAAAGAGGTGGTGTCACATGTATCTGACACCCAGGACCAAATTCAGTGGCCCGGGAGGATGCGCCAGGACGTGTTTGTCTTTGGGAGCAAGTCCCATGTCCTCAGAAGTCACCCAGTTTTGTGGTTTCTCGCTGGTGATCCTCAGCGGCTCCGAGGATGGCATCCCGCGGCCGTCATCCCCCCAGTGCCACGGTCCCACTGTTGTACTCCTCTCCATGCCGTGGTCCTGCTTGCTGAAAGGAGAAGATGTTGGATTACCCTGGCTCTGTTACTCCTTGTGTAAGCGCTATGGATATTTTTGACTGTCCTTTTCTATTCCAGCTGAAGTCGGTGCCACAGGCAGCTCTCTTAGTAGATTGCTTTTGTGATTTATGCAGGTCCAGAAGAGTCCAAGGATCATTTATCTTCAAACCAGGAGAGAGATGAAAGAGTCATGGTAGTAAAATTTCCTGCGGAGCTAGATCTGAGCATCAAAGAGGGGAAAATGTCATTGTTTTACTGAGACAAGATGACGTGAGACAGGTTTTAATGCTGGGGGATTTTTTTAACTGAATAATTTGCCTTAAGAAGAAAAAGAAGTTTTGGGAAATGAAAGGAGGGCAAATGAGCTTGGTGGGCACTGCTGGGAAGCACTCTCTGGGGAGGGCCAGAAAAAGCCGGGTGGAAGCAGAGCCCGAGGGTCACGCACTCCTCCTGGGACGGGGAGGCAGCAGCAGGCAGGGTCAGGCTGGAGCTGCCAGGTCTCCCTGCTGGGAGAGGGCAGGCGGTACCCCCTGCGGCCGCGATGCCCGAGCGCAGATGAGTCTGGGAAAGACGTGCCATCAGCCCTGTCCCACGGTGCCTGCACGAAGCCACGCGCTCGCGCCCCACAAGGGTCTGCCCAAAATCATGGTGGGCTCACTTTGGGTGCACGGGTCTGCACAGCAGCGTGAGCGTGTGTAGCGCAGAGGAAAAAAAAAAAGTTCCTAATCTCACTGAGTCCGACTGTGAATATGGGAAACGCCTCCCGGCCGCACTCCTTCTCCTGCGCTGCCGTGGTTTGGCATGACGACGATGCATCTCCTCGACCAGCTCCTGGGCTGGGGGTTTGGTGGAGCATCACCAAACCACAGGATCAGGTCCTGCGGGACCGGGGAGCATCTCCTGCCCTCGCCCTGCCTCGGGGCTTACAACCAAAGCGCAAATCTTGGGAAATTTGATCATGTCAGAGGGCTGGAAGGAAACCAAAGGAAGGAGAGGGCTGGGAAAGGGTCCGTTTACATTTGCAGCGGATGCTATCTAGAGGAGGAAAATACTTTTATTTCCCCTGTGGACTGCCAGTTGATTTTCTTGCGGCAGGCACTAATGGAAAATAATAAAACCCATTTTAGTCAGGCTGTATCTAGAACACTTACAGGTCAAGCCAGTACTCAAAACAGACCGTTATGGAACATAACACATTAGTTTGTCACCAGCGTCTACAGTGGCCAGGGGATTTTTACCATTTGAAATTGAATTTTATAGGTCAAGGCCTTTTGCGGGTCTTGAAAAACAGTGCATCTCTGTAAAGTTAGCATGAATGTGGAGGCAATTACTAGGTGTAAAGATATGCAACCTTTGTGTTTGTTAACAGTGCAAAAAACCAAAGGGGACCCATCTGTGATATGGCTGTAAACCCCAGAATATCCTCATTAATTGTTATGGACTCAAATGTTTCAGTATCGTCTTCCTGCTGCTAAATCAAACCCACAAAATGCACAGGAGGCATCTTTCACTGAAAATTATGTCCTCTTGGTTTATAATTTAAAATTCACTGATGACTGTAAAGGAAGCTTGGTCATAGGAGCCCAAGTTTCTTAGAAATGAGTCAGAAGTAGATCATTTGTTTAGGAGAGATTAACTTATTTCAACATTCAGATAACCTCAAACATCTTCCATGTGGTTTTATACTTCGCTATATAAATAAAGCAGGGACATGAGGTGGTGCCTGAACTGCCACACACACTCACACATGTGCACACACCCCGATGTCTCTGTTTTCTTCTCCACCTCCCCACTCCTTGCACAGCCCCGACCCCGCAGTGCTCCCACCCCACTGATTCAGGAGGGCTGTATGAGGGCACCCAGCATTCGCACTTTGATTGCCCAAATTAGAGACAAGGGCTGCCAAAAGCCCAGCTTTGAGCCTGCTGGAGGTTGAGGGTGGTTCGTGTGCTGTGTGTCCGCAGGCCACCCCTATCCCCAGCAGCCCCAGGGATGAGGGTCCCCTGTGCCACGCGGTGCCCCAAAGCCAGGCATCGTCCCCAGCGTTCCCACTAAGAGCTGCCTGGTACCGACGGCTTTATTATGATGCCAAATCCATGTGCCAGGCGGCTCTGGTGTGGGGTGTCCCGGGCAACTGTCCCCACACTGCTGGTGGTACCACTGGGGTGATCTCCCAAGTGGGAGAGGAAGCTTTGTTGCTGGACTCGTTTACGTGATGCTGCCTTTTCTGCCACGGCCAAACAGGTTCCCGCTGACTCACGTACCGTGTTGATTGCCATCATAATTAATAACAGCAAAATGCTTGGGCCCACTCTGCAAACCTCCCCTCTCAGCTGAGCAGACCCTCAGGCGAGCGGCCGGCGGGGTGAGGCCATTTGCTCGCTTGGGGCAGGCATGGTGCGGGCATCCTCCCTTCGTCTCAAACACGGAGGAGTGAAGTACCATTATCCCCATCTTCTAGCTAAGGCTTTTAATGTGAGGCTTTGGTACCATGCACAGAAGGTCCCTACAGGCCTTGTACGTCAGAACTGCATTTTATTAGTCCTTATCCGAGCTGCGCTTTGCTTTATGTTACTCCCTGTTGTATTTTCTCCCTTGCTTCACTAAGCAGCACCTTCCAGGAGGAGGGGGCAAAGCCACAGCCCCTTGCCAAGGGGCTGAACTGGATCGACCCCTCGAGTTGGCAAGTGTGCCAATCATCAGCTATACACAAATAATCACTATGCTTTTCTTGTCTTTCTTTCCTTTATTTATTTTTAACCCAAGCTAAGTGTGCAGCTCAGGAGTGAAGTGTGTTGTGTTGCTAGTAACTGATGGTAGGTGGGAAGTCCATATGGCCACTCTGTTTCCCAGTAATGTCCACTAAAGTCTGGAATCACTATCATTTCTGCAGGTTTTGCCTGTAATTCAACTTTGGTAAAACCTCCACTCAGGGAGGAATTAATAGCATGCTGTGGCTGTGCTAAATATTGATTGACTTTTTTGTCTTTATATGGAAAGCTGCACAGGCTGTTGGACAAGAATCTGAGAACAATAAATATTAAATCTGCTAATGTTTAGATAATGACAAAGATCTCCAGTTCCTCACGCTCATAATGACAATGTCTCTTTTGTTCTGTGTGAGGTACTTTGATGGACAGTAAGTGCCTCTGCAGGGAGGGTGGCAGCGTGAGCCCCTCCACGCAGGTGGAAGCAGAAGTGATGGAGAAAGAGGTCCCAGGGCAGAGCAGCATTGGAGCTAGAAATAGCACTTGCATCTCCAAATTGCCATTGTGCAATGCTGCACAGTAGCTGAAAACCCTACCGCTTTTCTTTTTCCCAATGCTTTTATTATCCTAAAGCTTCTAAAACCTTCGTTGTCCATGGAGAGGAAAGATTACCAAGTAAAATTCAAGGATATAAAACTTGGGGGAAGAAAAAAAAGAGATCAGTTTAAAGAGTATATGAATATAAGAAATAATAAAGTTCATGTCTGTAGGCTGCTTTTGCTGACTCTGGCAAATGCACACTCATTTCAGGGACCTGTGTTTTCCTATGGGTCCACTGAGCACTCTGCAGCACTGCCAGACCATGTTCTGCAGCTCTACCTGCAAGCAGCATTTTGATCACCCCACTTTCAGATGACAAGAACATTGCATGGGCTATTCAGACCTGTGTCCCCAGCCGATGGTGATTTTCACGTTGAATCAAGCACCGAGCTCCACGTTTTGGACGAGCTCGCTGTCGCGTCCAGCTCATCCGCCCTGCTGAGCAGCGGCAAGCAGACTACGTGAGCTGCCGTCAGCACGAAGGGCTCGGAGGAAGGACCCGAATGATAAAATCCATTTGGCTCCTCCCATGTGTTGTTGGTGCCCACATTGGAGCCATGGAAAACTACTGGAGGAAAAAGTCCTCTGGGAGATGCAAAGGGTTATTGTGCGCTGGCAAGGAGAGATGAGCTAACACATGGAGGAGGGTGACTTTTATGCAGAACGGAGTGAATCTCCCTCCTGTAAAATGCAGTGACTGCGGACATCTCTGTGTACCAGCCCACAACTCATAGCAAGTGCCAATGGGAACCACCTTGGGTGCATGTTGGGTGCAACTCTCCACCTAGTTGGCAATTTCACCCGGGTTGCAAGGTATCCAGCACAGGGATTTGACTCTCATGGAAGCTAAACATATGCAAGAGCTTCAGGATCAGACACGCTGATTTTTCCTCCGCTGCTACGAGCCTGTTGCACAACAACAAGCCTCCAGTGCAGAGCACGGACCTCCACTTTCTGCATAGTTCCTGGCTCCCGCAGGGTATTCCTGCCTCCCATGCATCCACCCCAGGAACCTTCCCACCCACGGTCTCCTCTGCAGGCAGTGCAGAGATGAAGGCAACCCTATAAGGTGATTTAAATGTTAGGTTGGCTGAACTGCCCCGGGAAATTGTCTCTTTCTCTCTTCCATGACAGTACGTGGAGTGTCCTGGTGCAGCAGCACAGTTTGGGTGCTGAAGGCAGGGTGGCCAGGTCCCACTGGGGTGGGCTGTCCCACGCAGGATGGCATGCAGGGCAGGCTGGCACGCAGCGCTCAGCTCCCACTCCCATTCCCAGCTCAGGTATTTCGCATCCGTCTGACTCCCTTCATCATTAACTTTTTGTTTTTAAAGGCTCTGCTATTGCTGACTCCACAAAGGTCTCTGCAACATAATGAGAGAACTTTTCTAATGACTCAGAGATTTCTAAATTAAATGTAAAATGTTTATTGCACAGATGCATGGCCATACATTATGCATTACTGTTTTAATACAATAACGTAATTCTGGTAGAAATTATCCTTGTGAGCTGCAATCAATTTTAGCTACTACTCTTTGCATGCTTGACAATCTGGTCATTCGGCCGTGGAAAAGTGCTTTTACTTGATTACTTACACTGTTGATAATTGCTGTGGCTTTTGGCAGTGCCAGGACCTTATTTCGCTCCCTGAAATTGCCAACGCTATTTGTGGAGGGACCGGGCGTAGTTGTGGCCACTCTGCCAAACCCCTGCGGCTTCACCCGACACTGAGGAATGCGCAGACTCCAGCACAACCCTTGAAGACTCATTTCAACACCATGGGCTTTCATGGGCTGCCACGGGCCTGCCTCGCACCGCCAGGTGAACAGCATCATCCTCCCTCCGGCTCCTGGATCACCTCTTGCAACAGCCCATGGCTGTGGCCCCGGTTGGAATGGTGGCAATCACCGTTTTGCTGATGTGCCCCCCAAATCCTGTACTCCCTTTGCCGGGTGGGCTTCGACATTTGCCCGTGTCCTGTGGATTTTGCTTTGTCTCCAAACTGAGTGTGCCAGGGCAGCGATGGGGCGGTGGAGGTGTGTGCTGTGCAGGAGTGAAAAAAAGAATGTTCTTTATTTTGTGTGATAAGAAAAAAATCCCAAAGGGGACAGATGCTGAAATAATAAGCTTGCGGTAGGGATGTGAAGAATCGGAGGCATATATTCCCTGTGACTACATTTGGGCAGTTATTATACTACTTTCTTCCTGAGTTTCATCAGCCTGTGTTACAGTAACCAGAGAAGGACGCCTAAAATAACCGTGAGCCTAAAGGTTGAGTTAACCCCACGTGCCCACGCATTCCCACACGCTCTGCCAAGCAAAGCGGGGTCCCCTCCCCGGGCAGGACAGCAATGCTGCTCATTTGAACTCCTCACAGGAGCACTTGCTCACACCACCACGGCACGGGAAAACTCTGGCCGGGGACCGGCAGCCTGGAGATGTCAGGTAGAGCATCAGCCTGACCAAAAGGCTTGTTCCTGCCCCCAAAAAGCTTACAGACCTCCCCGGCCATGGCCCACAGAGGAGGCAGGTCCCCACGCTGACCCCTGATGCCAGCCTGCTCTTGGGGTCCCTCTGACATTAACCCGAGGTGTCAACTACGTAGGTGAGGGGAGAAGGTTTCTGCCGGTGTTTGGCCACCGCTGACTTTAGTGTAAGGACGTATAAATCAGAGCGAGGGCTGACGCTCGTAGCTACCAGCTTTCGGCTGTGTTGGGCTGATTTATTTTGCGTGGGAGCAGCAGTAGCAGTTTACGCTTCCTAGTGCAGATTACAAGATAAATCTGGCTTTCAATGAGACCCATTGGTGACTGACACTGACAGAGCTTTTAAATCACCGCAGCTGCCTGGATATAGCCACTGGCCAGATTTGGCCCTGCAGGTCAGGTCTCTTTTTGGGTGGTGTAAATCAGCACAGCTTGGATTGAGATGTGGTGTCAGGTTCAAGCGCTGGTCTCATTTTTATTTAAGTGTCTGTATGGTAATTCCAGCTCAGAGGGACACCTGAGGGCTGCAGCCCTTCTCTGCTTGAACTGCCAGCTTTTTGCTAGGATCTACCTTTCACGGTGAAAGCTTTAAGTATCAACTAAAAGTCTCCTTGTGGATGCCACACGGATGCTCCTTTTAAGACCCACCTCACACTGCCGAGGTTCACCCATATGAAGATGAATATCCTCCTCAGCACTAATTTCAATTACTAATATGCTCCAAAAACTTTTCCACTGACTTTGATGCTACAGACAGATTGTCAGCCAGTGGAAGCTGGCCTGAGCTCCCTGAAATTACCAACACTGTTTGCTCCTGGAGATAATCTGCTCTTGCTTGGGTAAACTCTACAGCATCAAGGTAGTGAGAACTTCCAAAGAGGAGATGAAAGTCTTTGCTGTGCTCCGGCAGGCACTGATCTCTTCTGACATACATCCCGCTGCCATCAGCAGGTTTGGCATCGCTGCCAGATGTGCGCTGCCATGACAGCCAGGGACTATCCTGGTGCTCTTGTTGGTGGGACTGATTTCACCTTCTCATGAGCGTGCACCCAGAGCAGGGTCAGACCTGCTGAGTGAGCAGGAGCACTTGCCTGCTCCATCTGTGGAGCTGATCCTTGGCCAAGCGTTGCCGTTTGACACTGTGGGAGCATAAGCCTGTGTGTATCCTCTATCAGCATCATACCCAGACCATAAGGTCATTTCTAGACAGGTTTTATCTGGACAAATTACACCATAAATGGAATAACCTCACCAAAGCACAGTATGTCATAAAAACAACCTCTTTTTGAAATTAATTGTGTTTTGCTTTTCTTAGCTTTTTGCATGGTCCAGGACACACCAGACTGTGTGGCAACGGTCCATGGTCTGGGTCAGAGGAGGAAAAAGCAAAACATCAGCTCATTCCTCTGCCTCTAGCAGCCACTGTTCATCATGCCGAGAGCCTGATGCAGGCAGCCCTGACTGTGCTCCCCCAGTTCACGTTTCCATTTGTACTTATTTCACGTGGCCGATGGGTCGCTGGAATTTTCAGTTCCACGCAGTGATGGTTCAGTGTGAGTTACCCAGGGAAAGGTACGTGTTTTCTGTGTCACTCAGTATCCACCTGCTTCCCAGCCTGCCACCAGCCTGGCAGAATGTCCGCTTGGTGCGGACATATATCGTGGGTGCAGTCAGCATAGAGGATCAGTAAAGTCACCACCAGTAGAATGGGTCCATGTAGTTTTGAAGATTATGGTATTTTCTATAAAAGTCCTGGAGACAACTGACAATCAGGGGCCAGAGCACTCCAGTACCTCCGTGATGGACATGGCATGAAACTCAAGACAAGTAGACAGCAAGTGAGGTATTTTTCATAGCTTCTTTATGTCTTCATGAAACAAAAGCTAAAGCCAAAAAGTGCTGTTGTTCCTTCTCGGCAATGTTCAGAGAGGCTGGCAATACTGAAGTGACTTTACAAGTGGAAGGAAATTTCCTGTGGGTTTGGGGTGCATCTATTTATTTATTTATTTATTTACCCTTCGTTCTGAGGAATTCACTTTGCCATACTTTAGATAAACATCCATTTAAAGCACAGTTTTCTACGGTTGCGAACTATCTTTGTGGCTTTCATTACCATCCTGATTAGACCCC
This sequence comes from Harpia harpyja, assembly GCF_026419915.1. Taxonomy (NCBI): domain Eukaryota; kingdom Metazoa; phylum Chordata; class Aves; order Accipitriformes; family Accipitridae; genus Harpia; species Harpia harpyja. Next base: position 37,043,942 of record NC_068951.1, on the reverse strand, counting down.
TGAGGGCAGAGCATCAGCTGGTGCAACAGGACATCGCGCCACTGATGGGCCTTATGGCAATTAGCGCTAGTTGCAAATTTATCTCTTCATGTAACTTAGTAGCTAGATGGCACTGAAGGTATTTTGTGGCATTTACTGTCTCAGGTATGGCAAAGAGAAGACTAATTTGCCTGTGAGTGGTAAATAATTGCAGAAATTAGTATTATTCATTTTTATTGCTGTTGGACCAAATTCTGGCTGCTGCTATCGCTGTCTCATGTAGGTGTTGTGACTACAATAACATCTCAATGTGATAAGCAGTTCAGACCCCTCACTATCCAGCCTGTCACATCCCGGCTCCGTAGGCACTCAGTGGGAGAACTGGTGCTAACACGTGTTAGTCACCTATTGCAGATGGTCTGAAGACAGCTAGAGACTCCACGTAGATACGAGATAAGGCAAACACAGGACATGGAGCAATTTAAAAGAAGAGTAAGAGAAGACTGAAAAAGGCTGGGGGAAGAAGAAATCGCCGTTTCTGGGACTGTTTATAATTTGTGACTGACTTGGCACAGGGCTTTCATTCCTCACCACAGAGGGGAGTTGCCAAACTTGGGAGCAGCTCTGGATTTCAGAGTCTCATGATTTCATCTCCTTGGCTGCTGGTTTGAAACCGTGGTGCTCCAGGACCCTTATTTATTTTATGATTCAGGCAGAAAGTTCTCAGTCAGAATCACAAAATCATTATAGCTTGAACAACGTGTTCAGTGATTCAAGACCATTTCTCACCCACGTTAGTGCTTCCCGTGCTGCTCCGCTGACTCCACCACGGTTCTCTGCAGAGTTTCTCCAGCTTCAGAATTACCTTTTGGCACCACTCCTGGTGAATGAAAATAGGAAGCTGGATTGCTTCACTAATAATCTTATTTCCAGTTTGTTTCAATTATGCTTCTTTTCCAGTGGGTGTTAAGTGGTTGCTTTGGTCTCACTGGTTCAAGGCATGTAAAACATGTATATAAGTTTGTGTATAAGAGGGCTCTGCAGAGAAATAGAGGAGCCGTTGCCCTGCTCACTGCAGACAAATCTGGCCTAGCACTGATTTGGGGAAGGAAAATGCACCCCGACACCAGCGGCATTGGAAGGCTGCAGGTCTCTGCAGTAACACGTGCCGCTGCTCGGGGACCGTGCTCCAGTGCAGGTGGCTGAGGGGTTGCTGGGGGCCACCGGAGCAGCTCCTTGCCGTGTCTGTGATGTCCCTTGCAAGCACAGCCCATGGCAAAACCCTGCACAGAAGGCAAGTGCAAATAATGGGATATTTAGAAAGGAAGTTTACATCTAGTTAAGCCCAGACTGAGCTTTTTGGGGGGGTGCTTTAGTCCACCCCTTCATCAGCCCCCACCTGAGAGCCTGTTTCCCCTTAGACCGGTGCTCAGATGGGCAACCGTAGAGACTGCAGTGCGAGAAGGGGACAGGGATGCCTTTTCCTGACATCCAGCTGATTTGGAGACTATTTCAGAGCTGCCTCGGTAGATCCAGTTGCCTGACAGGCGATACTTCTGACCCACTTGTCTGTGCAGAGGAGTAGTAGGAAAGAGGCAGAGGGTTACATTGCTGCATAAAAGGAGCTGTGCATCTGATTGACCTAATTTTGATCTTTCTTGCAGTCTTTTAACTCCACTGGCTTCAGCAAAGGAGTGCCGATTTACACCAGAAGAAGCTGACCCCATTTCCATGGCCTGCTCTCGCCATGCACTGGGGCCGTGGTGACATTGCTGTCACCCGCTGACCCATTTTCCCTCGGTTCAGGTTTCTGCAGGAGCACAGGACTGTGGGAGCGCAACGGGTCCAAACGTGGATGCAGCCAAGCTGGGACGTGGGGCAGCGGGAGCCGGGAAGCCCCCACGGCCGGGCAGGAGTTTTGCAGATGGGTTGCTCTAACCTGAGTTTTCCTATCTCCTTCAAAATTCACAGAGCCAAATCATGGTGAGAAACCCCTTTGTGGGTTATCAGGGCTGCAAGTTAATGCAAGGGCAAGCTTGGCTGGGTGGGTGGGGGATGCCCAGCCCCAGCCCGCTGCGGCTCCATCCCCTCCCGGCACCCTGGACCACCACCCCGGCTGCCGGTCCTGTATCTGGGTGCTGTATCTCCATGGTGGTGAAGGACCTAGAGGCATGAACATCCCCATACACTGCAATTGCCGTCCCCTCCCTCCTCCTGCACGGCAGCTTTGAAACCCTGTGAGAGCTGCATCAGAGGAGCGTTGGTGTTGAAGTTTGTTAATTAATATGCTACAGTTAACTGTGTCAAAAGCTTTCTTCAGATCAAGCGAAACGGCTCCTCACGTTTCCCTTTGATCGAAGGCAGCGAAGGTGTCGGTGGTGGGTGCTGGCAGCACAGCGAGGGTGAACATGCCGGAGCGGGCACCGCTTTTGGCAGCAGCTGGTTGTGAACTGCCCCTTCTGTAATTGCATATAAACCTCAGGAGACGAATCAGTACTGCTCTGCTGTTGCTAATATCATCGGGCGTCCTCCGATAAATGGGCAGGAGGGGTCCAGCTAGAGCAGCTGCTAATTCTTTAGGACCATTTCCTATTATTTTCAGAGAATAGCAGCACAAGGTGCCCGGTGGGCATTGGCGAGCAGCAGCAAAAGCAGGAATGTCTCCTTGCCTTTGTTTTTATCTAAAAACTGCCTAGTCAGATCAGTTAGTTCAGGTTGGGTTCACTGGATGGACTTGAATGAAAACACATGTGAAAAATATTGGAAAGATGCTTTATTTTTGAATGTTAATAGTTTGAAACAATCAGAGGCGATCACAGTAAAGCAGAAAGGAAGACAATACCCTTGAAAGGTATTTCAAGTAACTGGAAAAAATAAATGAGAAGCACTAAAAGCCATTAGTTTTTCAGTGCTCCATGTCAGCCCTGGCTCTCCCTCTTCCAGTGTCCTCAGCCTGTCAGTCAGCTCAGCAAACAGAAGTTTTTCACCCAGTCTCAGCCTTAAACTCCTCATACCAGTTTGGCCTTGGGTAGGATGACCAAGAAAGGACACAGGATCTGATGTTCCATGATTAAATGGAGGTTTAGCCGTCTCAGGGTCATCGAGTGCTGACCAAGTCGGGCCATCGGGAATGAGGTTTCTGGCTTGGGCAGCCTCATCTTACAGCTCCTTGTGTTGGTCTCGTTTTACAAACCTGGGGAGCTCCGTTGCCTACATATTACATGGTTGGTCTGACCTCCAGCTGGAGATGTGACCACTCACCAACTAACTCGGTGGAGAAACCGAGAGCAGAGTTTGGTGCCGGTTCAGTGCGCTCCTGTCTGGCCATACGACATTCCTCTGTGTGTCTGTGCAGGTATCACAAGTGCCTGGAGTTGGACTATCCTTCTGCTTCCAGGACACATATGCCCAGTTTTAGGGGGTTAAGCGTGGGAGGACAAATCATCTCCCCGGCTGCTTCAACCCCAGCCTGAAACCCTCCCCATTTGCCTGTTGCAGAAACACAGCAAAATGCAAAACGGTTGCCAGTGCTGTCAAAATTCAGGTAAAAGGTAAAATTCAGGCCAGGAATGAGAAATTCCTCTGCTTTCTGAGCTCCACACCTCGAGGAGGACACCAAGCTGGCTTGCGAGGGGCAGAGGAGCTGATGCTGCAGCACTGCAATACCGGCTTGCAAGGCGTCCCTGTATTTGCTGGCCACCTCTGCTTCTTCTGGTTGACAAAGGCAGAGTTTTAAGTGCTTTATCTAAAATAGCTATGCAATGACAACCCAGGGATCTCAAAACACCGTTGTCCCCCAAAGAAACCTTGAAGAGTGCAGAAAACGGCACTCATGCCGATCCCCCGAGGGAACGGCGATAAGATTTAACAACAGCCGTGAATCGTTGGGTTTCTGCGTGGACCTTGTCATTGGGAGTGAAAATAAACAAAGGGAATTTCTGCCCTCCGCACCTCGCCCAAATAAAACAGACAGCTGGGGCTGGGCGTACGCTGAGATCGGATCGCAGGAGTTTATTACTGCTGGCAGCAACCTCATCAGCCCTGGAGTCTGTGAATGCCTTAAAATATCTGCTTGGGGTTTCTGGAGCAGCTATGCATCCTTTTGGGGTTGGGTGAATTTTATGGCTATAATCAGATGCCTCCATTACTCATTTCTGCTCTTTCTACCCAAAATGTCTGACAAGTTCAGCTGCTAAAGGCAATGTGTAAAAAGCAGGGCCTGAACTGTCAGATCGCCCAAGTACTGCCTCGTCTCCTGCCTCGTCACTAATGAGAGATGGGGTTGTGCCGACAGACGCCGACTGGCCGGGGTAGAGAGGGAAAGGAGAGCTGAAGTGATAAACTCCTCAATTTAAAGTGACGTTTTCTGTGTTACCCGTTGCTCTGGCTCTGACAGCCTTTGCAGAATTAAAAGAGACACCAGGAGGGAAAAAAAAAAAAAAGTCCTCCCCCTGCCTGATTTTCAGTTGTCTGGTCTACACCATTTATTTTTAATACTAATGTGACATGGTTTAATGTTCTGTCAATTAAATTAAACTGCCGGGGTGATGTAGACAGAGCCTGAACTGCATCCCCAGGTGAAAAACGATACACTCGTCCCAGCAGTTTTCCCAGCCGTCGCCCCACAGTGATGGACACGGACCAGCTGGGCGCCAGGTTGGAAAGGATGGGGGAAGCGCAGGATACGGCCCTTCCCCATCCTGGCATTGCTGTTATTTACTTCCCCATTGTGCGGGAAGAGCTCTGCGAGAGCGGTCCAGGCGCTGTGTCCACCTCCCGGCTCTCACGTCGTGATGTGGGAGGGGTGAAGTGGGGATGAAAATTTGCCGTGTTATTGAGATGAAGTATCTGAGTTGACCCGGAGTGGTTCTCCTCTCCCGCATGTAATTTCTCAGGGAATTTTGCAGGAATTCCTCAGGAAATTAGGGAATGGAAAACTTCCGTCAATAGTAAGGGGAAAAAAAAAAAAGATTTGGTTCCTACACAGGCTGAATTTTAGTATTACTTTGAAAAAGCAGGATCTGGCTCCACACAGCCCACACGATGGGTGTTTCGGGAGGTCAGGTTCTGCCTAGCCACAGTGGTTTTGTCCTGAAGGACCCCGTGGATGGGAGAGGTCACGGTTCCCACGGGGCATCTCTAAACCCCTCAACGTACCAGCAGCACAGTGGAGCTGAGGCTGCCCAAGTCCTTGTGTGCTGGGGTGTGCAGACACATCGGGCATGTTCGGCGAGGGCTGTATCTGTATCTCCGCCAATTAAGAAAAAACTGGTCTCCAGGGAGGCCAGACAGGCCTATTTCATAAGCACTAAATCAACACACAGGAAGCTCCTGCAGGACTGCCTCTATGGGAAGACATATAACCATTGCACAAGTAATCTTACTAACAGAATTAAAAAACCAACCACTTTGCACGAAAACTGACAGATGATCTACAAATAAATAACCTCTCAACATAAACACAGCAAGAAAAATTCATTAAGGGCCTTTTAAAAGCATTGGATTTGACTTAGCAGATCTTTTTCAGATGTTCCTCTCAAGCAAACCTAAACATCAAATAATAATTGTGTAAAGGCAAGTACTATAATAACACTGAAAATGCATTATGCATCTTTTCCTTTGATAAAGGTCTCTGTGCTTTTATGAAATGTTCATTATCAGTACTTTCCCCCTGTACTGAAGAAGAGAAACAAGTGCTTTAGAGTCTGAACACTTCAGCCTGCATGGTAGAGAACAGAGCCGACGGGGCATTATTTCTGATAGACTGATGTTATAAAACTATCCTGCATGTTCCCAGAAAAATTCTTTCTGTTATTTATTTGAAATTAAAACCAACTCAGAAAAAATTTCCTTTTTTATAATGGATTCACCTAATGTTCTGTTTTCTTGTAATTTATATTAATAATGATTGCTGTAATCTTTAAATGCATTTCAACAGTTTCAGCAGGTTTATGGGGTAAGATTGCTATTATTTACCTCAGTGACTGGTTTTATGGAATAACTGCAGCTTTCTGTGGAGGTAGATCAAATGCTGAAATGAAGGAAAATAAAATATAACACCGGTTCTCACCGCTCATGTAAGAAGCAAAAAACCAAAGAGGGCAAAAAGGACAGGATATATATTTAAAATGTTAATATAGAAGCCACTCTATTTAGACTGACTGGACTGGTGCTTTTTTATGTTATTTATAATGGGTTTGGACAAAAGATGGAGGAGTTCACGTCAGGGAGCAATCCAGCACTGGTGTCTCAAGACAGAACCCTTCTCTCTCCCTACTTCCCCACACTGTGATTTTGAGGATACGTGGAGGTTTTTAGCTCTTACACCGCTGAACATAAATGTGCCTCCTGACCAGGGCTGGCCAAAGCCTCCTCAGAGACTGGAAAATAGTACAGCATTTTTTTCTTCTACGGAATGGCATAACCCCCCCACTCCAAACAACCCTTCTGAAGGTGTAGATTGGTGGGGCTGGCAGGCTGGTGCCAGGGACAGCCTCCCATCCCTGGCACAGCACAAATGGAGCCGTGGGTACCAGCCCCTGCGCTGGGCTGCTCCGGCCCTGGAGCTCCACAAACAGTCAGGGATCCCATCCAAAGTCCCGTGAAGTCAAGGGGCTCCTCTGAGCTTCAAAGCCAGGAAATACATTCTTAAAAGCTGAAACCAGTTTTATAAACACTTAAGCCTAAATCTGGAAACCTCTAAAAATGTAATTTTTTTTTTTCTTATATGATAATTGGAAACATGTGTGCCCAGCTCCCACTGTATTTTGGAAGCATCTGCCCTAAGACGAACAAGCCCCACTGCTCGCCAGGCTGGAAACTCCCCAAATCTCCACAAACGTGCAAAAGCAAAGCTTAAGAGCCGGCAGGGCGAACATCGAGGATTTCAGGACAAGCAGCCCCTGGTTTATGGCTTTAAAGATGACAATTGCAAAGGCTTTCAGATACCAAAGGATTTGGCAATGGGATTATCATAGCAATTAATGACACACGAAGAAACGATCAGAGGAATGTGATCTCTTCTTTCCCTTTTTGAAGATTTTCTGTGGGCAAAACATGATAGCTTTATTTATCCTCTGTCAGAGAAGAATTCCATTTTTTTCTTGCAATAAAAAAGGCCTGCAATGATTTCTCAGATTATTTCAGATATGTGAGATGAGTCGTGATAGGTCCGATACATCACATAACGCTTGTCCTTCCTGAACAGTGGAGTGGATGAGCACTGCAGAGCGCAGGCCAGGGATAAACACATCTGAACTTCTAAATGTTATTGAGATTTTAAATTTGAAACATTGTATTGGGAAAATGTGGAATAAACCAGGCAACTTTCTTCCCAAACAGTGATCCTCATTTTAAAGCCAACTTGAAAGCTGGCTGAAATTATTCAAAGTATCAATTCTGAGCAAAAAATCCAGTACTTCCTTTGCTCCTACCAGAAATATTTGTTTTGGTGCACCAAAATGCAGAAGTATAAATGGAAATCAAATACACAAAGAATTCATTGAAAAAACAAGCTCTGTACTTACCCAACACAGTTGCAATCATTTCCTGTGTTATCCTTGCAAAATTAAGAAATACTCAGAGCTAACCCTTTTGAGGGATTGCTACAGACACCACAGAGGAAATTTAACAGTAACTTGGAATTTTTTTTAGTTTATGATGTTATTCCTTAGTCACTTTAAAAAAAAAGGATTGGTTTTCTTTTACAGAACCACTAAGATAAAGATGGCATGCAAATAATTTTGTATTCGATGACTGTTGTCGTTTTCCCTCACACAGTTGTAAGATTTGTGCCTTTGGCACCTATTACTCTTGATAACCATACATTTCTGATGCTGTTTTTCAGCAGCGAGCTTACCGTCTTCAGAATTAGTCATTGCAGAAAAATCCATGTAGTGGCGGGGATGATAAAATAAAATTGTGATGAGAAGGGCTGGAAAACCTAACAGCCTGAATTCAGGTCAAGAGCAGCACCGATTATTTTGAAAGAAGTCCTATGTTTATAAATCCTTGGCAGTGCCATCAACTCATTTTGTATCAGACAGTGAAATTAGGATTTTCTCTTAGATGAAACTCTGATCCTGAAGAAAAATGCTGGCCTGTAGATTTAGTGCATGTACGTGCAACGGGTCTGTGCATTCCTGTTGTAACTCAAGCAACCATTTGCAAAATTGGTTTTTCCTGCTCCTGCTCTGCAAAACCTGGCTGCCGGTCATGTCACTGCCTGCACTGAGCCCTACAGGATGGGTTACTTTGATGTGATCAGATAAATCAGAAGAGCCTGGGTACACCAGCTCTCCCCAGAGCTTTATTTCACCGTGGGGCGCATCCTCCCGGGGCCGCCCGCACGCTCCGGCCAGCCCCACTATCATTGACGCAATCTCGGGGGTTTCCAGTGCTTCCCCCAGAGGGAAGGTTTCATAACAGGTTGAAGTTCAAAGTGAGGAAAGGTTTCCTGGTGTGCTGTCACGTTGGCTTTTGCTTTGCTCAAAAGCAGCCACCTCTATCCAACCATCCTCTTGCCCCTTGGACATTTTACTTTTCAATTGCGATCATGCAACCCTCGGCACCTCCTCCCACCATGGCCAAGCCCCTCTGCCTAAGCTCTTCAACATTTTTCTTGCTCTTCCCTAATTCTGTCCAGTTTGTCAGCCCTTCGGAGCTCATGAGCTGCCCAGAAATACAAGGCAGATATTTTCAAAGCTGTCGAGGTTGAGATTTTCAAAGCCATCATCTGCTTTGAAAATGCCTCATTTCTCCTTTTTTTTTCTTTTCTTTTTTTTTTTTTTTTTTTCTGCTGGCATTAAAATCTCCAAGAGAACTCTGAAAGCCTCAGCCTGTGGATTCAGGGGACAGGGATGTGGGTGAAGGAAACACCCAGCCCACTCGAGGAAGGGGATGCTGTTGCTCCGGGCTCTGCTCAGCCCTCCAGCTGGCCGTGCCATGCTGGGGCATGTGGGAAAAGTTCCCCCAGGGTTACACTCAGATCCCTGCACTCCTGGGGGTGAAAGCCAGAGAAAAGAGGGCATTGGCACGCTTACATCCCATGCCATGTTCACATCAGCCCTTCCCATTATCACGCTGCATGTGTGACACTTTTTGCGGGTATTTGTTGGTAGTAAGGAGGGACAGAAAACACAAAAACCCTCTTAAAACTAAGAGTTAACTTTGCTTAAAAAGATAGTGACAAATCACATTTCTCCATACAAATCTGCGCAGAGCCAGAATACTCCCCTGTGTAATTTCTGACTTCAATAGGCAAGGGCTGGTCGCGAGCCGTAATTAGAGCTGGCTGGGGAACAACGGGTTTGTTTCATGGCAACTTCTGAGGTTTCAAAATCTGTTTATGTTCTGCAGAGGAAACGAAATCAAAACATTTCTAATGTGAGATGGGAGTCTGTCAAAATGTCCATTTTCTGAGCAGAGAGATCCTTGTTTCGCAGTGGGTCTTCCCTTGCTCTCTTCACTGCGGTCGGGGCACGGAGCGTGTGTGCAATTACGGGGTGGATATGCCAGGGTGCCAAACGCATTGGTGCTCAAAGCAACTCATGTGTTTTGATAAAAATAGACGAAGTTGAAAACACCGTGACCGCTCTTGCCTGAAATGTTCAGCTTGTTTGGGATCACGCTGACCCGGTAATGCATCGTGCCAGCATCCTGGTGGGGCAGAGGCCGACCCTAATGGACACGCTCATCTTCTGTTCGGTACATCTGTCTAGAAAGACCATAAAAATCTGATTTTTTTGTAAGGTCTAGCAAAGACTTTAAAAATATCTGCTCTGCGGGGATATTAAAGGCCCGATGGCATACTTGGCAGGAGTGGACGTCTGCCCGGGAATCGCTGGCATTTCCTCTCCTGCCCCACGTGTTTTCTGACTGTCTGCGCCTCTGCTGCTTTCCATCCCAGAGCGGCTCAGTGCAGCTGCATATTCAGTGTGTAACTCACAAAATGCTTTGCGATCCTTTCCATGAAAGCTGCTAATCAATTATAGCTGGATAGTTTAGTCCTAACATCATCCTGTTGAAGAAGTATTCTCTGACACTGAAAGAAGGACTTGAACTAGCAGATATTGGTAGTCCTTGACCTCTGAGCAGTTTGAGAAATAGCACCTCTCTATCGCTACGGATGCAGAGAGACTTATCAAAACCCCTGTAGACCAAAGGACTGGGTTTTTCATGCTGGGGTCTATGCAGCTGGAACGATGCACAAGGGAGAATGCCAGCCAAAATTTTTCTCCAGTTGGGTAATACAATTTTATAAAACTTGCAAGTTTGTAAAAGCTTTGGACAAATTTGTGATTTTTCCAGGTCAACTAAAACTTAAAAGCCTTTGAGATAGATAGCCATTATATTGACCTAAGGGGAGACCACCTACGGGAATCGCCAGCCTTACCCAGCTGGATGTCAGCAACTACCTTCCCAGCCTGCTACACCCACAGAAATTGCCACTCTGACCTCAGATAACATGAGCTATTGCCTTCAGTGAACAAGAAAATGGTTTCAAATGGAGTCCCACTTTCATGTACCAGCCACTCGCTTGTGCTACCGATTGATGAAGACCGTCGCAATGAGGCCAACTTCTTCTCTGTGACCTCCCAGATCCCACGTACTGCAAGAAGACAAATGCAGTGGCACACGCAAGCAAAGAAGATCTTTCCTGGTGTTGACATCTGAAATCTAGGCCCTTGCATTACCGCTAAGCCAGGAGAAGGGGAGCTGCTCTTTGGAGGTGAGACACAATACTTCTGCAACGTAATATGCACCCCGAAAGTTCAGCTTCTTTCTAAATAACGTAGCCCCTTGCTTTGCAATGGGGCAGCCAGGAAGTTTACAATAAAGAACAGAAACCGTTCTCCTCTGCCAGATTCACCATCATCACATGTTTAACCCCTTTGGCATGTGAAGAAAGCCCAAGGGCTGCTTTTCCCATGTGAGAATACTTGGGTTCATTAATAGACTCCAAAATACACAGGAAATGGGGAAATCGCGGCGCAGTGAGATTAAACTACTGCTTCCAGCTCTGCGGATGGCGATGGCTGCAGAGCGAGGCTACAGCCTGCTTCAGAGCCTGAACCACAGCTTCCTTCTGAGCTGGGGCTGATTTCATTTGAGGAAAAGAAAAAAATACTCTGCTGGTTAGATAACCGCTTACCCCTCCATGGCCCTCGTCTCCGGACCTGCGTGCAGACGGTGCCCGGCCACTGCAGGAGGTGACACGGGGCTGTGGGTGGCTCGGTGGCCCCAGGAGCAGGCTGAGTGGTGCAGCCGTTTGGGGCAGGTTTTTGGGGCCCCTGCAAAAACGGCATGTCCCCTCCAAAGGCCTTTTTCCAGGCAATATTTTCAAGGGGAAATGTTCAAAGGTGGTATTGAAAATGCTGCCTCCTGATTTTCCCACCCCAACCTCACTGAGTCAAGGAATAGCCCTGGCTCATGTCCCATAAACTAGCATTTTTGCAAGAGAAGCCTCTGTGCTTCACAGTTGTTCAGGTTTCCTCTCCATCAGTGATAAAGGACTAACCCTACAAGTGGGGTCTAAAGTCCTTTTAAATAGGAAACCTTGAGTTTCTGAGCAAATTATATCCTCTGACTCCTCAGCAAATAGGAGACACACAGCAACACCGATGTGCGAAGTTCAGTGATAGTATGAGTGCTGCTATGAACCGCGTGCCATTACAGCGTGCAAACTGGTGTGGCCTCAGAGAGCCAGCTAAACCCATTGCTGGCTGCTGGGGTGCTTCCATAAATTAAAATCATTCCTTCCACACTTAAAATAGCACAATCTAGATAAGGAAAGTAGGCAAATTTTCCAGAAAGTCATCTGTCTTCTTATCACGCCAGTCATTGCTTTCCCCAGGGATGTACAAGAATTAATTCCCTTTACCCACAATCAGCAATTTTTATGACTAAGGTTCTTTTCCTTTTCAGAACATTTTGCACCTGAAAGGTCTGTTTAATTAATTTTCACAGAGTGGTGAGTCTGACCCCAAAGCAAAGGAGCAAAGTGAGGAAGACAGATGTAAAAATGTGTTGACCAAACAAAGGACAGAGGTGCTTGGGCAGGATGGGGTGCTGAAGCTGCTCCCTGCAAGGATGCAGATGCATAGGGTGGCTGAGGACACGATGCTCTCTGCTCTCTGGCCACGCCGCTCACCTTCAGAGCCAACAAGACTGGCCATCCCCAATCACTGCCTGGAAAACACACCCGTAAGCTCATGAAGGCTGAGCTGCACATTCCCTCTTCCCCAAGTGCCTCAAAGCCACGGGGAAGGCAAGCGCTGCTGTCGGCGTGCTGATGGGCTGCTGCACCTCAACGCAGCAGAATGTATGAGGAGATACCTGCTCTTCTGTCTCTCTCTTGTCCCCTCTTCTCAGAGGAGTCGATGACTTCCAGCTCGGCTGCATCGCTAATGTCCCCCAACAGTCCCACTGACATCAGTGACACTTCTGCAGCAAAATGCAATTTGAGATGACAAAGGGGCAAAAAATATGGCTCTGGAGTATGTCTGTACTGGCCATTATTGCAGTACTAATGGCAGCAGGTTAGCCTATTAAGAGAAAGGAGGGTAGTAACTTTAACAAGGGCACTGGCTTCCTAATAGCCTGAGTGCCTTCCTTAGTACACTTCAGACTTAAAAAGCCTTTCTCCAAATAGCTCTCTGCTGGTTAAATCACCAACAGAAAATAGCTTCGAGGGAGGAAGATGGGTTTCTTTTGCATGCAGACACATGCGTGTACATATCGCCCTGAGTTTGTCGTGCCCTGACTTTCTCTCAGCTGTCAGCCTGGCCGGCGCTGGGAGCAGCAGCTATTCCTGGGCACTTCCCCAGGCACTTGCCAAACCAGAGAGACGAGTCACAGCACTTCAGGGTGGCAAAACAAGGAGGATGATCCGAGTGACTTTGAGCCACGAGTTAGAGGAGATAGAGGACAATGAAAGGCTGAGAACAGGAAAACCTTTTTCCCCAAATTGCATGCATCTGATGCTAAAGAGCCTGAAAATTTCTCAAATTCTTCACTTTTTTTTTCCAGAGAGCATGTTTCAACTATACTAACACTTAAAAAAGTTACCTTAAGTAAGTCTAGGCCTATAATCTTTGCTTTGCCATGAGCAGGCCATTCTCTTTGAACAGCCTAACATGGACAACCCTAGCATCACAGGGAGACGGGTCCCAGCTCTGCTTCTTCACAAGCCCCCCAGAATAAACCAGTGTGTGCAGAACTGGGGACCACCCTCCTGTAACAACTATGCGCTGTCAACACGCTCATTCTATAGACAGGCTGAGAACAAGATTCAGTGAGTCCATGAAGGACTTGTGTTTTGTGAAAGAGTCAAAATATTAGCAGTATGCAACGGGCAGAGAGGACACTCAGCAACTGCCAGGCGACGGGACCTGTTGGAACTGTGGGTAGATCAACCAGAAATGTCGTGCTCATTTCATCTGGTAGCATTTGGTCCATTTATTTTAATTGCAAATAAATGCAAAGCAGAAAGAATGGGTTGCAGTTATTGTTGGAGCCGGTAAAACGTTTTGTGCAAATAGAGGGTTGGTCTTCAACCATCCAAGTAAAACCCCTTGCCTAAACAATAAAGCTTAAAAGATGAGCAAATTGCTGTTTATGGGCTGTTCCAGTTCCATACCACTCAGGACGAAGCCAGGGCTGAATACACAAGCAAATTTGCTGCCTAACTTATTAGAAAAAGAAGCCTTGTGCAGGATTTAAGACATTTTAAATCATTCACTCAGAGCAGAGAGGAAAGACCAGAGCAGCAGCAGCAGCAGCCGGAGCAATATTAGCGGGAGCATTATCGGTCCAGATCTGCAAATGCTGGTGCAGGCAAAGCACATGTGAAGGACACAGCATTAATGTAACTGGCTTGTGGCAGCCTGAAGAAATAACCCAGATAGTGCTATGTGCCAGCCAGCCCACCTCAGGCTGGGGAATGGGAGTGTTTCCCCGTGAGTATTCTGATTCCTGGCCCAGCGTGGGCTGGAAAGCGTTTGCTCGTCACCCTTCTGTGTGCTGAGCAGCTGGACCAGATTTTACAAACTCAAGCTGGTTTGGGGAATGCAATGCCTCGTTGGCATGCGGCTATTCAAGCTGGTGCCTATTATGTCGCTCATATTAAAATGCTATGAAAACAGGCATTGTGCACTGAGAGGCTGAGCAAACCTTGTTATACAGTAATTATGCAATCAGTATATAATCTAATTTCGGTGGCTGGGGTGTGGAAGGGAAGTTTTGGTTCCTAGATGCTTGTAGGGGTCTCTACAATGAAATATGCATATAGACATATTTACAACCAGTGGCAATAAAAATTCTGAGCAATACTCACTATATTGAGCTTCTGTTGATGTCGAGAGCAACTTACAAAAGCCCCGCACAGCTGGTTAGGCTCAGAAAGACTCTTCTACTCAATAGTCAGACTTTCTGCAATTGAAATGCTCTACAATTAACAGCGCCTGCTGGAACGGGGCAGGAAAGAGCTTTCAAAACCCATGAAGGGTTGGGGTTTTTTTTTTGTGAGATTTTTGCAGCTCTCCCCCTGAATTTGAGAGGAAGCCAAAGCTTTTCAAAGCTTTTATAAAACAAACAAGCAAAACCGAATCCCCTCTCCAACCTCCCAGCAAGAGGAACACCCCGGACAAGCAAATCGCCCTTTACCAAGATGCTTCCCTGGTGGTGAAAGTCCCACAGGCAGAGCAAGAACTGGAATTTGGGTTTCTTGCCTCCCCATTTTTTCACATCCCTGGTGCTCATTGTGGTTTGAACTCAACTATTTGCTGTGCCAGGGTGCAAATTTTGCTGGGGGAGAATTTTATGGTTTGAGCCTGCTGAGAAACTGTTTCCAAAGAAGGTTCAATCAGGATGGGTGTGTTCCTATGAAAAGTTTGACTTTCTCTGTATCCACTATTTTTACAAAAGAGTGTTAGTGGAAAAGCTCCCTTAGTCCTTCTTTCTATGGACACACAGTCCTGTGGCTCTATGGGGCAGAAACTTAGAGAGTCAAAGAGGAGTCCAGGATTTCTTCTATGTGATGGGCCAAATTCTTTGCTGGTATAAATAGATTGAACTCTGCTCAGTGGGACCGTGGCCATTTATGCCAATAGAGGACTTGGCCTGCAGTCACAGCCTGTTTCTTTTTTTAAACCACAAGAGACCTGACCCTAACTGCATGAAGCCAGGTTCAGACCCCGGCTACCATCACTTTCTAGGCACGCACGGCTATTTTGGCCAGCGCTGCTTCGGTCGGCACCCGGGAGACACCGGAGCGGGGAACGAGGGGACGCGGAGCAGCCCCAGGTTTGGAGAGCTCACGGACATCCCCATTTTCTGCTGGGTCTCAGGAGAAGAGCTGTCCGGTGTTGCAGCCTGGATCAGCCTAGCTAAGCCTGGAGGGGATTAGGAGTAGATTTAGACAGGGTCTGTACATACAGCTGAGGGCATACGTCCCGGCTTGGCTTGGCACGTCGCAGACGTTCACAGAAGCTCCCTAGAAAAGACTTTCTTGGCCATTTCTCCTCCTGCACTGTCTGCCCCAAGCTGCTGCGTGTTGCAGCTCTCCATCCCTTCCTTGGCCACCTCACGGCATCTCCCCTCCCCACGCACTTGCAGAAATTGCTGCCTGCTGCTTTTTCTCCTCCTCTCCCGGAGATGCAGATCTCCTCTGGTCCCTTGGCAGAGGGTCCCTGGGGACTGAAAAGCGGGGAGCCGCGATGTGTCCCCTCCACACAGGCTGTGGCCAGGGGATCCAGGCTGTGCCCCACGTTGTGCAGAGCTCCCACAGAGGTGGCTGAATTTCATGGGGGGAGCTTTGAAGGGCTGAACACCTGCGTGGGGCGAGCATCGGGGCTGCGGATTTGGGCTGGCGTCAGAGAGCCCATGGAGGCTGAGCAGGTTTTCTCCAACTCATAAAAATGTGCTTTAAAAGCTAATTGATTTACACATCTGGTTTTTACAGAGCGTTTTAAAATGGCAACTCCTGACCCTAAAAAAAACCCAACACACACACAAAAGAATTCAATAAATCATTAAAGTGCTGCATCCACAAGCACAGCCATGCCTAACCCTTCAGCTTCTGCGTTTTTGGGTACATGAAAGCCAGAGGTTGCCATTGCCAACCAGCTAAACGCTGCAAACCACGGCCGCCTCCGGCCAGTCATTGCCCCTTTGAACCAGCACTACAAAGACTTGCTTCCCGACTCCCACCTGCGGAAAATTCCTTTTGCTGCTGCCCCTGCGAAGACGTGCCGGGAAAACTCACCGGGGCAGGGGTTGCCGGCCGCACGGCACCCCTCCATGCCCTCCCCGACCTATTTTTGGGTCGGTTTTCTAGTAAAATAAAACTCCTGCAATCATGCTGGCTGCATGGACGTATTGCTGGCTGCCTGTCTGTCTGCCCCCGAAAGATTTATGCTTCCTCCAGTCAAGTTCAGTGATAGTGATGCTGGCAGGATGAAGGCAGACTCCTCTTCATCCCTCTGCCTCCCAGCCCAGGGCAGCGCTCGCTCTTGGTGTTGCTTCCCATACAGGACACTCAGCCTGGCAAGGGAAGAGGTTTCCACTCTCATCCTCCTCCTTTTATTCTTGTGTGACATTTTTACTTCCTACAAAATTGTGTATGCCCTCTGGACAAGTGATTAAATTAGAAGACCAACAATACATGAAGAAGGAATGGGATCAATTCGCAGAGAAGTGGCTGAAAGTGGTTTATTACATCTTTTATCTTTTTTGCTGGGAGATCATTTGCCAAATCATTAAAAGAAAAATCAAGTGAACGGGATGGCCAGCAACTAAAAATTGCCTTTTTCTTCACAAATTGATGTGATGACAATATTATTTTGAATAAAATAATAAAAAAAATAGATTAGCTAAGACTCCTTTTGAGGTCAGATTCTGACTTCAGTTACCCCAATAGCTCACTAATTTACTGTAGCAATTCAAGCTATCACGTTCACATTTACCACCAAATAAGTGGCCAGGGCTCCCACAGCAGCTTGTCTGATGACAGACTATATATGTGCACCCAGCGCCTGCTTGCCAAAATACAAACCTCCAACCTTTTCTCTGCTTGCACCACCGGATCAAGACTCTTAAAGAATATTGTCCATCAATATGCAGGCAGTGTTACAGTGCTTCTTGCACCTTACATTTACATCCACTTTCACCTCCTTTTACACCAGCAGAAGGCCAGAAGGCAAGTAAGAATAAAGCCCTGTTGCCAAAAAAACCTTCCAAAATGAGAGAAGTTGCCAGTTTTTATCAAGTAATAATTTCCAGGTGCAGTGAGCTGTCAAAGCACAAGATGTGCTGAACTGGGCTGGGAATAACATTGCTGAAATCACCAAAAAATACTGCAAATCCCAGTGAAAGAAACCCTTAGAGCTGCAGGAGGGACATCAGGCTTGTTGCCTTTTCCCTTGCTCTTTTTTAACCTTATTTGAGCTGCTCGTGACTGGCAAGAACATCGTCTTCTGCTTGAATCTATCTGGATTCAGGATATACAAGCCAGAGAAAGATCCAAAGCCTGTCAATTATCAGCAGACAGGAGATGATAATGCACTTGAAATAGGTCCAACATTTAAAAACCCTTGCTATAAAAAGGCAAAAGATTATTCAATCACAGAAAACAACAGTGCAAGACCTATTAGACCATGTTTTCATTGAGAGCTGTATCTTCTGCTTTTGCTCCATCATCTGCTATTCATATGACTCCACTTAGCAACCGTATCTGATTAAGCTTGTTTGTGTGCCGGGTGCTATTATTTTTTGTTTGAATTAGTGCCTCCTGGTTTTTTCTATTTCCCAAAATATAGCTGAATTATCTCCTTTCAGCCAGAGCTTGGGTGCTTGGTTATTCCCCTTTTGCGTGGTAAAGCCGAGCATCCTCACTGTTGTTGTTTTATGGCTGGGATGGGAGAAAACAAAACTCATTTTCATGCAAATCCCCACTGTCTATCAGACATCATAGTTGTCAAGCAGGTCATTAGAGGCCTACTGTGTAAAATGAAGATTACTAATTAGAGCTGAAGAAATAATTTGCAACAAATAATTTATCCAATGAATTTAGATTTTTTCTCCTTGTGGAGTCTCTGCGAGCAGGTTGTTAGTTCGCCAGAGTTGGCCATTATATTTGAAGTGTTTTTAACTCATTACACTCGTTGTGATTGATTCTGATTTTTCAGCATTACTTTTCTGAGCTAGATGGTTAGTCAAAGTTGATCACAGGATATGGGATTTATCTCCTAGCTCAGGTGTCAAAATATGGCTGAAATGAATAAACACCAGTGTATGCTTAAAAAGTACATTCCCTGAACACTGATTTGTGTTTCTGCAAACATCACAACACAATAGTAGTTTGGGAATTTTCCATTAAAATACATTTATCTAGCAAAAAACGTAACTGCAAAATCTGAAATTTTACCCTGGGCAAATCTCGCATAAGGCAAAAAGAGCCTCCAGCCTGTGGTGTATTATGCAAGTCTTGTGAATGAGTATCACCAAAAATAGGAAAAACAAGGAGTTTATCCTGCAGGTAAAAGGGGAAAAAATGCATCTGGCTTCTAACGTCCCCAAAGGCCCTGCAGGACCCTACATGCATCCATTAAATATAGAAGTAACTGAAAATGAAAACTTATGTGTTTTGATTCGTAGTCACAGGAAACAGGATTTAGCAAAATCTGATCAGTTCACTATGACGGAAAATGTCAAAACATGGATTTTGGATAATTTTGATTGACCGTTTCTCTTCAACCCGTGACACATTCTGTTACTTTGGCTCAAAATGTTATCTGATTCAGCTTGAAAAGAGAAACTGAAATTTTCTATTGATTTTCCTCCTGTTACAAAAGTCAATTTCTACAGACATTAATTCCAGTGTGATGCACTCTGTGAACATTCAGAGAAAGGTGGAGCATGAAGAAAGGAGTGAAATTCACCCAGTGAATTAATTCCAGCATCCAAGCACATACTCACAGGAAACCATTTGCAATATTCACCATCTTTATTAATAACATGGGGCAAAGTCACACCTATGGCTGATACTACAAAATCCTGGATTGCAAAGGAGAAGCTTTATTTTCAACCCTGCTAATGAAGAATGCGGAGAGCAGTCTTGCGGGGTGGGGGGGTGTGTGTTAAGAGAGTTTCAATGAATTAAAAAAAGACACTTTGTACCAGACTCTTCAATCCCATCTGCTTCATATCTGGAGCACTTGGTGTTCCCTGCGCTGACTCATTTGCCTTTGTGTTTGCAGGCGGGAGAGGCAGCGTCCCCGCCAAGGAGGGATGGGAGATGGAGAGATACTCAGCAGAAAAGGAGGGGCGGCGGGCTGGCGAAACAGCGAACACTCAAAGCTGGCTTGTCTAGTCTAAACAGCTCCCAGGGCAAAGCAGGCAAGGTTGATAAAGCTGCCGAGAGGGGAAAACGGGTTGGGGAGAAGCGGTGAAGGTCTTTTGCTTTGTAGCTCTTCCATGGACCTTCCACTGCAAACCTTGGGGGGGAAGTCAGGGGAAGGTTGTGGGAACCAGGACTTTTCTCCCAGAAATCAGGCATTTTGGAGCGTGGCTGTTTGGCATTGGGTTCTGGAGCCTTTAATGGCTTCCTCGCCTACTGTCTTGGCTAAGAACAGCCAAATCTTTGTTCGCTGTCACCAAAACCAAACATGACTTCATGACAACCACAGGAGTCACATGGAAGGGGAGGTGGTCTGGGATAAAAGGAGGTCTGAGGGTCAGCAGCATTTGTGCTAACTGAGTAGCACTGGTGACAAGGGGACATGGTGCCTTGGGGAGGGAGAACCAAGCAGCGGTCAGGGACATGGGTTGCATTCCCAGCTCAGAGATCAGTGCTGTGTGCAACCCTGGATAAGTCTCATTTCCATCTGTAAACTGGAAATAACCGTTCTTCTTCAAGAGGTGCTTCGAGTTCCCTGGATAAGGCATTTTATATAAGACCTAACTTACTATTTTGGTACACAGATAAAAAGCACACATAGAAAGGAGCCCAGATCAACCCCCAGACCAAGAAAAATCTTGTCCTAGGCATGCCAGCCTACCTCTTTCACTGACTATGTCTCACGTGCAGAACGAGCGCAGCCTAAGCAATATTTGACTCTGCGTCAGCCCAGTTGGTCCCACAATATCTGCGTGGATTTGGAGCTAGGCCAAATGGGCTCGAACAACTTTGCAGTGAAGGCCATCCCCTCTAACTGCCTCTCTATGGAAACGAAGCCTTTCACAGAGCCGCATCGCTGCTGGGGAGACAATAGCAGCATGGCTGCAAATGCAGCACTTCTGTGTTTAAATACATTTTCCCCCAGAGTGAGCATAGGTTTAAAAAAAAACCACCAAAAAAACCCACTGAAGAGAAAAACGACCTTATTCAAAGCTGGCTGAACTCAATGGGAAGACTCCCCCTGAATTTCAATGAGCTTCAGTAGGCCCGTGGGGCCAGATTAAAATAAGAGCTGGGAGGAAGATTTCCAGGTGCTCCCCACACCCAGGGCCAGGTTTTCCAAGAAGACTCAGCACCGATGTGTTTTGCCCTCCAGCTCTGTAATGTGTTTACAGCCAGGCAGCCTGGCAATGGCAAGAAGAGTTTCTGCACTGCGTAGGAAACCCTGGCTGCCCGAGATATATAGTTCTAAAGGAGATTATCTAACTTTCCATCCATGGCAGAAGAGATGCCGCACGACTCGTCCCAGATGTGCCCGGCTGGCTGAGACACGCACCCGCGCTGCCAGGGCGGGCGCCGGCGCAGGGTTTGCCTCCCCAGCCAGGCTTGTGATGTCTTGTCACGGTCTCCCTGCCATGGGTGGGAGAGCCCAGATTGCACCACCACCACCAGCTGGGGATGGGGATGGGATGGGGATGGGGCCAGCAGCAGCTCCAGGAGAGACCTGTCCTCCTTTGCAGGAATGCAGGCGAATGGATGTACATCAGCCCAGAAAGCTTCAGCCCCTCCTCAGCATGGGAAGCTTGGCTCTTGTGCTGGGGAAAAATTCCTCCCTGACCCCTGTGTCCTCTCTGCAGAGTCTGGACCAGGAGGAGGGACATGGGGGTATATCCCTGAGCTGCAAAGATTTCCCATCTCAGGAGCCTCGGCACAATATTCCCGGTCTCGCGTGGCCAGACCCCATGAATGCTAAAGAAAGAGCAGCAGTTACTCCTAATACTGCGGTTACTGTTGTTATTGCGGTGGATGGGGTTTCATCGTCATGCCTGGTTTCAGCCGGCAGAAAACCAGGAGCGAATCCCACTAAAATCTCATCAAACCATTGCCGGGTCTATCAGCAGGCAGCGAGTACGGCTGCAAAGGCAGTGACATTTGCAGGAGGTTTTATACAGCTGGGAGGTATTTAACCCTTTCTCCCAGCAAGTTATTAAAAAAATGTGTATTTGACAGAGCTGAGAGAGCAGAAAAACAAATCAGACCTGATTGCGCTAATTACCAAAAGCACAGTAACACGGTTAAGGTCTCTGAAGGAAGAGACGTCATCTTCAGCTCCCGGAGACATGCCCGTGTGTAGCTCTCTCTGCAGTAGCTCTCGTTATTTTAATGGGGACCCGAATTTGAATTGCAATCCGGTTCTCCATGCTGCTTTGGATTGAATACAGCTGGTACCTCGCGGTGGCTGCTGCCATGGGAATCTCACTAATGAGAGCAGGATCCGTCTCGCTCTGACTCCAAATCTAACACCTAACTGGGAGTCAGCCTGACCATGCAAGCCCTGGTGCTGTCTTATTGAAGACCTAAATGTTGCCTTTGCAACCTCTCCCTGTGCTTTTATCCTTCAGCTGAAATGTTTAACGAATCCCTAGAATTAGCCCATCCAAATAATTTATTTATGGGTTTATTGCGATGACCTGGTAAGACTCGAGGTCGCTGCAAATGTACCAGTGTAATACAAGGCACAGCCAGCCCAGACCCCGGTGCTGGGTCTTAAATACCTAAAGACATTCTCACCAGCATTATTTTTGTATTTTTTTTTTTAAATGCTGAACTGTATGTTTTAGAATACACAGCTGTCTTTGTTCAGAATAAACCAAAAATAGCAGATTTTCCTCTGCTTAGCTGGGTGTTAAATTATTTACATTTCAAAACTCATAAGTAGAAACAATGACTGCATTTCCAGAGCCTGCTCCTGCTGTCAAATATCCTTTTCTCTTCTGCAACCTAATTTAGACTTCCTTTTTAGAGTTGCAGTTCAGCTCCATTTTCAATTATATTTGAGGAACCAAGATTTCAGGCCATTATCTCATCATTTCCATGAATAGCAACAAGAGATGTTCTCTGTGAAGGCAGAGATAGCCCTCGTGGTGCCTGCACAGGCGGTGGCCCATGGCCAGGGATGCTCGGACATGGGGAAGAAACGAGGAGAATTCAGCTCCTGCGGTCCCTTTGGGTTTGGGCTATGCAAAGATGCTTTGCTTCACCCATGCAATCCCTGCGAGGATGTCCTTGTCCCCTCCAGTGGCAGTGGAGAGCCTCTCTAGGGAGATGCGGTAGAAGAGGGCACTGCCCACGGTGGCTTGTCCTCCCTGTGTCCCCTTTCTGGGACCACCAAGGCGGTTGGTGCTCCCTGGGGTGCTTGTGCCCTTGGGACACCGAGCCTGGCCGGGAGGACATGGCCACTAAAGTAAATCCAGAAGAAACCGCACTGCCATTGAGTGTACTGAAAGCCCAAGGAGAAATCAAGGCATGGCAGGACGCTGCATCCTGAGATGCTTCACGTGGTCAGGGATGCGACGTTAAACCCAATGCCTGGAGACTGCTCCAGGTCAACAAAGCTCCTTTGATAGGGGTGCAGGTTGGAACCTGAACAAGAAAAGGTCTCAAATATCACATAATTTCACCGGGCTGCTTCTCTGAAGGGTTGGCTGAGGCTCAGCATTTCTTTACTAAACCCCAAACTCCCCTTGGCACCTCCCCGCTTCCCGCTCACCCTTGCCAGGTGCTTTGCACTGCCGTTGCCAAAACCCTTGCGCAGGTGCCAGCCACCTTTGCCCTGTTCCCAGTTAAATCCCTGCGTGCCTTACCGCTGACATGGTGACTGCCTATCCGAAAGGCAGTGGGAGCTGAGCGGCAACGTGAACACCCTGGCCAAGGAACATAGACTTTAGGTCTTTTTCTGCGTCGGTTCACCAAAACTCATTATTTGTTACTCTTGCAGCAGACCAGCATCCCGGTGGTGTATACTCTTCTTGGACAGTTATAAAAGGAATATCCTGCATGTAGCTGGAGTCTCAGCGTTGCCAGACCCTGTGATTTTATTACCAATCTTCTGATATTTGGAATTTTTCATAAAGCTGCGGCTCTTGGATGCAAGTAATTAAGTGAGACTCTCAGCTTTCACTGAGAAATGAGAGGAAGTTTCTAGTCCTCGTGTTTTAGAAAAGCTGGAAAATGTGCCTAAAGGCACAGACTCCAAAAGGCAAATTAAAAGAACCAATATGTTTTATTTCTTTTTAAAACAATTGTGATTTAGGGATGGGAATGGTGGGCTTAATTCATGATTTATAGATTCTGCGCTTGGCAGCTCTCCAGTCTCAATGATGGCTCCATGCAGATGGAGCTGGGGCTTTTTGAGAGCTGCTCAGTGGTTTTCACCTGGTTCCCCACAGCACTTTTAAACAAAACCCCCAGAAAAATCTATATAAGACTTGTTCTACAGTAGGCACAATTTAAAAACAGTATGTGCCATCTTATAACCTGGTTAAATCTGAAATCTCATGTACTTAGATTCAAGTGGGAGATACCGCCGCTCTGCCAACATGCTGAACGACACGTTTAACTGCAGTGGGTGGCACTGAAGGTTTGAAAAAATGGGTTTCTGTGTGTATTTTGGAGGGCTCAGAGCTGGGACTGGCCCTTTTTTAAATCTGGCTGGTATTTGCATTGCCCCTATATGTTATTTCTTAACCTCGCTCTGCTGCTGCTCTCTACCAGACCACAAAAAGCTCCCGTGCCCTGCCGTGGCTTCCCTCCCTGCAGGCTGTCCCGAGGGCTTGGCTGATCGGAGGCCAGCTGAAATCCGTGCAAACGCTGACTCCAGCGGTCCCCAGCTCCGGCTGCGGATACAGCTCGCTCTCCCACGCGATTACGGCTGATGAGACGTGAATAGGCATTAACAGCTTTATTGCCCCGTAATACCAAATGCACAGTAAATATCCTAATAAAAAGTTGTTCCTCGGGAAGGCAGCGCCTTGTCAATCTTAATGCTATACCCGATATACATGTGCTGCGCGTGTTTGGGTTTGTTTTGAGAAGAAACACCCAAACTGCCTTTCCCACTCTATGAGCTAAAAGACTGTGAAATGCTATCACACCGCGCCGGCCCTGAGCTACAGGAGCACAAATAGGTGTCAGTAAATGTTTGTGAACTACAAACACCCGTATCAGGGAGGCTGGGGTTGAGATTTGTATAACAGGCGAGCAAACTGGAGATGCTTTTCTTGCAGGGTGCAGGGGGTCTGGATAGGGAGGCAGCTGCGGTGCCAGGCGGCCCCAGCTGAGCCTTCCCCCAAAATTGCAGCCGAGTTATCTTTGGAGAGGGCCTGTGTAGTTTTGGGCTGAGGCTCTCCAGTGCTCCTTCCCTCGCTGGGCAAGGATGGGATAAAGCGCTTCTGGTGGGCATCAGACCCGTCACCTTCTGCAGAGGCATCTTCTTATGCAGAGAAAGGGCATCGAGCAGACGTCGTAGCTTCAACAACCTGAGGTTGGAACAGGTCTCTGCATGGGTTGCCTGTGTTGGTCCTGGTTTCTGGAGCAAACCCTTCATGATGGGGCTGCACCCACTTTCTGGGTCGGGATCTGCCTGGCAGGGCCCCTTTCCTGCTCCTCAACCCATCCCGATGTCGACATGGCCTCGTGCCTGTTCGCAGGCTGTGAACTCTTCTCCTCCGGGTGTTTCTTGCGGTGTTTGCCCCATAGCACCCATCGCATCTCCGGGAAGCAACAGGACCGTGCTGGGTGTTTGCCAACCCTTGGGGAAAGCGGGAATGTTGGAGGCCACCACGGACAAAGCTCCTGCAGGGTTTGGTCCCGAATCACGGGGCTGCGAGCAAACCCTTATGTGTGGGCATTGCTCAGCGGGAGCATCCCAACCACATCTCCCCAGCAATGGGGCAGGACTTATTCCCGCACCCCTTCCCTCTCACCTCACATATTATTTCATTTTTTTTAGTGAAAACCTGTTGGAGGCGGCCGCAAGCAAAATAAAACCCCACCGAGGCTCATCTGCCAGCGAGTGCTTCTGAACCAAGAGCCTGACTTTGCTCGTCGGGCGGTGTAACGGGCGGTGTAAACCGGAGGATGCTGCTGTGTGGCCAAACCTGGCACTGCTGGGGAAGGTGATGTAAACAGCTCCACCTTAAACTGCAGAGAGCACCTTAAGCTTTCTTCTGGCCTCCTGCCACCGAAACTGCTCCAGGCTGAGCTTTAATCAGAAGGAAGCCTGTGCTTTGCACAGTGGGGGAAGGGGTGGCCAGAAGGATATTTCTCCATTGATTTTTTAATTTTAAAAGTTTATTTCTTGGGTGGTGTTTTTTTTTTTTTTTCCCCTTGACACAATAAATTTCAAATTGATTTTGCAATCCTGTCTCCCCCATCCTTGTACTCTCCCTCTCAAAGGTAATTGAGATTAGAGGTTTCATCTGTCCCCCTGGCATCCCCTGGTCCCCTGTGATGCTCTCTGAAGAGGGTTTCCACAGCGGGGCCCTGGGCAGGGACACACTGGGGGAGGTCAGCTCCATCCAAGGACCCCCCCGATGGGCACATCTTGGGATCAAGGATGTCTCTCCTCCTTGGTGGGTCCTTGGATGGAACCTGCATGGCCTTTGCAAAGTACCTGCAGCTCTCCCAGCCCCGGGCTGTGTCCCCAGTCCGTGGCTCTCCCTCCAGCCCAGCCAATGAGAGAGTCTATTTTTCACCAGGCATTTCCTGCTAATCAGACCATTAGTCCTTGTACTGATTAACCAGCTAGTTCTCAATTTAATTAAAACATACGCTTTTTTGAAGAGCCAGAGGTTTCAATCATATTTTATTCTTATCGTTCCAGATCTGATTGGCATTAGCCATAAGTATCAGGGGGAAACCAAAGCAATTAACCCTTTCCCTTGCTGAGGGGGGCATCAAATTTATCACTGACTATTTTCCCAGGGAGGCTATGGATTTTTATAATGCTGCTTTGCACCAGAGCCTGAAGATCTCTAAACATTTATCCTTACTTTCACAGGGTTGCTCCATTTCATTCAAATACAATGCAAAAAATATGCCAGCAAGGAAGCCTAGCACAAAACCAGTATCATTATGCAGAGAAAGCAATGTAGGGCCAGATCCTGATCGGAGAGCAAAGCAGATTGGGTGGATTAGCTTAGGTTTCTCGGGTCTGCTTGGTCTTGCCAGCCCCTGCCAGTGCCATGGATGGTGTTTGGGTGTGCAGCCCACGAGCAAACACCGGAGCGGGTTCGTGCACTGCTGCAGCCTGGAAGAGGCTTTGCAGGTCACACCATGTTTTTAGGCTGTTGGAAAGTGGGAGACTTCAGCAGCCAAGTAGGAATTTAGGGTGGGGAGAGACGTGATCTGTCTCAATTAACCCTGAGCGGTGGGTGGACGACGACAGAAAAGTTCAAATGTTTGTTTTACCGTGAAAATAGTGAGCGCTTGGCTCACCTGGGGGTGCCTGGCCGTACCCAGCCGTGCTCGTGAGGTACGGCAGAATGATGCTGAGCACGGGCCGGCCGGCAGCACCACAACCCCCGAGCCTGGCTCTGCTGCGACCGCAGAGCATCGGCCCCGCATGCTGCAGGGAAATTTGGGACAGGGCTCTTTTTTAAGTAAGGCTTTGGTATCTCATTACCAACCTCAAAAATATTTGGCTATAACTTACTTTTGGGGTTTGGGCTAAGTCCAGGGACTCCAGCAAGAGAAAAGTCAAATCTAAATAAACGAGTTCAAGTTCAAACCTCTCTAGCCCCGGCCGCAGGGCGTTCCCCTGCCGCCACCCCGGATGCCTGGGGTGCTGGGAGAGCCCTTCTGCAGAGAAACTGCTGCACAAAAGGGTTTGGAAAGTATTTTCCAGAGGCAGCTAATGGCCCATCTTTCATCTTGCAGAAAAACCGAGCTAATAATTTGCTCCTCTGCATTTCCCCTGATGGCAAGCTGCGCCTCTTGGGATTTATTTCTTTCCTCCCCACTTTACCGTGTTTCCCACAGCCCACGGGTGCACAGCCCGCTCCTTGCTGCACGTTTCATCCCCCCGCTAGCCTGGACCTGGAGTAAATGGACGCTTTGTAAAACATCTCCCACTTTGCTTCTGCTTTGTGTTTCCTGTGGGAGGGCCACGGTGGTTTGTGCTCGGAGGCCACCGCAGCCCTGCCCTGCTCCCCTCCTCGCACCTGAGGTTAAACCCTCCCCGGGCACCTCCCCGAACGCAAAGACACCCTTGCAGAGACGTGAGCTAAATCCTCGGTCACCCCCGCAGCCCTGAGCGTGGGCAAACCTTTTTTAAGCCTTGAGAGCATCGAGGCGTTTGCTCTCTGCTTTGCACGCTGCAGCAAATGTCCCCTTCAGCAGGGTTCCTCCTGCACCTGCTTTGCCGAGCATCGTGGTGGTTATAAACGGAGCCCGCAGAGTTTAGGGAATTGCACAGCCTACTGCTTTTTGTTTCAGATATTGCTTCCATCAGGAACGGTTTCCTATCCATCTTCCCAAACACATGTGGCCAGATGGAAATAAAGAAACACAGATTCACATGCTGGAAAAGATCTGCCTGAAATCTCTCAGATGGGATCGTGTTCGGTCCCAGCAGGAATATCCGTGTGGCAGCGGCTGGGCAACCTCTCACCCCGGCACTGGGGATGGCTGGTGCTGGAGGCGGCGTGCCCCGGCTCTCTGCTTTCATTTCAGCCATCCCCTGGAAGCTCTAATGGGACGAGGAAGGTCAGGGTGGTCCAGGTCTGGCAAGTTACATTTTCCATGGGTAAAATTTCCTCACCTTTTACGTGCACATGAATTGCATTTGCACTGAAGGAATTGCACCACGGGGTGTGCGCGTATTTGTGTGTGCAACAGCAGAGTGTGCTCATATAGTCACACATCACTGTTTCTGCCCCCGCAGCGATGCCTGCTCCATAAGTGGGGTTGTGGAGAGGGACTAACCAACCGTCCCGGCTCTCTCTGCACGGGGACATGATGCTGCTGGAACGATCCCCCAAATTGATGCCTGGGACCCGCTGCTGGAGAGGTTAGCTCACACCAAGGTGTGCGTGGGTGTTCTTGCACCAGCGGGCTGCATGCAAGTGAGCCGCTTTGAAGAGAGTCATCTACAAGGGAGACGTTGGCGCTCTGTGCTGGTAGCACTTTTTTCTGCTTGAATTGCTGTAACATCAGCCAAATAAGGAGGGATTGCAAATGATCACAAAAGCAAGGGAACTCCTAGAGTTCAACATGCCGGGAATATCAAGCTACTGTCTGGAAAAATACAAAAAATGCTGTTGATTCATTCCTGCAGCCCCTGACATATAAATTAGGTAACTAACCTGACCTGTGACTGTTTCTCTGAGAGACCGGCTGAGACATGACAAATATGCCTTTCAACATACCAGGGCTGATTACTGAGAGTGCTATGGGAATAGCTCAGAGCCTCATGGTTACATTATAAAAAAACAAGACGCCACTTAAGGCAGACCACGCTGCTGTCGGAGAGCCCTTGGGCCCCGTCCGCCTGGCTGCAGAGGAGCTGTGCTGGGAGCCCTTGGCATAACGGGATGGGTGATATTCAGGGCGTCTTTAGGGAAAATGCTCACTCTCATTCATAGGAAAAGGACTTTGGACTGTTTTTTATTTGAGGGATGGGGTTCAGGTTTGCGGGGGTCTTTGCTGGTCTTCGGTGTGAGCACAGGGTGCCCCTCCATCTCCCGGGGTGGATGAAGGTGAATTCCCCCTCTCCAGGGCCAGGAGCTGCTGCGCCCAGGAGTCAAACCTCCCCACCCCCTGAAGTCATGCCGTCGGTATTGCCACTGATAAAAGCGGCTTTCCAGGCACGCAAAAAAAAAATATTTCATTGCCGTCACGCTGGATTTATTGTGTGTTGACAGACCTTGGAGCGGGGCAGCTCCTGCTTCCCCCAACGCTGCTGAATCACTCGTGGGAAACGTTGGGTTCAGCACTCGCTGGGGAGGGGCTGGGCAGAAAATACTTGTTTGAACTATCCCCCTTTGTATTAAGGCTGTAAAACCTGTATGTGCATCCCAAAGCCTGAGCTATAAAGTGGACAAGCCTGAGCCAAGGAGATGGTTGTGGGGTCCTGCTGGTAGGGGGGTGCCGGGTTGGGGGGCTGTACCTGGTGCACCTCGGAGGCAGGGGCCAGCCCTCTGGAAGGCAATGGGGCTGGGGCCACGCTTAGCCTGAATGCAACACCCTGCACCACACTTTTTCCCCATTAAAACAAGGGCAGGAGCGTGGCACCGGCTACACAGCTTAGCTGAGACTCTGCAGGTGAGTGTGGCCACGGTCGGGGCTGGGGGAGATTTTGCAGCGCTCATGGCACGGGAGTCAGAGATTTACTGGGGCAGATTTTCACCTACCGCCTGTTCATGCCTACGGACAGCTCAGATGTTTGGGGCTGGCATTGCTTGTGCCTGCATCCCCCTGCTCCCCGAGGGTGCCTGCCTGGTCCTGTACAAAACATGCCACAGCCTGTGCGAAACATGACATTGCCTGCCTGGTCCCCTCCACAGCCACATCCTCCACCTGCTAATTTTGGCTGGGTGGGAAAGAGCCAGCCTCCAGGCATCCCACACCAGCATCTCCCACCCTGCTCGAGGATGCGGGTCCGGACAAGGTGGTGGTCCCGACGCTGCATGTTTCGAGGATGAATTTTTCTCAGCAGAATTATCCCGGCTCGCTTCGGTCTTTGCTAACGACTCCTATTCCTCTCCCATCTGCCCAAGCCGTTTCAATTCTTGAATTTCAACATGCGATTTTGCAATGCATGGCTTTGTTTCAAAGGGTGACCAAACTGCAAATCAGCCCCTTCAAATCCCCAGTCATGCGCTTTACATTAAGCAATTAAACTGAGTAATAAATATCACTTTGTTGTGAACGAGCCTCCATTTCCTTTTCTATTTTAATAACAATAATGGTCAAACTTCTGTTTAAGAAGCAGTTTCTGGTTCTATTAGGAAATGTGCCAGCCTATTCAGAGAGACACAAGATTTGATGGAGAGGTAATAGCTTTTTTTAAGCCAAATTATATAATTAGTAAAAAAACAGCCAAGCTTTCAGGCACACAAGCCCTTCTTTAGGTCTGGGGAGAGGCAATGGCTCCTGGCAGCTGCAAATCAGCTGTGTGCCGGGTATGGCTCTAGACCAGGTCTCTTTGATCAACATTGCTCCGCCTGGGGCATGCTGTCTGCGCGGGGGTATGGGCACTGGCTCCCACACTTGCCTGGGCTGGGTTTAAGGGGGGCAGCTCTGGTTTGGGCAATGTGTGTCCTCAGGTTACACTGAGCACAGTTTCAGGGTTAGGTGTACTTTTTTTTTTTGCAAGTTTGAGTTTCTCTCTCAGCTTTTGGGAGGACCTCTGACTTACAGCAGCCACCTCTCGTTCGGTGTTGCAGCCATACAAACAAAAATCTGTGTTAAATACAGACTAGCCCCAAATGGCCTGTGTCTCCTGTTGTATACAGAGAGCTCACAGTTTTTACAAAAATGTAATTTTCTGAACACCCGTTACGGGCACATGGGATTCCCACAAATTCTGGCACAGCCTTTGCTTCATCTTTCAGACTGGAAACCTCTTGGGGCAGGGACCATGGTTTTAATTATACACAGCTCCCAGCTGAGCAAAACCATCAGTCTCTATTAAGTGAATAAATAATTACTTCAGCAAAGCACAACTCATTCCTGGCTCAAACCCATTACTGAAGTGTTCATAGGTCATGGCGTATTTGTAAGCATAACTTAAATAAGATATGCGGATTGGACAACCCATCAGCAAAGATGTCAAATTAGCCTCCAAATCCTGTAATATATTTTGGTGGCAGATGCTTCAATTTGTTAGTAGCACACAACCATCGTTATCCGCCTGTGCAGGAGCACAGGACCGTGTCACTGGACTCCACGTGAGGCTGTCCCAAAATATTCTTTGGAGACTGGGGGACAAGAGCCAGGTGAAGCTGCTGACACCTCACAGCACAGCTAGCCTGGGCCAGTACTCCTCAGCAAAAATGAAATGCAGGATCAACCCCTCTTCATCAAAGGATCAGGTCCCACAAAAAGACATTGTGGTACTGGACTGCTCCCAGCACCAGTATCACACAGGTTCAATTCCTAAGTTGGCCAGGCACTGGGGAGAGGATCTCCATGCCCACGTCCCATCACAGCCCCGTTAACGTGCCGAGGAGACTTTTAAAGTTGAATCACCAGCAAATGTTGATTGGGGTATGCCTGTCACATCCCTTTTTTATGCCACTCACTAATTTACAGAAGAGTAAGAGTGAGATGGGAAGAGGATAATTAGGCGGGGGGGGGGGGGGGGGGAGGGGGAAACAGTTCCCAGGAGAAAAATACAGATGCCAGGGTGAAATGCAGGATTCCCACTTGTTTTACTTTGTGCCTACAAATTCCGGAACTGTGTTTATCCGTGGTTTATTTGTGATCAGAAGTAATAAATAGACAAACTGCCCTGCGTCCCCAAGGACTCATGCCCTATGGGCTAAAGGTTTTCTCCTCTCTCGCATCCAGCTCTAGAGAATAACCGACACTTTTGGCACACAGCCGCTGCTGTGGTGTTGGATGCTCGCTCTGGCTCGGTCCCAGATCATCATCTCCCATGATGATGTCTCCTGCCATAGCTCAGCCTCCCGCTTTGCTGGCAATAGCTTTCCATCAGGCACAAGAGCTGCTGGCTCCATTCTCCCCCCGCCACGATATTCCCTATTTTATATCACTCTGAAGCTCTTGAGCAGCTATTTCAGATCACCTTCAGCCAAAGTCTCCATCCCCAGCCATGCTGGACATCGGTCCATGTGTTTCTGGGCTATTCTGCCATCTCAGTTGCACTTTCCTCTCTCAGGGTTTTATCGCCATAATTTTCCCAAAAGTTGCTGTTGCCTTTATGAGCTGCTGTGCACGCTTGGGTACCGCTGACTAAACAGCAAAGTCCCCAATTAGTCTCATCATCCCATCATTCACTGTTGACATCGCCGTATATTACCCGTGTGCCGCATCACCGGGGTAGTTTCTCTCTAGTTCATGCATCTCCCTGGCACTAGCCAGACTGGTGATTGCAAGCTTTATGGACTGATATCACCTTGTGGATATTTCATCCGGGAGGTTACACGAATATCCGCTTCATCCCTTCCAATGCCACCAAATGCTACATGCTGCTTATTAGGCACAGGATTGTTCAAAGAAGAAAAAAGGATAAAAACCACAAATGCTACAAGCATGCAGCAGACAGACATCAGAGAAGTCTCAGGACCCACACAGGCAGGAATCTTTTCGGGTAAAAAGGCAGAGATTATTGCAGGAAGTCTGAGAACAATGCTTGACTATTTAAGGACAACAGCGTTTCCTTTTTGAACATCAGCATCATTTATTTGTCTTGGAGTCCAGCCAGATACCATTTGATGTCTGCTCTCCTATTAAGGTGGAAAAGTATTTGAAAGAACTTGCTCAATGTTACCAAAACATAATTGACCTATATCTCTATTCATGTGCATTAATGCCTCGTAAACCACCCATGATTGCCGCAAGATGTTATGGATACCAAAAATATAAACGAATCCAAAAAGCTGTAGAATTCTGGAAAAAAGGTCCACTGAGGACAATTAAAATCAAATGTCGCAGATTACTGGCAGCTGGGAAGATACTGTCTGACCGCATTTGCCTTGTCCTAATACTCTTCCCAAGCCACCCAGCACTGGCCATTGAATAAAGACAAGATAGAAATGGGCTTTTGCAGTGATGCCGTGCGATGTCTTTATGCTCACCTATGGAAGAGGTGCATTTTCTAGCCCCACTCTTTCCTGAGCAGGGCTGCAATCAGCCTCCGTGCCAACCCTACCAGTGATTTCTGATTTTCTCTACCACAACATCAGATTTCAAAGCAACATCCAGAGCTAACCACCCATTGGCTTCAAAGGCTTCGTTACCACCATATTCTATGAGGAATATTTAAATCTAAATAGTTATCAGGCTAGCTGACAACTTGAGGAAGAGATGGGGAATGTGGTGGTCCTGTTCTGCTTCCAAACGAGGAGACATCTTTCAGTCTGTCAGTCCCGAGATGCAGCATCTCTGCTATGGAAAGTTTTAACTGACCTCTAACCCTTCCCTTCCATCTTACAGCTTTCTGTACCTTCCAAGACCGCCGTTGGAAGGACCGAAAAAAGCTTTCAAGTGCCTATTTTTGAGAATGGCACGCTTTCAACGGGGAAGCGTGGTATAGGATGACATGAAATGGGAATGTTACTTCTCAAAGCATGCTAAAAGCAACAGTTGTTTTCCAAGTCTTTAGCTGAGTATGTAGGAATTTTTCATCTAGTCTTCATATCCTACCGAGCAGAAAGGGGTCCCTGCACCTCAGCAAGGCAATGCAATGCTGCCCTATAGCGTACTGTGTTATTTAAAACAAGACAAGATCCTTGGTCTCTATGCAGAGCACTGACATGCCTCCAAAGAAAATTACAACGAATGAATGGAAGAAAAAAAGATGTCAGGTCACTACACTTTGCTCACAGGTTGGCATCACTACTTCCATGGGAGATAACGAGCACAACCAGCCGAGCGCTTGCATTTCCACACTTTGATGTGGTCAGGGCACTTTGATCCTAGATGGGAACAGGAATCTCATTCCTGTGTTCGTGAGTTAAGACTGCTCCTCCCTTATTTTTGAAAATGTCTGCAAGTCCCCACAGACTGAGGAATGAGAAATAATTTCATAACAGCAGCCCAGCTTTTCCTATGCTTTATCTCTGACCTCACCCGCCATGTAAAAAACTTTCCGCCACCCAATCATAAAAACAAAGCAAAAAGCCCAAGATGCAGGTGGTGACACACGGGCCAGTGTTAAGGTTTAGTTATGCAGATTTCAGTAATTAATGAGAAAAGACAGGGTGAGCTCCATTTGCATAAACAGTTAAAGATTATTTCCAAATGTTAACCACAGTAGCAGAAATCAGAATTGCTTCTCCAGTCACACACAACACAAAAAAGTCCAAGTTTTTTTCTGCAAATCAACTTCCAGTATAATAAACATTTTAACCCTTTCCATTAACCAGAAGTCAAGAAGCCATAGCAATTAGGCTAGAAAGGGGGAAAGAAACGGCTGAAGCCAAAATAGCAATAGCACATTTGGACAGCACTGCAGAAATGACAAAAAACTGGCCGGATTTCAGTGTCTGGTTGCTTTGCAGCTCTAGGGCAGGTCCGGCCATGCAATCTTTACATAGGAACCGGACTCTGCCCACTCGTCTGTTCTACTTTTCTTACAGCAGACAGCAGTAGCTGGGGGAGTCTGCAGGCCTGATAAAGTTGCCTTGGCGCTTATTCCATTAAAGGCAAGGCGATTTTCTCCAATTTTTTAATTAAAAAAATCCCTGCCTCGACCCAAACACACGTCTCCTGCCCATGTGCTAAATAGCTTAATTTCCCCTTCACTTATACTGCCCTGCAACTACTTCCATTCGTTATGTCATCACCGATGACATAGTTTGCTCGAGGCCCTCAGTAATGAAGTGCAAAAAAGGTATTAAAAATAGAGACCACTTCTCTGGCTGACTGAGGGTTAGTTTTAGTGCAAGTGAGGGAAGAAGGGGGTGTTTCTTTCTTCTGCCTAAATAATGACAGGACTCCACGGGGCAGCCTCCAGCATTGGCCATAACTGCTTCCTCCAGACAGCCCCCGCAGCCCCCAGTCTGGGGAACTTGTTGGCTTTGGCTTCGTTTCCAGCTGGCCTGATCTGGGAACAGGTATCCCACAGCTTGCACTGCTCTGATCTTGATTTATGAGGGCCTGAGATCCCTGATTAAAAAATCAGAAGTCCTGAAGCAATGCTAGCATTTCTTTGCAGCAAACTTTCTTTTTTAGTCACCCATTAGGGACTGCAAACTGTTAATGAGTCTCCTGCTGCTTTTCCGTACTGCTTTGTGGTCAGAGCCTTTAAATTCAGATTATGTTTGCAACCTCATTGGTTTTCTTTCCTTATTTCTCCTCATTTCTGGTCTTTTGGGGCAGGTTTTTGTTCTGAAGACTAGTCCCAATTTGATACATTACCTCATTGAGGACACAGTTGCATTTGAAAATTACATTTCTTCCTCATTGCTGCATTGCTCATGGAAGTGCTTTGAGTGTTGCAGAGGATCTAGAGGCTCATAGCCCTTAAAAGTTTACCTGTTTATGTAAAAAGCATGTCCTGTCTCTGAAGAGCATTGTCCTCTGGTGCTTCCTCCTCCGTTTCATGCTCATATTGGGCAGTTCTTCATCCAAGGATGCAGGAAAACAACAGACTGCTCTATGGCACCAACACTCAACCTGCATGAAGCTAGACCTCAACGCAAGATGTTATTCTTGTGTTATTCAATATGCTGTCCCTGAGGGGGAGGCTGGTGCCCTCACACAGACACATCCCTTCCCAACAACCTTCCTCCCCATCACCACTCTCGGCAGCCTTGCTGCTAGTTGGATTGCCGAAGACCCCCTACGACATGGTGGGAGCCAGGAGCCCTGGCACCACTGACTGTGTCAGACTCACCCAACAAAACCCACCTAGCCCCTGTGCTTTCTTGTCTTGCTAAAAGCAGGCATAGAATACCTTAATGCCCCTAAAAGCAAAGACTAGTAGCATTTCCTTAAGCAAAAGTTCAAAGAGCCCTAATTCTGCTCAAAGACTAGAAGACAAGAGAGGAAAAGTGGAAAAACCCTCTGCTAGGCTCCCTCAGTCTCTTTATAGGAGAAGACCTGAGCCTAATTCTCTCCAGCTGAGCTGCAGGCTACAACCTGTCTGCACCTGGAAACTAGAGCCCTCTGCATGTTTATGGCTTGGGAGGAGACTGTGGGCTTAAGGTGATGGTGAAGCTTGTGGGGGATTGCTGCACGTCTGATGTCTCTGCAGCTCTACTGAATTACAAAGTGCAAAATGGAATTGTTTTTTTTTTCTTTAGCCCCATTGTTTTAGTGAGCTGCAGTTGCGTTCCTGGGGTAGTCTGCTTTTCAGATTGGCAAACTGTAGGTTAGGCTTTCAATTGATTTATGGCTTGTTTTCCTAGGGTGGTTAGCTACCTAACACAGAAAAGAGAAAAAGGATCTAGACAACATATATTATCTTGTTTCAAGACCTTTCCTTTCGCTCATGGGCTAAAGGAAGGCCCCTCTTCCATGTAGGAAAAACACAAAGCAGCAAGAAAAGTGCAGTGGTACTCCTTGGGAGTTGAGGATTGGGTTTTGGAGATATTTTAAATTATTTTATGGGAACTTCAGATGTTATTATACACTGAGTAACTCATAGGCTTGCATGTATCCTCACAACAGCCCTAAGAAATAAGGAAATACTGATTCCACCTTACACTCAGAGAATTGAGGCATAAAAAGAGATGTGTGAGGGCTTGCTAATGGGCAATGCAGAGCACCTACCTGCCCGTGGTGGAACATCCTCCAGGAGAGCCATAAATGACTGTGGTCCTCCAGGTGCCACTGCAGCACCCTGTCTGATATTTGGCTAAAACGCAGCTTTCCTCCCAATAACCAGGGTTCCCTAGCACTGGCCCAAACCATAGCTTTAAACCAGAGCTTCAGACCTGTCCTGTGAAGGGTTGAGTCTCTCTGATGAGCTGCACCAGGCCCTCCATTTCCCCTGTTTTCATGTGGGACAGGTCGCTGACCACAGAAATGCTATTTTTGCAGATACCTTTTGGCTAGATCCTGAGCAGCTTTGGGGTGACCTACCTCCTTGGGTTCTTGTCTTCTGCTTGGGTAAGATGCTCAGAACTGTGCTCAGGAACATTAAAACAAACCTAAACGCAGTAGACGTCTCCTGAGAAATACCATGACGCAAGTTGTAATCATTCAGCCTCTGCTGCGCTATCAGACGTGAGAATAAACAGCAGAGCAAGAGCATCCCTGTGGCGCAGCAGTTGTTGGCCTCTACAAAGCCTGACGGCAGCCCGGCCATCCCGGGCCCTCGAGGCCACCCTAAGATGCTGCTGGGGTTCAGGGATTCCCATATTCCCCCTGCAGCCAGCTCCACGCCGGAGCCGAGCACCTCCAGGAGCGAGCCCACTGCTGGCGTTACCCCACGTCACTGTGGATAGACTGAGGTGGATGACCCTTACCTGCCGGTGATGTTGGGTGTGCAAAGCCTGTGTGATGCCTGAACCAAACCCCCACCCTCAACAAACATCATTTTTTTTCTTTAAGAAATGGGGCAATCATGACAATGCATAATCCTACCTTTTGTAGACCTGTGTGACATAATTATCGCTGCCAAAGATCCTGCTTACTTAGTGGCTCAGTAATAGATGAGGTCCGACAGATCTCGGAGCAAATGAATGTATTTAACTGGGAAGTTAGAAAATGGAAGGAGGGAGAAGAAAAAAAAAAATAGGATCCTATCACATGGCTCTTCTTAGCTTTCAACTTCCCTCCCCCTCCCGAATATTTCCAAAACAGCAGGAGTACAACTTGGCTGTAAGTCTGTATTATGTAATAGCAATTTCTTTGTTTCCTCTCACTTTAAGGTTTAGCAACAGGGAAGAAAAAAACCTCATATATAGAAATGGGGGGGAGGGGATGTTAAGATGATGCTCAATCCCTTTGAGCTATTAATGGAGAATTGCATAACCGCTGCCGTGGGGTTGCTAGGTTTTACCACGTCCCTGCGCCGTGTTAAATATTAACAGTACTTGTACTTCGGCGTTATGGCTGCTGCCGAGCCTGGATACGGCCCCGCCAATCCCAGCTGCTGGCCGGGTTTCCATGGAGCCGATAGCACCCCTTCTCTTCATTCACAATGAAATCCTCCCAGCGCTTGGCTAAATCCATCTCCGAAAATGAGGCGTGTACAAACGAAGCAGAGTGGTTTTTCGGCATTTGCTCCATGCTTCATGGGTGTGCGGGGGTGTGCTTGCTTCGTCTTAAAAAAGCAAGGCTTAGAAATGACGCCTATTTTGTCTTGCCTGGCAGATCTGCAGAGCCGCATGGTGCTTTTAACCCTCATGTCACCAGCTCTGAAATAGCTACCTGTGCGGCTGGATTCCTTTCAATACTTAAAGGGGGCTTATAAGAAAGATGGGGACATCTTTTTAGCAGGGCCTGTTGTGATAGGACAAGGGTTAATGGATTTAAACTAAAAGCGGGTAGATTTAGACTAGATATAAGGAAGAAATTTTTTATGATGAGGGTGGTGAAACACTGGAACAGGTTGCCCGGAGAGGTGGTCGATGCCCCATCCCTGGAAACATTCAAGGTCAGGTTGGATGGGGCTCTGAGCAACATGCTCTAGTTGGAGATGTCCCTGCTCATGGCAGGGGGGTTGGACTAGATGACCTTTAAAGGTCCCTTCCAGCCCAAATGTTTGTATGATTGTATGATTCTATGATTCTTCCCCCCATTCCTCCTCCTCCTCCTCTACCTTCCTTCTGTTTCCTGGCTTAAATTAGGCTGTAAAATCTTCTGGATTAGATATGCAAAAAATAAATACAGTACCTCCTAAACCGTGGGTTTGCTGCCTTTTCCCCCGGTAACACAACTCTAATCAAAACCTTTCAGATTTACATTTAAAGCATCTTAATGGAGTTAATGGTGCAGGTTTTCAATACATTGGCTTCATGGGACCAGTTTATGTCCGTGCTGGGACCAGTTTTCATCCGTGCTGGATGGTGAGAGGCTTTGCTTGCTGTTGCTCTTTGGAGAAGGGCAGCACTAGATGCTAGAGATCTGCATATTCAATATGCATGTGAGCTCAAACAGCTTTTTGTTATGTCTCTAATTAGGCTAAGTAGGGTGTTGGATTCAAGTGCTAATTAGAAATGACCACTCTAAAATACATTAGGATATTTAGGGCTGTGTGCTGTTTGCATATTCAGGTTCCAGCTCCTGCTGACGGGTTTGTGTGACTAATGAGATGAGTCCAACTACCTAATCCCTTTTAACCTGTGACATTATTTTATTTCTTTTTTTTTGACAGATACACCATGTCTAAGAAAATGGTTTCTAGCAATGGGAATAAGCACGTATAAGGCATGGTATTATCCCTGGCAAAAGGGGGAAGGGAGTGTTTGGCAGTCAGAGGCAGGAGCTGGCAGTCAGGACTAGTCCAGCCCTCTAAAATAATGATGTGATTATCCCCCGTTTACCCAGCACTGAGGAGGGGGTCCCTGGGAGTACCCTGGGGGTGAATTTAGGCTCGTAAGGTCACAGGGTGATATAGGTTGAAAGGGGCCTCAGGAGGTCTGTAGCCTCGCTCGGAGCAGGGTCAGTGAGGAGGGCAGACCAGGGTTTACCCAGCTGGGTCCTGCAACCCTCCGAGGACGGGGACAGCCCGGCCTCTCTGGGTAAACATCACACTGCTCCTGACCAGCTGCTTCACTGCCATTTCGGATGTGTGAAATGAGGAACCTGATGCCCTCCTGGCATATCCTTCCCCTTCCTATTGCAAGTGCAACCTGTAAGCCTACAGGCAGGCTTGGAAGGAGACACAAGTCTTTCCTAAAATTGCTCTGCTTCAGTGAGGACTTCAGGTCCGATAGAAACGGGGAATGATAGCTCAGATGTACTGATGAAGGGTGTCATCAGAATCAGTCGTGAGTGTCAATGGGGAGGATTGTGCCCTGAGCTGGGCCAGGGGAGATGGTCTCTGCTCTCCTCCTCTTCCACTGGAGCCGTCAAAAGGCAGGACAGAGTCCAGCCCGTGATGTTCATAGACGTGAATTTTCAGTGAAGTGCCTTGGTAGGAATAAATTTAACAAAAATATCTGCTCCAAGAGTTTGACTTGAGGGATACTGAGAATACGACACCTAGAGATCAGCTGAGGGGGTCGGGGGGGCTCTTGCACTTTCTGAGATGAAGTTACAAACAGGAATGAGAACACTTCAGGTCACTTGTGCAAATAGTGGCTGCTCGAAACAGCCAATTAGTGAAAACAATAACAACATCTGCTTCCTAACTCTACCCTGTGGGGTATAAACAAGGGCAAGACTGTGCCCTCATGGTTATGGCTTGGCAGCACTGGGATGAGTTTGGTCAGTGCCCATACAATATGGCCCAGGCAGTCTCTCTTTGGAAGGTTTGTAAGAAGAATGCAACCAGGGTCCTGCACACTGCCTGCTGAATGACTCTGGTGCTTGTCCAGAGCATCCCTCATCATCCCATCCTGCTGCATCCCAAAGAGGCCTGTCTGCGATGCTGGAGTTCAGCTGCACTCATTATAATCTGGGTTATTCACGGCAAATGCCTTGCGTGACCTGCGATGCCCAGCGCTGGAAGGCAAAGCACCCCTTGCTCCCTTATGCCCACTGGGGAGCCACTGCTAGGAATTGTATGGACATGGGGTCCAAATCCATCCCCTCCCAGTCGGAGAGGATGCAGCCGCTGTCAGGCCTGTCCAGCAGTCACGGCAAAAGCCCGTGTCTGCTCTTCATGCCACTGTCAAAGCTAAACTGAGGTTCATTTTCCCATCCCCGGGAGGAGACGGCTGGGCTGGGGATGCTGCATTTCCCACCACGGGCAGTGCAGGCTGGCAACCCGGGTAAGCAGCAGAGCTGCGGGTCTGAGCCGAGGAAAACTGTTTTAAAAGCCACGTTAATTAACGCGACGCTAAGGTCCGCGCTCTCCTTATTCTGGGCAAGGACTGTCAGGTTTCAAAATGTGTTAGCTATTACACGTGGTACGTGCCAGACCGGTCTGGGATTAACCGAAGCATTCGCACGTGTGACTGTCCTCACGCACCGCAGGGACAAAAATCATCCTGACCCCGTTTCAGCTCTGCAGGTG
The DNA here is from genome assembly GCF_026419915.1 of Harpia harpyja. Lineage (NCBI taxonomy): Eukaryota > Metazoa > Chordata > Aves > Accipitriformes > Accipitridae > Harpia > Harpia harpyja. The sequence continues at coordinate 37,002,966 of NC_068951.1, read as the reverse complement.
CGGCACATCCCCGTACCCACAGCTGGGCACCGGCACCGTGTCCCCACAGCCCGGCTGGGGCCACCGTCCCTTTTCTTCCATCAGCGGATGCATCGTCCCTGGATATCCGTAGCCTCCTTAAATTGAACAGGAGCTGTGTTATGGCAAAGCACGGCTTTAATACCTGAACGAAGAGGTCGAAGGTGGGGATGGGCAGGAACCGGGAGGGCACAGAGCCCCCAGGCGAGGTGCAGGGTGGGATGCGGCCGGTGTCAGTGCTTCACACGGGAGCTCGCCCGGCCGAAGCCGCAGGGCCGTCCTCCCCTGCACACGAGCTTTTCCATGGAGACCCATGTGTGCAAACAAACACATGCCAGCTCAGCGCTTTTGGAAGCTGCTGAGAGACTCTTTTCAAGCACAGGGCTCAGCACACACTGTCCTTTTCTTTCCTTTTTTTTTTTTTTTTTTAACGGACCCTTGGGAATAATTAAACTTGCCCGCGCGGGCAGGAGGGCCAGGCTGGCTGCCTGCCTGGCAGACAGGGGGGCTCCGAGCCCTAAAGACGTGTCCCTGCTGCGGCTGCCTCCCGCACACCCCCAGTGGTGCACAGGGACTTGGCCACGTGGAAAAATTAGCCATGAAAAAATACAGCCCCACTCGCGAGCCTGCAGCTGAGAGGGGGAAAACCAGGCACCCCCCACTCCAGCAAAGGCAGCGGCACAATCTGGCCCCATCCCACCCTGTGCGAGCCCACCTGCACCGGGATGCCCAGCTGGTGTTACTCCCCATCGGTGACCCCTCTGCCGGGCAAGGGGCCTTTCTCGGGTTTAACCTCCCCGCTCTCCACATCATTCTCATGGTGAGGATGCGGTCCCACTGCACCCATGGCCCGTGATCACCCTGCGGATACCCTTCTGTTTGCTTTTGCACGGTATCGAAAGCCACAATATAATTTACTACCCACTTCCACCCCCGGGTCCTCTCGCCGATGCTGCTCGCGGGTGGCTGTATTTTCCCAGACGGGGCTGTCGGTGCTGCAGCCGGCCGCAGCCTGAGCTGGCGGTGGGTGTTGCATTCACCCCTCCAGGTTTTGAGACCTTCTTGAGTTACAGTTTCTCTCCCTGGCTCCAACCTGACCGACCGGCAGCTCCGATGGATGTTTCTGACCTGCTCTGGCCTGTTCTCAGGAAACAAATGATGTTGTTCAGGTGTTTAATGATGCCTTAATAAACATCCCAGCTATAGCTACTCCCTCTCCAGACTGATTACTCTTAGCTTGGTCTAGTTACCATGTTACAACATTGAATTAAAAGTTTTCACTAAAAGTTCGTAAACGTTTGGGCAACGCTGGGTTGTGTGAAACGCAGATCAAAACACAAATGGGCTGTGACTTGCCTGAAGTCCCAAAGCAAAGGGGTTGTTGTAAAGCTGGTATAAACCCAAGCTGGTCTAGGTCCAATGTTTGCTTGGCTCCAGTTCAGATTCATTCCTGAAGTCAAACTTTCAGCTCTCACGTACATTTACAGGGGATGAATATGGACATATCTATGGCTTAACAGAGCCGTAATTTCTGCCTGAACGCTTTATTATTTGAAAATCATAAATAAGGTGAAGTGAAAAGGACAAGCCCCTTTAATCTATGAGTGGTGTGCTAAATGATGGTGGTAAATCTCTGCTGACTTTGTGGCAGGTATAGCTGATTTGCACTTCCAAAATGGCAGTGATTTTATCCCACAAACCACACTGAAGGTGTGGCTATCAGCTTTTTGAGAAAAAACCCCAAAACTATTCTTGACCAGGCTTGGATGGGAATAGCCAGCAAGGCATTGCAAAGAGACTGGGCATATTTTGCTGTTCTGATGAAGGAAATGCCCACCCTGCACTGGCTACGAACTTTGTCAACCTCCTTTCTTATCTCCTCCTCTGCATTTCTTATCACTCCTGATCTATTTATTGCTCTGCTTTGCATGCTTTTCTAGTCCAGTAGACAAGGTAGACAAGGCCACCTCAAGGCCAGCGTGTTTGGGTGTCCCTGAAAAAAGCTCCCACTCCAGCAGCATGGAGGCCGTCTGTACCACGGGCAACCCCGCTCCCCTCCAAGGCGGAGATGCTTGGAAGTTATTTTGGTGAGTTTTATACAACGATGTGCAACCTTGAAACCCACATGTCTATGCAAGATGATTGCACTGCTGCTGGAGTGCAGTCGTTGCTTGAAACCATCCACGTCATGTGTGCGTGTGTGTCTAACCAAAGAGCGGTCTACAGGCTGGTGGACACCCCATTGGTGGTGGGGCTCTTCTTTCAGTCTGGACTTCAACCACAGTCAGGACAGAATAAAAATCAATAAACGCATACAGATTTAAGCATAAATGTTCCTTCTGTTTCAGGGCTTAAGGTTTATCATTTGGTGGAGGGTAGGCCGTGCACACGGCATTTTAGTGTGTTTTATTTGCAAAGCACCTTGGGGTAGTTTTACAGGAAAGGCTCTATATTGAATTTTCTCATGATGTTATTTTGTACAAGCTGCAAATTGCTGCTGATCTGCTTGTCTCTGATATGCACACACATTCAAAGTTTAATTTGTACACAGCCTGACCCCCTGAGAGCTTTGGTTCTGGGGAAAGCAGGGGGAGCCTCTGGGAACTGTCAGTCAAAAAAAAGATCTTCTGAAAAGGTTTTTTCCCCTCTGTCCATCTCTTAATAGCTCTAGCTGAGATGTCTGAGCTGAGGAAAACTCCACCCACCCCTGCAGCTTCTACTTGGAAAGAGCAGAAAAATCCGACTAAATCTCCTTAAAAAAAAAAAAAAGGAATTCATGTTATTCAGAAAGAATTTCTGTCCTCCCTTCAGTCCCACTGGAGTTTTCTGTAAGACAATCAATGAGTAATAACCAAGAAGAGACTTTAAAAGAAAGTCCTTTGTTGCTTTCATATTTACCACATTGTGCATCCCAGCCTCAAATCAGGCGACCTAAGAAGCTGAGGAAAAAGAGAGGAATAAAGAAAAATAATTAACTCTGATGAGGACACTCATGCACTCACCTTCACTCGTGCTGCCTGGAGGGAGGCTGCTGGAGAGAGGCATTTGTGCCATATAGCACCATAGTGTCTCTACTAGAAACCCCAATCCCCAGCGTAGCACGGGGCCCATCAGCACTGTGGTCCCTCGCTGCCGCAGGACCTGATGGCCATGGAGGTGTCCTTCACCGTGGGACCCAACGGGGGAGCACATTGGCATCCAGAGAAAAAGGACCTTTAAAGAACTGCAAGAAGTTTAATGGAAATAAAAAATCTGGGGTTCTTCCTTAATCCTTGCAAGTTTTTTTTTCCATGAAAGTAAGGGCTGGAGAAGTCTTTTTGAATGAGATAGATTGACATTTTATCAGAAAAAAGTTCTGGTCTCCCGAAAGAGAGATAAAATAGTTGGCAATGTGGTATTCAGCACATGGTCGCAGATCTCCTCCCCTGTTCTGCCAGGGTTGGAGGCATGTCTGGGCTCAGAGAACAGGGCTAGGGGAAAGGAAACCTGAAAGACAGACTTTTTGAGGTGGCCAAGGCGCACGTTCCTCCTTGCAGAGCTGAAAACACAGGTGTCCAAATTACTCCAGGAGTCACAGTATTTTTAAATATTTTCCAAAATTTTAGAAAACTCAGACTAAACTGTATTTTGCTCCACCAATTTTGTCCCAAATTTTGGGTTTTCTGTTTCCAGCCACTTTGTAAAAACCGTCTCAGACTCTTGCATGGAGCTGGTGGCTCAGAGATTTATTTCGAGTTCATTGATGGCCAATGAGGGTGAGAAACTGAGTGCGTTTGGAGGGGAGGAAAACCCACTTTGTGGTTATTGAGGGCCAGGGTGGGAGACCAACTTCCAATCGCACAGAAGCAATATTTGCAGCTGTTTGTACATAACATTATTTCCTGGGTACCTGGCTTGTAGGTGCAATTAAGGACTAGTAAATCTGAGGAAATCTTAAATTAAGGTACCAAAATGTGCCTGCCATCATTTGTGCCTGCCATTTTTCAGCTGTAATAATGGAAGTCCTGTTAAAGCAAGGGTGAAAAATTGGTCCTATGTCAATAACCTGTATGAATGATGCTAGAGAAAACTGGCAAGTCATCAAAAGACCCTGTTCTCTATTTAATTCTCTTCCCAGCTCATTATGGATTATCACGTTTTGTCTAGTTAGTGGCATGATTATGGAAATACAAAAACCATCTCTCTCTGCTTCTTATCTAAAAGATGAATGAGGCACATATAATTGGCTTAAGTTATCATTTAGAAGTGAGCTCTGGTGATGCAGGGGGTTTTTTTGTCCTCAATTTGAAGTCCTGAGACATGCTAAACTGCTGGCGTACTCCTCCAGTTGTTTTCTATCCCCAACGCCCACATGCTTAGCCAAAAGCAATACGCTTATTAAGGGCTGAAGTACTTTTTTCCGGAAAGATCCGTCGTAAATAACCCAGCAGCCTGAGATGATCACCAGGGCGTAAATCACCACCCTCGCCTCAGACACAGACCTCATCCCACCGCCCTTAGCCCGCCTCAGCTGTGGCCGCACCTACGGTTTGTGCCGTCCCAGAAAGACGACACGAGCTCCGGGCAACCTGGACTCCCACCTCTCGGAGCGTGCTGGAAAAAGATGGGGGATTTTGAAATCAACATTTTTCTTTTTAATAACGAGAGAGAATAAAAATGGCAAGGGAAGGGGAGGTGACATCACCAGAAAGGGCTTTTCTTTCCCCAAATTAAGCTCTGAAGTGCTGGAGATGCTCTAAAACAAGCACTTCCCATCGTGAGTCTGAGCCTGACTTCTGGCTCTGGTTACAGCTGCATCAGCCCATGGAGACCACCCAGTTTGCACGCAGTTGGGCCCGAGATGCCTGTGTTTTGGTGCTTAAAAGCATCTGCCAAAGAGTCCAGCAGCTGTGAAGATGGGGTCATCGGTCCTGCTTGTGCTGTCAGTGTGTTTCCTCAAGCCTTAGAAGACACTGTCCGATGTTGTTAATTGGAAACTGTAAAACAGTGGAAAAAGCCCCAGCAATTTGGAAAGGGACCTTTCCCCTGCTCCGTGTTCTCTTATATCTTTACTCAAAGAGAAAATGGTGTCTGAGGAAAAATGTGGAAAGCGTATTGGTTCATCTTGATTTTCACAGTGGAAAAAAAGAGCAGTGGGAAGGAAACAGGATCCTTTCCCTCTGGTTTATATTATTGGAGCTTAATTTTTCTCTAAGTATTTTGTTCAAAGCCTATTTTTAAAAACTCAAAAATAATAATTGCTGAAATTCCATTTTTTACATGCAAAGCATCATTGGCAATATTTTTTTCGCAGCTTTCCTTGGCAGTCAGTTGGAGCAGCAGAGTTTGATGGACCTTGATGATTCAGAGGACAAAGATGGCTTGAGAGGACATAAAACTGTCCGGGCAACAACTCTCTTGGCCCAAATTGCCTCTGTTGTGTTCCTCTGTTGCCTGACAATATGCTATCAAGAAAACACAAAATGCTGTTTTCTTTGTGCAAAAGTCTTGCAAGGTTTCTTGCATAGGTTCACTAAAATAAGCAAAAAAGACAAAAAGGAAGCAGAAAAAAACCCAGGAAAATTGCAGAACTTTTCTCTCCAAATCACCTCTGTGGTGAAAAATGTCACAGAAAACTTTATATTCCAAAAATATCAGCCAGCTCCGTGAGCTGTGAGTGAACGTAGACCCAAGTGAGATCAGGATCAGGCCTAATTTGTTCATGGTTATGTTAAATTCGTAAAAGTAATTTGCCATTTTTCTGGAACCAACCCCCAAATTGTATTTTTAATATCTAGAAATACGCTGGTAAACAATCCATTATATTGTCCTCGCACAATTATTATTTTTCGAAGTGACAGGGAGATGACAGGAGACTGTGGCTCCAGGTTGTGAATGAGCAGCGGGAACAGATGGGTTTGCAAGAAGCAGCAATCCTGCTCTCCTGCTAAAGACGCTACAAACAGGAACCCCCTACTAACATGCCCCGAAAATATAGATCAGTGGAATTGTCTCTAAACAGAGGATTTCACAACAGTTTCCAGAAAGCATCAATATCTATGTAATAAGGAAATGGAGCTGCAGATGCTAAAGTACTTACTGCACTTTTTTTTAATACGGGGACAGCTTCAATTATCCCACTATCATGTACTAAATAAGGTTGATTAATCAAGGTTTAAGATAACAGAAGGAGTTTTCAATGCCATTAATGTGTCTCATGGGATTCGCCCTTCTTTTGGGTAATGGGAAGCTTTTGGTTGTGAAGACGTAGATAATAAGGATTTATAGCACTGTAATGTGCAGTGTTTTTCATAAGGGACACTATGAAAACATGGGAACTTGACAGCAAATACTGTTTCAATTATTTAGTTCCTACTGGCATGCCGGCATGGGGCTGTCTCTGGTGCTTCACTCCCACCTCAGCCTTTTGCTTTCTCTCTTTGCCTTTATTTCCCAGCAGCACTGGTGTTTCTGCTTGCAGGTGTGCACATCCCCATCTTCTTGCCAGACAACTATCTCAAAAAAAGGAAAAAAGTCATATAAGGGGCTCTTTGCCATTCCCAAATTTTCCAGCAATTTTACAGGACCACAAGTGGACTTCACGTGCTCCTCTATGGGAAGGGTCCAGAGTGAAGGTTCTGCTGGTCTGAGCTGCAGGGAAAAAAAAAATAACTAGACAACGATGATCTCAATGTGAGTTTTCACAAAGGATTTCTCCTGTAGCCCTACTGGGGTCTTTGAAGGAAGTCTGAGCAGAATCATAGAATCATAGAATCATTTAGGTTGGAAAAGACCTTCAAGATCATCGAGTCCAACCATCAACTATGCCCACTAAACCATGTTCTGAAGTGCCTTGTCCACGTGCTTTTTGAATACCTCCAGGGATGGTGACTCAACCACTTCCCTGCGCAGCCTGTTCCAATGTCCGACGACCCTTTCAGTAAAGAAATTTTTCCTAATATCCAACCTAAACCTCCGCTGCCGCAACTTGAGGCCAATAGAATCATAGAATGAGAGGTTTTGGAGAAAATGTTAATGAATCAATAGTTGGGTTCTCTATCTCCTTTCTAACCAACCAAAGTCAAGAGAAGTTTCTCTGTCTTTCTCCATCTGCCTCTGTCTTCTGGGCAATTTCACAAGCAGTTTGTCATCTCATACTTTGGGCTCTGCAGCTTCCTCGTTCATTATGATTTTTCTGTTATTACTTCTCTCTGCTGTGGCAGTTTTCTGGACCCTCAAGCATAAATGTAAGACCCTGCAGTGGTCAGCTCTTAACCCGGGATGATTCGAGCTGTGCCACCGCTCACCCCTCAACACCAGGCCAGCCTGCCAGCCCATCGAAATACACTTGGCAATGCCATAACCCCATCCTGGCGATGTGAGACAAAATAAACACAAAACCTAACTGACAACTGGACTCAAATAAAATATGTGCACTGAAAAGTGCGAGGATGACTCAAGTGCTGCAGCCAGGCATCTGGCGGCATCCCAGCGACATTTTTCTCTCTCTGGCTGTAGTTGCCACATCCAGGCTGATATATTGCATTTATATTTTTGACAGGTTATGATGTAAAGAAGGCCACTTCATCAGCCAGGAAGGGCATAGGGCTGAGACAGCCTGGCTGACCTTTTAATTAGGCTTTGGTCTTTCTCCTGTGTCTTCCCACACACTCCCCTCCTCCTGCCACTGTGGAGCATTTGCCGGAACACTTGTCCTGGATCCCGCAGCCTCCTCACCCCTTCTTCACACTTTGCTTTTAAGGCCATGATAGGGGGGTGAATGCTCAGTCCCTTTATATGGAAAATGCACACCCTGCAGCTCCAAATACCTCTCTTTTAGAAAATGTACTGCATCCTGTGCAATGGTATTACGTGTTGCTGGTACACATGGGGCTGGTTTTCCATTGGGAAAGGATACGTTGGGAAGAAGGTGAGGTCGGAGCCTGACCGCAGGGAGGACAGCCCCAGAGCCCCCCCAGGCACCGGATCCTGCACGGAGCGGTGAGGGGCTGGGTGGGCAGCCCCCAGCAACAATCACCGCACCCACAGGCAGCGAGCAATGGCTAGGGTAGGAGGGTTGTTATCCTGTTAAATTTAATCCTGGGAATTTTACTATTATCCTTAGTGAGAACTGAATTATTTCCTTCAGCAGGCGCAGAGTTAGACTGCTCTTTTTGAAAAATGTAGCCTGAATAAATACTGTATGCACCCCAGATGAGGTTTTCTCCTCACTATGTTCTCTAATTTCCTTCATACAGAAGAAATACTTGTATTTGTTGCTTTCCCTCATTATGCATTTGCTACTAGGGCTTTCAAGCCCAAAGGCCTTCACTTTGAATAGAAATGCAGCTTCTGGTGTTTCCTCTATTTAAGCAAGGAAAGCAAGGCTACTGGAGAATGCATTGCTTCATCTCTGACGTATTTCTGTGCTCAGCACATTTCCCCCTACCCATAGACATGGGAAATTGTCCCAAACCCCGGGGCTGCTTTCTGCTTCCAGTTCCCTTGAAAGCCCCTCGTGGCGGGGCTGGCTTGCAGCCAGGGGAGCAGACCTTCCCGGGGGGTAGCAGCACGGGTCGGCTCTTTCCCCCATGTTTCTGCCTCTTCAGGGTAGGTTTTGCTCCCTGTGAACTGTAAGAAAAATGTCATTTATCAGGGAAGGTGCTCCATACGTATTTAACACTGAAAGGGAATCTCAGGAGCAGACACGTAAGGCAATTACATGTGTGTTTTTCAGTCCTAATTAGACTGAACTCTGTAATTGTGAGACGCATTTCTGACCCTTTTTTTTTCATTAAAGAAATAACCCCTCTTCTAGCAGGGCTGAGCTAAACCCCAAGTGGAAAGGTGAGGGAAGGCGGAATAATTAACGATGACGAAGATGCTGCCTGCCACGGGAGCACTGCTGCATCTCCCGTTAAAGTATACCCCTGCGGTGCTGGAGCCCCATCCGTGATGCTCCTGGGACTGGAGACCCTGGTGGCCAGGGCTGGGTTGTCCCCAGCACACGGGAGATTAAGGGACTGAAATGCTGGCGGCAGTTGTCACTTCAGCACAAAGGGGTGCCGTTAGCTTCATGGACTCTAGTGACCTTCACAGGTGTTAAATGTATAACAAAGGTCTGTGGGGATGGACATTCCATTAAGAGTATTATTACTCTTAATATTTATTTATCTGATGGTAGGGCCTCGGAAGGGCTGAGCTGTGCATTGAAAAGAGGGGTCTGATGACAAGAGAGCTCTCCAGCAGGATCAAACATTTAGGAGAATCAGAAACTGAGTGCGGGAAGGTTGGGGACAGCAAAATGTCTGGGGTTTGGGTGAAATCGCGTCTGGACTTCAAACAGCATTTGTGGCCATAAGGAGCAGGCATCGGTGTGGGTGTTATGGACGCTTACAGCTTTGACAGGGCTCCAGTTGGGGCGGCTCTGAAATCCACAACGGCAATTCGTGAAGGAGAATAGAATATTTAAAAGAGGGGATTTATACAATTTTAAGGCAGCTCACCTTCCTTCTGCCCAGCGTGGGCAGCGTCGTGCCTCCGCGCCGCCCAGCGCCGGCTCTGCAGGCGCACGGAGCACGTAGGAGCCGAGGGGTGACATCGGCAGCGTCACGCGTGGACGTGATGTGCCACCGCAGCAGCGTGGGGGTCGGCTCAGCTCCCTCTGCCCAGCCCGGCTGGGTACAGATGGTTTTCATCGCACAACAGCACGACAAAGGCACCTCTCGGGAGCTGAGCCAGTCAGTGCATGGGGGGGTGTTATTTAGGATGGGGAGGTGGGGGGGAGTGATGCAGCTTTATTATGCCTCGTAAAAAATAAAGTCAGGAGAGATAAAAACGACACTTCCATTTGAAAAGAGGGAGGAATAAGCCAGATAAAAGATACGATTTTTTCCTCCAAGACAAACTACTAAATAGGCTCTTCTTGTTCACTGAGGTTCGGTAATGCAAGTTGACAGGATATTAAGGTTATTTCAGGTTCTTCTGTCTCCCAGGGTCATAAGCCTTCTGCTATGCATGTTAATCCATCTTAGCATTCCTCCGAGTAGCTACATAAGTAGGGCAATCGGTTTAGTATGTACTCCTTCCATTTACAGCCTAGTTGGGAGGAGAAACCTACTAATTAACAGAATACCCCTAGAAAATCAGGAGAGATTTTAATATTACAGAGACACCGCACAACATTCTGCGATTAAGGAAAGATAAACCTTCCTCGGAAATATTTCAGCGGTGAGACGAGGAGGCGATCCAAGAGAGAAAGAACCAGGAGGCACTTATCCCGCAGCCCTTCCCTCTGCCCATCTCTTCCTCTGGATGGCTGGGTGACGCCACGCACGACCGGTGAGCCACATCTCTGTATGACTGAAGAGAAAATAAGAGCCTGAGTCTCATTGCATCCTCCTGCAAGTGCAGGCTTCCCTCCCGAATAGCAGCTGAACAGTTACTGCCCATGCTGTGCCGGAGGATGCTCGTGCATCGTGCATCATTGCCATAGACCGGTTAACCCCCTCGTGCCACGGCAGCGTGTGACCAAACCGTGCATCCCCAGCCCTTGGTGTGCTACACACCTGAATATATTTGCCTTTTTTGCAGGTTGTTTAAAACCCCACCAGCTTTCGAGCAGATGCTACGATGACATCAGTGAATATTGTTAAAACTAATAGTGCTCATTTTGAGCCTGATGTGTTGAAAAGCCAAATAACTGCCCTGAAATTCGCCACTCTCTCGCCTTGTTCAGCGTGACTCACTCCAAGCTCCCAAGTGCTTTCCAAATTATCTAATACCGCCTGCAAACCATTCCTCTGTCTTAATAACTGCTCTTGTTCTGGGCAGCACCAGAGCACAGAGCAGAGGGCAAGTGGGGCTGGGGGTATTTCTGCTCCCCCCTTCTCAGCTGCGGCAGCGACAGGTCCACTGAGACCAAATGTACCAGTATTCAGTTGAAATTAATTAGTAAAAATAATTTTAAAAGTATCTAAATATTTTGCTTTGAGCTGGCCTTTAACAAAATGTTTTCAGATTTTTATTTCCTTTTTTCATTTCTGCAAGAAAGTAAAAATATTTGCCCTGGTCTCTCATTTAGCCAGAGATTTTAAGCAGGCAGCTACTCAGGCACTTCTGTTCTTAATTCTTCCATTAGCGGTGGGAATGCACTTCTGCTCCGCAGCTGGGAGATGGGGTTTTGGCTAACCCTGGTTAACCTGTAGTTTCTGCAGAGACTGGTTGCATGTGAAAAAAACAGATGCAGGGTTTTTTTTAAAGGCTGACACACAGAGCAAGTTAAGTAATTTCACCTTTTAGGATGGGATTTTTTTTCTGAAAGACAGAAGGAGATATTTCAAAGCTAATATCCCACTCCTGGGGAAAGGCGTGCTCTAGATCAAAAAGCCTCCTGATCCACAGCCTGCGGAGGTCGATGGGAATAACCCCACTGGCTTTAATGGACTTCAGATCAGGTCTCAATGTGTGAACGTCCTGCCACAACTACAAGGTGCGGTAGCTTTCCCAAACCAGTTGTCATCAGAGATGTTATGGGTAGATTTCCTCTCACAGGCAACGGCTTCCCTAATGACAAGGAAGAATTGGGAAGAGGGTGGTAATTGGGTTCGGAGATCTCTGTAACATCACCAAAACCAGCAGTGGTGCGGGGCTGCTCTGGCCATCCCGGGCGCAGCACAGCCCCAGACTGCCTGAGCCCACAAGGGTTCTATTCCTGGACAGACGATGCAGAATCATAAAATTTTTTACATCTTCACTGGCAGAAGCTGGAATATAGCATGGGCTGTGTAATACACCGGAGAGGACAGGTGGAAATTTGATGAGTGTATTTATAGATAAGAAGGGAGATTTTTTTTTCAGTTAGTGAGATGAAAACATCTCTCTCTTCTCATCCGTTGCCAGCCTCAAGTTAGGTATCATAGACTGTAACCTCACTCTGCAAGGTGCTGTGGCTGCACGAGCACTGGGACTGCCACTGCGGAGCTGCTGTCAGCCGGGGACATAGCTCAAGTGATTACAGAGCAAACATCCTTAGGAAAAAATGAAATAAAAAAATATTATGGTGCAACTGCTGAGTGAAGTAAGTAGTATTTTTACTTATAGGTGAAATATCTGAAATTCAGAGACTGAGTATATGCGACGCGCTGGACAACCTGGACATCGAAATGACATAACTCTGCCTTTGTGGGGAGGACCAGAGATATCTGCTTTCCACCAGATCTTTCCTGAGGTCTTCTGAAATGATTGGAACAGGCTCTGCTACTGGGGCATAATCCCATCCCGCTTCAAACGCACAGAGCGGGACGTCTCACCACCGCAGCACGGCAGGAGCATCCCCCGTGCCAGCCCTTCCCACTCTGCCGGCTGGCCAGGCTGAGTTTGCAGCAGAGACTTGCTGACTGTCACTTCTCACCACTCAGCCAAAAAGACTGGAAAATACAGATGGTCTTGCTTAGGAAAGCCTGGTTAATATTTCATCTCCTTTTCTATTCTGGGGAAACCAAATGAAACAAAATTATTTATAAAAGATGGCTTTATCCCATTTTATTAACAAGATATAATGAATTTGTGAACTCGTGGAGTAACTCCAGTGATTTTGAACTGATGAGCAAAGGATGAGTTGGTCTCAAAAAACAAAATGCCATTCTGCCAACGGAGTAAGTAAAACAATAAATGAATGCACATTTAGAACAATCAATAAGGCAGTTGCACAAAATATTACATGATCCAAGATTAATTAGGGATGACAAATTCCCCAAAAGGATAAAACATAGGACAAATATAAAATCTAAATGAGAATCAAGTTAACAACTTGCAAGAGGAGCTGTTAGCACTTGGTGCTCCACCACCCCATGTTGTTCCAATCAAAGATCACAGCTACAATCTGAGCATCTCCAAGATGGATATGTGTATCATGTGATGCATGATATAAAAATCGATGGGTATCTGTCAGGAGGTTGAGAGGTGAAGAGAAAGCCAAGGAAGCAGAAGCCTGCCTGGGGGATGGGGTTTTGCTCTTCTCGTAGAAGAGCTGTGTGTCGGGATTGCACGTGCCCACAGCTGTCGGCCTTGGCAGACCTCGGAAGCCGAGCAGCACCAGGGAAAACCTCCAAGGTTAATTCAAGAGCTAGAAATCTTCCTTTAGCATCCGAAGGAGGGCAGGAGGTGCTGCACCCAGCACTGCTCGCTGCTCTGCCAGGGAGGCACCCGGCCACGGCCAAAAGGGGCACTTCCAGCCCCCAAATCTCCTCCCTGCTCAGCTGGGGCTCCAGGAGAGGAAAGGTCCCCACAGCCCTGTGGCTTGTACCAGTCTCTCACGACGGAGGTACGAGGCAAAAGCTCACACACTTCATCTTCTCCTCCCTTACTACACATCAGCTGAGTCATTGTAACAGTGTGTGGTTTTAATCTACTCAAGGAGGGCTGAAATATTTCAGTTTAAACCTCATCCCCGGAGGTTTAAAGTGATTGCGCAGTCTCAGCTGGCCAACAGCATCCCTACGGAGGTCCCACTGCAATCATCCCATTGGGATGTTGCTATACAAAAGACTTTGAGAGTTTGTGTCCTCGGCTGCTGCTCTGAGGTGTGTGGAGGTGCTGGTGCAGACTGGGGTTTTCCTTAGCAGCAAACCGCTCTGTCCTCCAGGAGCCTAAACTGGCCTGAAATGCCGGGGCTGGTCTGATGTGCAGCTCCAAATGTATCTCATTATATCTCAACAGAGAATGAGATGTCATTGTGTTAAGTGTAGTAAATCACTTTAGATTAGCACCGTTTAAAGCCAGGTTGGGGAGTTCTCGTTTTATTGGAAGTACCAACCCTTTTAAGCCAGTATCACCATTTCAGCCATATCGTTCAAGGAATAAAGTGCATCAGCTCGACCTGGCCAGGAATGCCCCCAGCCCTGTCCGTGGCACATCGTGGCCTGTAGCAGCCTGCACAGCTCACGTAGCGGGTTATTCCCAGAGCCTTTTTTTCCCCAAAGCTTTAAATTCGCATTCTCCCTGCAGCTGTGAGTGGTGCGAGCCCCCCTGTCCCCCGCAGCCTGTGAGCTGCCATCCCCGACTGTCTGTCCCAGATGCGGTAACTACAACGTGGGTGGCCGCTGCTTCTCGCACCAGAGAGCTGATTTAAATCATCTTGGGCTTGCATGTGAGTCTATTTATTTTAACGCTGTGAAGCTTGTTCATTCTCTAGACAGCATGTAAGGGCTAAGGGCCAAAATCTGTGCTGATGTATAGCTTTCACCGTCATATTTATAATTTAGTGCAAGGGGGCTGGAGAAGCGTAAGTCAGGGCAGAAGACTGTGAAGAAGCTGTGCCATGCTCCCATCCACACTGTATTTAATTTAGAAGGTAGATTAAAATCATGGGACATGTTTGACCTCGTTTTGTTTGGTTTGCCTGCAAGATTTAGTCTTTGTTTCATCTTTTTGCTCCTGGGGACCATGCGGCCAAAGGGAGATTCATAACAGGAGCAGAGCCCGCAATTTCTGTCCTTTTGTTGAAAGACACAATGATGCGAAATGGGAATTAAACCATTTTCTCAGCGCAGCCAGATCAAAGTTGAAGCAAAGGAGATGCCAGCTCTTCTCATTGATTTCAGTTTTGCTCCCCTGAGACCGGCAGTACGGGTAGGTCACATGTGCAAGAAACTGGTGCATCAGACCAGAATTTCTCAAGCCAGTGTTTTTCTTGCAGCCGGCTCCCGCAGGACACCCTCTCTGCTCAGCTCTTGCTTGGGTTCATCGCCGTCTTCCCAGGGAAATTGAATCCAGCGTGCAGCATACTCCGGGTTGCTGCAGATGCAGCCGTGCCTCTGGCTGCAAACAGCCCTTCAAAGGCAGGAGGAGGTGGGGGCTTCTCTCACCCTGTGCCAGCCACACGCATGTAAATCATTTATGCTGTTGCAGCAATTAGCTGCCGTAACCCAGAATAGGAGCTCGAAGTGGGACATCTCTCCTCCAGGTTTTCCACTTACTTATTCACCGAGGACATGCCCCAGTTCCTCGTCACTGCCAGGTCACACCGTGACCCTTCAGTCTTGTGTCTGCAGTAGCTGGAGTCAGGTTTTCCTGGCATGGGGCAGAGTTGAGGTTATTAATTGCCCTTTCTCCTCTCCAGCCCCCATCTCTGACGTTTAAGAGAGCCAGGAGGGCTGGAACGTCTCTATGCTCTAGCATTTCTTTGAGGGCACGGCTGCCACTGACAAGCAGACAGGATGGCATGCAGCTCAGGGTAAAGCTGGTTGGATCATTTTGATAGCCCAGGGCTGTTTTAGCATAAACCAAACAATCGATGCAAAGCTGACTGAAGGGTAGCGAGGTGTAAGCTAGAGCAGCCCCAGGACTACCCTAACCCACACGCCAGCCTGGGCAGGGCAGTGCCCCCGGGCAGCCCCCATCCCCTGGGGCTCCCACTGGGCAATGCTGCGCCAACCACTGTATTTTGAGCTCTCCTTGAAGGGCATTAATTCTTCTCTTCCCATACCTCTTAATTTTTTTCAGCCTTGGGACAAAAGTCATCATTCAAAATAAGCTTTTAAATCGAGTTGTGGTGGTTGGTGAAACATGCTTTAAAGCATTTACTACACTGGAGAGCTCTACGTGAAGGATGCGTTGAGTAGCCTTACCACTAGTTAAAAAGCTTCCAAGTGCAGGAGTAAATTCACACACACAAAATCAGTTTTCAGATACAGTAGGGAACCCATTAAGCTTTGTGTGGTTATGCAAGCTGATACAAATGCCTTATTAATTAGAAAATCAATCATGCTGTCCAGCTGATTGATGTTAATCCTACACTGAAAGGGGGAACAATAGTATAATCAAGACTAGATCATTTCTTCCCATTACAGGGAAGGGGACAACACTGCATTTCAAAGTGATTCTGCTGTAATGAGCTGCAAGGATATACGCCATGTGGTAAGGGCTTTTAAGATGTGGCACATTATTTTGATCAATAATACTCAAATTCATTCTGGATCCTGAATCTAAGGAAATTTCATATGAAGATTAAAGGAAATTATAATACGATCAGAGGTGATTGTGGAGGAGGAGAGCTGTAATTATCCAAGGGGCAGGATTAATAAAGAGCCCAAACCCTGTGAAATCAGAAGACAGCAAGAATACGCTGAGGGTGCTGAAAGTGTTTCATGGCATCCAGCTAATGCCTCAAAACTGTAAAATAATCTATTTTTAAAAAAATTGATAACAGTTCAAAAGCCTAATTTTAGGCAGTTATAGAACAATAATTAAAGGACCCAACTGATTCTTCACCTGTTCCACACTATTCGCAGTCAGCCCTGCCAGCTTGAGGACTGGTAGCAAATAGCCCTAGCAGCCGTATTCATGCCATCCCAAAACAGTGTGGCTGGCCAAAACCTTTTGAAAAATACATGCAAGAATCATGCTAAATGACTGGAAGATGACTGGGATACAATCCTTTCAACACGAGTCAGGCTCTGCAAGAAGAAAATAGCTCATTACCATGCAAATGCATGTTGTCTTGGTTCCAGGCTAATTGTTGTATAGCATATCCTATATAACATAAGACAAAGCCTCAAGGCTTGTAAGCCAAGTAAAATGCAAATTACACCATTGACACAGCTGAAGGCTCTATGCAACTTTAATCAAGGGGGGTGCAATGTATTTGTGAGACAAATGAGCAGGGTAGTTATATCAGAAAGACAGAGCTCTCTAATACCCAACCTGTCTAATAGGCTAGAACATGGGTAAGAAAATATTCCCCTTGACCACCGAAGTCTAAGGATATTCACGCTCGCAAAAAGCATCATAATCAGTCTGTGCCAATGTTATTTAGCATTTCTGTAATAGTTTATGGAAATGGTCCAGACTCCAGTGGCTGTTCCCTTTCTTTCCCCACTGGTTGTTGTATAGAAGCACACTGAAAATTCAACAAGGATTCAGGCCTCTCTGGGCTAGAAACACAAATATAATTCCTGACCAGTTTAAATAGACATAGTGGTCACTAGGCTGATATACCAGACTAATACCAGATGCTGGGAGTTATTAGATCAAGGGCCCATGTTAACCTGAAGTGCTGGTCTCCAAAGCAGGGGATTCCAGCCCATGGTCAGTAGACAGGACCCACCTCTGGGCTGCCCAGAAGAATCTGCAAAGCTTCCGACTCACTGTGCCATCTGGGCTGCTAGCCTTTGATGATGGATGGCCTTTCTGCCTAGAGATATGAGCATCCCTCCGAAACATTTTAAGGAGGTTGGAGGTGAAAAAGTCACCCTCTCTTTGAGGAACAGGCATTGAGAGAAGGAGAAGAGGTGAGAGAACAGAAGAACCGAAATTTAGGACCGTACAGTCAGACTTCTGGCTGAGGCAAATTTGAGTGATTCATAATCAGAAACCTAGCTGATTTGGGGGGGAAAAGGCACTGGAAATGCCTGATACATAGTCTGGGAAACTGGCTCATCAACTCCTCAAGTAGTTGTTCCTTTTCCATGGCAAGCCCTGGTGAGTTCTCTGAAAGAGCTTTGCAGAGGCCCCAGGAGACACAGAAGTTTTGCAATGGTTCCTGCTGGCTGCTACGGTCTTGCCTCATTTAGTTTCAATATGAGTAGGCGCTCCACGTGTCCTGGGATCAAACACAGAGTGGATCTCCATGCTGTTTCATGTACTATGCACACTGCAGCTGAGACATTTCCAGTTTCATAACTCAAGAATTCAGAAATAGATATAAATTTACACATTCCACCACAAACAGATGGTGTCTTTGGCTGGCTTTCACTGCGTTCCTCGAAGGTAGCACTGGGTTGCAGAAGTCAATCTTTCTGCAACGATCTCTGCTTGCAGGGGTTTTGGGGTTTGTTTTGGTTTCCCACTCATATTGCACCCTAGCAGGGGCTCAATGAACACAGGAGGACTTACCAACCTATTTCCCATGCCAGGAGATGTGATAACAGCTAGAGATGGCCACAAAACAAAATTCTGGTTCTCAGTTCTCCATGGCACACAGCAGGACTGGTGTGAGCAAAGAAGATACCAGCCTGTATCCAGAGTTTATGGCTAACCCAAAGCTCTCAGGGTGAGGAATTGGGAGATTCCTCCAAAGTCACCTCTTTCTACAGACCTAGGGAAAAAACTGTCTGAAGAAAAACAGCTGCTACCCCTGCTGATGCTGAGGACGTGACTGTGATACAGGAATATTTGGGTGGGTTGCATGGAGGCCTTCTCAGTCTGCAGCAGTTGGCTTAGATGACATATTGCCTCTGGATGAGGACAGCTCGGGGGAATGGTCCTCTCAACAAAGCACATTTACGTCCAATTCCAGCAAAAGTAATTCGCAAGGAAATGGTATCTAGTAACATGCCCACCAGTTGCAAGAGAACTTGCAGCAGTTTCCCATCTCCAGCACAGCTGCTCCAAGGGCTGGGGAAAGCTTAACTGCTTGCTGCAAGTCTGCTCATCGACCTTCACGAATGACCACTGCTTCCTCGTGCTTTCCGCAGCTGGAAAACAACTTCACACAAGTGAAACAAACCCAAACCTCACAAAGAGGGACCATGCCCGGGGACTGGGCGGGTGAGGGATCACCCCGCACTACCGTGATGGTGTCAGACCCCAGCTTAGCTTCATGCCACCAGCACCACCGATGCTTCCTAAGAAATTCATCCCCCAAAAAATCATGTCTCTGCATCTCTTCTGATTCCCTTTGCATCCCTTCGCCGTTTATCCTGCACGGGCTAAGCCAAAGCGCAGATGCCATGGAGCAGTTGGGACCAGTGAGAGCTTTTGGGACACAGAGCTGGCTGAGCTTCTGGGGCTGGTCATGTAAGGGGAGTACGTGTCATTTGGACCACCAGAGAAATGCTTCCCAACGGTGAGAAACTCGTTTAAGGATTACATGTTACAACTACGGATTCCTTCAGCTTTTGAGCTGACAGTGAATTTATTGAGGAGACAGCAAGAAACAAGAACGACCTAGCAACAAGTGCGCTGGGGGAAGCAGCTCTGATTATTTCTCAGCCAGTCACTCCGAAAGCGAAGATATGCAGCTCTTCAAGCAGCCTATTTAACACTGGCACTGTACAGTAAAGGGAAGCTTGCCAACATATTTCATTAAAATACCTTTCCATCAGTTAATAATCATTCTCTGTGCTTTAATAACACTTCCCCTCCAAGATTTCCAAGCAAACCCATAAATGTCAGCTCAACCTTGGGAGAGAAGTATTCTTAGAGATATCTTATATGTGGGTAAATGGAGAGACAAAGAGATGTTCCCCCAAAGTCCTGTATTATTGCCCCAGCCCTGCAAGTCTTTATGCATGAAGCCAGATAACCAAGTGGCTGGCATAATGATGGCCTGAGTTAGTGGCCAAGCCAGGAATCAAATCCAGGACTGGTGACTCTTATTCACTGCTTTTCCCCTTCTAATAAAACTTTCCGCAGACGCTGTGGATAAGAAGTTATATGCCAAATTCCAGGAATAAGTAAATTGGAAACAAATGTGCTGTGTGACCTAGTAAAGTGTGTTTACAAGAGGACTACTGCTACCCATTGCTGTGACACCGATCTGATGCATGAAGAGATCTGAAATTGGATGAGCAGCACCTTGGTTCTCTATTCCCCTTACTGATGCCCTGTGCAGCTCAAAGGTGGCTTTTTCATGTGGGTCAGTCAGCTTCTGAATAGCAGCATCAAATATTTATTTTTTCCAAGTCAGAAGAATAGTCATCTTCCTTGATTTTTGTCTATGGTCCAGCCAAAGAAATTTCCCAATAACTGGGAATTTTCCTAATGGTGAAAAAAGTACCTGTGTTACCCACGCACCATATTTCATTTAGTCTAAATTACTGAGAACAGACAAAAAGCAGAGCTATTATTCTGCTTGAAAATAGGGAAACTTTTGCTGTCTGTTCCAAACAGAAATTGCTCATACTAAATATTGTTGTTGGTATCACCTTTAAAAGGAATATGTCAAGGATTTCTCTGGTACTGTGCATGTGTCACCCTTCATTTTTTCCAAGGTGTGACCTTGTAACAGGGCCACACGCTGATCTTTCTTTTTAAGAACCGAAGTCCCCCAAATGCACATGGAAACAGAGTAATAAAAACAATAATAATAGTGGCATTATGTTGTGGATCAAAATCTTGATCCAAATGTTTAATGGTATGAAATACATATGGACTTTCCAAAGGCAGCCTTCAAGGCATGCAAAGCTATAGACAATGCAGGGAGGAGCAATTCCTCCACAGAAATACTCTAATCGTCATGAAAAAAACCCTACATTTATTTCAGGAACTTGGAGCCTTTGTTCTCACATACTGCTATTGCAAAATAGCCATGAGGCTAGCTGACGGCAGTGGAAACTCCCTCTCACATGGGAAGGGGGACGTGTTTGCTAAGGAGCGAGGACGCAGCTCGGACAGAAGGTGCTCTCCTGCTGCAGGGTGAAACCAGCCGAGGAGCCAGGCAGCGCGGGGGCCTGAAAAGGTGCCACCACCTTGAAGGTTTTTCGAGGCAGGCGTTGTGGGGAGCCCAGTGGTTTGGGTTCATATCTGCCACCGACATAAGCTCCCAATGCCATCAGCAAGACCCAGAAGAGCCTTGTGTGCTCTAAGCCCAAAGCGTTTCACAATTAGGTTATCTGATGTTTCCATCCCAGCCTCTCTGGAGACACTGATGTCTGTCTTCCACCCTTGGAGGCAGATAAGTAGGAAACCACACATATTTCTAGTAAAGCTGGATGTAATCCCCTATCAGAGAAAGCTTCTGATGTTTTAATATTTAGCTTTTTTTTTCCTGACTTTAAAAAACCCCCAAAGCCATAAATGCATAGAGACGTTTTCTCTGTAAGGGAATTCCTTCTCAGGAATTCCTGCCTCAGTTTGCAAAAGAGAAGCCAGAAAGGATCCCAAGGCCACTGGAAGACACTTGATTATATCATTAAGCCTCTATAAGATGGCCGGTCTTTGCATAATAGCAATATGCCTTGCACAAAGTGTCTCTGAGGTCACGCTTTTGGGAGACTGTGAGCCAGGTTTTGAGGGCACCAGGTGAAAATGTTGCGGGTACACGTGCTAAGGAACAGTTTCTGCGTACCCTTGATGTGATGGGGCTGCAGCCTTAAGAGATAAGAGGAGCCAGAACAGCACAGAGCGTCTTATCTGGTCAGGGTCAAATTGGCTGGAGAGGACACAGTCAATGTCAGAATAGTATCCCGCGTGCTCAGTGCCTAGTGGCACGCACAAATAACATTTTTTATCAGTACTGATGTCCAAC
Source organism: Harpia harpyja (assembly GCF_026419915.1). Classification (NCBI taxonomy): domain Eukaryota; kingdom Metazoa; phylum Chordata; class Aves; order Accipitriformes; family Accipitridae; genus Harpia; species Harpia harpyja. The sequence goes on along the minus strand of NC_068951.1, from coordinate 36,981,719 downwards.
CCATCTTTTAATCTGCCGCTTGACCTGGCTGGCAACCCATCGAAGGGAGTTCCCCAGCCCAACTGCCTTTCTCGCTGCCTGCGCTCCTTTTTCTCAACGAGACGGAGAAAGGACAGGAGAGGAAATGATAATGTGTTTTTCCTTCTATCGAGACTAACAGCCAGAGGAAGCACCACCTTTTAAATTAGCTGTCATTTGGAAAGCAGTCACAGGGTTCCCGGCAGAGCAACTCACCACCCCAGCTCTGCTCTGGCATTACAAGTACAATCAAGGCCACCCGGACGCCCGATGCAATGTGATGCACAGATGTTGATAAATTCTCCCATGTGAAAAAAATATTAAGTCGTTACAAACAAAACAGCCTCATAAACAGAGCTTAGGAAACTATGATAAATCAAGTTAGTTAGGCAGCAGAGTTGGTATAAGCCGCTGTCTCAGCTAATGCAGATTGAGAGTTCAACACATGCTGCGTAGATCAGCATTTTAAGCACATACCGTTTACCGGCCTTAATGAATACTAAAAGCCCAATAAGCAGGAGCCAGAGCCACTCAGACATGGCTTCATACAGATGTCAGTGGCATTGTCTTTCATTTTATTTGCTAATGAGTTATCGATAGCGGTAATTTGCTGCTGATAATGCTGCAGGTTATAAACGAGAAAAATTAACAAGTTCTGTTAAATGAGGAAACAGGCTCTACGCCCTGCTTCGTCCCGGCGTGTGAGCTGACGCCAGGCAGGGTTGCAGGCAGCGAAGGCGTCGTGGTCCCTGGTGGAGGCAGAGCCGTGGCACTGCTCGCCGCGGCTGACTGCCACTGGGATGCTCGGCCACGGCCCCAGGCACAGCTACTCCCTGCCAGCAGGGAGGGGATTGATGAACCAGCTGCTATTAGCACAGCTCTAAGTACCTCTGACAGGGACAGAAAGAAGGGAAAAGAGCAAAATAACGTGGTCTGGGCGTAATAAAGCCGCAGGCTGGGTTCACCCTGCCGCAGCTGGGGACTCTGGTAACCCTGAGCTCTGGTCGTGACCCAACCGCTGCCGTCCCCAGGTCTTGACGGAGTTCTCAGTTGTACAGTTGTAAATCCTGAACATCATCCCCAGCCATTTGCGGGAATACATATACATTAATGTAGGTACTGACCTGCCCGCCTCGCTGTGAGAATTGGTTTCATACTGTTTGTAAAGATCTTTGAGGAGGAAACCCCAGGCCCATGCAAAATATTACTATTTTTACCCATTAGTGGTTAATGGATAGTGGTTTTGATGTTAAATAAATAACTGTAGAAGGCAAAATAATCTGAGAGCAGCTCCTAGCCGAGGAGGGAAAGTGTTAGGAAGGCAGCAGTGGCCTTTGCCTGGGCAGGGCAGGAGGGGATGGCTGGGGACGAGGCATGGCCTGGAGGTCGGTGCCTTCGGCAGCTCTTTCCTGACACCCGGGCTCACATGTGCAGTGATTTTTAGCAAATCTGCATCCGTTCACCAGTCTTTGAGGTAGATGCAGTAAAACATACTGTATTTTGTAGGTCAAATGAAGTTCAGTTGTTCGCTAAGCACCTTGAACTCCTGGGATGAAAGCAGCGTTGATCAGTTCCTGAAGTGCTGGCTCGAACCGATTTTCGGCACCAAGCTGGGCAAACCTCCAGCCGCACGCAAAGTCAATAGGGTGCTGCCTGAAGAAAAACACTCAGGAACCTCAGCACTGGGTGCTGGCGAAATAAAATATTGTCATTATGGTTGCTACGGTTAATGAGGGTCCAACGCTTTCAGTCCCTCAGATAAAAGGCGGTAAGTAAGCGCGTAGTGTTAGTGCTGATGTTTTTGTAATGTAACCGATAAGCCATGTGTCCATGAACTAGCGTTTCTGTAGAGCACTGCGGTGTACAGCAAACACTGCTGTAATGGTCACCGGGGGGGGGTGAGGGGATGCTCGGGAGGCACTGGAGAGGTCTTCCACTAAGTTGGTCACTTGGAGCACCCTGAGCCCCCAAGATTTAGTATTTTAATCATTTAGATGTATACAGCTGTGCAGAGGACAGTGTGGCTTTTATTTATCCTAGTGTTAGTGCGGTCATCCCCTCTGTGCGTGCAGGTCTCATGCACATCTTGGAAAAGCAGGAAAAGCATCATTGAGTTGTCCTATTTTCCAGTTATTTTTCTATAAAAGGCAGTCACGCTGATCCACTTTTTCTCCACTGAAAGTGAACAGGCATCCCTGGCTCTCAGCTGGAAAAGTCTGAGGAAAAACAGGATCAGAGTGGTTTGCAGTTTGCAATCGATGGTCTTGAAGTCCAGTGCCTGGCTGACTGTGGCTGTCAGCTCCTTGGCACCAGGACAGCTCGTGCCTCTTCGGGAACCCAAAGGGATGATCACCGTGACACACAGAAAAAAGGAAAATAGAGTTGCAGATGTCATCTCGGGGGGGGTGGGGGGAGGGAGAGCAGGTTGCAGGAGGTTTTCCAGCCTGCCCATGCTGGCTGCCAAGCATGGTCCATGGCTCTCCGCCTGACCAGCCCATGAGCTGCTCCTTGCCCATTTCCCTGCTTTGTTCATCGTTTCCTTCCAGCAGGATGAGCTCTGTCTCGGGACGGTCGATGGAGAGGCTCCTGTGGCTGCGCTGGAGACGGGGCCAACTCCGCTTGCCACCTTCTGCTGGCAAACCCTGTCCAGATTGTGGCTGAAACACCGGGCAGAAAAAAAATGCAACCTCTCCATGTCTGGATTTCACCTTCAGTTGTCTTCTTTTACAGTGTTTAATTTTAATTTAGGCTAATTAAAGTGTTAGTGGTTATAGCTGTGGATTTATAGGTTTAGGTGCCATTAGTAAAGCCATGACATCATGGACTTCATGGAGGACTACAGCCAGGCTGCCGCTTGCTGTCTGCACGTCTGTCACCACAGTCAAGTTACGGGATATAGGGAGTTTGGATCGTAACCAACAAGCAAGAGACAGCTCCCAAGTACTAATTTAATTGTGAAATCTTTGATTTTCCCTCCCCCATTTGCTGTTTGTGGTGCTTATGGAAATTAATTTAAAAGTATTGTGCAATTAAAAAAAATTAATGGTTTCCTTCCTCTGGAACTGAGAGCTTTCTTCTGAGCAGGAGGGAGGGGTTTGTGAACATGTCTTTCCTTTTTAGGGGGCTGAATAGAGGCTTCTATCCTCTCATGTTTTAATTAATTTTTCTGTAGTTGCTTCATTAATTGATATTTATGTATTGCTTGTTGTGCATAAATTCTGGAAATGGCGCATAAGAGGATGTTCTCATTACAGCTCTACAAGTGCTCGGCCAATACTGGAATATTAATAATTGGAGTCGCATGGAAAAGTACAGTTTGTTTCCCTTTCTCTGAGGTTTCTGTCCCATATGGTGCCTTCAGGGAATAAACAGTTGCATCAAGAAAGGCATTTTTTTGTGTGTGCTGCAAGAATACTGTGTCTATGGAGGTAAATGCCAAACCGATGGGGATGCAGCTGAAGTACAGCCTGTGTAGCACTGTGTTTTGTAGGTCCTATAAAACTAAATATGGACAGAGAGCATCTTCCTGTGTGCACCTTTCCCGGTCCTGCTGGCTGGTGGTCCAGCCTTCAGGCAGCTTCCCGCTGGGAAGGGCAGGCAAGGATCCAGGCAAGGCATTTCCGAAGGGTGATGTCTGCTCCCGTTTAGCACTTGAGTGCCCACTGGACAGTCGTTCTGCTGCAGAAACATCTGAGGAAGAGGAGACCGCTTTTGTCACTGCATGTTAAAACCTCATCCTCTCTGAAATCTGCTGAGATCATGCTTCAGCCTAGCAGCCCTTCCACCCGTAGTGGCTAATTTAACCTTTCCAAGAGTAATTTTCCCTGTTTAAAAAGAAAAAGAAAAAAAATTGGGGATTTACTGGAGCGGTTGTACTGGGTGTCTGGGATCACGGCTGCAGTTTAGCAGAACATCCCTCCGTCACCCACACGTGTGAGCATGCCTCCATGCTCACACGTGTCCCCCTGCCCAGACGTGGAAGCACGTGCTCGTCAGTGGCCGTGTGCTCAGCAAGTCAGCGCCCCGGCCCTGGGTGGGACTGCGGCACAGCACCCGCCTGCGGGACCCCAGCTCGTGCTGAAATCACTCAGCGCAGCGGGTGTTTCCTACGGCTGAAAATCAAAGCCTGAGGTATGTCTTGTCAATGCTCGTGAGCTGTCCCTAGGTTGACATTTCTCTGTTGACTCATGGCTAAAAGAATCTCCCGCACAGAGCAATCAGACAGTGTCATCTAAAGGCATGTGGTCTGCTCAAGAGTGGCGAGTTATGATCTGCTCATGGAGCTATTGTTAGTTGAGATTTTATTAATCATTTACTACATTTTGTGAGGTTAGTCACCTGCATCGTCTCTGTGCTGACACAATAATTTACCACTACAAGGATGAAAAATAAAATAAAAGATCATTTACTGGGAGCTCACAATGCTCTTACCAGGTTACAAAGGCGGCTGGTAGAGAGAGATTTCTGCTGGGGAATCAAAATAAAACAAAAAGGGATGATGAGGCACAGCCAAAAGGGTATCACTGAAGATCAGTTTTACACTGAAGCGTGTGATAATCAATTATTCAGAAACATGGCATTGAACTATCTCTCCCCGTGGGTTTATAAACCTCTCACTGGCTTAGCTCTGGTAACAGTTATCCAGAGATATGTAAGGGTATCACTGGAGGCCACAAGAGGACACTGATATTAGGCACATAATGTAGATAAGAAGGATATTAGAAAGCACAGAACTAGCTCATCTCCTGCTGTAAACCTATATTACTCCATCAAGGTCAATGGTATCTCCGCCAGCTTTCACCAGCCGTGGGTTGGACCCATGAGCTATCACATAGGACTCAGAAAGGAGAGAGCCTCACCGGGCAGCGGCAGCCTGGCTTGGTTCCATGATGTTCCTTTTCAAGCTGGGAGCAACAGCTAGGGCTAAGCTACAGGCACACAGCAACCTTTCTCACAGCTTGGCTTCTCGTAGCAGGACACTCGGGGAAATACAGGACAACCTCTCATTCGTGCATGGGCAGGACATGGACACAGCTGGCCATGGCGGGTGGGCAGGGTGCTGCACCATGCGCCCAGAGGAGCAGAGCTGGGCAGGAGGTTTGAGTCTCCTTAAAGCATTTTTCAAAATAATTGATAAATTATTTATCAACTATAAATGGTCAGGATAAATCTGATGGTAAGCAGCAGCACAGCACAGTTAGTTTTGACAGCTATAACTGACAATTTACAGCTGCTGGTAGACCACTGTTAAGGATATTACTCACTTAGTCTCCTAATATAATACTTACTAGAATAATAAACAATCCCCCAACCTCTCCCTGTTCAGGAGGCTGTCTCCTCCCGGCTGCCATTGCTTGCGGCTCTGGGTATTTCCCAGGCGATGGACATTTGCAGCCCCTGGCTCATCGCTGACGTGGCAATGAAGCGCAGGATTTCTCCCCGGCCGTGGCTTCTGAAGTCTTGGCAGCAGTGGTAGCCTCTTGAAAGAGTGATGGGAGATGTACAGCAGTCATGGAGATGCATGGTGTGGACCTCTGCCCCACCAGCCAGCAAAACACTGCTCCTCCTTACTGCTCAATGTAAGGAGACGTGACAATTTATGTTCCAGACCTACTCCAGGGGATCCTCCTGCAAAGGGGACAGAGCAGCTCTGCTGCTGATGGTGGGGGAGATGTCTGTCCTGCTTATGGGCAGATGGTAAGGCTGAGTGTTGGAAGGACAGAAATGTGCTAAAACAGACAAACAGCCCTTCCCCCACTTAAAGCACTGATATAACAAATATGCAAAAGTCACATATTTTGCAAGTGTAGAGCCTTCCTAGCAATAATTAGCTTCTAAACATTCCCCTGCCCTGTATAATAAATGAACAGCATAGTAAATGTTATGAGAATAATTCATTATTCATCACGAATAACAAATGAAGGGAATAATTTACCATCCACTAACCTCTAAAAGGGCCCCACTTCTTTTTTAATCACGTAGGGATGCTGAGGGCCGAGGAAGAGGTCCATGTTCGGTCACACAGACCCTGCGGCTGCTGCTGCTGCTGCTGCTGGGTGGGTGCCGTGGCCTCGGGGCCGGTGCGTTGCTGCTGTTTGCCGGTGGTACCACCACACAACCTTTTGCATGGATGAGGATGGTGGTGCATCTCTGATGTCCTTTCCAGCCCCACGCTCTTTCCTGAGCCCATCTGACTCCACACAGGACTATCATCACATATCTGGGCACGTTACATTCCTGCAGCCCTGGCGAAGCCTTTAGTATGCTGCTGTACTTTGACCGTGACAAAGAGCCCTGAGGTGTCAAAACAGCAACCAAAGGCATGGCCACATGGCTAAAAGGGAAGAAAATTTTTTGGCCTCATCAGCTTTGTGGCACACACAACACCTGCTTTACCTGCCTGGTTGCGCAGGGGGATACAATTCTCCCACCATGTTCAGCATTGCAGCCCAAATCCAGCCTTGCTCCCTGCCACCGCACGTCTTCCAGGGTTTCCCCTCTTTACCACCCTGTGAGGAGGTCTCCTTTTCCTATTTCCAATATCAGATTTCTTTTTCCTTGTCCACAGCCAACCTGTTCTGGTGTTGCCCATGTCCTTCAAAAATCATAGTGCTGGACCACTCCTCCATGGGATTTAACCCCTTGCCAGTGCCTCCCTCTTTTACCCTTCTCCTGGAGACCTGAAAGCCTCCCAAGCCCTTTTCCTTGGGAGCTTAATACTGCTGCCTGCTTGAGGGTGGCATTTGTGGACTCATTTCTGTGTTATCTCTGCTGATTATTATTTGCTTATTGGCCTTCCTTTTCTTGTGTTCCCCCAGTGCTCCAGATGACAGACAGCACATAAATCACTGTAACAGAGCACAGTGAACAGAGACGAAGGTATACAAATTTTGTGTGCGTGTGTGCGCGCCTGTGTGTGCTGGCAGAGAAGGAGTGTTGGTGGATCCTTCTGGTGCCTTTCACAACCAGGAGTCACATTGCACAGAGAGCGCAAGGAAGCTGTGCTCCCAGCCCAGGCATCTCCTGTATCCCTGACCGCTAAGGACGACTGAGAAAATACCCTTGAGAAATGGGTCCCTGAAAAAATCACTCTATAGGCCACACTTGCCAGCTGCCCTGGGACACCAGCAAACCCTGCAGATTGTTTTCATGTGTGATTAGTTTAAAAAAACCCTAAATGCACATGTGCAGCCGATAGAACTGAATATAAAAACTAAAATTTGGCATTATGATTTTAGGAAGTTATTATTTTTTATTCTAACCTTTCACCTATATTATTGCTCCTGGATGTGAGTAAGCACCAAAACATAAAGGGTAGTTAAAAGCATCTGCCTATTACACAGTAACTGCCCTCATGTGATTTTAGCTTGGTGAGTACGTTTAATGTTTCCCAATGATTTCAGCTCCAAGTTTTGCTAAACTTGCATTTTTGGAGACTATTTTTGAGTAAAGACTTCCATAGGATAATCAAGATAATGCCGGCAAACTGACTTATGACCTCCAATATCTCAAAATATTCACAAACCTGCTGACTAACTGGGCATATTTTTGGCTCTGTGGACTTTCCATCCCTGAATGGAGTGATTAGTGACAAAGAGGGGGGTTATATTTAAATCAGCATGAGCTAACGAAACTCTGGTGTGTGCTGACAGCAGCCTCAGAAGAATACACCGTGGTGCTGTGCTGAGGAGCGTTTGATGCCTTGCTGGCTGCCACTCTCCATAAAACCCGACCACCCCAGCAGGACCTGGACTTCTCTCACCCACCCAGATACCAGGAACAGAAGCATCAAAATCATGCAACATCTCCAGTCTAATAACATTTAACCAGGGAGCTGAGATGATCAGACCCCCAGAAGAAGTCTAGAAGATGCTTTCTGAAGACAAGTGAGAAAACGAGAGTCACACCAAGCATTGCAGCTACCTACCAGCCTTTCTGGGCTGCTCTTTTCCTCAGGGCAGTGTAGAGGAATGTTTCACTCTCATCATTCCTTACGCATATCTTCTGGCTCTGGAGGACGGCCAGATTTTCATGCGTGTGCATGATTTTACGGCTGGATCCCACACAACCTACTTGCAAGAAGCCAGCAAAGAGCTTCCTTAGATACCCGCAGAGACCTGCAGTTCAACAGGGTCCCTAAGATGATCCATAAAATGCATTTCCCAGGAAGCCTTGATTTAGGCAGGCTGTTTTAACAAGACTTAAAGCACTAATCTGAACACATGCATGGGGGGTATGAGCTATGGTTTGACCCTCCTCATGTGCGCTCTTCAAAGACAGAGAGATGACCCACCTGATTCTGGCTCAGAGCATTGACCTGCAGAGTGGGACCTTGGTGTGGGTTGAAGGGAAGTTTACTAACATTTTGACCCTTTTAATTGGCATTATGCCTTCTCAGGCTTTATCGGTCAGCTTTGAAGTCTAACCAGCTCCCTGTGAGGAATTCATATTTGGCACGTTTGCATGAGACATAATGTGGTAACAGAGGTAGCTTTATATGTATGGTAATTTTTAGAGTTGAGTGACATTTTTCAAATGGATAAGTTCACTGAAAAATGCAGGAACCAATGGTATTTGTGAAAAAAATTAGAAAGTGTACAAATGTTTCGTTTTGATATGTCAAAAGAAATGGTTTGGAGATACATTTTGTTTCAACGTCACCAAAACAAAATATTTTGACTTTTTGTTTTGAAACAAGTTTTGTTGTTTAAAAACTGACCTAAATTTTAGGAAAGGATTTTTTAAACCAGCATTATGTAATAAAAAAGAGCATTTCTTTTCCTTTTGAAGAAAATGCTTGGGTTTACTCATTTTCTCCCTGTTTTTGGATTTGACAACAAAACTGAAAAATCCATATCCATCTACCTTTCTCACTGTTAATACTCATGTCGCATCTCCAGCTGCTAAAAGAAAGCAACGCTTTCATCCATCAACGCATCACTGCCATTACTCAACATCCCTGCTTTCGCTGTGCAAAAAGGGGGCTGCTAAAATGGAGTTTTGTCCGTGCCCAAAAGCATGGTGGCACCCCAGGTACGTGTGACCACGGGTGACTCGGTCGCCCTGGCACAGGACACGGACGTGCCTGTGTGCCCCACGGCCGCGGCTGCCTTCGAGCCCCACTGCACCTGGGCTTGCCCGCTACCAGATGCTCTGCCCTTATCAGGGCTTTATTTAGCCAAGCGGGTTAATGAATAACTCCTTGTTTCGCCAGCGAAATGAACCCTCGCTAGAGTCTTATCTCCTGATCACGCGCAGCGAGAGAGCAGAAGAACAAAGACGGATTTATCGTGTCCTCTGTTACTCACCGTCTGAAATGGCTGATAGGGCTCAGCAATGCGGCCACACCGCTTTTTAATGGCTAATTTATCTGCTTTCTGCTTCCCTTCCCAGCCATGAGTTTCGATTCCAAAAATAGCTTTAATCAAACAGTCGCTGTGGAGCCAGCTCTGCTTATGGCCAGCTTGGTTTCTGCTCCGGCTCTGGCGCTCTCAGACAACTGGTTTGCTGGGGTTTAAGCTCACCATTCTCGCCAGCAGTGCTCGCTGCAGAGCAGGGGCCCTCCGAAATCATTAGGCACGTTCTTGCGTTCAGGATGCTGCGGACAGTGAGCCCCCGTGCCCCGCGGAGCCGAAGGACCACGCGGACATCTCTTGGTGAGGAAGCTCTTCAGATGCTGCAGCTCCCTGAGGTGTTTGAAGCCACCCAAGCCCTTGGGGGTATCCTTACACACTGTAAAAGTCTGTTCATTAACAGCACATGAGTTTGGGCATTTAATATGCCCGCAGACAGGATAGTTCACCTCTGTGTGAGAAAGGGCCGTGAGCTGCCTGCAATACTCACACATCCCCACTACGGCGGTGTCTGAGCATCAGTGCAAACACCTCCCGTTGGATGCAGTGGAGCCAGGATTTCAGCCCATACTTCATCAACAGCTACTGACACACCTAGTCTTCAATCTCACTGCTTTCTGGGCCTTGGCTTCCTCATCTAATTTGATTAAAAGCTGTTCTGCCCAGGGTCTATCTGGACACTAGACATTATAACATTTTCATGATGGGGTAGCTGGCCCCTTTTGCCACAGAAGCACATCCCGTACTTTTTCCTTTTCTCCCTGCATCCCTTTGGGAGTTTGCGGCAAGACTCAGGATTGTGAGGAAATCCTAATAAAGAGCAATTTCCTATATGTTGTTCTCATGCCCTTCATGGCAAAAAAGCCTTCAGCTGTCTGTGTCTAGACTCTGCAGGAGAAAAGGGATGCTTTAGTAAGGGTGAGCAGGAAATCGAAATGCATTTCAGTGCCCTGCCCAGCCCTGTGGTTAGAAACTTCTGGTTCATTCACAGTGCACTGCTAGTGCCATTTACTTCTATTTTAGTTTATTCCCTTTTCCTCCTACCCCTGTTTCCTATAACAACCCCAAGCACAGATTGACGCTTGGTGGCTGGGATGGAGCAGTGACATATCTGCAGCGCAGGGCTTGGTGGCTAGCCACGGCGACTCAGAGCACATGTAGCTGCTTTAAAAAAATTTTTCTCCAGGACATCACAATTCAAAAATCATTTCCAGTTCTATTATTATTCTCAGCCCAGGGCAATCATACTGTGGTCTCCAGTGCAGCCAGCTCTAGCAGTCACTCCTGTTAAACATACTGAGTTTTCCTTCCAGTTTAGGGTTAACAAAAATTAAATTTGTGTGGTCAAATATAGGCAGAGATTTCATTCCCATGAGGCCATGTCTGCATTATTGAATCTAAGTCTTTTTCATGTGAAACAAAAATATACCAGTCATAGTTTTTTATAAAATAATATCCCACTGAATTATGTTTAAGGGAAAAAGGGTAAGTTGGGGCTTTCCGCTGTGATCACAGCAGCGAGGAATGAGTATTATCCAGGCTCCAGCAAGGGAAAGGGAAATAGATGCAGAAGATATGTACATGGCAGCATTGACGCTGCTCATAGCCGAGTCCGGATGGGTTTGGAGAATGGCATGCGCTGGATAAATTTTCAGAACTTTGCAAACGATGTTGGAGTGACCCTTCAATGCTCTATTTGTAAATATATAGTAATAAATTCCTCCACAGGTATTCTTTGTCCTTGTTACTTGTTTTCCATGAACATTGGAAAACATGTTTCCATGTTTTCCATCTGCTCCTATACAGGGATGCTAATGAAGAACAGGAGGTTTTTGATTCGATTCTTGGAAATTTTCACTTCCCCCTTCCCGCATCAGTCTCAGGATCATCCACTTGTGGATAATCCATAGATTTTAAAAAAGGAAGCAGAAAACACCAAATAACTCCTTCTTTCCCAAGACTTCTCCTGGTGCTAATCCATAATGTTGAGATACTAAACCGTGACTGCGTGTGCTGCCATGGGTAAGCCTGGTGGGGCTGAGCCAGGGCGAGTGGGAGCAGGGCTTAGCCCGTGGCATGGGCAAACCACCCTTGAAGGGCTATGTAGAGGAGGAAAACCTGGAAAAGCTGCTTTTAACACAGGAAGGTCTTTAAGAACAGGCAGAAAAACACCTGTCATCACACCCTGGATATGCCAATGCTGATGTGCTTATTGTGGCTACATTAATAATCATGATCAATGGTAGCAATAAGCAATAATAATTAATAACAAAATCATCATGAAATTAACAGTTTTGATTATTATTTCTGAACTTTTTAGATTTTTATCAAGAATTTCAGTGCTAGGTCTCCTGTTAGGCAAATCTGCTTTCACATTTGATGTTATAATAAGAAGTAGAAGTAGGGATTGCCAGTAGCCTGGTTCTACATTATCTCCCTTAAACATGAAGGTAGGTATCATTAAATATGCATCTATATGTATATAACCAATCATTTAAAATAACCTTCATGGCCTGCAGTAGGTAGGTAATAACTAAATAACTAATAACTAAAACATAGTTAGGTCAAAAATATTGTTGAATAGTTTTAAGTGTGACTCTCTTACTGGCTTTTGGTTACAAAGAAATAACTACATGAGGTTCCTAGGAGAGTTATGGCTATGGAGGGAGTGAGCTATCTGAAATACAAGTTTTCTGCCTTATCAGACTTCTTTTAAATGGCTTTTTTTCAAAATTACATGGAGTTTTGGAATTTCCCCTCCAAATTCTCTGTCTGCACTTTTGGCACTTGCTGTACCTATGCGGTTTCATCCCAGAAGGGTGCTGCAGACAAGTGTTGAATCTGCACAAATGTTTCCAAATCAAAACAGTCAAAGTGCTACTCTATATCCCTGGTTCTCTGATGTTTAGAAATAAACATTGGCAGTGCTTATTTAGGGCGTTTTGGAGCATTTCTGAGCGTGTCGGCAGCATACTCTCTCCCAAACTGATGGAGCTTGCAATTTTGTTTGGTGACTGAAAAGTGCAGGCTTGGAAACACTATTTTAAAAAAAGGAAAAAAGAGGAAACTGAAGTCCTGCATGGAACACCTGCAGCAGCCGTATACTTAAGCCATGGCACCTCGATGGTCCTTGGGGACAGCCGGGAGCAGAGCCTGGTGCCTGCCCGTACTGGTGCTGGATGTGGCACAGCATCACCCGGATCTTGGCCAGCAGACGAGTGTTGTTTCACACGTGCCCTCAGCTCTCTCCCTGTTTCTTTTCCCAGCGTTCCTGAATCTCCAGCCCCTTCCTTGCACATCTTATTGTCTCCTGCTTCCCTCACTGGAAGGTATTTTTCCCCACACTCCGCCTAATCCTATGTGTAAAAAAACCTTGATATTCTTGCTCTTTGATGGCATGTTTTGCTGTCACCCAGAGAACAAATTCTAATATCTAAATTTCCAAAATTATTTTGTTTAATCATTTTCTACTTCTTATCTTGCCTGTCTTGACTCCCTTCTTATAAGTCTTGATTTGCTACTTTTAAGATTTACTGCGACATACAAATTGTTTCTATTTGTATCTGCATGTGAAGTCAGTTGTGAGGCGTCTTGGGAAAATCTGCTTTAAAAACATAATATGAAAATAAACAACATCATGGAAAGCTAAGCTGTCTTATTGTCAATACATTTTCCACCTTATGAGGTTTTCTTTTTTTTTTTTTTTCTTTCTTAGCTGTGCATCATTTACATTATTGCCTTTTTCTGGGAATCACTCCAATGGCGGGACTAAAGGGCCATAATTTGATGGAATACAGTGACGGTGATGCCAGATAAAATGTGCACACACTGTTCCTTTCAGTTAATGTTACTGAGATAGCAGGATGCTGGAGAAAATGGATGACCTACTTTTATCCTCTGCATTAGGGATACGTTTTATAAGGTGGTAAGACTGTTTTGAAAATATATGCAAAATCCAAAGGGGGTTGTACCAGTATCAATCCCGTGACTTCCATTTATACTGGTGTAAGTAAAATCAGAATTACAGAATAAAGATAAGGGAAAAAGTACAAAAATTTTTGTGTCTGCAGTAAAGCTCCACCCTGCTATTCTTGGGAAACTTCATGTCCAACTCTGCTATGAAATGGCATTCAATCATCCTCAACTGCTTTTAATTATATTAGCAGTGTTATTGTAGCTGTTATCATCTAAGGATATGACTGAAGAAGTATTTATACAGAGAAGTAATATCATTTTTTGGACCAACTAATACACTGACAAGCTTTTTGGCATACAAGCCTGAAAAAGGGTTTGTGTGCCTGAAAACATATCTGCTTTTTTTTCCTAAACTATCAGTTTTTTCTAATAAAAGGTATTACATCTCCCTGTAGACTTTGTCTCATTTAATTATATTAGCGTTGAAAATAGGTGAACCAAATTGCATAAGATAATTTGTTTTGTCCCCAAACTGGGCTACTAGATCCAGCTGGAGCCCTCTGTTTCCAAACTGCTTGAAAAGAGCTAGAACATCAGGTTACAATTATTACCGTATGCGTATTAACTCATTTTAATGAAAAATATCAGAAAGAGCATAAAGCATCAGACTTTGGGCTTTGAAACAATCTTTGTCTTTCAGACATAGGGGTGAGGCTCACAAGGGTTGTGTCTACATGTACTTGTGCAGGGGCTACCCTTGCTGGAGGCGTGCAAAGTGACTGCTTTTGGTGCCAGCATTGGGTCTGGATGGGTCTCAGGTCTGATCCAGTGCGGCAGCTTCTGTATCTCCACCTTGCTGTATAATTGTTTTCATACTGACCCATTTCTCTGTCTGGAAGAAACCCAAAGCAGAAGCCCCAAAACACTTGAACTCATTGTATTTCAGCTCAACATGAGTGAGAAGCATCCAAAATCTTTAGCCAAAATAATTTCTTACCAAGTTTCCAGCCAAATTTGCAGGCTCAAGAGAGTCCATGAATCACAGATAAGCAGCCAGTCATTTGCTGCATAACTTTGCTTCTAATTACAAATGGGCAAACATAATATATGGAGTCATTAATTGGTCAAAAATAACACTGGGAATTCGATGTAATGGGATCAATGCTTAGATACAATGATGAGAAATGAAAGTATTCAGTGCATGGGCAAAATGTAAGCTGCTTGGCTAGCAAAAAGAAAACAATTTTTAATGCTTCCTTGTACCTTGACTACATAGTGTTTAACTTCATGTTTGACTTTAAACATTACAGAATGGCTTTGTTTTGGTCACATGCACAGTGGCCTCCTCTTAACATTTATTCCCCAGGAGTAAGGATTTTATTTAATGCAGAATTTGCAGACTGAAGGGATTAATCTTTTGTATGTCTTCTTCCTTGGAGAGTCTTTTTTTGGAAGGAATATATTTGTTTCATAGCTTTCTGAGTATATCTTTTGATATAAGTTCTTGCTCCCTTTCTCCCCTTCTCCCCAGCTTGTTTACTCAGGGAATAAAAACTTGACCTTGACTTTAAGGTCTTTGGTGTTTCAGACTGTACAGTCAGCAGAGAGTAAGGGGAAAAATCGATGTGAACCGTATTAGACAAGTAGAAGAGTAATGCGTAAGTGCTGGGAAGTCATCCTGGAAATGGAAACAACTGAGGTAATTCTTAAAGGAGAGCACATGCCGTTGATGCATCTCTTGTGGTTAAAACCCCACATCCCACCTTCTCCTTTCTGCACCCTTTTTCTCCCCAGCTGTCTAACACAACCCTAGGGCCAAAAGAAGATGGGGACATACCAGAGCCCTCCTGAGGTACCTACCTCAGCCAGGTGGGAGCTGGAATCAGGAGACAAAGCAGTGGCCCATGGCTTCACCTCCCTCCAACTCTGCCTCTGCAACTGCAACTCTGGATACTACAGGGGTCCTGTTAGCATCTCCAATAAAAAAATATATCAAAAGGATCAACAAGACAGGTGAGAAAGGGCAGCTCAGCAGATAAGAGACGAGACATTGTTAATGAGGATGTCAGCGATTGATAAGATTGCGTTTGTCACCAGTGGACTCACAAAGTACCCTGTCCGTACTGCAGTTTGGGAGAAATTCTGCTGTTTCCTTGCCATTTCTCAATTTATGGAGTGAAATTCTAGCTGAGCTGCCTCGGCATACTGTCGGGACATTGAGGTCAGGGAGGCAAAGTCAGACTTCATCTACCAGACATGCCTTTCCAGGAAGCTGTGCGGATCATTGCATTTAAATGCAAATCATGTTCGGTTCAATATATTTAAATACCAGTGAAATGTCCTCAGCAATAATAGCAGACTGTTAATACATATGTGTATGAAATTCTTAATTAATTAGATGACATTAGAGTACCAGTTGTGTTCTCAAAACAGCTCAAAAGTACTCTTTTAAAGGGAATTAATATTTAATAGGAAAAAAATGCAATAGCTTCCTGGAGTCTAAATTAAATGCATGTACCTTTATAGTTTTTACAAGTGTTTTACTCATAATTTAGTCTGCTAGGGAATCGCATCATAGGTATTTTCTACTACAGTGGGGGGTGCCCTGGGAAGTGCACAATCCATCAGGCTTTTCTTCAGAGCCTGATTCCCCTTCTTAAACAAGGAATTGCTGGAAGGCTTCAGGAAAAATGTCTGTCTTTCCCTTGAAAACAACCTGCTGGAGGAAGGAGGAGGGGTAAGGAGGAGGTGTAGCCCCAGGCGAGGAGCAGACATACCTCTCGGGCCTGGGTACCTCTTTGTAGGCAGGGGAGCCCATTCTGGCCCCCATCCCGCCATGGGTAGAGGCTCCATGTGAGCTGCAGGCAGCGCTGGGGGCCAGCAGCACACACGCATCTGAGATTTGTGCCCCGCGGCAGGAGCCAAGTGCCACATTTACCCCTTTCACAGGATTATCAGGTTAACGTTCCCACAGCTGGAACATTTGGGGTCACCTCCCAGATATTGCGAATGATAATTCTGACCAGCGAACGGCCCAGTGCAAAGAACCTCAGAGATAAATGCCCTGCATGTGAAAACAGATGATTTGTCATAGCAGTAATGGCCATTCCTCAAATAAATTAGACCCGCATATGTACATCCTTATTTGCGAATAATCCATACGTGTCATCAAATAATTTCCATTTTCCTTCTTATGCAGCGGAAAATTAAACAGAAGACAGCTAAAGTGAGCTTCAAGCTGAAGCCCTCTGAAAAAACCATGCTGTTGTGAAAAACATTGTTTAGGGTAACTTGAGAAGCCAGCTGGTAAAATTCAGTCACTTTTTCCAGGGCAGAAGAATTTATAGACCCTATCTTCAACACAAATAATCTCTATTAGATTCCCCTGCTTTTAAAATTGGGTTCCACTAACCTTTATTTATCATGCTTTCTCAGGACCACACAAATTAGACAAAAACAGCATGGTAGTCTCTTTTCTGTTTAAGCACATAAAGCAAGTGTGTACAATGTCTAGCATTAAAGAGTTTCAGCCATGTTTTTATTTCCATAACTGTTTCAGAGCCCCAGATATTACTGCTTAAAGCCACCCTCTATACCAGCAGGGCTTCTTCAGTACTACTGTGTTATAAATAACACTAATAGTAGTAATAATAGCGAGTAGTTCTTAAGTTATCTCATATCTTTCTTCAATTTTGTTCTTGCAACACCATGTCAGAACATTTTGTCTGAGCTGATGGGAAGAAGGGGTATTGATTTTCTCAAGATTGCTGGCTTTTTCTCATCCTATTTAGTGCCAAGGGCTGGTATAAATTGCGCCGGGAGCACGGCACAGCGCAGGCACAGCCAGGCTGCACCGTGCCGGGATTGGGGCTGCAGCAATGCCTGCTTGCTCAGACGGTTCTCAGCAGGGACCTTGCTTGAAATCTCAGTGTATTTTTAGTTGAGCTATGTGAGGGATAAAAGTAGGGCATCGGTGCTCAGCAGAACCATACAGACAGGTTTTGCATACGGAGCAAAACTGGAGACCGTGGTGGGGGTTGGGCTTTTTCTTCTTTTTCTTTCATTCTGCTGACTTCGCGCAAAAGTTGAACATCAGGTTTTACCCGGTGAACTTACATGAGTTTGTACAATAGATGTGTGTGAGAGAAAAACAGCCTGTTCAGAGCCGGAGAGGAGCAAGCAGTCCCACACGGGCCAGGTCTGCATTGCCCCCAGTGTTGGCAGGACCAATGGCCCCATCGGGGGAGAGGGACAGAGCCAGGACGGGAAGAGGTTTCGACAGCTTCCTCAAGATATCCTCTTAGTGTTCATGGCTGGGAAGCCAAGCAGGGAAATTGGGATCGCTCAAGGCGCTTCTCTCTAGCTTATTCTGTGGTTTGGAAAGCAATTTGAATGGAAAATGAAAAGAGTTTGAGGACAAATCAGAGAAGGAAAATGGGACCAATACAAGAGGAGTAGAAATTAAAGGAGTGGAGTCTGGGCTTGAAAAACTCCTCAGTATCAGCATTTCTCCCCACCAAAAGGAAGCATTTTATTTTCCCTGGAAGGAGACAAAATGAACAGCAGGGACTATTGTTGTGGCAAGAACACCTGGAGATGTGCTAGCTGCAGCGAGAGCTCGCTGGCAGGGATAGCAATGGCATAATTTGCAGCAACATCTGCAGTTGGCCCAGCAACCATCTCTCCTCATTAATTAGCAGAAGCAGTAGGTTTGCCAGACAGTCCCGTTGGCTTTTGCCTTATTACTGTACCCCTTAGCTAATGAGCCATCCTCTTCCTTTCCTGCTGAGTGAGGTATATCCAGTCTGATCACAGAACGGGCACAGAAATCCAATGTGCATCAAAGGGGGTGACAGTGCTTACCATCATTTTGTGTATATACCCTGTGGGTCATATTTACTACAACCACACGATTCAACAGCAGTGGGCTGTAGACCTATGGAGATAATAGCAGAGGTTCATCAATGACTCCCCTGCTTCTCCCTGTGCGTCTAATTTTATGCTGCAAGGCATGCAACCATGCATGTGTGATTCTGGCTTTTACTCTCTGAAATTATTTTGGATTATATGTAGTTTATTCACAATTCTGCTTTGGTCCTCCAAGCTGACAAACACGTCCTTTCACCTTGCCTCATTTTCTCTGCCTGAAAATAAGAACTGTGACACTGTCCTTCAGGAGTGATTTGATTTCCACCAGTGAGACAATATCATAACCTAGTTCTGCTGAATGTCCATTTCCACAGTGTAGTCCAGCTGCGCAAGAAAGCAACATGTGGATCGGTACACAGGGACTCCCAGGCGCCTTTGCCTGGCCATTACATGCCATCTCCATTGAGCACCGTCCTGGTGGTGAATTACTGCAGCAATGGAGAAATTAATACAAGGCAGAGGAAGGCAGCAACATTTAGCAAGTCTCTGGAAATCTCAGCTTTCTTTTCCAGGGTTGCACTTATGATCAAATGTCAACTCCTGGACACGGCTAAGGGACTGCAGGCTGTTACCTGGGGAGCTCCAGGTCTTGGTGCAAGAGAGCTTCTATCAAGTCGTGGCTGCCTAGCCCTGTTGGTCGTGCAGGCAGGATCCCGTTTGCCTGCATACAGTGCCGAGCCTCAGGCAGTCTTGCTCAAGTCATTTCATGCACAGTTTAATTCTTTCCGTAATGGGGAGGGGGACTTATTCCAAGAAAACCCGATCCAAAATGATCAAGGTGGCTTAATAACACAAGGCAAACGGCAGTGCTATGGCCCTGCTAGACAATAGCAAAACACATTCGGATACGCAGCTCAGACCTTGCTGCATTACACATGTAATTAGGTTGTTTCCATGGTAATGATCTAATTATGGTCTTCTTGGCTTTGTGTAATCACATTTGCTGCATTTTGGCAGAGCTGTTTTCCTTATTTTTGAACTGCAACACTTGGCAGGATGTTCTTTCTAAAGCCGAATAATAATTTTGCCTGATGGAAACCGACAAGTCTGTGAGCTTTTATTTAAAGCAGGGTTGAAGATACAAGACAAGACAAAACTATACATATATATATATCTCATATATATAATATATATGTATATATAAAGAAGGGGTTTTATCCCTGTAATTTCTATTCCTCCTTCCTTCCTACCTTTTTTTTGCAAGTGCTTAAAATAATGAATTGTAGCAGTGGCTCCCACGTGGGAGGGGAAACTCCAGAGACCTCTCTTCTGTTCCCGGGGTTAGTGACGGGCTGACCTTAGGGCATGAGATTTCACATCTCCCTGCCTTATTTTCCGTGTCTGGGGATAATGATACCGACTTCAGATGAGATGTATATACAAAATGTATATTATTTCTACTAAGCTATTTCAGCTCCTGGTAAGCATGATACCTTAGAGACAGCTGGTGAAATCCTGGCCCTGCAGAAGGCCAAGGGCAAAACTCTTATTGATTTCCACAGTGCTGCATTTTCCTGTGTGGCTGTTCAAACACCTTAGAAAATATCAGATACAAAAAGCCAAATCTAGCAGCCTTGACCAATATGGATTCTCCACCCTGCTGCCCCAGAGCTGAGCAAGCAAGGTGGTATTAGACTTTGGTGACACGTGCGGTATCTCTCTCAGCTGCCATGGCACTGCGGGAGAATCTGGCCACGGGATTTGTTGCTCAGAAGTGGGATACCCTTTACCAAGCCCACCGCTCCCTACAGCTCAGCTTATTCCCCTGTGTTATAGGGCGGGTTTAGGGAGGTGCAGAGTCCCAGGCTCAGCTAGAGCCAATGCTCATAAGGATTTATCTTGGTCCGCACTCTGTTTTGCAGGAGAGGTGCTTATTATAGCCTGTAATCTCTCCTAATGCAGCGCTCTCCTTGAAGTCAGCTGCAAGCTCTGGCTGTTAGTTATCACTTATAAAGATTCTTAAAGCTTTCTTGCAAAACAAAAGCTATATTTCTAGCTTGAGCAATAAGGGATCTGGGGAAAGATAGGAGATGAAAGGTCAAGCAAAAGGAGCTTGTGAAATCACACTGGAGCAGAACTGCAGGCTGTAGCCAGCCAGGAGCTTGTGTTGCAATTGACAAGGCTATTCATGGAAAGGTTTTTGATCAGAGTTGCCATGACAATAGGAAACACCTAAAAAAGATCTATGAAATGTTATATCGGCATCAAGCCAAGAAGTTAAGACAAATCCTACACTCTGGTTATTCCCATGAGTCAGTAGCTTTCATAGTAGTATTGCTAAAGGAAAGATTTGGTCCTCTGACTTTGAAGATTTGGGAAAACAGGTATGAAATGTAAATTACAACAGAAAAGATTTGTGCCGTAAAGAATTTGCTGCAGAAGGATGTTGGAAATCTTGCAAATACTGTTTACAGCTCTAGCTTAGTGTGCTGAATATACACACAAGACAACGGAGTCCTCTGATTTTGATCGACAGGTGGGTATGACTGCTTTCTGAATGAATACAGTATAACACCCACTCTGCACATCCTCTAGGGTCTAGGGATTGAAATTTCCATCTCTAAACCTTTACAGAGAGATTTCAAATCCAAAATAAGAGGCACTGAATTTCAAGGACCCAGCAAAAATAATTCACTTTTGAAAGCAGTGTTTTCTCAAGATGTCAGAGGTGAGAAGAAAACCTGGTGTTGCCATTTTTTTGAATGACTAATGATGTGAGGGTGGGGCTTTTTTCTTCATTTGATGCATCTCTGAGTGCAGGATCCCTGGAGCTTACAGCAAGGACCAGAGACTGTGTCCTCTGCTGGTTTGTTTTTGGTTTTTTTTTTCAGAACTGACCGTGCTGTTAGCCCAGAGAAAGTAAATTATGTTATTGAGCCATATGCTTTCACGTTATGTTCTGCAAAGAATAAAACTAACTGTGATTAGCTATTGCCACTTAAGTTTTAGCAGATTGACACCTCTCAAATGCCAAGATATACCCAAATAAGCCCACAACAAATGCCTGTGAATGGACAGGCAACTGCACAGCAGTCATGGTGAAAGTCAAATAACAGCAGTGGAGTGGGGTGGGATTTCAGGTCTGCTCTGTCACTGCTCCTAGTGAAGTGAACGATTTTTCTGAGGACCCTTCAGCACGTCACAGCTAACTGACTTCCACATCTTTCCTGCAGAGCAGGTAGGTATGAAAAGCGTACCTTGCTGGAACATCGTTCTCCATTGATATACAGCCACCTCCTGGATGGGATGATATAGCAGCTGGTAAACAGGGCCTAGTCTTAGTAAGACATTTGGTGCCTCAGGTACCCTTCCCCTTCTACTTCTTCTGTCTTTTCAGCCAGCCAGAGGGAGGAAGACGAGGGTGGCACTCAGCTGGAGGCCAGTGGCCCCAAGGTTGGGAGAGGAGAGCAAGCACTGGGGCTGGTGGGGACCAAGCTGCGGCAACCCTGCTTGCTCAAGCCTGGGGCTTCCCAGAAACGTCGTGCCGCCAGGTCCTCACTGAAAACCCTACAGAAAAGCCTCCGGCTGAGGGGCAGCCGAGCTCCACCAGCGAGTGCCTGGGGGTGAGCTGCCTGAAGGGAATTGGTTGGGTCCTCTCTGTATTTTGTCCATGCGGTATAGCAGTGTACCCCAGGATACACAACATAACCATCTGCTTCTCTTCCTGTCTCCTCCCTAAGAGCTCAACAGCAGAAGGGACAGGCTTGTCTCCAGAGAGAATAATGGTATGTTAATGAGCCCTGTTCACTGAAACTGCTGGTTCTTGTACTTTGGCTCTGGTTGTGGTATTGGAGAACATGGAACAGCATATTTTACCGTGCAGGCTGCATAGATGCCCCTGCTGTGCAAAGCCTTGCGTGAAAACCGCAGTAATCACCTTCTCTTGCCTTCAAGGTATTGCACGTTTGTAGGACTAAAATCAGAGCTGAGGAGCCTGTCCTCCTTTCCACAAGTCTGCGAATTTCATTAATGCCACCAAGGGTTTTACTTGTGCCTGCAGAAGAGACCAGACCCCCCAATTTATTCTGCCCTTGTTTCCTTCTTTCGTAACCCAGATATTTGCATAATACAGAGCAGCAATGCCAAGTGCCGGGTGCCTCTGTTCCTGCTGCACAGGCTCCATATGCTGCCTATCTGTGTCAATCCCAGGGAGCTCTGCAGTTGCAGGAGGACAATTTTCAAACTGTATGCGTGTAAATTAGAGCTGACACTCTGCAGCTTTAATTCACGGACTGAACTTGACCCTTGCTCACACCCTACCCATCGGATAACCTTAACACCACAATCAATACAGCTAGATAATTACAACTAGTAGGAAAGCTAAGTGTATGTTTCCAGGTTTTTTCATCAAAACAAAGTCCTAGTAATATGTTCCTGCCAAGGCTTACACAGTTCTCCTTTATTACACTGGGAGCTCACACAAGCCTAATACTGTGTAATACTTTTTACATGAACACTTGCAGCCAGAAATTCCCTCTCATCTAAATCTAGCTCATCTATCTTGGTATGAATCTCTAATTCTGCATATGTAGAGGGGAAAATGTCCCTCTGTTTCCCTGTTGATCTAGTGCCAAATCCACTGACGTCAACAGCCAGAATAAGAATGATTGAGAAAAATGAAAAACAGGTCCATGAAACTTCAGAGATTTCACCTTTGGGTTTCACTAGCTAAAGCTGGTTGATATAATTTCCCACTTTCTCCTGGTTACCACAGATCTTGTTTCTTAAACATATGTTGCCCTTTTGCTCTTTACATATGTGCTTTGCTAATGGTTGAGAGAAGCTTGTCCTTTGTAGACATTACCTTAGGAAGAGATCCTGGCAAGCAGAAAGCCATTTCACACGGCCCTAGGAAGGACAAGTCAACTTAGAGACATTCTGTGTCAGGTGGAGCACCGAGGAGGACACTGTTTCTGACCACAAAACATTGACTCCCAAGCCAAAAGGGTATGGGACCACTCAATGCATGGTGTCCAGAGAAACATGAGCATTTTTCCCATTTTCACTTTAAATTATACAGAATCAACGAGGTCCACAAGGCATGGGTCAGGGTACCTCGATCAGGACCTAAGCAACATCTCAGTGATAGATAAATCTCACCTCTGCTCACTGGAGCAACACGAGTAGGTGAACCCTCTTCCTCTGAAGTGTAATGTCCAGCCCTGACTTCTAGGACATCTGGAGTTAAACAGCAGTAGTAACCCTGCAGTGGCAAGGAAGCAAAATAACTGCAATCATTAATTGCACTGCTATAAATTCTCTGGTATGAGAAACTTTCATCTGTGCACACAGTTGTGAAGAAGACGCCATGAACATAGGCTGTAGTACACATACACGCACACACAGAGCATATGTACACACAGAGAGATCAATAGATTGCATATGGTGCACATGGCATAATTCATGACTTTTCTTGAAGGCTGTCACAAATCTGAGATGTATTGGGTGAGAAAAGTACTGGGGTAGTCTTTTAATTAGTCCACAGCTCAGCTGCGTTGCAAAATTTACTCTCTGACATTGCATCCAAAATTTATAACCTTTTAAATCAAAGGAACATCTCAGACTGAGTTTTTGCTAATCTGAGGTGTTAATGATAAAAGCACAAGCCTGAAAAAGGGACATGTTAGACAATTATTCACAATATTCAGAACTGTTTCTCAGGCCAATGTGTACCCTATAAAAATTAATCTGGAAAATATATGGGGCTCCCAGTCGTCTCGTTCATATCTCTGTATTATCTGCTTGGTGCTGCTGGAGGTCGTGTGATGGGAAAGCGGCACTTTGCCCATCTGTGGTGAATGCTTCCCAGGACTGCTTGCTAAATGAGCAGGGTATGGATGCTATAGGGCCTTCAGCTCAAGCACATCCATACTGGAGAGGAACATGTCTTGGTGAACACACCCAGGGCTTGGCAGCCTTAGTAAGCCCCAGACCTAGACCCTAGGAGAACAGGTATGGTACTGGCTTGAGAGGATTTGGGGTGATGTAGTCAATGACTGTGGCTCTTGGCCAAATGGATATTTTGTTTCAGTAAGACACACACTACAGTATTCTGGCTTCTTAGCAGCTGTTGCCAGATGCGACCTACCATTTGCTAGGATAGGAAGAAGAAAGACATTATCTCCAAAGCTGCTTTGAAGAGATACTGAGTGCTTTCTGTAGAAACAACTGTTCTCTGAAAAAGTTTATGTCGTGCAGTTGTTCCTTACTGCAGGGCAGTTATACTGTACTGCTTTTTCATATATCAAAATGCTACTGAAGTTGATGGCAAAAGCATAGCCAGCCAATCTTGCATCACTGTCAGGATCACGGGCCATCACGGGGGTGGTATAACAAGTGTCGCTGCTACCTGAAAAGTAATTTATGCAAAAAGAGAGCCAATATGGGATTGACTGGCAGGCAGTTGTTAGAAAACATTTATAAAAATTTAACCTTCCTTCATCCCCCAAATCAATTTGTTTTCAGTTATTTTGAAAAGTTTATTTTCAGTTTTGTCCAATTACAGGCTCTCTTGCAATGAGCTTTCCTTTCAAGCCACACGGTTCTTTCATATTGAAATTTCTCATTTGGAAAATGTCTAAAGGCACATTTCAATCATTGAAAACCCTTTTCCTTCAAAAATATTGAAAAATATTGCTTAAAGCAGCCACTAAATGTTTCAGTGTCTGCTATTCAGTGATTTCTAAGCACAACTGTTGAAAGAGTCGTAACTCCCACTACAGTGAATTAACCTGGAAAATCCTTTGCTCTTTAGGGCAGGGCCCAGGATAAGTGTCCAAAGAGAAAGGCATGAACATAAGAGACTGACTTTTGACACTGGGTATGCTCTTTTTTGCATTTATTACAGCTGTATCCATACTGTAAACAGTAGATTAGAGTTTCCCAAATTAAATACACCCCAAATAGTTTACAGGGTCTAAGTGGCCACTATGTTTGGTTTGTTCATTTGCGTTTTAATCAGCCCCAGATGAAAAGGCTATTCCCCACTGTGTCGAGGGATTTGAGGCAACTGCACTGCAGATTGTGGCCACTGTGGGTGAATACGGTTTTGTTTGCAAAAAGTAGTGGAACTCCCTTGTTACATTTGGTGATGGCTTTTCTTTGTCGTTAAAAGACTTTTCAATATCACCAAAGAAAAGGAAAAGAAAGATGTTTGGTGGATACTTTTCCATATTTCCAGGAACCCTTTCCATTTTCAGAAAACAGTCGTAAGAAAAACACCTACAATGCTTTGATGTTTCAAGGTGCTGGCTGCAAAGGTTGTATTGGCCCTGCTCCTGCAGGTCTGTATGTTCTGGGAAACACCAGCTGCCTCCAGGGCATCTCAGCCTGCCCTGCCTGAAGGCGATGGAGCAGGAGGCGGTCGTAGGCTCCCAAGAGCCCAGCCCATCCAGAAACCGGACCTGCATTCCCTGACACACCCCTACCTGGGAAGGATTTTGCATCTGTGAGGAGGGACCAGCACCGGTGTGAGGTTTGGATGCTGTTGGCTGTGGGTAAAAGCCCTGCAGCAGTGGAGAGCCTGGGGGAAGCCCATTAGTTAAGAGCTGATGCACCCGATGCCGTTATCACTAATGCCTTCGGCGCAGGACAGGGCTGCAATCAATTTCATAATAAATCAACCCCATTTTCTAATATGAACCAATTTATCTGCCAGGCTGACTTGCCAAACACTATTAGAGGCTGAGGTCAAACTGAAAAAGACATATCACGTTTTCAGCTTCTCCTCCTAACTTCGCATCTCGGAGGCACACTCCGCAGTCACCGGTTTGCAGCTCTTTACCCTCCCTGGAGACTTCTCCTTCAGGAGACTTTCATTTACAGATGATGCAGACACAGCAGGAATTATATATTTAATGACAGCCACTAACACGACAGCTTTAAGTCTGAAAATAGCACCTGTCTTTTGTCACCACTGTACAGTATTTATGGAGACTGGATAAAAAGATTATTTGAAAGGCTTGATTTGCAGCAGAACCAAGAAAATCCAGGTTTACTATGACCAAGCCTATGTTATGATTTTTATCTGTGCTCATTTAGGCTACAGTTCTGGTGAAGACACCCAACTTAAAGAATTAGCTATGGTAAACAAGATAGGAGAGAGATTTGAGATTGTTATTTATAGAAGGAATCACGCAGAGATGACTATAAAAATGATTAATACATATCAAATACAGATAGCATTAGTCTAGGGATACACAGAAGAAACAAAGGAATCTCTGCCTTGAATGGTCATTGTACAGCACAGGCTTGTGAAAAATTCACGTATACGTGAGCGAGGAGCTGGGAGCTGCTGGCAGCTGGGAGCCTTGGACTGCACCAGATGAAAACACGCCGATGTTTAACTATTCATCTGATGTTACAGAGCAGCACAGTCAGCCATTACCATTACGAGCAGAGAATATTGATTATCCCATTCAGAAGAGTTAAGGTGTTGCTGAAAGCAAGAATAATAATAATAATTGCATCAGCAGTTAGCATCCTCGGTGGGTATGCACGTGAGCCTGCATGTAAAAAAAAGGGTGAGAGGTATCTTCTAGGGGAGGAGCTGTGAAAGATGGAATAAATGGGCTTAGCCTAAAGAAAAAATTGGGGACGGGATAATGTAACCAAAATTGCAGGACAAAAAGGCATAGAGTTAATTTGCAGCAAGGCAGATACAAATCAGATACAAGTCAGGTGTGAGGAATAAATTCTCGAACAACACAACGACTACCATGGCAGCAACACAAATGCCATCAGCACCCAGTCTGAATCCAATGGCATCCCTGGCAGCAGCGACACTTGCTCAGCTTTTTCCATACTCGTCTCCTTATAACTCCATACTTGCACCACTATTTCCATTAAAGTAACTCCAGATTGCAGTAGGTGCATAAGGAAGGGCTTCACAATTTACAATGATGCCAACAAACCAGTGGGAACAATTTTTTTATCAAAAAAAAAGGATCACAAGGGCTAGTACTTCTTAAAGAGAAGACAGTCAACGCATTGCAAATGCAAATCTGGGTGAAGCATAGCTGAACAAGAAGGCTATTCAGTAGAAGTTTCAGTGACATGGGTAGTTACTGGAGATGCTGCAGAAGGTGGCTGGTTCAACTCTTCCTTGCAAAGGGAATTCCCTCTGGTGCATTTATTTGAAATCTTTTGATTTTGCACTTACAGCACTTACCTACTGGAAAACAACTCAAAGCATTAACAAGCCCAAAGTATTTTTATTCCTGGTATCTCACTTGAAACAAATATCCCTTAATATTCTTCCCTAATGCTACTTTTTTTTATATTTTCCAGGCAGAAAAGAAATGGTCAAATCTGCAGTAAAGAAGATTACTTATGATGGGCTTTTAAGAAATTATGCACACAAAGGCATAAAAGGAAGGATGTACTCTCTTAACCTTTCCCTTCCAAAGAAGCTGACCTTTTTCTATCCTAGCTTGTATTTAGCTGATGTAAATCTTCAGATGCAAATATGATTTGATACAAAGCCTGCTGGACTCAGTGGAATGGTTTCCACTGGCATTCACCAGCACTGAGCCAAGTCCATACTGCTAATGAAATTTCTTAGATAGTAATAATAAACAACATTATGAGTGGTGTCACCTTTTTTATAAATCCAGGGACATTAATATTAAATTTGGCACTACCTTAGAATTCCTGAAACTTTGGTCCAGAGGGCTTTCCATACTTAGCCATGATGCTAACTACGATGAGAAGAAAGCAGCAGGAAAGTGGGCAAAATGCTGAAAGTCTATTACCCACATTTTGAATGCAAGCACAATGAAAGGAATAGGTTCCATGGAGCAACCACAAATGACTTCGCCATGGTCTCGCAGATCATAAGTGGTTTGTGTTGATGACTTAGGTATCAACAGCCAAGAAGATGCAATATTATTATTCAGAAATTTGACCCATGTGATTTTTGCATAATGTTAAAACTGAAAAATTGAAGAAAAAATATTTTGGGTTGTCATGAAGTTTTTTTTTTCTCCAAAAAAAACCCCAAAGCTCTAAAAGTTAATATTCAGTTGACTAATATCTGTTTAATCCCATCTTCAGACTAACCTTTTGAAGGAATTAAAAATGGAAATTTTTAAACCAACTACCTTAAACTACTGCACAAAAGAGTGAAATTTTCATGTCTGAATGCCCAAACCGATCATTTAAACTTTAGAAGCTAAATTTCATACATAGTTTCTGTTCGGTCAAATCGCATTTTCTGGGGACTTTCTCCTTTTCATCAAAATGTAAGATGGGCAGTGGATTTATGCACTACAACATAGTAGCTGTGGCTCTGTGTCAGCAGAGCAGGACAGGAGGCACAGAGGATGCAAACAAAGGCATGCCTGGTGGCTGGGGATGTCATCTAACTTTCTGAGCTGTGTCCCTGAGCAGAGAGGCTGGTTTCACCACTGGAGCCTTCAGCTGCATTCGCCCCATCTCAGCCTGGCACGAGTGCAGGGGTTGGGGCACCCATCACACAGCTGGATGGCCACAGTGACCCACTGTCCCACTGACTTCCACATGATCCTTGTTTGGAAAATCGCTCTTTATGAATAAGCGCATTAGGAAACTCTGCAATAACAGTAAAATACTTGCTATGAAGCGAGTTGTAATTTCTTTCCTGATATAAAGCTACCTGTAGAAGATGATCCCACAGCCACTTATATTAAACTGTCAGTGAGCACATCCCTTAAAAGCTTTTTATTCTGTTTTTAATATATGGCATTTGACAAGGAAGAGAATTGAATATCACTGGTGCTGATTCCAGTGCAGCTCAGCTGATTTGCTCTGGCCGAGCGCTGGGCCAAGTGCCCGACAGCCCAAGCCGTATATCCTGTTTTTTCATTAACAGATATTGTCACTCCACCACCTCAGCGCACTGTTTTTATCCAGCTACTGAGCTCTGGAAACCATTAGGTGTCTTTCTCCATTAGGCATTAAGAAGACGTACACGTATTCGAGCAAGAAGTTTTCTTGGTTGCATGACATTTCCTCTCCTTTTTCCCCAAACGTTCTTGTTTATCCCACAGTGGTTTAGATACTTTGGGGTGTACGATGTACCAGGAGTGCCTGTGGTCCTTCTGGTCACGGCAGCTGGGAAGGACACGATCCCAGCAAGGACCACATTCCACTCTCACCCAGAGCAGTGAGCAGCCCATGACCCCTTGGGGTCCATCAACTGCTTTGGGGACATTTGTGAAAGACAACTAAGAAAGAAATCCTGCTACAGTTGGCTTCAATTTACTGCAACTGTAGCTGCATCTCCACTGGAAATTGGTGTCTGCAATCAATAAAAATCAGAACCCAGCATCACCTTTAAATTTAAGGAGAAAAAAGCCCAAACCTTGTGATACTCCAGACATGAGCCTTTGAGCAGCTGCTGACAAATCATGACTTTTGCAGGGGAAAACATCTGCACGTTCCTAAGAGCTTCCAAGGGCAAACCAGCAGCATCTCCCTGGGGTCCTAGACCTTCGCTGCTATATGATCACTGCCGCATCAGATGCTTCAATGTCATAGCGTCAGCTCATTACTAAGGGGAAATAGCTTCCCTTGATTAGTATTACTTTGTGCTCAGTAGATATTTAAGGAAGCAATTTCTGAGTGTTGTCTTCTGTGGTATGTACTAGGACACCCAAAGGCTTCTGCCCGCAGATGCATGCCTGTGGTCAGACACAGATGTGGTGTGGGACAGTGAATCTCCACCGTGTCTCCTGAACTCGGTCCAGCACTCCAGGAGCAAACACCCACGTTTAATTTCAGTGCAATCAAGCGATGGCAGGAGACGAGCAAGGAAATCCTCCTGCACTGGGCAGCCAGGGAAGGCAAAGGAGGTCACCTTGGGCTGTTCGCTGAGGAAAGGACACGTCAAAGCTCCCCTCCTGCAGCTATACCCACCTGCCATGGTGTACTGGACACAATCACCTGTACGCTAAGGGAGGGTTGTTGGAGATGCAAGCTTCAAATAATTTAGTAGGACAGTGTATTGGGGCCTCCCCTTGCATCCCTTCATTTGGTGTCAGGGGAGGCTGAGCCTGGGCTGGTTTTATTTATAAACCCGCAGTGAGTAATGACAGTGTTGCAATCAGCTCCCTGTGCTAAATGTGGCTTTGGCAGATACTCTCAAGCTTCAATAAATCCCGTTTGGTTAGGGAAGGAGACCGTCTTGGACCGTCTGCCACCCCATTTGCTCTGGCCAGTCTCAGCACATGGCAGTGCCCGCTGTCCCCAAAGGCTTTTGGCAGGGCTGTATCACAGGCAGCAATGCTGAGAGAAAGGCAGGAGAAAGCTAGAAACAAAATTATCATGCAAAGAGCAGCTCAGAAAATAGGAGGTCAATCCCTGCTAAAGCCATCTGACTTTTATTCTCTTTCATTCTCATTTATGGCCCAGGAGGGCCAGGCTGGTTGCTGCTCGCAGCTTTGTGTATCTCGTTCGGCTGGTGCACCCGGGTCAGCGCTTGCTGGGCTGCCTGGGCTGGACATGGCCTTCAGAAAACAGTGGTCTCCAGAAAGCAGGCAGAGATGTTGCGAAATACAGAGAGGAAACCTGAGAGAAGCAACAAGGTTGGGCTGAGAGACCTGGAAAATGTGCAAGGTCCCAAAGACAGCAGTGAAACCATCGTTCCCATGGTGCATATTTGAGCCTCTGCCAGGGGAAAACTTCTGAAGTTAAGCTACACAAATGGAGGCATTTTTCTGCCACAAAGAAGTTCTCTTTTGGGTCTGGGTAACCTAATCCACTTGCAGTGCCAATGGCAGCTCCTGGAAATGGAAGGGGAGGGAGGCAGGGAAGAGCGCCAGGGATGCAGAGGTGTTCCACACAGCAAGTCACATTGCTACCCCACTTAGGCTCCTTTCAATAGAGGCACAAGGGCTACCAGTGCAGATGGACCTCGTGGGATGCTCACGTGGACTTTTTAGGAGCCTTTTGGGGCTTCTTTGAGAGTGCCAACTCCCAGCGTATGTCGCGGTTTAACCCCAGCCAGCAACTAAGCACCACGCAGCTGCTCACTCACTCCCCCCACCCTCAGTGGGATGGGGGAGGGAATCGGGGAAAAAAAAGTAAAACTTGTGGGTTGAGATAAGAACAATTTAATAGAACAGAAAAGAAGAAACTAATAATGATAATAGTAACAATAATGAAATGACAGTAGTAATAATAAAAGGATTGGAATATGCAAGTGATGCACAATGCAATTGCTCACCACCCCCCGACCGATGCCCAGTTAGTCCTTGAGTGGCGATCCCCCCACCCCCACTCCCCCCAGTTTATATACTAGATGTGACATCACATGGTATGGAATACCCCTTTGGCCAGTCTGGGTCAGCTGCCCTGGCTGTGTCCCCTCCCAACTTCTTGTGCCCCTCCAGCCTTCTTGCTGGCTGGGCACGAGAAGCTGAAAAATCCTTGACTTCAGACTAAACATTACTTAGCAACAACCAAAAACATCAGTGTGTTATCGACATTCTTCTCATACCTAACTCAAAAACATAGCGCTGTACCAGCTACTAGGAAGACAATTAACTCTATCCCAGCTGAAACCAGGACAGTGTATAAGAAATTGCATTTTCTCCCTGCAAGTCTCTCTAAAGAGCTGATGCTGTCTCTCTGTGACTCAGTTCCTGCTGCAGGTCATGGGCAAATGTCTTATCTCCCAGGTGTGCTATAAGAATAAATACATTAAAAATTACAAGATACCCCAAAACAGAGTCATTTGTGTCAGGTGCATCCTACACATAGGAGGAAAAAAGTCTCTAAAGCAAAACTCAGTATATTTGCAGATTCTCATGAGCCCAGTATCTGAATGCCACACAGTAGATCACCAGCTCACTCATTTCTGCAATAGTAGGCAATGCCAGCATCTCTGTGCTGACTGCTCTTCTTTTATAGTGAGTGGCCTCAACCTTTGGGGATTCTCAGCAGATTTGGGAGTTGACAATGATGCCCCAGGTGCTGCAGGTTGTTCTTGTAGCACCACAGTGCTCCCACCTCTTGGACCTGGTGGTGGGCTGCCCACACTCACTGGCACGGGGTGCTCCCAGCACCTTAGATGCCGACTGCTCCTGGAAAACCACCTCTGGTGGCCAACAGAGACAAGCCCAGGCTGCCCCTGGGCATTGGGGAGCCATGAGAGACTTGGAGATCTATATGTGCCTCCCATTCCTGGTGACAAATCTAGTTCAAAGTCAGTACAGCAGCACACTTATGTTAGACGCGTCGTATTTTGTAGCATTATTTCATTATTTCCTGAGTACCCAGTAGAGGTAAAATCAAGAAGAATTTTCCCATCTTTACAATTTTCCCTGCCCATACATTAATTAGCAATGGAAATATATTAATTCTTTCATCAGCAAAAAGGTGGCATCTGTCCTTCCCAATATTTGTTGGCTTCCAACCTCACCCTGACGTTCCTATTCTCTTACTGCTCTCTCTTGAAAACACCGCATTTTTCAACAGCTTTCTAAGGTAGGCAAGAAAACATTGAACTTCCTACAGACTGTGTGGTTTCCAGACTAAATGCTTATCCTCCTCTGTTCTGAGTCTGAAATGAAGCCTGAGACAAAGCATAATGCTCAGGCGCCTGCCTGGGAACGATGGGGAAGTGGGGCCAGGGCAGAGCATCTCTCATTGCTGAACTGACAGGCTACCAGCAGCCCCACCGGGAAATGATTGATTAGTTTTGCCTTTGCCATCTGTTAATTAGCTAAGGGAATGGGTTTGCAGATTCAGAGAGCTGCCCGAAGGGAGGAAAGCAGGCGAAGACGTTGGTACCCTCAGGTCAGTACTGGCAACATACGGCAGCATTTAAAGCTCTTGGCGATGCAGCCATCGCAAGGACCAGCTCATGGGTCACATTTTCTCCAGCCAGGAGCCACTTGCTGCCCGTGCCCTGCCGCCTTCATGCGGAGAAAAGGGAGGAAGGAAGAGAGGCTGCCCCAGTGCTTGAGTGACTTTAAAATTAAAATTACCGAATTCATAAACGCCTACATGTTTACATTGCTATTGGCAGAGTAGAGGACCACAGGATCACCCAGGGGTTGAAATCCAGCCCTTGGCTGCACCCAGGCCTTAATATCCACTGAACGGCATGGGCAAGTGAAGGGCAGGGTTTGGTGCCAGGACTGGAGATAATTTCATGTGTTATGTCCACTTGATTGCCTACTTAGAAATTATAAAAATGTACTGTATTTTAAAACTGCAGTCATAAGACAGCAGTTTCCATCTGAATGATAATGAAACACATTCCAAGGTTATGCCAGGACTTCGCTGGTGCTATTAGAGATCAGTTTAAAGCTACAGAAGAAAAAATATATTGCACTAATAAGTGTTCCTCATTTATAAGTTCCCCTTCAGGAGTAATTAAATGTGACTTTTTTTTTTCCTTTACATGGCTGATTTGTGGGATAGCTGTCATGTTTTTGTCGGAGGCTCGAAAAAGAGAACTTGAAGATCTGAGATATTTAAAGAGAGTAACAACACACCCTGGGGAGAATTCCCACCTGGCCACGGCAGGAGCTCCCGCTCGGGAAACATGCTGCCAGGTCTATGAGCAAGGGCTCAAGGGTGAGTTTCAGTGTACCACAGAGAAACAGTGCATGGGCCTGACCCTGCACCCTCTTCCTCATGGAGCTCAGGGGCTCCTTTGTCTCTCGTGTCTGTACCTCCCATGAAAATGCTTCCAGAAATGGGGAGTACAACCTTTTGGGATCTTGGGAAGTTTCTGAATTGTTGGGAGGCAACACCCCGTGCTCTTGTGTGGCTGTGCAGATGAACCCAGCTGTGCACCCAGGGGATGCACCGGGAATGGACCTGAGGGTGCACCCCAGAAAGCACCAGGGATGCACCCAGGAATGCACTGGGGTTGCACCCAGGGGATGCAGCCACCAGGCATCCCGCCTCTCTTTTTACATTGGTTGGACAGATACCTTTTAATCTGACAACGTGGAGTCCTACATAGACATTAAGCATCAGTAAGGGTGGTTTTTCAAATGTGAAAAATTACAAAACAACTGCATGAAACCCATCATAATTACACCTTTGTGGCTCAGCAAACTACGTCCAGCCTCTCCAACTCCCCAACAGCCATTCCCCATCAGTGAAGGTTATATGTGCTAGCGAGGGAAGAGTCAGCAGCAGCAGTAAGCGATTGCCACCAACTGCTCCATCCAGATCAGGAGGTGAGCGACTGCTGCTCCAGACATCTGTGCTGGAAGTTCAGTAAGAACTGGGAGAACAGCCCAGGACTGGGGGCCTGAAACTGTGGGTCTCCTCTGCAGAGGAACAACTACAGATTTGACCTCCTGGCTGCTGGCATGGGTAGGCAGGAGATGGAGGGACCAGACGGGGCTCACGAGCATTTTATGCCACTGAGGCCAAAGGAATTAGTATGGGGGCTGGGAAGGAAAAGCTTGATTCTGGCTTTTGCAGACATCTATCCACACAATTAAAGTCAGGGGCTTATCACAGTTGGGGTTTTTTTCTGTTTGTTTGTTTGTTTTCTTAACGGCTTGGCTTTGGGGACTAGATGGCTGCATTTGAGCCCCACGAGCTGCTGATTTTGCAATCTTCTTTCTCTGGTGCGTTTTGTTTTTATTTCCAGGCATGTGTTATTTCAATTTTTGTTTATATCTCCTGTATCAATCAGTGAAACAGTCTCAAGAAACAAGGCCAGGCCAATGAGAAACATGCAGGTTTTGTTTGGACTGAGATACAGCATTCCTGAAAATTGGCTGCACCTCAGAAAGACTCTGCGAATAATGGTATTTACTGCTCTCCACCTTGCAAACAGAGCTGAAACCCAGGCTTTTCCCACCGGTGGCTGTTAGACTTGATGGGGAGGGTAGAGGTGATTAACCCCTGGCTTGCCTCACTTTACTAGCTCTTTAGATGGTAAAAAAATTCCTTTTCTGGGCCAAGCCTGAGAATGGACTTGGGTGACCGGCCACCCTTTTACTCTCTTTCATTCATGCTGAGGGCTGCTGCTCGGTACCCTGCTAACAGGATAGGAGCATCCGCGGATGAAACCAGGTCTTTGCTGTGAACAGATCTGTGTACATCTCTTTCTCCCCCTCTCCCTCCCTACCATGGGAAAAAAAATACAGTCTGCTCAGTCTCATTTCCCTGTGCCCCACACAAGCAATGGGATCAGACCGCCTGCATGTTAGCTGCTCAGCCCCAGCATGAGAATCCTGAACTGACGGTCAGCACCAGGACGGAGGGGCTTCCAAGTCTGGAAGATGGGCTTGGTACCCTCAGGTGTGCTTGGCTGCTGCTGAAGAGCACAGAGTCAATTTTCCACGTGCTCGGCTCCAAGCAGAGCCATTCATGGTGGTGGGGCTGGTAACCAACCTCTGTGCTCAGCAGCTTCTGCAAAAGTTCTCCCCGGCTGCCGAGGCAGGGATCTGATTTGCAGGCAGCAAGAGGGAGAGACAGGGAGCAGGATCACTGCCACCCATGCTCACGGAGCGGGAGGGGACCCAAGCTGTAATTTTGGGGGGCTTGGGATTTTCATCTCCTTGAATTAAAACAAGAGATCTTCCAAAAACCAAAGATGGTGAGAGGGAAAAGAGTGCCAGTCTGCAATTGCTGGAGAGGTCAAAGGAATGGGTTTCCTAACAGGAATGTGACAGCTCAAGGGTTTACAACTGAAAGCTTAAGGACACATGCACATTGGTGTTTGAGATGGATGTAAAAGGACATAAATACCAGTTAAAATGTACTCTAAGAAAAAAAACCACGCATACTCAAATCATTACAATTCAAACAAAGCAATCGTCAATTCCCCGGCAATTTACATTTAAATGCATAATGTAATTCTTATGCTAAATTATCTATTTCCAGTGTAGTCCTTACTCAGAGCGTATGCGAGGGGGGAGGAGAGGCAGGCTATAGCTTAACTTGTGGATAGCCACTAGTGTGGGAGAGCTATACTGTACGGTCAAGCTGAGTGACCTGTATTTCGGGTTTCCCTCAAACAAACAGGGACAGTCACACTTTCAGCAGAGAAACCCAGAAACATTTTCACCTCCAAAGCCGAGAGGAGATGGGCAGATCTGGAAAAAGAGGGCCAAGATCTAAATGTTCAGGGGTACCAGGACATCTAGTAATACAACATTTTTAGACACTAGCAGGCCTCATCAGATAGAAAGGACTTCTCCTATTCCATCCTCAAAACCAACCTCTCTCCCAGAACTCTGCTTATTGCAACATATTTCTGCTAACAAGATAAGACTTGCAGTAACATCAGCCCTGCCTACACGTCATCCACTGCCTGCTTCCCATCTGTTAGTCTTGATATTTCCTTAATCTCTTTCTCTCACACAGCTCCATGAATAGTTCCCCTCCATAGCACAGGGAGTGAAACTGGAGAATGCAATGTTGCTCTCTGGGAAAGGCATAGAGTGGTTTGAAACAAGAAGCTTAAAGGCCCAGGCAGGATGGCTGTTCCCCAAGACAGCAAAGAGAAATGCAATGAGAAAATGGAGGGAGAGTTGAATTTGAAGTGTCTGTTCTTTAATTATAAATGTTCTTCCTCCAAACAGCTTTTCTTAACAGCTGGTCATCAATTACACAGAGTTACTGAGGTTTTCAGACAGGAGATCAATAAATTGGATTTTTTTTCTTGGCCAGGAGAAGCCATTACATAATGGCTGTGTTTCTTCCCTCTGCTTGCCGAGCTATCAGAAACTGGCAAGCGTTCAAGACAGTAAGACTATTCTTAGACAAGGGGCACAGCATCAAGCTTAGCGGCAGCAGTGTGGTCTCTGACGCCTGGACACCGGGAATGCAGCCAGGGAGGACCAGCGCGGTATAGGGCATCTCAGCCCCCCAGGAAGGGCACAGAGCTGGATGAAGCTTTTGGAGGATGTATGTTAATGAAACAACAGCCTCAGTGCAGTGGCATGTCCGAGTTGCATTTTAAAATGCGCCAGATCTAAATGAAAACAAACCAGACAGTGACAGGGAAAGATGAACAGCCTTCCAGAGCTACCTACTGCTCCACATAGGAAACCTCGCGACATGAGGGGGAATAAATGCCTATAGTGTAACAACATGAGAACTGTACACCTTTGCTGCCTGATTTGAATGGATTATTTGCAGTGAAATTGAGGCTATCTGCACAAAAAAGGGAGAGCTACTTTTTCACATACCGCAACCTTTGCTACATTTTCCGTATAAATCAGGCTGCTGCTGTATGTTTTAAAAGGAGAATCACATCTGCATCTTTGCAGATGACCTGTCTCATGCAGACATGATACATAAGCATTTCTAGAGACGTTTCAGTTACCCACTATCATGCCATAAACCATCTGGCTACCTCTATAGTAGCAGAGCTTAAAAATAAAGCCACTCCCTTTACGATCTGTGGCTTACAAAAAAAAAAAAAAAAATCTCTAGATGGGTTGTGCTGCCACAACCTCGAGCTGTCACGCGCCAGCCTGGAGCTGCAGCAGTATGTTCCTGTCGCAGCCAGCACTACGGGGGATAATGGATTTGTCAGCTCCTCGTGACACAGCGCTGCCGTATGGGATGGTGTGCTCTCACCCACGCACGTCTATCAGCCCTTCATCGGGTGAGAGGAAGCAGGATCAGGCTCATTACATTATGCTTGGTAGAAACACGAACCTAAGAAAAAGCAAATTTCCCCCTGCCAGGTGCCGAGCGGGGGAAATGCACCTATTCCGCTTTGACCAGTCATCAGCAGCATCGAGCAAAGAGCGCAGGACCAGGGTGGGCTGAAAACCCAGCCTGAAACTACTCGCATGAGTGTCACTCATGTAAGCATCACCAGCAAGATCGCCGGCAGGGTGGTCCTTGAAGGTGTTCAGCAAAGCAATGCAAAAACCAGAAAAAACCAAAATATTTTCATGGCCCAAACACTACAAGAGACAGAGTTCAAGCTGCCAGAAAGGCCTAGTGCTCTGGGGAGAAATGAAAAGATGCATTTCAAAGCACAGTAATAAAAGCACATTACAGTACCTGAGCCAAAACTTGCTCTCAGTTCACCTTCCAGTGTAAGATCCAGAGCAACGCTTGGATGATATCCACATGTATAAAGGTTTGGTTTCAGAAACATGGACTTTCAAGGCTCTTTCCCAGTACAACAAGCTGGGGCACAAAGGCGTTTGTGGTGTTGGCTTTCCCCAAGCCCCAGGGGTCTTGCTGTGATAGTCCCAGGCATTACATAGTCGGCGATTTTCTTGTCTGACCTGTGAACAAAGCAAGTATAATTCAGTCATCTTGTATCTGACAGCTATTCTGCCTGTCTGTGCAGCTGATTTTCTTTAAAATAAGTATGGTGTCTACTGCTAGGTAGTCAGTGAATCCTGTTTGCAAGCAAGATAAGTAACAACACAACCCCTTGAGGAAAACTAGCCAAATGTTAGAAATAGCCCCCCAAGCAAAGGCTTCACAAAGCAAGTGCTCATCGCAAGAACTGCAGTGGCCTCTGTGATAACATTTCCAAGATTAATTCATGCTGAATAAATTGCACAGTGAACCAGCTTGGTAGCAATGCTTTTCTCCAGGACAAGGTAATGCTTATTGCCATTATCATATCTGGTACATACGCAGAAGGGAACATGCGGCAGTGTTGGTTTGAATAGGCAAATTACACTTTATAGGTAAGAGTAAAGAAAGAGATAGAGGCATCTGGAGAAGGGGGGAGAACATTAACCTGAAGTGGTCCTGAGGTCATGCCAGACCTGGTTTTTAGGGGAGCTCAAGAAAAGCCTCTTTCCTAAAGGGGGAGAGGTAGATCCTGCCAGGCGTGGGCCGTGGCAGCATCCCTGTGGTACCCACAAGAGATACCCAGCCTGCAGCAGCTCATCCTGGCCTGGGGGGGTCCCGGCAGCCCCCCGGGACCCTTCGGCACCAGCCCCACCACAGACCTGCACCCCTTTAGCACAGCAGCAGAAGCAGCCGACCCGCACTCATCCCACGCTTCTCAGGCTCCTTCCCAGCCTGTGACAAAGACGCATTTTTCAGTCTGTTCTGGGTCACCCACATTTACTTTTTCCCCGAAGAGGAGGAAAAATAAATTAATGAAACATTACAGCATGCAAGATGCCCTCCCCCTCGCCGCCTGGCTTCTCCTGTGAAGACTGCCAGTGCTTCACCTCCTATTTGATGTATATTCAGCAGAAGATAGGGAGGCACGGTAGTTTCTGTGGGCAGCAGAAATGAAAGGGAATGGCACAGAGGCAGCAAAAAAAATGGGAGAAAAAAAGATCTTACAGCTCTTTGATTGTGCTGGCTCTTTGTTTGAGGTATACAAAAAAAAGCCCAACCTGCTGAAGGATTTGTCTGCTCGAGATAATAACCTTTTCAGGAGACTTGTCTCACCTTTCAAGCATGAAATTCCTCAGAATGGATCCCACCTCTCACGCAGCCCCTAAACAGTGGGGTTATTTTTCATCAAAGCTGAGATTCTCTTCTGAGCCCTTTCCCCCCCCAGTTTTGACCCATGACCATTGCTCACCCATGGGGAGGCAGCCACCCTCATCGAGCTGCATGTGGTGGTGGGCTGGAAAAGGGACCTTCTGCCCAAAGCGTGGCTGGAGGCATCTGCAAGAACCAATCTTGGGAGGGCGGGATGGGTTGTTCCCACCACAGAACCCAGACAACTATGTGCAAAAGAGACAACAAGCAAATAGGCAAGCAGATGGACATATTACAGGCCAGACTCATGGGGTGTAGATGAGCAAATTGTCCCCAGAGTTATACCCTGCAAGTTCATGGATGTGTGCTGCCTCGCAGGCTGTCGAGAAAGAGTTAAATTCAGTGATTCAGCAGACATCTGCTCCGCTCCCAGGAAAGCTCCTTTGCTCAGAAGATTTATGTCAGCCTTGAAAGACAAGGACCAGACCAAACTAAAGCCAATCAGCAGCGTTTTGGGAAAACATCTTCCTGAACTTGTGAGAATTTCCTCATTACATCTGCTATTTTTTTTTTTCTTATTGTGACACAATCCTGCAAAATTCTAGTCCTGGGAATAACTTCAAAACATTTAAATCATTCTCTCTTCTGCAACATTTGGATGTTAAAGTACTTTGCAAGCGTTCATGGGTGTAGGCCAAGATTTTCAAAAGCCACTATTGATTCTAGGTGCCTGCATTGCTGGATGCCTCCCTTCATGTCAAATTTCTCTAACAGGGCTTCATTTTCAGAGGTGCTGGAGCACCCAGCCTCCATAGATTAAGTCAGAGAAACAAAACCACTCATCACTTTTGAAAGCCTGACCTTTAATCTGGCAATACCTTTGCGGAGCCTGATTACCAGAGAGGAGAATTGTCAGGAGTTGGGGGATACATCCAAGGTCACACAAGAAGGCTGGGGCAAGCCAGGCATGGAGTAAACTTTGTTCAAAATCACCTTAATTCCAAGACCATTCTTCTTCATGTGTTAGCTCCCGTAGAAAAGAAATACCTTCTTTGCAGAAAAAGGTCATTATTTTCATGACCAAAAGAGTTTTTAAGGAGAAAAAAAGGCACTGTTGAGACCTAAAAATAAATCAACTAGCTTTTGACTGTTCTTTGGTTTTATTTTAGCTTTTTGGGAAAACAACAAAGATATTGAGGCAAAAGCGGAAAACAAATTTGGGATCAAATTGCATTTTGCCAGAAGGGCAAGCCCCGAGTCCTGACAGAGTCTGGCAAATAAAGACAACTTGGCTGATACAAATGGCCCAGCAAATGAAGCATGTGAAGAAAAATTGTAGTAATCAAAAGTGCCCTCTAGTATCATTTATTTATTTTTTTAACATGTGACACAAAGGTAGAAAGAAGATATGACATTTAAGCTTTAAAATCATCAATACTGTCCTAGAAAGGGACTGACTGATGGATCGGGTTAATTAACTATCCATTACTGGTACATCCAGCACAGCACACGCCAGATCAGCTGCTGGCCGATGCCACACGCAGTGCTGGAAGGATTTCATACAAAGAGGTTTGGAGCAGGGAAAGCGGTTCCTGCTTAAATAACTCCTAATGGAGGACTGTGTTTGAACAGTGATGAGAGGCTTTTATGCACCTTCAGCATGGTGAAAGAGCTTAAAACGTGAACTCTCAGCTCTCTCCTGGCCAGAAGAGATGAATGAAGGTTGTCATTGTTCAAGGCGTCATCACCATCAGAAGAAACTTTAGACTCTGCCGGGAAGGGGAAGCAGTTTTTCATCTGAGAAGCCTTATCTATTGTGCAGACATCTATTCACAATAAAGATTTTCTTCTGGAAGGAGACAGTAAAGCTCTTTCTTGCCCCACTCATGCTCTGCCTGGCTGCTCCAGTGGCATAGGTGGGCTCTGCAGGACACTTGAAGGACATGGTGACAACATCCCTGCAGTGGGGGAGCAGAGCCAGCACTGGTGGTCCTAGGCTATCCTGCTTAGCTGTGGGCTGCAGGGTGGTGCAAGGACAGCACAAAGCCATAGACCCTCTGCATGCAGGGCTGTGCAACCTAACAGCAGCCCTGGATAGCCTGCTGTGAGTTAGAGCAGCTGCAAAGCCTGCGCTAACCCATATCATGTGTCGCTTTGGCCTTCCCATAGCCAGAGTCTAGAAGGAGCAAAGTTATTATAAAGTTACTTTTGCTTTTCCCTTCCTTGGCTGCAATTTCTATGCCCCATCCCCTAGGGAATACAGCATAAAGTGGGATACAAAGGCAGGATTTAGCTCATTGCAGTGCAGTGGTCGGGAAGAACAGATTTAGGGACTAGTCAGGCTTCTTTGGTGCCTGCCTCTAAGGTGAGCTGCTAATAGGAAAAGAAACGTGATTTGAACACAGACTAGTTCTTGGAGGACTTCTATAGTCCTGACTGCTCAGGAAACTCTTTCCTTGTCCGTTGCTGCTTATATTAATCACATCTTTGTCACTTAATGTCCCACAGAGTGTGATGGCCTCACTTGGACCTCCATACCTGGGTGTAAGCTAACATGGTTGTCCATCTTTCCTGGTGAAACAGATTCCTAGGGCAAGGGATGCCAGTCACCATTCTCCTTCTGAACAAATTGACTGTAACAAGATTTGAGCACAGATGCATTTTTAGCAGATTGAGGCCCATGCTTTCAGATCCAGATACCTTTGCAGGTACAGTCCAGCTGTAGGCTCATACAGAGGTATTTTGTAGCCATTTCTCAGACACGGATTCCACATCCCTCTTAAAAAAATATTCAGGATTAACACTGGCCATGTATAGAAAAGTAGTGGAATGAATGAAAGGGATTGATGGGCTCTGAATTTCCCATCTGCTGGCTGTTAGTTTCTGACAGGATGGTCTGAAAGTCGTTCCAAGGGAGGAGTGCGCAGCACAGAGCATTTCCAAGAATACAGCTTTTTTTCCAGGAATTAATTTTAATTTTTGACCATTTCAAATTAACCTGCCATGAGGTCTCCACAGTGCGCACTCGCAAACAGGAAGCTCTTCACTCATGGGAAAAAACACAGGCTTTTGAATTGGGCACCTGACTGGAAGATCTGAAATCTATAATTCTTCTGCTGAGTTAGGAATACATGGCAGCAGTGCGGGAGACCAGCAGAAGCTGAGAAACCTTTTTCTGGCAGCAGCCAGAGCAGAAACAAACCAGGCAGCCTGAAAATTAACCAAAACAGTGCACGCTTCTCAGCAAACCAAGCAATTACTCATACAATGGAAAGACATTTGGTAGTAGATGAGCAAATAGTTTTGCATAGCTAATGAGCCTGAAAATTGCAAAGGAGAAAGCACAGAGGAACTTGTTTCTGTGTGTTATAATTTGTTCAGCGCTGGTGCAGGCCCTTGCAAAGTGACTTGCTTTGACCCTTGTGACCGCAGATGCCCAAGAAGCAGTAGGGAAGCCACACGAGCCCCGGCCCTCCAGCAAAGCATGCGATGCTCCAGGGACTGAAAACACCGAAGCTTATTGGTATCCTCACTCCTGTAAGGAAACAGCCCCAGCAGGGAAGGTACCACCTGAGGAGCCTGTACTGGTCATCTCCACTCCATCCAGAGCAAGCCTTCCTCATCTTAAGAGCCAAGGAGCGTTTTCACACCTATGGCCCCACATCTCCCCCAGGTCAGTCAATAAATCCAAAAGAAAGGTGAAGTGTCAGGAACAGGGTGTAGGTTGTATCAGCCCTGAATGGGGCATTGGCCCAGGGACGTCAGGCATGTGAGAGAGGCGAGCAGGAGAGCAGAGGAATAGCTCTCTCCTGAACCCCTCTCCATCTCACGTGGTGATGGGGCACGACAAGTTTGCCGTGGTGGCAGCCCAGTCCAACCCCTGTGCCCAGCTGCAAGGCCGTGCTGCGGCGTCGGCTCCCGGGAAATAGAGTGGATCTGGCCTCACTGTTTTAGCAGAGGAGACTAAAGGTAATTGAACAAAATCTGTTTCTGATTAAAGAGATTACATCTCACAGAGCGTTTTTTAAAATTGCACTTAAATGGCTTTTATGTAGCTTGTTATTTTGCAATAAGATTAACACCAAGGTGGATTGAATTACCTGTTAATTCAACACATAATTTGCTGGTACCTCCATGTGCCATCAAGGATATATTTAAAGGTGTCTTGACAACGGATCCATAGAGCACACAATAAGGACATCATTACTTAAGAAGATACATCCCCAAAG
The DNA here is from genome assembly GCF_026419915.1 of Harpia harpyja. Classification (NCBI taxonomy): domain Eukaryota; kingdom Metazoa; phylum Chordata; class Aves; order Accipitriformes; family Accipitridae; genus Harpia; species Harpia harpyja. Next base: position 36,937,894 of record NC_068951.1, on the reverse strand, counting down.
AGACGCATGACATTAACCCCATCTGTAGATGAGTAATCAGAGCTAAATCAGGAATGTTCCCTTTCAATCTAAAAGAAATGGTGCCCTATAAATTCCACATACAAAAATACTAGTAATTTACCATGATTAAACCATAGTGATTTTTTTTATACAGCAGTTTTGCTGCAGTATTTTATCTTGGGATCCTAAAAAAAAGATTTACAGCTCTGTATGCAGCGCTCCTGCTTCGAATAATCAATACTGATTTTAATATACTTTTTAAAAGATTTATTTCCTTGTTGCAGAAAAGATTTAAATTGCAGGGTGCCAACAACTGATGAATTATGATTTAGGGCCAAACCTGTTTCACTTGGAAGAATGGTGATTTTAAATTCAATGAAGTTTCTCTGATGAGTAGAACAAGGAAGTTCTGGCCCATATTTTTCTTGAAATCCCACCAATAAAATAATTATCTTGTCACACTGACAGCCACGTGTATTTATGGCTGGAAAGCATCACACCCTGGAGACACGTGACAAACATGCACTTTCTCTGCAGCTCTTCTCCAAACGCTGCTTTGTGCTGTGACTGAGCAAGGGTGGAAGAAGCACCCAGGAAAGTGGCTGTCAGGTCACAACAAGTGAGCACACAGCTCCATAGCCCAAGCGTGTTTACTTTACATACCTCAAGAATGTTTTTTAAGATTTTGATTTTAAATGCTCTGCATCAGGGAGCATGGTGGCTCTTTCCTCACTGCTGTGCATGGCGATCGGGCGAGATCCTAGCCAGGGGACACCAGCACCTCCTCAGCTCAGTGCCCTGCTCTCACCCGAGCGATTAATACTCTATATCCACAGAAAGATAGTTGGATAAAAACCTTGTATTTAATCTTGTCCATCCCCAAGCAGTTCATGATTGCTCCCAAGAGTCTATTCATGAGTGCTTTGTTCAGTTGAGTTTTAAATGACTCAAGAGCTGATAGGGACTCCACCACCTCCCCTAGGAGATAAATCAGTACACTTAAATAAAAGACAAGATGGTATCTAGCATGCTGTTTCTACAACATTTGCCATTAGTTCTTACCCCAAGGCAAGCATGAAATAAACATTCCCTGCTCCCAGGTTAACTGCTTGCCTTTCGTTTGGTACAGTGTGGTACGGATTATGCTATGATCAACACACAAAATTAACTTCTACCCAATGCTGACAGAGACACATTTAAAATACATAGTTTGGCACCGCATCCAGCATTAATTTCCCAGTCCCAGACACGAGGAATGGAAAAGCTTTATTAGATCACTCGGTCCTGCTCACTGTTAGGCAAATGATTTGCTCCTTTGTGACAGCCTCTGGAGTTTTCTCCAGCCCGATTTGCAAAATCCTGCGGCATGAGGATCACCTCCCTGTGGACTGCACATTATTCTTCACATTTATATTTACATTTGTATTTTCTGCATCTGTCTTAAAATCACCCTTATTTTTTCTAGCTGCACTTCTAAGATTCCCTCTCATTAATTCCTCCCCTACTCTTTTTTTTTGCCCTGCTATACCATTTTTCACAAGTTAACCCATCCAACTCCCCATAATGACTGCGAGCTTCTCAGAGTTTACTTCAACTAATTAATATCTTTCTAATGCAGAGGCCTGAAGGCTGAAGGTGGCATCTGTAGCAGGCTCCCCATGGCCACTGGGGCAGGAGACCTGCCCCTATGATAATGCCTTTGCTCTGTCCTTCCTCCGTCAGGACCAGATCCCAAAGGTACGCCAAGCTCCCTGTTTCCACCAGCTCTTCCTGCACCCTTGCTTCTTTCTGTGATGAGATGGAGTATTTCTCTTCACATGGATTAACTGCAATTTTCCTATTTTTAACGTTAATGTTATTTTACTCTAACCACATTTTCCTTCATATCTAGGCAATTACAAGACAATTCACAGCAAATTTTCATGGGGATAGTTCATTACGTACTAGAAAATGTACAATAATGAAGCGTGAAAAACATGGCAGCTTGCAATGGCTTTTGCTTTTCAGACTGTGAATAAAAGTGGGGAAATAGTGTTCTGTAGAGCCTGGAAAGTATTTGAATTAGGAGAGAGCAAGATTATTTAAAATATAAAAATAGGGCAGAGACTTCCCAAATAAATTATGGTATGACTAATAACATATCGATCCTATTTTTTAATTCCTCCTAAAGCATTTTAATTACCTTTTAATTTTCATGATTGTGCAGTCTCCAAAAAATGAGATTCTAGCATGTGGCTGGAAATCCATGGCTCCACAATATATATATTTTAAGTGTTTGCTTAATGCAAAGGAAAACCAAAATTCAGTTCCTCAAGTGTCAAATCAAATTCATAAATACTGATTCTGCTATCTGAATAAGGACCTTGTGCTGAAATTGTCCTTCCTTATAGTGGATGATCAAACATTGTGGTGACAAATTGGTTTATCTCAGACCAGGTGCTCAAGTCAAAAGACGCTTTCAGAAGGACAAATCTCAGGGAGGAAAGAAATGGCTCTAATCACATTGGGCTCTCCTACACGAGCGAGCTCTTCAGCACATATAGACAGAGCAGGCACTGTTACAAGAAATTGTGCAGCAAGCTTGCCTCAAGCATTCCTCTCTCCCACAGGCTGTATAATAAATGCAAGAAATTATTCAAAAGGGCCATTCTTGCTTCCCTCAGACATATTTTGCTAAACCGTAGCAATACAGATCAACTCTACCAAACGGGGTTTTTTTTCTCCTGCCTCATGTCTCTCTACATCTGTCAACATTAGACTATATCTAAAGAGTGGGTTGCGTATTTTACAGCTCCTTACAATGAGGCAGGCAAGTGATGGACCTTGCACCAGGCACAGACTTACTGGGGGTTGAGGAGGGGTGTGGGAAAAGGGTGTCCTAAAGGTCTTAAAGAACCTTCTTCCTCATGGCTAGCACTCAGTGCAGGCGTGTGCATGCATCACATGTAGTATTTCATTACATCAGGTCTGCATCTGCTCCTCCCTCCACTGGAAGGAATTCAAACCATTTTCTGGTTACTGCCCTTTTGCTATCAAAGCCAGCACTTGGAATAGGAACAAAATATGTTATGGTTTCAGAATAACTTGCTTTTCACAGATCCCTAAAAATGGAAACAGTTTTAGTAGTAGTCTCTGAAGATGAGGTGGACTGCGGATTTTATAGAAGAGGGCATTTGAGGAGCCTACAGGCTGCTTGCACTGCTTGCTTTTAATGCTGGAGCTCATCTCCCGAAGCCTGAGGACAGCAAAAGAAGTTGTTGGGAGGCAATGTGTTAAACACCCCAGGCTTTCAAGTATAAAGACAAAGACCTGCAAAAAGTCAAAGTATTTCTGCAGGCTGTCCAGGAACATGCTATCTGTGACACAACAGGACTACCCGTTGCTGGGGCATGTCTTTGCACATACCCACTTCTCCAGGGAGACAGTAACACTACGTCCTAGCGAAAGCTATCCTCCAGGTCTTGGCACTTGACGTCTACCAGCCCAAAGCTAAATCTTTTAGCTTTGCAGGAAACAATCCCCAGTTCCCTGCATCCCCCTAGATCTGCCCTTGAACTGATGATCCCTGAAGATCAGCCCGCAGTGCTGCTCATTGCTTTTCTTGCATACCCTCTGGGGAGTAAAGCCATACGAGATGTCAGATTTGCCTCTGCACACCATCACCAGCTTGGAAAGGAAGACAGCCTGTTATTTCAGTGGAGCAAAGGGTTAAGTTCTCCATTACAAAACTGAGAGCAGAATTCCTATAAAGTGAAATGAAGTAATAACATGCAGTTACACTTTATATTTAACCAGATTCTGTCTGAGCTGTTTCAGAGCCTCAGCTGAAGCAGCAGTTGAGCTTCAGAGCAGGGCTGGCTGCTCTAGGGCTCCTCTCCCCAGCCAGGGGTGCTGCTGTGTCCCTCCCCCAGCAATAGTCCTTCTAGCTTAAAATAGCCTCTTGCTGCTCACAATGTTTTTAAGACTTTCACAAATGTTCTCCAAATCGCTGATCACAAGAAGTATTCCCTGTATGCATCTCTTATTAAATGAACATCATTTGCTTTGAGTTCTTCATAAAAACCAAATCTGTATTCTTTGCAGGGAATATATATTTAACATTTGGGTGTCTTCAACGACCTCAGTACCTTCCTCTTCCTCCCAAGCATACACCTAGTGTTGATTTGGGGTGTCCTGAAGAGAAAATGGCCATATACAATTCTTTATGCTGAAACAACTGATGAAAACAGGAAGGATATGTGCTATCATGGAGAAAAAGATGGGTAAGCACTGAAGAAGACTACAACAGCACATGACGGGGTGAGGTAGGTTGAGGGACTCCAATAAAAAAAAATAGGTATAAATAAGAGAGGACTGAAATATTTGTAAGTTATTAATTTAAAGCATCATTTTAACTAATTCTTCACTAACTGTAAGCAGTGGTTTCACGTAACCCTAATAATTTATCATCCTATATGCAACATCCTAGTGTTGAACTCAAGACATTTTAGAGGTGAGCGAGCGTTGACTGGCATAGAATGGGCACACTGGCAGGCATGCAGATGGATCATATTTCCAAGAGGCTCCTAACCTGAGTTTCAAAAGTACAGAGAACTAGAGCTGCCCAGAGACCACAGCCCAAGTGAAAAAGAGACTGAATGGCAAGGTGAGAGAAGTAGTCAGGAGTTTCTAGCTCCATCTCTCCAACTATCATTAGCAGAGTCCCCTCTCCTACCTTCTCACTATCAATGGGGTTTTGTGAAAGTTAGCAACTTTTGATGGCCACTACCTGCCTCAGGGGCCCTTCCCAACCCAGCCCTTGCATGGCACTGACCGCTCAGCCAATGTCTCTGAGATTGCAGCTCAGCTGAAATCCTGCAGCAGCAATGAGATGTTGTGACATTTTCATTTCTCCTGAAAGTGTGTGTCCGGGGATGCCCAGGGAGTCTTATTTAGCAGAGCGTTGAAACATAAGCCCATTACTCTGCTTGTCAAGCTACTTATATGGTTCTCCATCACTGCAGTGCCTACTGTCTTTATATTGTTGTAGATGAAAGGAGTTTATCCCCCAAGGTAAGGAAATGTTAGCCCTAGCCTATGAACCATGAGCTAGGGGCTAAGACCACACAGGGAAGTTTGTGGCTTATTGGGGAAATTCACTGTTCCCTAAACCAACTTCCAGATCCTGCTTTCCTCATCAGCTCTTCTCCATTTCACTACCGCACGTCCCTTGCCATCAAATGAGGCTTTTGCATCTATTTTTCTTTTATGCTCCAAAAAGAAACTTCTGGCAGTTTTTCTTAAATGTAATATTTTCCTGAAAAACAGTATTTTCACAATGATCTCTAATGAGATTCCACAGCCAACCCCCCAAATAGATGCCATATTTCAAATTCTTGTATGAAGCAAGGAAGGGGAGCAAGAAACCATGTCATTTATTTTCCTAAGGATGGAAAAACAATCAGCTTGTAACCTTGTGAGAGCACAGCTCCATTTGGTCATGACAAACCCTCCTAGGCTGCATACTATCGCAGGAAAGCTTAACGCTGTTTCTGGAAATAAAGACACTGAAATGGAGGATTTTCCAATGGGCTCCACCTGTGAGAAAATTCTCACATGCATCAGAGGGGCAAAATCGCGTCTGGTGTGGAATGATGCTGCAAATACTCCCCTAACAAGCTTTTTCTGCCGAAGCGTGTTTATGTGGCAAAGACCACACAGACAGTGGGGGGCTTCCTCCAGCAGAGAATTTTGGGCAAAATTGCTTCATTTCATGAGATCTGGTCCATGTCCAAAGCCAAACATTTGCTTCTCAGGGATGTTCCTACACTCCCTCCAGATAAATCATGCTGGCAGGGATGACTTAGCAGGGGGGCAAATTTCATCAGAGGCCAGGATATCACCTCAGACTTCCTTTCACCCTAACAGTAGGTTTTTAATCAGGGATGACTCCTGATTACTCCTGAGTGCCATAAACAATCAGGATTTTCTATCATGCTTTTGGATTATTACCAAAATCGTAGTGATATAATACACACCACGCAAAAAATGATTACCGCTGCATGCAGATAAAATGCTTGCAATTAAAGAGCACTAACTTCCATGCTGGCTTCTTTAAAGAGCTCCTGCTATTATCATCTTTGATAATAATTAATCCCTATTGTTTTACACAGTCCAGAGCTGCTTTGGCAGTTTTCAACATGTCCCAACTGGATTTATTTATTTATTTATTTATTTATTTATTTAAAGAAGCATTGTCATCAAGAAACCTGGAAGACCCAAGAAAGAGTTGATTGATCACAAGGTCCTATCAAATGTCAAAGCTGGCCCTTGCTGACCTCCCATCTATTCAGAACTGCTTTGATTTAATCTACAAACTGGCTGCCTCTCCTGCCTGTGAGTTCTGTCTGTAACCCGTGTGTCAGTGTTTTGAGATATGACCTGCTTCACGCTCCATTCATCTCATCTGAAGGACGGAAATTAAACTGGAGGGTCAGCAAGGGGCACAGCTCAAAATACACACACATTAAACTGGAGCCTTTTGTTTGGGCCCATCAGAAGAGTTAGAGCAACCATCAAAAATGATATTCAAGTGGAATTGATTTTCTTTTTCCTATTGAAATTTGTAGTACTAATACATGCGGAAGGGTGGCAAGCCTTGCTACAGCAGAAGGAAATATCATCATGGTGCCTTCCCAGAGAAGTGCTTGAGATGCCTTTTAATGCTATGAGTATATGAGTGTGTTGACACCTCCACGTATAGTAGTGTGCACAAGGCAGTATTTCCATTATAAATCTAGCATTTCAAGCCTTTTTACACTGATCATAGTATTACAGCTTGAACTGAAACACAGTGGAAAGTTCACAGCATGGATCACAATGTTTTAAACCTCATCTGTCTTACTTGGGTTTTATTATAATTTGGAAAATGCTTAGCTCCGGTTCTTGCCCTGTGGAACACAGCCAGCAGCTCAGACGGATAACTCTCAAGGGTGACCACAGCTTTGCAGAGCAATTTTCATACTGGCTTTTACTTGGCGAGGAGAATGAGTATGAAGCATGAATCCTCAATGGCCATGCCAGCCTTCACGCACTCCTACACCTCTGGCGTGAGCCGCACCGACTCAGAGATGTACTCCTTGTACAAACTGCAGGGCAAGCCAAGGCTCCTGCAGGCTGGCTGCAGGTGGACCTGCCGTATTTGGGTTGACTCAGCCCTGAGATTCCCTCTGAATAAGCCAGGCCGCTCCATCAGTTACACAAACTTTCTTGTGATAGGTGGCTACAAACCAGATTTTCATTTGTAAAGGCAAGGCGGAAAGCCTGGGTTCAGCTAGGAGTCCTCTTGTACCTCCACTCCACCAAGTGCAGGTTTGATATAAGAGCCACTACCATTACTTTGAGGCACCAGGAGAGCATATTTACTGATGGCCAAATAACTTGTTTTCCCATTCTCCTATTTTTATCAAGCTTCCTTTTGCTGTTTTCCCTACCCCTTAACTCCTCTCAGCTTGAAGCACCCACAGGTAGCAAGATGCACCTTGAGATGCTCAGATAACAAACCACAGGCACCCCAGACACACAGTGGGACATGCAGCTGAGACAACAAGTGTTTCTCCTTGCAATCTCTTCTTTCTCACAGGTCTATAAAAATTCCCAGGCTGTGTCTGCTCATGGTTGATAAAAGTCTAACACACTAACCTATTGGGTACGTAGATTACTACTAAGTGATGCCATTTAACTAAAGTAGCAGCACCTCCACAGACAAGAAGAGCAAATAAAGGGGTTCACACTTAGGGCTCCCATGTGAACACTGGTGATCATCACCATTTTTATAAATTGCCTCATCAATTCAGTAATATGAAAAAGCCCAAATCCCATTGTTCCACATCTTTCTTCAACCTAGTATCCTTAATAAATTAATTAAATTAAAAACCCTAACAATTTAAATTTAAAAGCTAAAGGAGACATTGTTTCTGATGTTATGCTGCTGTTTGCAAACCTACCTGCCAATCAACAGCAGAAAAAAAAGTAGCGATTTGTAAAGAGGTTTGTTCTTTGGAAGAAAAAAACAGAATGATATTTATCAAAGGCATATTTGCCCTTGAGTCTGAAAAAAAGAAAGCATGAAAATGCCTTCAAATTCTTTTTAGTTCTAAGGCATGTCTTTTTGTTCATGCTTAACTGCAGAAGAAAAATTAAGAACAAGTGTGTGCATATCAGTGCATGTGTTAGCATAGGCTTTAATTGGTTAGGAGTAAATTAATGGCTGCTTGCAATATTTCTGGCAATCTGTTATAAGCTATGTAAATTTTTAAAAGAGGTTTCTTGAAAAGGCTGGCTGAAATCCTGTAATTCATATTCTGCTGGGGGAATTGATTTGAGAAATAATAATGAAATGTTTTACCTCAGTGATGAATCTCAGTTTTGTAGCACTGCAATTTTTTAAAGATTCTTGTAAATAATGCTATGAGTGTTTCTAAGAATAATCTACTTGAAATAAATATATCTGTCTCTGAATTAATAGCATTTTTTTGCTGTTCTTTTTCACCTCTTTCTTATTCCACCATTCCAAGGGTTCATTGCAAAGCCAGCATTAGCTTTGATATTATTATAATAAATTAAAATCCAACATTTGTTACCATGTGGCCTGCTCCAGTAGGTTTTAATAGCAGCTTTGCTATTGAATTCAGTGGGAACTTAATCAAATCCTTAAGAGGCAGGTCCAGTTTTATTGAGGTGAGCTGGAAATGGCCCAACACACCACTGACTATTCAAGGTGAGCCCGCCTTGGTCATTTCGGTAGGAGCTGCTAAACATTGATTGGGACAGAGGAAAAACACCTAACTTGACTGACCATGGCACTCATTAAGGCTGCAGGAGAAGAATTAAAGCCTCACATGAAGTAGATGAAGGACATAGGCCTGGAACTCCCACGATCACTCCTCCTTCAGCACACCCAGGGAAAGAGAAAATCTCCCATAGCAATGAACCAACTGTTGAACAACCGCGTCTCCTCACTCCACTCATCGTTTCAATAGCTACCCACTGTTCACATGAACCATCCACGCTCTAGATGGTCGGTGACTAACCCTCAAGCCCAAATCATAGGTCTTTAAAAGGCTTACAATCCAATACACAGAGTTTTCCTCTGGTTTTCAGGGAACTTGCACTTCACTTGAACGCATACCATATGCCCAAGCAAGTTTTAATTGCTGTTGGCCTGGGGGACACACAGACAGAAAGAGACACTTCCACTTGTCTGGCGAACAACCCCAGCAGTAAGAGACTCAGGCCAAAGAGGCCCACTCCAGAAATACAGCCCAGTTTGGACAGTTTTATTGATTGTCCTAGGCAGGTAATAGTGAATGTCTTTGGAGGAAAGCCCCAAGACAGGAACTGACTAAAAGCAAATTACTGGTATAGCTTTTATTATGACCGTATGTGTAGCTCCTGCAATGTGCCTAGCTGCTTTAGCTCTACTTTTCTCTTATCTTGTATATCTGACACTTTCCTTTTTAATGCTTAGCGGTATGCATGAAAGTATCTTGTACTGTCAATAATGCTGTTATCCTTTAATAAAAAATTAGAAGCTACCAAAAAAAGAGAGAGGGAGGGAAGGAGAAAGGCTATGAAAGAATATGGCTCAATGCCTAGAAAACTTCAATATGTTGTAAAAGGAAAAGATTGCTAATTAGGCTCTTGCGTAGTCTATTCTAGTCCCCTCTGTGCTGCAAGAAATTTAACCCAGCTCACTTGGCTGATGGTTGGAGAAGTGGGAATAGAGTGTGGGAGCTCTGGAATCAGATTATTGAGATGATCTATGAAGTAATGAGGCAGTGAAATGCAGCTGGATGCAGGGATTTCACTGTTGGGCTCAAAACATAGGGAAAAGGTTCTTAAATTAAACAGAAGGCTGGTCCGCCCCACGGCTCATCATTACACTTGGCTGTACTAAAGCCTTCCACCAAACTGGCCCCACATTGCTTGTGTGCTGAGTGATGCAAGGCAGGGAAAACAGGCTTTGGAAAAGCTGACTGCTGCTCCAGATGCTCTGAGAGATCAGCCATGCTGTTCTGGAAGAAAGGAAGAAAATGATGCAGGCAGCACCACGAGAGCTCTGCGGGCCATGAGAAGACCCTATGGATGCACTGCTTGAGCTCCTGGTTTTCAACATCTGCGGCCAAACTCCATGTTTCTCTGGGATAAGTAGGGTGCAAATCTGTGTGGAGTGGAGAACATGACCTGGAGTTAGGGAAAGACAAATGGGATGGAAATGTACCTGTCAGAGCAGTCATCCCCAGAGGTCTCAGCTCTACTCCTTGCACCTCCTACCGCACAGGGGAGCTTTCCCAGGAGCCACCAGCTGGGTCTGGCCCCTGCTTGTCCCAGGGAAACCACAAGGAAAGTGGCTTTTGTGCAGGACCTCCAGCACAGCTGCTCATGCCATCCCCGCTGTTATTCATCAACCTGCTGATTCAGGAACAGCTGCTCCCAAGTCGTTTTAGGTTTGCTAAGGCTGGGTTTTCTTTCCTGCACTTACAAATGACCTACCCGCAGCTTCCGCTGCTGTTATTATAATGACCTGGGTAAAATCTGTCATCTTCCAGAGATTTTGGTGACTTGAACTTGGTAAATGGTGTCCCACTAGTGATTTCAGTTGGAAAAGGTGATATTTTTGAAGTCTAACTACGTGATTTTAGCTGGAGATCAGCAGCTCAGTTACAAACATTTATAGGCATGAAAAATTATTTTGAAAACTATGGAAGATCCTTTAAACTCTCAGCATTGTATCTTTGGGCAGAGGCAGATGAAATAACATGCAGACCAGAGAGAGCTTCACTGCTACCATGGAGTAATACGTATGGGTTCATAAACAATCACACAAGCTACCTGCTGGCCCGTCCAGGCAGTAGGCTTGAAAAGATATATGTATGCACAAATAACACACGGCTTAATATGCATACTAATTAATCTGTAATATCTTATTTGCCTATATATTAATCTGAAGGTGCTATATAAAATACTTGCTTTTAAGGAGCGTTAGTGTGTACTTGACAGACAGTCATGATAATCTTCATTTCAGGTTGAAAAAGGAATTAATAATGACCTTGGTTAATATTAAAGAGCAAGTTCAAAATGAGAAATGGAAAACATGTGCAGCCTTGAGTCATTAGGGTAAACTCCATCGAGGCCAAGGAGTTTATTCAGCTTTTGCAGTTCAGCAAGGTGACTCAGAGCTTCCTCCTGCTGAGTCAGATGGGTTCATTGTGGCCCTGTTTTCCCCTGGGCAGGTCACTTGTGCCATCAGCCACAAAAGTATGCCATGAATGTGTGTAATTCACCCTCAATTTAATATTGTCTCCTCCTGGAGAGTGCAGCAGCCGTCACAGGCAGAGCTGCAAACAGACAAATGCAGAGGGAGGAGATGTTGTCTCAGCTTAGTCAAGGCAGGGAACAGGCAACGGGAAAAGCTGAGGTGGTTCTGCTCAGCTCACACCCTGCCTGCTGCCCGAGGTGGGCAAAGTGGAAGTGTGAGGAGGCTACGGACCATTGCCCCAGCCAGGCTGATTTTTTACACTGAAACAACACGACCCGGATACGCTGCTTCATCAGAAATGCAACATTTTGTGGAGTTACGGCCAGTCTGAGGGCAGTTTCTTCAGGAAAGCTTTGGGGACCCAAGGCTTCCAGGGCACTTTGGACCACATGCAAAGCTGGACACAAATTCTCAGGTTTCTGACCCATATGCCTGGGGACAGGGTTTTGTTACGGGGAAGGGAATTCTCAACTACAAGGTCTTAAAAATGCCTAAACCCATAAAAAAATGATTTAGTGGCACTGGTCCGCTAAATCTATGACCTCAGACATAGACCACTTATGCTCACATTACTGTGGGGTGCGGGTGGGCGTCTGCTGCATGTCCTGAGCAGCACATATGGATGGGGAGAGGGCTCCACAGAGGGCACAGTGGCTTGAGAGGGATCCCAGCTGGGGGGACTGTCATTGCCTTGCCTTTTGGGCAGTGTTTCTATTCACAGAAAGGAGTTTGCTGAACAGAAGCAATATGATTTTAAGACAACTATTATTTACTGTGCAAGCTGCCATTGCAAAGTGTGATTAAAGGTGTTCTTTTTGCTAAGACACAGCTCTTTTTTACTGCAAACTCTGCCTTTAAATTCTGCTGATATTTTGAAAAGGACAGGCGCAAAGGGAGAGCAATGGGGGCAGGAAAGCATCTCCAGGCAGGCCAGGTTTAACTGGATGCAAGCGTGGTGCGCTCTTCTCCTTGGGAAAAAGGTGACGACTGTGGTGGCCAAGGGGACTGATATGGCTGTGGATTTGGGGAAGAAGCCTGTGGTCTTTGCATTTCACAGAGGGGAAAGCTCACGTACTGAGTGATATGTTCCCAGGTGGTGTTACAGGCCCATTTCATTCAAAAAATATTTAACAAATCTATACTGACATCACCTCCCAGTAGGCTCATATGTTATGTTGCCATGGAGATAAAATCAACCCCACATGATTCCTGTCCTCCTCGGTGGGGTGACCAAAGCGACTCAGGTTACAAGACCTGGCAGCTGGGAGTCACTTTTGGGGACCTTGGCCTGCGTCATATGGCAAGAGGAGAGGAGAGGCGAATATCAGCCTGCTTAATGCTCTTGCTCTGGGAGATCTTGTCCTGGGGGAAAACCTTGCAAATCCTGCAGCTTGCAGAGCCAAGCTGGCATCCTGCATGCGAGCAGGCTCACGCGGAGGCAGCCACCTTCCCCGGTCCTGCCTGGCCGCAGCTGCGCTGGCGGTTCAGCTGGGGCCGGGGGGAATCCTCCACATGGACGGCTGCTTCCTTCTCCTCTCTGCAGCTGGTCCCTCGGACTGCCATCTGGAAATACCTTTCCTCCCGCTTCAGTGCCAAGGAACAGCTTGCTTACACCTTGCTTCTGTGCTACCCTCCATAGCCCTCCCTCTTGCCAAATTCCTCCCTGCAGTCCCCAGCGAACGGCACAACTCCCTCTTCACTTATTTGTTTTTACTGCCTGTCTACAAGCTTTCCAAAGAGCGCTTCATCCTTAGAAAAATATCCTTCCCTTTAGCACTTTGGATGCTGTTTGCCCAGCAAAAGCCTTTAAGGGATACAGATTCTGGACCGTCACAATTTTAAAGAGGGCCTAGAGAGATCACGGTGCTAATTTTAAACAGATGGGCCTTGACACTAAAAGATACCTTGATTAAATTAGATCTGTGCTCAGCAAAGCTCTGACATAACTACAGTAACCCGATTTATAGGAGATGCCATTGTAGTGGCAATCTGTAACACATATACTCTGCTTGGGTTCAGTTTGGTATCGCCTAAAGGAAATAAACAGCACTGTGGAAACGTAAAATCTTTTTTTTCCCTTTTTTTGAAGTGAGTTAAGCAGCAGGTAAGGGTTTCTCTGCGAGGAAGGAATTACGCCCACGTAGCAAATGCCATGGGAACGGCGGTGCTCCAAGCACCCGTTCCCCGGCTGCCTCCCCAGGGAGCTCCCCAGGGAGGTCCAGCCATGCCGGCTTCTGCGGCTCAGAAAGCGCTGTAGCACCGGAGAGAACTGAGAGCAAAAATGCAAAATATGCGTTTAAACTTTAAAAATTAATGTTGACATTTATTTTAAAATGTGAGTTGGCAGCTCTCCAATGGTTCACTGAGTACGTTAACTTAGTCAAACGCCCATTACTTCTTCCCTTTCCTACTAACAAGAATGTTTTGAAAAGGCAAGCTTTGCAGGCTTTGCAAGCTCTGCAGCAAAGCGTACATCCCTTCTTTTTTTTTTTTTTCTCGTCTAAGCTACTGAATGCAAACACTATTTATAGAGAGTGGATCAGAGACAGGCTTGAAGAAAATCTAGATCAGGGTGCTCTAAAATTTAGAAGCGAGAAAGGATTGTCTCAGGGCCAAGATTTAAAAAAACAGAACTATGGGTTCAGTCCTAACTCTGCCTCTGTGCATCTCAGGAATTCATCCAGCATCCCCGTACTGCTTCCCACCAGCCCTCCCTGCAAGGCTGGGAAGCCTTGGTATGCTTCTCCATCCAGTGGGCTCTGATCTTCACTAGCATTTGTGAGAGTCACAGTAATACAAATAATTTCTCAGGGAAGTTCATACCTAACGTTGTCCCTGGATGCTATCCTGACACAGCAGTGACCCTTGGGTCTCCAGCCAGGGCTGTCCCTCCCCTATGCGAGCCCCAGCTCCCAAGCTGTTCGTGTCAACAAACACCAAGCCCCACGCTTTTGCAGTACCATCTGTGATATTTGGGGTGCAGTACTTCTTTGAACACAACTGTGCGATAACAAGCACATTTTGCAGCTGTCTTTTGGACATGGGAGATGTAACTACAGAGCTGCTTTGGGAATTTCTAGTGCATCCGCTGTTATAATATCACAGCGTTCAGACATATGAGCTGACAAATTTTGTGGCTGTAAACAGCAGAGGCTTGCTGAGAATCTGGACGCTAGTGTATAAAATAGGAATACTTTGCTAACGTGAAGACAAGTGAAATCCGTATGGTCTTTCCAGGCAGTCTCTCAGCCCGCTGGAAAGCCTGCAGCTGCTATATGGGAATAGTACAATTCCAATATTGCCAGCTCCCATAAGGACTTAGCACTGAACAGTGCATTAGATATTGGTTTCAGAAGCTAGTTTTGTAAGCCTATGGAAAGAGATTTTAGGTTACTCTGCTGCTGTAATAAAATGAGAAAGGAATAGCTTTAAATAAATCTTTTATGATTACGGGTATGTAGTCTATAGACCTCTGATTTCCAGACCTGCTCTGAGCAAAGAAGCCAATTAATCTCCAGAAAGAGAAGACAAAATCAGCTCCAACTGTGTATTTCCCAGTAGATAACAGGCCAGGTTCTGTGCTCCTTTACTACCAAGGAAAGGCAGAATAACTGGAGTCCTTGGCTTCAGTCCCACAAAGATACTTCAGGGCCACATCAAATCAACAGAGATCAGATTTTGACCCAATTACAGTTTTTAATTATTTTCCCCCTCAACATATGTTTTGTAAAGTTTTCTTGTGGAAAAAAAAAAGCTGTGGTTTCATTTTTAAGGAAATTGTGCTGAAGTGCATAAGGAGTTGAATCCTGTTGTGCTGGTGATAAACCAGCGGGGAACCACTGGGGTTCCGGAGGGAGAAAGGAACCGAGAGAGGTGAGGCTGTACGCACCGTGCATCCAGCCCACCTCTGCTATAAGGGCTTTGTATGGCCAAAGAATACAAAATCCATTGATAATGTGTGCTTCTACACATTGTTACTGCTTCCATAGGTTATATTCATATTACTGAGCTAATTAAGCCCAAGCGGAGAAAGCCCAGTGCCTTCCGCATGATGCTTGGCACGAGGAGGCAATCTGTGCTGCTGTGAGGCTGTCCCATTTGGGGGCCTCTCCTTCCCCCTGCACCAATCACAGCAGCAACCTCAGGGCTGATTTGAGATGAGACTCTTGCTTTACTAACCCTGTGCACTTCTCCTATACGAAGAAACTTTACATTGCTTTGGAGAGAATGGGATGGATTTTACCCAGATGGCAGGAAAATAACATTGCAGATAACTGCCATTGAAAGCCCTGTTAGACTCTCTTGCCGTGCAGTCTTTGCCATATATTTTAGCAAAATACTCACCCTCCACTCCAGAATCTCATTAAAAAACAAAATTAAAATGGCAACATTCACCCTTCCTATCTCATAAGCTTATTGCATGTGCTACATGTGGGTGGTGAGCGTGTTAGGTACAATTTAGAGCATCATTTCCTGAGAATTGAAATGTCACCAAGAAAAGGATTGTAAATAATGAAACTTTGAAAGGAATCTGTGATCTTTGTAACAGATAGTAATATTTTAATTCTGACTTATGGCTCATCCAATTGCCTACAGTTAGAGAAAAACAATTCTTTTTCTTATTATATGGAAATCAGATGAATCAGATGAGAAGCCATCAACATCACAGGTTAGAAAACATATACCAATGTTCAGTGATGTGAGCAAAGCCCATGAATCTGCTTCAGTTTGTGGCCCTTTTTATTGCTTTTCCTCAAATATTTATAAGAGATCTATGTTCATAAAAATGTTGGTTGAAAAGTTTTCCTGAGATACCATAGATCACAGAATTGTTGAGGTTGGAAAAGCAAGTTCATGGAACAACTCCTACTGAGTAAGGCTGGTAGAAGCTGGAAATCTCTTTTCCTTTCTGTAGGCTTTTCAGAGTGCCAGCCAAGTACCAAAACTAGTATTAGATCACATCATTGCTCAATCGTGGAGTAGGAAGAATGACTATTGAATGGTAAATAGTAAGAGCGAATAGTTTATCCATAGCCCCAACAGGCAGGAATATGCTGGCATAATGCTTTGGATCTGATTTGAATATAAAAAAAAAACCACAGAGACATCAAACACTGCTTTAGTATAATTAGGATGAGTAAAAATGGACAAAATGCATCAAATAAATTATTGCAAATTCTTTGCCTAATGACTGATACTACAAAGACATGCTGCAGTGTCCAACAAACATAAGGCCAGAGGATTTCAATGCCTAGACATGTTCTGATTTTTGTTTAAGCCCATTTCTCTCTCCTGTTCTTTCCAAAAGGCTTGAAGCTTTATACTAAGGAATTATCAATAGCTGGGGCTTTTTGCAACTGGAGGACCAGATCAGTGAGAATTTCTGATGTGAGCAGGCTTTCTGCCCATCACCAACAAGCCAACAATGTAAGACAAGCCATAAGGGTAAGATTTTGTGTAAATCTGCATCACCACTGCAAAGGACCTCAGGATGCATTTGCCTCCCCTCCTAACTTCTTGCCTTTTGCCACAGCTTTTTGAATTTCCCAGTTCCCCTTGCCTACAGCTGCTGAATTATACATAGGCTGATGCGCATACGCATACACACACGTCATTCAAAGGAGAAAAAAGAAATAGCTGCAGAACAACTTCCAAATAGCTCATTTCATTCATTACGTTCTCCAGAACTCTTATTTCTGGTCCTTTGCCATCTTGCTTTTTGCTAAACAAAATCAAGATCAGTGCTTTATAATTCTCTTCCTAAAAGGGACTATACAAAACTATGGCAAGAGCCTTAAGCTATTCACCCAGGAACACTCCACAGACATAGATGGTACTACAGGAACTCACAGCAAGTCCTCATCGCTCCTAAAGGCTGCATCCCAGTTTCCATTGGCCTTGCACCAGGGCCCCTCATTCGCTCCGAAAGCAGCTGTGCAAACTCTGCTGGGTGAGCATGTGTGTCCCTGGGTAGCGGGCACTGGGGAATGCCTAAGACACACCACAGCCCTGCAAATAACGTTTTTTCTTGTTCAGTGGCTAACCCAAAAGCGGGGGGGGGGGGGGGGGGGGGGGGAAGAAAATAAATCATTTTGTATTGATGCAAAGCAGCATTTTTCCATGTTTTCTTGGCAAGAAATAATTAAGCTAACAAGCCAAAAAGAAAAAAGCATCTGTTTAAGATCTGACTAAACAGTCGATTTGTGTGTTTGTTAACCCTTCTCCTGATCAAAGCTGGGCTACTCTGTACGTGAGAATACCATTTTGAAAATTAAACAAAAAGGGGTCCATTTTTTCCCCCTTCTCTTCCCTTCTTCTCCACCAGCCAAACTCCCAAACAGTCCACTGCCAGCCACCCTTTGCATCTCTGTGACCTCCCTTCCCGCCCACCTCTTCTTTTTCCCAAGCTTTCCTTTTGGCTGCAAACCCGCCCCTTTGGGGGAGATGTTTTGCCATAAAGACACGATTGTTTGAGATTTCAGTATTGGCCTAGTTTAGCATTTGATGTCATTCCCTCAATTACTGACACTGAATCGCCTTTGTATTAAACAGGACAAAAACACAGAAACGAATAAAAAATCCCATTTATGCTGATACGAGACCCAATCAGAAACCATCAGACATACCAACTTCATTCCATATCCTCCAGAAAAAATAACCTTTCCGCAAATGTAGACCCCTGATGGTGACCACAGGCTCCTCCAGGTAAACACAAGGAGCCAGAGCAAAGCATTGCTTTGGGGCTGTCCCGGGATGCTTTGTGCCAGCATGTGAGACAGTTTTACTGTCCAAAAAGGCAAGTATTTGTGTGGAAATGGAACGTTTCCAAACAAGAGACAAGGTGAATTTCTTACACACTGCAAAACTGACTGGTAAATTTTTTAAATAACTACATATGTTTTATTATCTTGGACTTTTTAATGCCTCACATCTCTAATTGTAGTAATAATTATTAGCTCAGTTAATGAAAGCTTTGGAAACAAGATTGTGTGGGAGTATTTCAAGTCATGAGTTAAGTCTTTTAACTCAGTAATTGCCAACGATTAATTCATTTTTCCATTTAAGCACTGAAAAGCTGAAATATTATTTCCTTGAACTGCATTTTTGCTTGGTGGTTCTGAGTTAATTACTACTCTGTGAGCACCTTTAAATCAAATTCAGAGGTTTCCAGGTGTACGTATCATGAGGTCCTGGTAAATCCTTCAACATCTGCTTGAAAAAGGATTACTGAACTTGACAGATGATGCTGTTCTTCTGAAGGTCTACCCATCATGTACCTACAGCCATTAAAGGCGCTACAAGTGCAATAGCAGTAAAGAGCTTAGGCTTGTGGAAATTCTCACATAAATAAGGATTATACTCACGAACGTCTGGTTTGGAAATCATCCACCTTAATTTTTCTGGATGGAGACGAAGTCTTGGTCAAAGCCCTGGAAAAATACAAGTATGTGCATAAATCACCAGTTCACCAGCTACGACTGGTGGAAGAAGCCACAACTCCATAAGGAACTATAATAACCGCAGCTCACTGGTGAGCTAACCTGGCCTGGGGTTGGGGCTTATTTAGCCCATTTCTGTAATTTCAGCTTCAGATATGGTTCTCTTACCTGAGCAGTGGGGACTGAAACAGTACACAGAGAGAAGGACACACGACGCACTGGGAGGACCAAGGAGGTGCAAAGGACACATCGCACCGCTGGAGCTCCAGCTGCCCGCGCATCCTCAGTGCCACAGAAACAGGGGCTTGGGGCAGCCCAGCACACAGGCAAGCACTTCAGCTGCTCTCCTAAATCATGCCTTTCTCACAGTACTCCCGGGTTCCCTGCCAGGACCATATGGAGACACCTTCTCTCTCAAAGACAGAAGGACTGAGGACAGGAAAGAGACAAAAAGGGCATTTTTTCCAGTGGCAAGGAATAATTTTTTCAAAGCAAGAGAGAGCATCTCTATCAGAGTGCTAATCCTCCTGCTTCGTGGTGGCTCTTATCTGTCCCTAGCGGATGATTTCGTCTTCCTTAAGGACACTCCCAAGCACTAACAAGTCCCCAAGCTGCTTCCTGGCCCAATTAACCTTTGCTTTCCTGGTTCAGGGCTTGGGGACCTGTTAACCCGGCATCCTCCTCGCCCAGAGGAGGACAGCGGCGTTTGCCAGTGTGGCATTCTGCCACTACCTTGCAGTGGAGGAGAAGTACTACTACAGAGAAAGAAGCAGTCGTGTCAGTAGAGGGACCGACATATGTTCTGGGCCTTGAACAACACATTTTACAATTTCTGTAGCACACTGAAGCCCACTCATGGGTCCTGATCCTTGCTTCCAGCACAATTTCTGTTTTTTCTCCTCTGAGCCTCAAATATAAAAGACACAAAAAGCCCTAAGAGCAGAACTGGGACCCAACACTGCCCTTTCCAAGAGCAGAAACAAGACCTCTA
Source organism: Harpia harpyja (assembly GCF_026419915.1). Taxonomy (NCBI): domain Eukaryota; kingdom Metazoa; phylum Chordata; class Aves; order Accipitriformes; family Accipitridae; genus Harpia; species Harpia harpyja. Next base: position 36,918,165 of record NC_068951.1, on the reverse strand, counting down.
GCTTTCCCTGCTCACACCCAACAACCCCGAACCACTGTGCAACGCAGCCTCTGGTGTAGATCTTGCCATCTTCTTGGCCCAGCGAGGCAGCTCTAACAGGAGAGGCAGACGGCACTGCAGCTGCGGCCTTGAGGTTGGGCCACTCTTTTGGGGAGAAAGGTTTGAGGCCCCTCAGTGTGGGGTAAGCCCACCACTGCCTCCTGCTCCCCCTTCCTTCAGGATGCTCCAGAACACTAACGCATCCCCACATGCTTCCTGGCCCCAGTTAACTTTTTTAAGCCCCGCCACCAAGCAATGATAGCGAGTGACCCCAGTCTGATCATCACAGCTTGCTCCATTTCCTTTTTTTTTTCTGTTGTTTTGTTTTGAAAGAAAATGTCAGATGCTCACAATCTTGGTCAGCAAGCCAGGATCCTGATCCTAACTGGAGAGAGGTCTCTGCTTGCAGCCCCAATGCAGATGCCTGCACAGCAAGACAATATTTAAGGCACGGTCCTGTACTAGGTATCTCCTGTGACTCACTCCAAGCTGGGGATGTTGCCTAGGTCTCCATTCCACACCGTGCAGGGGAGAAGCCAGCCAGCCCTGGGTCCTTGATGCCACCCTGGGTCTTACCTAGATGGTAGAAATAGTGGCAGCTACCTTGAAAATGCCCAATCTAACCCTCTGCCTTTGGCAAATCCTGATAAGGAGATGCAAGACCTTCCAACGTGGACAACTGTTGGAGCAACCTGCTAAGATACAAACCTACTCAGCTAGAAGATGGATTTGGGCCAAAAAGACCTCCTCCCCTTTCAGCTCTCTATCTCAACTAGAACATTGTGTTCCCATATTTGTTGGAGTCTATTACTCCTTATTGGTAATCCAAGATTTATTAAAAATTAACATCTGTTTACCAGAGACACTAATTTCAGCCAGACTTCTAAAGTTCTTGGGTACAAATTATCCTGGACTGCTAAATCAAAAAAATGTAACTCTACTAAATCTTGTTGAGCATTTTCTTCAGTGGCTATTAAACTGAAAATTATTTCCTTTTCCTCATCTAGTATGACTACAGCTCCCTGCTTCTGTTCAAAAACAGCACAGAAAATTTTAATCAAACTTGTTTGTTTTTTCTCTGCATCATTACACTAAATTAAATCAATAACTTTCAGGTGGGAGGGAGAAATCCATGGTTTTCTTGTTAGCTCTTTGTGCAAACATCTTTCTTCATTAGAGACACCTGAGACCCCTGTCAGAATATACGTTAATATATAGGCCAACTTTTAAACTTCTGTCTTTATTATTCATGGTTTTTGAGTGCTGTTGCTAACTGTCATGTCAGAGGGCTAGCGGGTTATAACTAGAATCATTAAAAATAGCTTATTTTAGTAATAACACAGCACTATTCATATTTTATTCAGTATTTAACAGTCCACAGGAGACACTCATGCTTTCTTTTTTGCCAGATTGTCTCTTCTAAATGTCATTGTCAACCATTCACATCCAGTTCATCCTCCTGAGCAAAATGGGTTTCATAAAGCCTACCATAACCAAAGCAGCTAAACAGATGGTACACTGCATCCCTGCAATTTCCTCAGGCTTGAGTTTCATCCCTTTAAAATAATAGCTTCCCTTGAAGTAAGCATGTTCCTTTATATTAAAACATGAAATATAATAACTACAGAGACTATGGAACAATTCACTCAGTCACTGAATGAGCAAGATAAATAAATGCAGGAACAGGTAACTAGACTGAAGAGAGGTTTGCAGGTTTTCTCCTAGCATGTATAGTGTCAGTTTGTTAGAAGAGCATGAAGACTCTCAGCCTTGCAGGTTGGCCTTTACCAGCTCTGAGAGATAAGTTCACAGCTCCAGCTGCGGAGCTTTTCCCGCTTGCTCTTACAGCTGCCTCTTCCTCATCATGCAGAAAAGTGATGTGCCAGTCCCCCGTCCTACTTTATAGTCCAGCATTTAGCCTAAACTGATGCCAAAGATGACTCTGTGGCTAATGCCAGACCACAAACAACAGCCTACTGTACCACATACAGCTGTACACTCCCTCTCCCTCGACCTAGCTGTAAGGGCTGTTAACAAACACCAGGCAACTGGTGTTTTAAACTATCGCAGCCCTGGCTTGCCTGGCTGCTCTGCATGCAGACAGAGCTCTACAGCAGCTGCCCTCGAGACGGTTTGCAGACCGCGCCAGCAGCGGCTGGGTGCACGATACCCCCACGTGCTCCTCGCTGGGCAGGACGGTGCCTGCAGACAGCCGTGCAAATGGTGCCTCAGGATCCTCCTACACACCTAAACACAGCGTTGACTCAAGGTGGTCTGGGCTATATACCGGGAACTAGACTCAGATTTAAGTCCCTGTGTTTAGACTCGCTGGAGCAGCGCTTGTCTGAAGCTAATCAACTCCCCATGGCAATTTGTTATCACACAGAGGTGAAGAGAGTGAATATTTCAGTACAAGATTCATAGAAAGCAGCAGTGACCTGAATGTCTCAGTGACATGTCATCGCTGGCATGTGTGCCATCACACCCATTTGTACCACAGCCTGCGGACAATGGTCACGGCTGTTCCACAACAATGTAGAGATTTGTAGCACACCATTTCTGTTATCTGCTAGCATGGCCCTTGTGCTTCACTCACACCAGGCTTCAAAATCTTAACCTGTGCTTCACAACAGCGAAGCATCATTAGGCATGGAGAAAATAGAACAAGAAAAGTGAGGAAAAATGTGAGAGGAAGCATGAATGCCTTCGGGTGTGGGGTTTTGCTTCAAGGGAAAATTAAACTGCAGTCCACCTCCTCTGGCCAGAGTTAAAAGAAAAAAAAAAATTGGGGTCCTGAAGTGGGTGTGCAGGCAGCCTCATGAAAACAAAACTCCGGCAGCTTCATGTTCGGCAGGACCAGCCCTGCTCTGCCTTCCCTCCCCATCACCCGGGCAGCCTCTGCTGCCCTACTCTCCACGTATGTTTGGAGAAAGACAGAGGAAACTGAGTGCCCCTCTGCTGTGACCTTCTCACCCTAGCAGTGTAGGACATAGCCCCCTTACAGAGCAGAGGCATTTACTGCCACTGGAAAAAACAGCTCCAGGCATGGGTGCCTGAACAGAGACCAACAAAGCTGTATTTGGTCATCTCAACAGATACCGTAGTTTAAACGCTGACTTATAAGACTTCAGCACCTCTGAAAATTCAGGCCATTTCGGGGATGTTTGCAGCACGTCAAGCTCCCGAGCTAGTGCCAAGGAAGTGGCGTGTCTATATGGTGCAGCCACTGCTGCCCCGGCTGAGACTGGTGCTTGGGCAGCCGCGTGCAGCTGGATGGAGAACTGTTGGTCTTCCCAACAGTACTGCCAAAGGACTCAAAAGGTTCTGTGCACCGGCCTCTGTCCACTGCCTCTCCAGAAGCAGCTCTCTGGGGAGATTTAACTCAATCAACATGCCACTCCTGTTCTTTGAGAAGTCCCAACCATGAAAAGCTGCCTGCGAGTATTTTGCAAGTTGGCTACTCTGAAGCCTGGATTAGAGAGGGGAATTAAAAATGTTGGTCCATGCAACCGTAGCTTCTAGTTTGGGATGACTAGTTCTTCTATTTTCATCTCCTTGCCCATCTGATTTATTTGGATTATAAACTCCAACCCTTACTACAGTTTATACAGTTCTTAGCGTAAGAGATGCTAATCTCTGTGTGGGTAACTAATATAAATGAGAGTAAATCAACATCACAAGAATATATTAGTTAAACTGTTTCATTCAAGGAGATTAAGAGAAGAAGATTATACTGGTATTAAACTTTTTAAAGTCCAATAAATGCAATCTACTTGCTTGTTCCTTTTTCCAGGGATATTATTTTGTTGCAGGTTTATAGAGTGTCCTTGCAATGAGCCTCAAAGCTCTTCCAAAGGATCCCCCGTCTCTGACACAGCCAGCTCTGGGGCTGGTCCATGACAGCTGTTCAGCATCACACTGGGACACTAGTAATAATAGTACTTGCAGCACTTACATAGCATTTTATACTTTCAAAGCTCTTAAATTAATTAGTTACAGGGCTAGAGTATGGATTCAGGCAGGATGTGAAACAGAAAATTGTATCCAGTGGAAACTACAGGGGGAATTTGGGGAAATGTAATGTAATTACCCAATTTGGAATCTGGCCAGAGCACCGCTGCTAGAAACGCCATGGGATCTCTAATGACCACACGCGGTCAGGACCTCAGCTTCACGTCTGCTCCAAAAGATGAGGAGAGCCCTAACAAAATGTGCTCAGTCATCAGGTACAGGAAAGGGATGATTATATGAAATCCAGTTTCCCCCCTAGACAGCTCGTAGCTATGGGCACTGGGCTGGGCTCGGCGGCACCACAGGAGCTCATGTTGAGTCAGACCTCGGGAACTTCAAAATTCTTTTCAATTAAACAGTTCCAACTTCTGGTGATATTTACAAACGACCCACCTCATAAGTCCATTAACTGGTCTTAATCGGGTTAAAATCCCCAAGCAATTAGTCATCTCTGCCATTCCCCTCTGAACCCCTCAGCACACACACATGTACCCTCATTTTAGCTAAAACAAGCACATCAGGTGGTTGCGTTGCTGAGCTACAGCATTGCTCTGCGCCAATTTGGAAATGTTAATGCCGTGTAGACGTGCATATGTCACAAGGGGCCAATTTTAGGATGCACAAAAGAGGGACCACTAATTGGAAGGAAGGGGGAGAAAGTGATTACGATTCCCACTCACCTCAGTGGTGCCGCAGGACAGAAAGCAAAATGCTGACAAAAACAGTCAGTCTTGCCGACAGTGATGTATGCCACATATTGGGCTGGTGGGGAAAGGGCCGTTTCAGCTTCACAAAACATGTAGGGTGGTAAGCCCCATGTGCTGGTTTGGGGCAGAACACCCACAGCCTGCTGCTTTTTCGCACAGCTGGATTTCTGCAATGTTTAATTTCTCAGCAACACCCAAACGTGGATGCTGAGGGATCTTTGGCTGATTATGAAACACAACATACAAGGAGGGGCTCCTGGCAGCTGCCTGCCTGAGCAGCCTGGGAACTCAGCTTAGTCCAGAGAGCCCTGGAGCAGTTCAGGGATGGTCTGTGGAGAAAAGGGGGATCCGGGCAGCCTGCCTGGCAGACTGAGGACCAAGGAGCCTCTTGTGCCTGTCAAGGAACTCGGACACTCAGGCCTCATCATCAGCTTTCACACTGACTACTGAGTGCTGAAGGTGCAGGGAGTAAGGAGATGCTTTGTTACAAACATAAAAAAAAAAATAATTGGCAAAACCGATTTCTTTTTCTCAAAAACTGTTACATTTTGTAAACAGAGTTTTCCAACATGTTGGCAGAGCATTTCTCACGAGCTCTTCTGACAAGTTGTTGCATCCCTCAGCTCACCAAGTGTTGCTCAACCTTCCATGGCCACAGCGCAGAATGAGTCAGGGCACGACTCATCGCTCGGCCGCGTGCACGGCTCCAGCCGTCGGCAGACAGCTCGCAGCGCGGGAGGTGGGAGCAGCCTCCGTGTGCGCAACCCGCTGCTGGACAGACCAGGTTTTTGTCCTTGGAGCTCGGTGGAGCTGCTCCATTGCTGGTAACCGTTGTGCCACAGCCCTACTCCTGGGCTCACCCACCTCAGTGCTGTACGCAACACAGCTGCTCCTTCCTTCTCCTTGTTACAGCAGGACCTGAGAGCCTTCCCGGAGAGCCTCAAGGGACCTGAGCAAAGAGGACATATTTTCTCCTGCCCTACCTCTTCCTTAGGGGAAATTTATAAAGCTCACTGTTCCCATACATGGACACCTCTTCCAGTGCACCACCAATGGCTATTAATTACATTCCCAATCTTTGCATCTCAATTCAACATGTGAGATGCACAGAAGCTTTATTTTTTGCAATGAATGTTGGTAGATAAGCAATAGAAAGCACATAAAGGACAGCTGTTGATAATGTCACACTTTCCTCTGTCAGACTGCGGGGTCTGACTCCTCTTTATTTACATCTCTGTCGCATAAGCATCACTCCACCAGCTTCCATGGATTTTTTCTTGATTCATGCTAGCAGAAGTAAAACCAAGCTCAGACTTTTGCCTCCATTTTCAACTCTGGAGGATTCTCATCTCTTGCAGTCCTTTTCAATCTGAGCATGTCTGGGGTTTATTTACCCAGTATATTAATTCTGGTTGTGTTTGCAAAACACTGTCACTGGTGGGGAGTCCTCTCCATGCCTGAACCACTGCATTTGCACGCAAATGAGTCCCAAGCACAGATTGCCCTGCATACACATTTTCACTCGGTACCACCAACACAGCCCCTTTTTAAACAACAATCCTCTGCTTACTAGTCTGTTCAGCCAGCTATAATTAGGTTGTTCACTCAGTACCCGGCTTTGACACGCCTTTGGCAATCGTCACATTGGAATTTCTCTGCTGTGGTTTTCCATGCCTTGCTTAAGCAATAGGGGTGCGACGGGGACCCCATTACCCCCAGCACTAGTGTACCCGCAATAGTCTCCTCCACCCAAAATGACCACACCACAGTAACCAGTGTTTGAACGTGGGACCTCCAAGGCATCTTCTGTGAAACTAGATGTGGCAGCTGGTTTTGCCTAGTTTAGAAAGCCCTTTCATTGGATTAAAACTCCGCATTTCTCCTTGGACTATAACTTGGAAGTGACCAAGCAGCAGGGAGCTGGAGGAGGAAAGAGATGTCTTCTCATTAAAGGCTGCTGCTTGTTCGGTGAAAATAACAGGTCTGAACCTAAACAACTCTGGGTGACACAATGGAATATAGTGAGGATGTGGGATCCAATCTCAGCATGATGGATGCATTCAGCTCTGCCATACCTATGCCGTAATGAGCTGCCAGGTCATGAGGGCATCAGCAGCACTGCTAGTTTGCTTTTACTGAAAAGGGCTTGGTGCTCTGGTTTGGGTAATGAGCTCCCTTGTATGCACAGAAACAAGCACAAAAAACTGCAGTGGGTGTCTTCAGCAGCACAGGCTACTGCAAACACATCACATCTGACCTTCTGTCACTTCATCAGCCTTTCACAAAATTCGGAGTCATATTCAAGATCTCAGCTCTTGTCTCTGAAGTGTTCAATAGCCTGACCCTAGGACACCCATGCAGACATTTAAAGCTCCCAGGTACAAGGTGTTTCCCACATCACTGCTGCTTCGGCACAATGGAGCTCTCCCTGAGTGGGAGGTTTGTCTCTGAGACACCAAATTTTCTGTTTGAGGTGGAGGTGGTGGGACAGACAACTGGAAGAAATGAGCAGTGCGACACTTCTAGCACAAGGCTCATCTTCCAGAATTAGCCATTATTAATGTAAAAAAGTATACACATATATTCCTAAAACTTTTCCAAAAACAAGGCATTACTGAGCACTTTCTCTCCTGAAAGCAGTTACAGAAGGACTGAGGCGCAGACCAGCACACTGCAGGAGCTGCGCAGTCACTGCTGAGAGGACCACGGCACAGCAGCCCGCAGGGAAAATAATTTCACAGCAAAAACTCAAGGGGAGAATAATCTGAGGGAATTCAGCTGTCTCAGTCATTCCTGTGGCTTTGTCTGGGCTCCTTTTAATGAGGCCCAACAGTTTACCACTGCCCTACCTCTCTCCTTACAGAGAAAGCTTTGTAGGGCCGTGTGTCTCTCCTGATCGTCTGATTTCCCTCTTGCAGAAGCCAGCGTCTCACTCAAGCAGGAGGCTGGCGGGGAGAGAATGGTGTACCAAGTCCTGGGCTCTTCAGGGGGGATGAGAACCTAAGAAAATGGATTGTAACATACGGTGAAGGAAAATACAAGCCAACCACAAAAGCTAGCAAGGTCCCTGACATCTCTCTGGGAGGGTCAGATGCAAATGTGAGGGACAGAGGCTTCATGATGCCTGTTAGTGGGCTGCAGACAGACACACACACAATCCATCCGTACAGACAGCCTTTGCCCCCAGGGATGCTGCCCTAAACTCTCCGCAGCCATGCTGGCAAAGCAGGGCATGAACCCCTGGCTTTTGACTCTGTCAGATGGCACCAAAACTGAGATTCATCTTCTGTGGATGGGGGTTTTTTTGCAGTTTTTGTAGGATTCACTGGTTAGATCTAAGGTACTCCCAAGAGCACGGATACATTTCATATGTTTTCTTCTAAGTAGATACTTCAAGGGCAGCCTTTATGTTATGCCCAGTCAGGCAGTGACTACAAAAGAAATTAGGGCATGATGCTGGTATACTGACTTTAGCAGATTTCACAGAGACTTCAGTGGGAGTTGTGCTACAGATAGAACTCACCCTCGAGTGGGCAGGGTGAGAGAAAAAGCTGTGCGTGCATAGCCTGCCCTTGGAAGGGGCTGAGGCACCATGAGTCTGTCCCTAGTCCTGCTTTACCCCCTTTCTGGCTTCATATAGCAGTAAATAATCACAGTCTTAAAATGGTGCAGCTTATTCCCATGGCCTTCCACATTTCCTAGAGAAATAAGCCAGTTTCGGCACTCATCACAGGTCAGGGTAAGCCAAGGGAAGACCAGAGGAGGTCTGACTTCCCAAATCAGCAGACAACAATAACAGCACCTGGCTTTGTTTCAGCACTGTTTTGCTATGTACCCAAATCTCTCTCATAACGCTGAAGCTCAGGCAGAAAACAGGTTGTCATCTCCCTGAGCTGTCAGATCCCCAGGAGGCATTACATTGGCAGTACTGGGGAGCAGCGCAACCCCACTCTACAGCACACAACCTGCTCCACACTTCCATGTGATCTTCTGTTACATCAACCCATTTTACTTTGCTAGATAAGTTATCTTTTAGTGAAAGGAAGGGAATTAGGTTTCATCAAGAAGCTTTTCAACAAGTTGTCACCATCTCAATGATTTAGGGTAGGCAGAACACCTCATGTTCCCAGTTGCCCTCATGCCACTGCAAACTGCCAGTCAGTGTGAAAGCATAGCCCACTATAGCATCTGGAAAGGTCAGAGTTGAAGTGTTTTCACGGAAAGATAATCAAGCCATAAGATAAATGCCTCATCAGGAGGAAATGTCAGCTCCTGAATGAGGACAGTTATTGTATAAGACATTTCTTTACCTAAAGGAAGCAGGTTAATATACCTCCAAATTACTATTTATCACACCATATAATGTTCAATTTCCAGTGTAATTTCCACCATGCTTTCCATAGCATGTGTACAAATCAATTCAGAGATCAGTGAATCCTTATTTCCGAACTTTTACAGCAGCAAGTCAAAAACTAATTAAGAAAAGCCACAGCAAAGCAAAAGACCATGTAACAAGGCAAAATAATATTTTGAGATGGGCATTTAAAAAAAAAGTCAGTCCTATGCAAACCCTTGTCAGTTCAAATATAACATGTCGCTTTAACATATCTTTTGCAGCTTGAATGGGAAACACTCAAGAGGGAGTGTGCTTTGGGTTCCAGCAGGGAAGGCAGAGGGTGACAGTGGAGAGGGGCTTAGAGCAAAGAGCTTGCAAGAAGCACAAAAGGCATTTTAAAAAATGTCTTGAAGGAATCATCAGCAGATGCTTGGCATAAAAGCACGAGAGAGTTCATACAAGAGCCCTGGGAGAAGAGTCAGAGAGGCGGCTCGTTGTGAAGGAGGCTGACAACGGTGTAAGAATTGGAGAGGGCTGGAAAAAAGCCACAAAAGCGCTGTGTGAAAAGAGGGCAATGCCGCTCGGAAGAGCTGAAAAGTTAAAGCCAAGTGTGTTTAAGAGTGCCACACATTAGGAGAGTGATAGAGTGACAGTGAATTTGAGACTCTCAGAATGAGGAGTAATTTCCTTTCAGGAAATATGCGACCTTTAAAAAAAAAAAATCCATTGATGAACACTTTCCAATGGGCTTTAAAAAATAAGCAACTCCTTTCAAGCTTTTAAATGACTTGCAAAGCAGCCTAGATTATTTTACTGCAATGTTCTTCTCCTTCCTTTCCTGGGCTGAAAGTTCTTCTTCTCAGGCCTGCTGCATGAGATGATGGGGGTCTGTTCACAGGGTCTGCTGAGACTGGTCACCTCTGAAAGCCCTCCCTGCACAGCCTCTGCCCTGGGGTATATGGGAATAAACTTTCAGTGGCTCGACCACTTCTCCAGTAATTAAAGAGAAAACAAATAATGCTCAGAGGCATTGCTTAGAGGCCCACAGAACTAACACTGTAATATTACTGAGCTTTCTTCTGATTTCACTCTAATTTTTACACCCTGGCCCTGCAGTTTTACATTTCCAAAAGTTATGCTGTAACGAGCTCCCAAGGATCTCACACCCGATCAGGACATACAAACCAGCTATATTGCCTCCTCAGCAACTCTCAAGTCATTCGAGATATATATATTAGCCTTGCTGACAAGATCTACTTTGGGCCATGTTGTTTCTCACCCACCACCTTGCTCTAATAACAGTTACATTTCACAATTTTCAAAAGCTGTCAACATCATCGATCCTCCAGACTGAATGTACTTGTCTTCTATTATGTGTGTTGAATTACTTGTGCCACAATTAAGTCTTTATTTAGCTGAAGGCAGCCTACCTCCATGGCAGTGTGTCATTTGCTCTCTAGCAGAGTAGTAATCTAATCAAATAACGGTGTAGGTCTAAAAAATACATATGTACATTAAAAAAAAAAAAGACATAGCAGTGTCTTGTAAGATGGACACACTCCGCATGGTAAACTATCACTCTGGTAGGATAATTGGTTTGGTTTGATCAAAACTGCATGCTCTTACAGAACTGAGCGTCTGGCAGTACTCACAACTCAGCATTAAAAGAGAAGATTGTCTTTGTCAGATCTGTCATGAAAACTGAAAAAGGAGAGACTGGACTGTACTGAGCAAAAATGAAGGGATGTCCTCTAAAGCCAAAAGACTGTGTGCCTTATTTATCCTGGTGCTACACATTTAGTCTCTACTGTAAGTTCTCTACGATCCCTTTTGATGTCTTCTATTAAAGAGAAGGAAAGCTGCTAGCAAAGACATCCCACAGAAATCCTATCCATTTCTTCCTGCCTCTTTAGAAAGGCCACAATGACCTGAGCACTGCTACATCATGCAGGCAATGAAAAATGAAATAATGTTACCTGCACTATTAATTGGAAAATGCATATCATTTGATTGCCACCCAGTAAAATGACTCGAGGTCTACAGCTGACACACTCCATGTTTGCAGATAGGAAAGGGGGCAGAGACAATGGCAATTAGCTGCCCTGATGGCCTCATCTCCCAGCTGCAGTGCTTCCAAGCACCAGATCCTGCCTAGGCTGCTGCATGTCTTCCAGAAAAACACCCCAACTTGGTGGAAATCCTGGAAACACACAGCTTGCCGCTGCCCTGTGCCAGTTGTTTCTAAAGCCAGCTGCACTCCCCACAACCACTGTGCTTAGCAGCAAGTTTTTACTGATTATTCATCATGTCTCCCAGACTCTCTGCACCTGGATCCTTTGTAGTGATACTCTAACACTCCTGGCATTTAAGAAGATCCGCGTCTCACTTGACAGACATTTGTAAAAGATGCTATGTTTTGATTTGCAGAACAAAAACAAATTTGGTCTAGAATCCTGCCATCTGGTGACTCCAAATAATTCTTGCATATGGTTACAAAGACTTGCATCTTTGCTTTGCTATCTAACTTCACCACTTGTCTCTTATCTGCCCTTCCACAGCCCTTTACTCTGTGTATTACAAAACTCTTTGAATAAAAAAGGGTCCTTTCAGCTGAACACAGCACTTTTGTCTTTGTTTTATAAGCAAAAATAAGATGACGCACAAGGGCAAGAGACTTGGCCAAAATCACTCAGCATGCCAGAAAAAAAGGATGTGATCCAACTCTCTGAATCTTCTGCATCCACCTTGAAACAACACAACCACCGGCCCACTAACAGGCTTGTTTTGTTTTTATAAGGTAAACTCCTACTCTGTTAAAAGACAGAAGGAGAAAAAATCAGCCAGTGTCTTCATGACATTAGACAGAACATGCATCATCATCTTCAAAAATGTAGTTTTGTGCCCCATTGCTCTGTACAGTACAATAGAAACAGGCTTAGAAAAGAGCTGGCATGAACCCTGTCCCAGCCTCCCTCCACCTCTCACAGTGCCATTTGGGATGTTCCTTCACTGCAGATACCAGGCCACCACCTGCCTCCCTCTTGCCAGTACTGCATGGGCTACAACAGCCCCAGCTTACAAACATGGTGCTTTGGGTGACTAACAGGACACCCAGGGAAAATTCCAGCTCAAGCCCGCCCTGCTCCCAAGCACAGCCTCAGACATGCAGCCTGGCCATCTTTACATGCCTGTTTTGCAAGGAGGGAAAATAAAAGTTCCTTCCTGAAGGGACGCTGGCATCACCAGCTTTTAAAAGAAAAATGAGATTTCCATGCAGACAGAACCTGATTTGCTGATAAAACAGCCAACACGACAACCAACCTGCAAGTATCAAAACAGGGGGCTCAACTCTGCCCCCCAACCTGATGCTGTGGCTGGAGCAGACACAGCCTGATAAAGCACCCTGCCTGCATCGCTGCGGTGGGAGCGGGTCCCAAACCCAGGTCTGCAGGCGAGAGCCCTCGCTCCAAGCCACACTCTGCTTTCTCTGGCTTGTGTCAGATGAAGAGAACCTTCTTGTTGTCCCAGCCCACCAGAAAACAGCACACCTCCTGATTTGAGCTCTGGAAACAAGAGGAAAATCCAGCCCAGAGGCTGAGCCAGAATTGTCAAGTGATGCAAACAAGATTTGATTAAGATTCAGATCACGTAATTCGCACAGCACGTGCTCTTCTGCAGCTAGAACAAGGGCCAGCTCTGCAGCTAGCACTTCCTCCCACTGCCTTCAGGGCAACAAAGATAGTTACACCTCCTGAAGATACATGCCATGATTTTTTTATTTGCAAAGTCCAGCATGTGCCACAATGATGTGAGCAGCAGGGCACAGGATGCTCTCTGCAGCAGAGATGTCACACAGTCTCAGGCCTTTTTACAAACAGGGGAAAACACCATCCTGGAGAGTGACAGCCACTTTGAAAGCAACCCAAACCATTCACTGCTCTCTTCCCTCGTCTGTCCAGTGGGTGGGAAAGAAGGAAGAGAGGAGAGAGTTACAGCTCACCAGGGCACGTGAAACTCTGCACTCTTCTTTCCTTCTCCTCTCCCCCTTCTCAGAAAAGTCTTGGAGCGTGACTTGCCCCCAGAGGTGCAAACATAGACACTGAAGGTGTCCAGCTTGTTATCCTGCAGGGAAGCTATTGTTAGTAGCAAAGAGGTGGTTAAACAACAAAACCATCTCTTGGAAGCCTCCTCTCACGCTCAGCTCAATTTGCTAATATTTTCATTCCTAGTGAAGGGTTTGTGCAAACAGAGACTGCCGCTGATGTTGGAGGAGGAAAACCAAGCTAAACTGCACTTTCTGCTGCTGTCATTAGGAGTCAAAAAACAAAAGTAGAGTAAAAACAGCAGGCTGGCCTCAATATACTATCCTTGAGATCCTTGGATGAAAAAAGAAGTATTATCATCATCATTGTTATTACCTTCCCATTTTTTCCGTACAGAGCTGAAGCACAAGGCACCTGAACGCCACCAGCTTCCCTAAGGTCAGTGCCCCAAACCCTGAAGTCCCAACTGAGTTCTGCCCCAGGTCCTTCTCAATCCTTCATTGCCTTCCAGATGCTCTTCTTGTACCCAGCCCCAGCACTGCAGAGAAGAATAGCGGGCAGCACTCTGCATCTCACAGCATGTATCCACGAAAAGGCAAAGAGCTGTGTGCTCAAACACCCACGCTTCCCTGGGCTGCCCAGCTTCAGACCGCCCATATGTTGAGACAAGGTTGGAGAATGGGTGGGAAGCCTGCGCTCCGATAGATGGATGCACGTTCAACCATCCTGAAGGATGGAAAGTCTGTGGCTCTGAGGTTTTGGTCCCAGTCCCATACTGGGTGTAGCTGTGAAAGCAAAACAATGTTCCCTAAAGTAAGCATGATTAGGCTTTCTCTATAAACGTTATTTATGGAGGGCAGGGCCGTGTGAGTGAAAAGCTGGGGAGAATTTCCATTCTGCCTGAACGACTCGCAAACCACAGATTAGGTGATGAAGTTTAGTGACTGGGAATCCTGCCCAGACTCAGTCTTAGTGAAGGAATTAGCAGACCGGTTTAACGGATCAATCTTTTAACTCCACTTCACAGCAGAACAGCAGATATGTGAAGTTTGGAGGTGGCTATGTACGTCTCACAGAGATTTTCTACAGATTCGAGTCCGACTTGTGCACCCCCATGTGAAAGCGAGCTACCTCTCCCTGCCCATGGCAACCTGACAGAATATCATAACAGAGTAATCCAACGTGTGAAATATAATCGATCCTGCTTCCTAAATCTCTACCATTTTCTCAGTCCAAGAAGTATAATTTTGCAATTATCACACTGCCGTGTAGAGCAGCTAAACAAGCTCAGTTTTGTCTCGGTTCACTGCTTAATAGCTGTAGCAATTTTTTTATATATATATATATATATATATATATTACAGCCTTCCCAAATGGTTTCTCCTGAGGGGGCAGGCAATAGCTGGTGCATACTCTTTGCTGTAGATGGATTTTTTTTCACTATTTGTAGAAAACAATAATACAGAACAGATTAAAAAAATGAAATAGAGAAAATAGGGAAAAATAGCAGTTGTTCTGGAGGGGATGAAAGCAAGCCATTGATCCAATACGCTCTGCCATTTGATACCCAAAATGCTCACCTCTGAGTGCTCTGAGATCTCTCAGCACAGTTCCAACACCCTGGTGCACCAGGTGATTACCCAAAGCTTGTGTAAGTCTGTGGGAATGGATCTACCAACCTGACCGGCTTTGGTTCAGCCTTTAGTCATACATGTGAATGACCGAAAATTTGACAAAAAATATTCACCCAAAAGAAAGGGTGCAAAATGTGTGAGGGGGAGGAACGTTTCTTGCATTAACATTTCTGAAAAAAACATTTCTCCTGCAGCTCCCACTAAAGCTGGGGCAGTAAGAGCTGGTTTAGGGAAGCCTCTCCTCGGGGCGGCACTGAAGCGTGTTTGTTCACTTGTAATTGAGCGTGTCCTTAAATATGTCCATTAATTAGGGACAAAATGCTTAAAGCAGCTTGGATCCTACAGTTGCTTGGGGTGTTGTGTGGAGGGGTAGTGAAAACTTCACACAAGTCCACGTGTAGCTGAGCTCCATCTTATGGTGACTTCTTATCATGGGAAAACCTGGGAGAAAATATGAACAGCAACTGAGATAAAGAGCCTTTGATCCTCTCTGAGAGCAACAGAGCAGACGGTGGCTACAGCTGCGACCTGTTGCAGCCAGCTCCCACCGACATCTGTTGGGGAAGCCAACATTGGTATCACCTATGTCACTCTGGAGATGTGGAGAGAGATTTACCAATTTGTGGCAATAAATTTACTGCCACTGGGTGCCTGTACTTCTGACGCCAACTGTGTGGCCACCATAGTGTAAAATACAGGATACAAGAAGGCAGGCACCAAAATTGTCATTTAGGGACCACATTCTGCCAGCAGCAAACCCCCTAAAATTACTTTAAGAGCCATGGAGGTGGCCACTAGGTGCTACCTGACCTCTGCATTGAGCACCTTGCTCATAATGCTCTACCTCTGGACTCCAGGGAAGCTGGAGGCCCCGTGACCCCGGATCCACGGGTGTTGCTGGAGCTGCCGCAGGCTCCCAGGGCATGGAGCATCTCACTGATCCACCCATCAAAAAAAGTCTGATTTTGAAAATGAGCCCTGTGGTGTTGTGTTTAATGCAGGAGTGATATCCAGCAACAGACCGCCTAGGAAAAGCTGTGGAGGTGAAGGGAAATTACAGTCCTTCATTTACACAGTTTTCTTGCATTTGATTAGCGCAGGGGTAGAGGAAAGCAAAGATGAATGCTCTCGCTCTCTCCCCTACACACCCACCCCGATCACCCCTGGCTCGTTATGAACTGCATCCTCGCAAGCGCTGCTTAAGCAAAACTGTGTTCCCATGGTTACGCCAAGGATTTTCTGCTGAGGGCTGCATGTGATGCGAGCGGCGAGAGTGACTCGGCTGATATGTTAAACACAAAGCGGAGTCCCCGTCCAGACCCAAGGATGCACCGGCTGCATGTTAGCAGCATGTACCCCCCGGGAGCTAACCTCTCTGCTGCACTCAGGAAGGTGAATCACTACAGTGGCCAGCCAGGACTCGTGTATTTTGAGCAACCATTTCCACGGTGCAGATAAAGGAATATCTTCCCCACCACCACCGCAGGCTTCACCTGCAGGTTGCTCTTGCTGTAGCACTAAGCACCCTCTGCTCACTCCTTCCAGGGTGGCTGCAGCCCTGGTTTTAAACTGACATGCAGTGAGAGAACAGAGAAAATATTTCCCTCAAAAAAAAAAACCCACCCCCAAAAAAGCAGCCAGAGCTGATGCTGTGGGTTATAGTACATACCAAGCACCCTGGTGGGGCCTATCAAATTCAATAATGTGAGAAATGCAAGCAGGGCAGGCATCTTGTCGAATGACAAAGAGATACTGTCTGTTATGAAACACGAGCAGGAATCCAAGTCGAGACCTGAGAAGGATGTTGCTTGTTCATATCACAGCTGCTGGAAGGAGGGAGGAATTTCAAGTCCCACGTGAAAGGTGGTTCCTCAGTATGGTGGGGCAGCACAAAACGCTGCCCACCAAGCAACACCCAGTGAGGTAGCAACGCAGCCCATGTGATTCCCTGCTCCTAAAGCCAGGATATGTCCACATGGAATATATTCTGCATTTTTAACTACTTAAGAAATTATTATTTCCCTATAAAAGAAGCGGGAATAACATGTTTATGTAAAAATAATCCGGAGTTTTGCTTTTCCTGGGTATCTTTGGCAAGAATAACAGTAATAATCAGAAATAGGGCTGGAAAGAAATTCAAGGAATTACTTAGTCCATCCTTATTCCCAAAGCAGACCCAACCCTACGTACGTACTTCTTGTCAAATGTCCCCACATGTTTTTAAGGGCCTCCAGTGGTGGATACGCATGATGGTCCACAGAAAATCTATTCCATTCTTTTTTTAAATTCAAGTTCATCATTTTTTGAAAGGCTTTTGTCTCACATTGGCCACCAAACCACAATTACACACAGAAGTCCTCCTACTCCTGGAACATTAAAACCTTCTCCAATGTCATCTGGTGGCAGGCAGTGTGGGAAACAGCTCGTATTCACTGCATACTAAATCTCATTTCTCAGCCTTCACTCTTCCTGACAGAAACGCTACTGAGAGCCTGCTCTGGGAATGATAATTAGTCTGTTGATTAATCATCAATGCTCAATGATACGGTGTCATTCCTTGTGCTTTTTGGTTTGGAGAGAGCTGTCCCCCTCAGCAGAAGGAAGCTCGGGGTGGTGCTACATCAACCCAGCACCTGGAGAAGGGTTCCAGACACAGGCAGGTCTGCAGGTATGCTGTGACACCATCACCCACCCATGCTGGCTCTCACCAAACCCAGGGCAGAAATACCAGCCAACTGCTCTGCGCAGCGAGCCCGCAGTCCTCACCTGGCTCTACCCCTTGCGCCAATAAAGCATTTTAACATTTCCAGGCCAATTCTGTTGGTTTCCACCCCCTTGAAAACACTGCCTTTGTTAATACAAGTTGTGAATTTATTTCATTTTCTCCAGGAGCTCCCACACCATCAAGATCAAATTTAAGGTGTTAATTAAATGGAATGTGTAACACTTTACAGCCCAACAGACAACAATTTGGGCTAACGGCAATGGCTGGAGGTGGGTTACAGCCGCGGGCAGGGAAGGCTCTGATTGCCCCCTGTTGGCCTCCCACTAACCAATATTCCTGTTTTCCGATATATTCTCCCATTCCCTGGATTTCGATAATTATTTGACTGCACCTCACTGACAGCACATATTCAATTTAAAGGCTTTTACTTGTCAGCTTATACATGCTTATCTGCAAAAATAATTCTCCATGTTTATGGTTTTCAGTGCCTCAGCCTCCCAGATGTCTTTAAGTTCAACTTTATTTTGCCATCGTCTTAATCCAACAGCTGCAGAGGAAGACACAGCAACTTCCAGGTTAACTAGTTGATGGGTTTTAGCCAAACATCGTAAAGAGTTCATGGTCGACCATAAATTCATTTCAGGCAACAGAGAGCACACCTGGTCAGAGTCTCTGCACAACAACAACCTGTCTGCAGCAAAATCCAACTGCACACGCCTATCAGAAAAAAAAACCAGAGTGCCCCTGTGTTGCCCTGGTCTGTGCACCTTGTATACTAATATAAAAAATTATTTTAAAATAAATTTTTGTTCAGGAATTCTTTTGTAACAGTGGATAACAGAGTTTGCCTGATAATTGGATGGCTTCTATTTTCTATAAGCTTGTATTAAAAGTTAAGCTGATCAATCGGACAGAATAAGATCTCTTCTAGGTATGAACTGTCCAAAAGCAGCATCAGATTTTTCAAACTGACTTACCATCAGCCTGAATATTTTTCATGACAGTTGGAGCTGGTCAGAAGGAATTTGGCATTTGATACTGGAAGTGCAGACCTTGTTCATTAATTTGGACAAGGTATATATAGATAGTGGCATTTTATTTTGGCCCTCTTACTGAAAAAATTTCCAGTGTGTGTATTTATACGTAAAAGTTCAAAATGTCTTTCTACGCACATTCTTTGCCACCGACCTAATTCCCTGCTTATGCAAAAGTCTTTGCAAACAAACCGATCTGTTACAATCTCCTCAGAACAAAATACAAGACGAGTGCAAACACCAGCAAAGCCAATCCAGGGGTTTATTTACTTATTTACAGATAACTTGTTGAGGGATTTTCCCTGCTTCAGTTAACAGCTGCTTTGCTTTTTCTGCGGCAAAGTCATCAATCCACTTCAGTTTCTGTCATGGTGGAATGGCAAACCCAGCAGTGGAATGGTGGATAAAGTCAAGCAAATGCATTAAAGTAGTGCACACTGTTTGCTGCCTAAAGCTACACAGTCCAGCCCATATTTCCAATCAACATTCAGTTTTAGCTCAGTTTGTAAGTATGAACAGCTACACTGCTCTACTAAGATTAAATTATAAATGTTAAAATAATTTTCATCAGTGTCCAGACCCAGCACCTTTTCATCCTGCAAACTGCATTATAGTCCCCCACCACGTCATCATACTCCTGTGATCACCAGCATCCCACACGGAACAGAACAGGTTAATTTTTCCAAGGCTGAATCATCACAGAATTCATCTATAATAGCCCATGCAGAATAAAAAGCTAGAGATGCATTTAAATACCCCCAAAGTAATTTGGTTAGTCAATGAACCACAGTATCTTCTCCCCACTTACTGGTTCACTCGGCATCCATCACTTTTATTTTGTATCAGATACTCATTGTCTGGAGCGATAACAGATACGTGATCCAAAGAAAGGAGCATCCCGTTGAATTGCTGGCACACAGCATAACACTGTCGTTACGCTGCATTGTGGTGCAAGCCAAAATACCCATTTTTAATGTGTTCTCTGCAAAGAAATGACGGTGTCCATAACTCTGCTACATAATCTCAACAAGTTCTTAAAACCAGTAACACTCTTGATGTGGCTTCATCCTGAGTGAGATAACATGGGTTGGTCTTAGTTTTAAATACGTAATTCCACAGATATAGATGATGCTGACACCTTTTTTTTTTTCTTTTCTTGTAGAATAACATTTTTTAAGTTGAAATCAAGTTTACAGAGTTTCATAGCACAGAAACTGCGAGTACAGTGCTTACTCCTGAAAATGCATACTGTAAAGCTGACAGTTTAAGAAGAGGTGGTAATTGGATAAATTATTAGGAAAGAGGGCACAAACGTAACAGAACACCTTTCCACTTGCAGCCGTGGGCACCAAATGTACCCAAGGAACTCTGTTTCCTTTACTATCATGGCCATAGCTCTTTCCTGTGCCTCCAAGCTGAATTACATTTCCCTTCCACCTCCTTCTAGCAGCTGCCTCGCTCCTCTCTGCTCATCCTCACCCTGAGCCTGTTCTCTTGAGACAAGGTGTTTATTGCATTGCACAGCAAGAGCGTAGCACAGCTTAATGGTTAAATATCTACAAATATTTTTACCATATTTTTCTTAGCAAAAACTCACAGTCTGCCTGACACTCGCTTACTCCAACGTACAACGACCCTATCCTGCCACTGTGTCCCTTCTGGCATATGTCATCCAGGGAGCCCCAGCAGAGGGAAACTAATTTTATTCCACCATACACTCCAGGAACACAGATGCTCAGAGGAATTCGGAGCAATCTCAGGTCTCAGAAATAGCAATCCAGCACCAAAACTTTGTTTAAAGGGAATTATCTGTCTCAGAACAAAGGCTGAAGTCACAGAGTCTTACAGCTTGCTTAACTTTCTCCACCCAGAAAATCTTTAAATCCAGCATTACTGTGCCAAGCCTATCGCCAAGGTCTTAAAGCCTGCTCACAGTTAGCTCTAGGCAGTTAAAGCTGCTGTGCAGAGTTGCAGGGCCTGCACCTAGTTATATATATAGGATTTCTCCTTTGTTTAGGTGTTTCTGTAACCTATTGGTCAGAGTGGAACCTGTGAAAGGATTCCAATGATACTTCTGAGGTAAGACACAGACAGACCACAGTGGATCCCCAGACAAACCACCTGGGGAAGGGGAGGGCAATAGGCTGCAACAGCAAAGTTGATTTTGGGGGTTATTTCATTTGCAACACAGTGGGGAGGGTCACCAAGGTGAAAACAGTCTTTGTGATGGAGGTCCTGCAGGGTGCATGGAAGGTGACTGAATGGCCTTTGCTTCTCTTTCAGGACCTCTAGCACTTTCAGGTGTAAGGGAAAAAACCCAGCAAGATCACAGCTTATTTCTCCATTCTGAGGAGAACATAAGAAACCCAGAGATGACTTAGCAAAAAATGCTCATGCAAATCATCAGTGGGGGCTGCCTTGGGATCCTGCAGCAACCTGGCTTCTCAGCAGGCACACCGAGTGCTAATCCTGTGCTGCAAACCTCCGAGCACCAAAGCCAGCCAGTGCTCCAATGCAATATATATCAAAGCTGAGGCTCAGGGTTTTGGCTTTCATTCAGACACATCCAAACTGTTTTGGTTTGCTGATTCCTGGCTTACCCAACAGGTAAAGTTTAAAGGTTAAATGAAACAGCAACAAAATCAAAGCCAAGGAGGATTCTCATTGATTTTTGAACAGGGTGAGGGAGCAGTAGTTTGCACCAGCTCTCCAGAAAGGGAATAATTGTAAATAAACAGCCTCCACACCTTCCTCCCACATGTGCAGGCAAACGCACTCTAAGCTGCTATCTCATTTCATTCAGCTTCGACAGCTCCCAGTATTAAAGATAATTAACCCTTTTTATTATTAGTTCCAATGTATGGCATGCTTGCATTTTGCTCGTATATCCTTATATCCTGAGCCTTCTAACTCAGGCCAATTAACCACGTAGGATGAGGAGGGAAGCAGGAAAGAAGAGCTATCGTTAGAGAATTATACGCGGGCAGCCCATCGCACGAGGACACGTGAGCTAAACTGGGGGACCAACACTGTCCCTGCAATGCATGCCGAACCAGCACCAACATGCTGTCCTTCTGCAGGCAGCAGCCACTTGTGAGCAGCTGACCAACCTCCCACGAACACAGGCACCATCATATTTATCCCTACTGAGCACTGAACACTTCTCTTAATGCAACATTCATTTGAACCCTAGAATCCCCATTCCTGACAATCAACATGGCCTATTTAGGTTACTCTAGCCCAAAATAACCCCTATGGCAATGACCAGTTCTGAAGTATAAAGCAAGCATAACTGCTTTCCACCTAAGCTCAGTAGAACCTCTGTCTTTGCATTTGATCTCTTTCTTCATCACTAGTATTGTTCAGAGAGCTAGGAACACACAGTCAATGCAGATTTAGGAAATATCAGGGGTTTTTAAAGAAATAAAAGTCTAACATAGGCTCAGAGATTTTCCATACAGAACTACTATTCAGGCTCCCAAAAGAAGACATATATATCTGTATGCATGCATATATATGTGTGTATATGTATGTATATACATACATATATATATATGTATATATACACATACACACATACTATGGGCACGGTAGCTGGATACTACTGCACAGCAAAAAATCAGTTATTCCAGCAGCCCTGGGGAAGGCTCCAGAAGGCTCCAGCTCTGCAGAGCTGGCAGCCAGGTTTGGGCTCATGGCAGCTCCTCTGGCTGCTGCAGTGGGCATGACAGGGGGCTGAGTCAAGCTCCCACAGCCCCCTCCCCTACCCTGCAAGAGAGCAGAGAACACCTGCAAACCTCTGGAAAACTCTCCTCCAAGGTGCTGGGTGCACCCTGGACCAAGCAACTCCCCAGCCATCCAAGCCGGTGCTCCTGTGCAGGACCTGACTCAGAAACAGCCTCACCAGTGGATAAGCTGCAAATTTCCCTGCACCACACAGCCATCCTCTTGCAGCAGAGAATTTCAGTTTATTTCTTGCGTGGGTGTTTTTTCCGCTTCTGCAGCCGCAGCAAGGACGCTGACTTGGCTGCAGTGCTGTGGTGCGTGCGTACTTGAGCACGGCCGGGAGCAGAGACAGGGCTGGGGACCAGAAAGTGCTGAGCCAGGGTTTCACCCCCTCACTGCCACGCACCGCTGGGGCCAGCCTCTCCACAGGGCAGAGGAAACTCTCAGCTGCTGTTATGAAACAGCGTCCAAAAATGGGTTTGTTCCACAGTGAAATTATGACAGCCTTGACCTGCTTTGCAGGCATCCCGGCTCTCTGCCAGGCTGGTGAATCAAGTGATGCTGAACTGCCAAATCCACCAAACATCAAAGGAAATGAAGCTGTTCCCATGGGACTCATTTTGCGCTCTGGCCACAGAAATGTTGCATCAGAGCTTCCCTTTGAAGAGCCGGGCAGCGAGGTGCAGCGGGATCCCCAGCAGCTCCTCGGTGGGGCTGGCCACCTCAGCCAAACAGGGCTTTATCTCCTCTGCGGTACAAACCAACGTGTCTCAAAATGATTGTGAAAAAGCCCTTGCAAACATAATAGGAATGATTAAAAGGAGAGGTAAAAATAGCTAAGAAAAGGAAAAAGGTAGTAAAAGAATTAGGGCCATTTGCAAATGGTTTGTATTTCCAAAGAAATTCCTTACTGGTTGCCAGCTGTCTGAGCCCTGAATCTTGGCATAACTACAACAGACACTGAATTTGATACAGACATTTGGTTCCCCATATTAATCATGTAGAGTAGAAATGGAATACATCACTTATGTGTTTGCCTCATCAGCTAAGGCTTTATCCCCATTAGACTTAATGGAAACCTTCCCTTGACTTTCCTTGTGGCCAAAATTTCAGCTCCAGAGCACACCTCCAAGGAGACACCACTGGGGGGAAAACCCTATGTACCCGAGAGAGAAATTCAGACAGTGCAGGCTTATCTCTTGCATAGTTGGGACTAAAGTGGGCTGCTCTCTTATCCTTTACAGAGGACAGAAACCCCAAAAGACCAAAAGGAAAAGAACATCAGAATCAATGAGCTGCTTGTGCTGGAGGGGAGAGCAAGTGGGTAGAGGGAGAGCTGGGAAGCTAGGGAGCTGAGTGATGGCTGGTGCACCCTGGACAGTCAGGACACCCCTCTCTCAGGCACCGTTTGCTGGACTGGATTATGCCAAGTGAAGCAAAATGGTCCTATGTGACCTTAAAAGACATTAAAAGGTCAATGCACATGTTTGTGGTACAGTGAGAAAAAGCTTTGAAGTACCGCCAGCCTTGCCCATGGTGCAAAAGCCAGGAGAGGAAGAAGAGGTGATTCATTGCAGTATCTCTCCTTTCTCCTTCAAACACCAAACACCCACACAATTACTCTAAAACCATAACACATCAGGGGGGTTAGTATTATAACATGTGCCTTATGCCAGTATTGTTCTAGAAATGTCTTTTTTCTTTCTTTTAGCTACTCCCACAGGGCAGTAAGCACAATACATGTGCATGCATCTGGTGTACCACAGACATCACAAAATGAGTCAGGTCCTCAGCTGGTATTATTCAGCTTGGCTGTCCTGATGGTTTTAATTTTATTTTCTTATTTCTGTGCCTCCTTCCAAACATTCTCCCTTCTCACATTCTGTATGCAACAATAGCACCATAATACATAATTGTATCATAAGCATCTCTGCAGTCCCTCACAAAAGAAAAATAGATGTGTAGATGTTGCTGACAAAGCAGCTGTGTCTGGGTGGCATTTTCCTTAACAATTCCTGACATCAGATTCCAAATCCTACCTTCACTTTCCTATATGAAGAGTTTCTCCTTCAATTCTGGTTATCTAACATACTAACCTTGAAAATATGCTTTTGAATATCTTTATGCTGGGAGTGGATTCTCAGGTTGTTCATGGCTGAGGCATGAATCCAAGTCCCTTCCCCTGCACTCACAAGTCTCCACATCACATCATTCCCCCTGCACCACTGATCATTTTGTCCCATTAGTGTTACTAGAGTTCATCTGCCTGCTGGATAGAAACCCTCTTCTGATTTCCAGAAATTTAAAGCTTTTGCTAGAACTATTAATTCCACATATAAAAGAGAGTATTTTGCTTAAAGTTTTTGTCATTGTTCGGGGGACAAAAAGCAGTTACATTTTGTCCTTTCCGTATTTAAAAGGTCTACTGATGATCTAAGCAGGGGAGTTGGTTTTGTGCTGCATTTCCATACCTGGTGGTAGATGTCACATCCTTTTTCTGACTCGGAGAACTGCATTGCATATGGCTATGCTGCTGCAAAGCCCTCATGTGATTTCCAAGTCTGTGTCAATCATACTGAACGAAACCATTTCATTCTTGCAAAGCATTATGTTTTGTTCCATTACAATGCATCCCAACACAAGAATTATTATACCAAGTCAGACCAAAGGTTATTCTAGCTCAAACCCAGTGCCTTACTGGGGCCCAGAAGAGAACAAAAGTACAGGGAAAGCTTGTTTGCCTCGATAGATTGTCCTCCCTTCCAAACACCAGCAATGCAAGGACTTTCTAGAGGTTATATGTGACGAATTAGCATCAAAAAAAGCCCTGTACAAGGAGTGCCATGTTTCAACTGCATGGAAAGCATCGATTTCATTTGGTGTTCTCCAGTTCCTGCACTATGGGAAACAGTAAATGATTATTTGCTGCTCACCTTCTTCATACTGCTCCACAGCTTCCCTGTTACCAGAGTGCCAGAAGAGCACTGATAAGAGACAGTCTTATGACAAAGTTGCCATATAGCTTTATGACAGTCTTATGACAGAGTGTCTCATGACAGTTATGGTAACAACTTTCAATGTGGCCATTTGTCACCCTCTAGAGGTGGCCAAGCAATAAAAGGATTGATACAGCCCAGCTGTCAGACTGCTCCCTCCACCCTTCGCTGCTGAGAAGGAGGTCTTCTAGCTCCCAAGGGCAGGTCCTGCTCATTAACAGCCAAGGATGCCAGGTTTGGTCTCCTGGTTCTGCCACCCATGTCATTGTAGGGCATCATACACAAAGATCTGCCTTCCAGACTCCACACAACAAATTCCTGAGACTCCAGACATGCTGTTCTTGAAAATCCCGTGAAAGAAATCTGCTCTTATAACTACTCATTTATTTAAAGGGTTATCCATAAACAAATACCATAGTGCACACCCACCTTTTACTCCCACAACAACTGAGCTCCCATGGTAATCATAAAATCATTTGGTGGTTGCCTGTTAATCCGGAATGACAGATTCAATCTCTGTAAACAAATACTGGATATGGGGAAAAAAAAGCCAAGTTATGAACTTTTTGCTATGTATCGATCTACCAGCAGTATGACAAACATAAAGGGAGATGCAAAGCTATCTACATGGCTCATCTTACCTATAACTCTATAAAAATAGACCAAACTCTGCAGAAGGAGGAAACAAAATACATTATTATCCATTTCTTACTTGTACTGTGGTGGTTTCTGAAAGCATACTCTACTGTGCTAGGATCTCTACGAACACAGAAGGTAAGGACGTGTGCTAGCCCACATCACCAAGCTAAAGACTGTGATACCACTTGCCATGGATCAGCATAGCCCTCCTGCCTACCATGCAGCCACCTCCATTTGTACCATCCAAATATATTTCTCCTGTTTCTTGCACTTAATATAAAGGAAGAACCTAGACAAAACCAAAGATGCTCCTGTTCTTTGGCATCTCCTAGTCATAATGCAGCAAATCCCTCTGCCTCTAAGGAAACCACCAGGTGAAGTGGGCAGACTCAGCGGAGCTCCCAGCTTTTGCTCCCACAGGCCAATCCTTCTGGTGCCAATGTGTGAAGTGGTGTTGGTCCATGGCCTGGATCTGCAAAGCCTACACCACCAGGATCCAACATACCAAGGAGCAAAGCTCCCACAAAAGCTTTTTCTCTGTCGGTACCTGTTATGGAATGAAGTGCTTTCCATAATAATGCTTACAACCCCTGTAAGAAGTGCCACCACGAGCTGGGACACGTTTCTTCCTTGCTTGTGACCATACATAGCCATGTGGGAGAAAGAAGCCAGAGGCTTGGTGACAGCAGAATCGTTCTCTTTGCACCACTTGGCTTCAACTCATGGAAGCCCCTCATGTGTGTGAGAAGTACTGGAAAGCAACTTAGCAAAGAGGGATCAGGAAGCAGTGCAGGTGTTGGCAGTGCAGGTGTTGTCAGAGCAGTTTGCGTAAGGTGACCATTGCATTATGCAAGCCGAGCTGAAATACTGGTCAGAGGGCAACCTGTCTGTCTCCTTGTCTTTCCTGATATTTCATCACAAGCTTTACTCTGCTAGAGAAGACAGCCACGCAAACAGTTAGGACAGCCTTTGGAGTTGAGCAGAATTGCATAACTCCAGTTATCTCACACATATCACAAGTGGAGAGTCTGGTCCTATGGGTTCAAAAAAGCAATCAGCATCTGCTTCTGAAAAGATTATTGCTTTATTCTCATGATTCTGAGAGGTCAGGTAAAAAACCCATCAGAAACCAGGTTAATGTGTTCTCTGCAAAACCTGCAATTCCAGCAACAGAAAAAATGTAACACATGGCTCCAGATCTCACTTTCCCTGGGTCACCTAGTGATAGCAGCTTCATTAAATTCAGCAGCAAATGTCTACCAGTGGAGAACCTGGACCAGTATTCCTATTTAAAGGGGCAGTAAAAGAAACATGCATTCCCAGTAAAGCTTGCACCTCTATTCCACTTTCTTTACCCCATCAAAAGACATAGAACAAAAAGAAACTTAAACTTTCACATCTGAGGTGTGAAGACAAATATTAAGAAGGCATGAAGAATTTTTTGCTAATCTCCAAATTAGTAAGAGGATAACTCCTGAAAGCTGGCTGTTTTCCAGTGCACTTCCACCTAGTCCATTTAAATCTTTGACCCTTCTGAAGTGACAGGATCTGCCTGTTCCTTCTGAAGGGATGTTTTGAAGTACGCGTTGGCTCCTCAGCTCTACAGGAATAGGTTTAATATTTCAGTTGCATATACTCCTTCCTCCTCCACATTGTTATCTGGGACTTGCTTGTGAAGCCCAGAAACAAGGAACACGACTGCAAACTCCTCTGGAAGCACTCACCCCATCCAGTCTGTCTGCGAAGAAGCCCATTTTGGCATCAGCAGTTCTTTCAGAGAAAGCTCTTAAAAAAGCTGCATCTCTGCTGTGAACAGTGGACTGGGCTGTACTAGGGAGTTAAATACTTCCATTATTATGCTGTCTAATGCCTCCTTTACACCAAGCATGTCAAACATTTTTGACATAGTGTATTTCTCTCATATTGACAATGCTTTGGATCTCTTGAATCTTGTCAAACCGTTGAGTTCAGTTTCAGCAGCGAACTGTGCACGTAGGTACTTTGCCATTCAGACAGTCCTGCTGCTCACCAGGGCTAACTCTCACTCTTCAACACAGCTTTTCTCTGTTCAGCTTTTTCTAATAGAGGTGACATGCTTGCATGTATTTTATACTCGCAATAATCAAAATGCTACAATAAGAACCTCAATTAGTAACACGATGAAAAAGTCAGAAAAAGAAGATGCAGTAAAAATGGCACCTATCACAGACAGTTGTAGGACATGCACTCTCTAATGAACTGCCGTCCAAGATTTGTTTGGGATGATTAATAAGACATAATGACAGATGATGAATATCTCAAGAGCAACTCCATCCCTCCTACTTACTCTGTGAGTCTAACAGAGCTGACCTTTTTATAATGCCTAGTAATTTTCATACTACATCCTGAAAACACAGCTAAAATGAGCATTCTGAATTGCAATACGGGACCACAAGGGACACAGCAAGCAGAGGAAAGGTGTTTGCAAAATGTGACAAATTACTTATCTGCAACTTCACAGACTGAGGTTCAAGTCCAGTTTGAGATTCTGAGTGATACATGTTTGATGGATTCAGCTTAGCTATATCAGACAGACTGGCCTATAATCCACTTTATAACTGTCACACATTAGTTGATAATGCTTAGGAGAAGATTGGCAGGACAGAATGACATGATAACAGAATTACCTCCATCACCCACCTTACACGTACCGTTTACTGAACTCAGATCAGAACTAGTGAGTCCGTGTTCAGGACCTCATGACAACACAGTCTGTTCAGAAACCACATCTTTCACACAGTTGCACGAACAACTTTTTTCTTTTCTGGCCTGCCTGGCCTTTAGAAAAGGTCGAAAATAAAAATTGTTTGGGGGTGAAAAAAATGTATGATTCACTTTGAGTTTTCTGAAAAAAAGGAGGAGGGAGGGTATACATTTCAAAACCCAAAATGTTCACTTCAAATAAAAAAATTGAAAACTTATTGTTTGACAAATATTGAAATGAAACATTTCAGTCATTCTGTCTTTTTTTGTGACAGGTTACTTGACGCTTTTCTTTCCTACTGAAATATTAGCTGAGGCTTATATTAATTTGCAAAACATATCGGTTAAGACAATTTTTCATTTTTCCTCCAAGCTTATCTTAAAATTACAACTGTATTTCATGTTCTTTTACTCCATAGACATCCTAACTTTCCAGAAAGCACACAGGATTATCCATGTTGAATGTGGACTGACGGCGATAGGCCAAAGATACATATATCTTTCTACCAACTTCTGTAGTTCCCGGGTTTAGAAGGGAGTCATAGCTCCTCACCTTGCACCCACAGAGAGTAGCTCTTTGTATGGGCAACTTAAGTTTGCAAATAGCATTGCCTTCGTCCAACGGGGACAACTCATCCTACTTGAAAAGACACATAGCTGTAGCTAAGTGATACTGTGGTCAAGAGCAATCACTTGATCAGGTCTGTTTCCTTCAGCTTTGGGTTACTGGATCTCTTCCTTCTCATGTCTCTGCTTAAGCATCATCTCCTTCACTCTGACTCCCTTCACTCTCCTTAGGCCCACAGCTGGGTTAAGTGGGCAGACTCTCTCTGCAGAGGTTACCCTTCACCCACTGCTTGGTGGGAATAAGACAGAAGAAGAAGGACTGTTGGCAAAATGCAGAGCATCACAAGGCAGGGGTCTGCAAGAAGCAAAAAGAGTTTTCTGGAACTAATGTGATGTTCCTTAATCACAGCGTTAATCACAGCCACATGGCTCAATTCTTCCCCTGTTGCTCTCCTGGACTGTGCCTATTTAGACTGAGAGTTTGTCAAAGGATGAACTTCAGTCTGGGTTTGGCAGATGTAAATGCAGAGTGGCCTTAATAAAATAGTGCCACAGCAGTCCACCTCACGTCCTTTGTGCACATCTGTGAAGTGCCAAGAACACTTTTTGGTGTCATACAAAAATAATAGAGATAGATGTAGTTAATAAATAGGTAAGTACATTTTCAGCCCTCTGAGCTCCTCATTTTCTTTCAGCATAAGCCCATTTTTTACAGCTGACTGCTGTGATCTTCCAAGGGATGTGCTGATGTGGCTTGAACCAAGTTAATTTGCTTCCTTTTTCTTTTTTTTCAGAATTGCAGATGTCATCAAAAATAAACAGTACAAAGAGGGGGGAGAAAGAATAGGCAAAGCAGAAACTGATTCAGAAACTAATTAAAATAAAGCATAGTTCTCAAAACCTCTTTAAATTATTCAGATGTCACAATCCAAGGAAAAGCTGTTCTTTTCTAAGCATTCTGCTTTTTTTCCTTCCTCCTCCCTGCCAAAATAACTAGTCTAATTAAATGTTGAAGATATCTCCAAGTGAATTCAGGTTATCACAGACAGTGGTTTTGGAGGCATCCAAGGATCTTCAAGTTATGGTAGTTTTGAAGAGCTAAATACATGGGTTTTTCTAAAAGTTGTGAAATTCAGGACTCAGGAACTAAGGGATGAGGGAGCTGGTACAGCTGCCAATAGTCCCTGTCCTTGCACAAGGTTATAACCGGGTACTGTACAATGAAGGGAGCAGCTCCAGCACATTTGGAGACTTGAGAATTAATTATGGCTCAAGGATTCACAGTCCCTTTCTCTCCACTTGCTGTGCACAGAGGACAGAGGGTAGAGAGGCAATGAATGGCTTCTGCTGGTGCTGCACCACTCCAGCCCCTCTTTGTCTATTTGATTGCAACAAAGAGCATCAGATAAAATGTGCAACCACAGCTACCATCATCTTACAATGAAGGTACCAAGCAGAGGGATGCTTGCTCCACTTCAAACCATGATATTCAAACCATTCTGTTGCCTCATTTGCAACAAATAACACAAATCCCAAACTACCAAGCACTGTTTCAGATAGATAAAGTAATAGTAGATTAGCGAGCTCTTTAGAGTGACTTTTTAATCCAATGGGTGTTTCCACCAAGAAGGCAACTCTCCAGAGCTTTCTCTTCATTTCACATCTCCCCAGCAGGAAATGTAGCAACGCCGAGTGCAGCAGGACAGGTCAGCATTTACCCATCATGGCAGGACGACTCCTCCTCCTGCCAGACCATGGGGATAGCTGAGTTCTGAGCCTTTTCCACCCAAAAGCGGGAACAAGGTCTCCAGTTTTGGGTGGTGAGAAGAGAAAAATTCCTCTAGCATGACCTTTTCTCCCCATATGAATATTTCAAGGAAACACCCAAGGAAATAGCTATTTCAGGCTGGTTGTGGGGACATTTGTGCTGGCTGAACATGCTAGCAATGCATTAAAAGACTGCAGCGGATCATAATTCTCACTCAACCTACTTAATATCTCCAGCATTTATCACTGCTCCTGGTGCACACCTTCCCTAACCTACAGAAAATACCCGAGCTCAGTTACTTTGCTGCTGCACCTCAGCTCCTGCAGTGCCAAGACGTAACCTTCAGCGCGGGGCTTCCCCCACCCTAGGAACCAGTTCTTCTCATATCCATAAGTGCTTTTCTTAATTTGTTCTGTGTGTTACTGATGTGCAGCCTTGTGTAAATCCTCCACCCATTTTTGCCTCCAAATCCAGCCCCTGCCCACAGGCCTTCAGCTTCGCTCACTCGAGAGCGATTCTCAGAGCAATCATCTCTCCTGCAGCTGTTAATCTGTCATTAGTGTGCCATAAGTCAACCAGATATAGTGCACCATTACAAAACCTCAACAGAGTGGAAAAAATCATTTGCTTTACTGTCAACATAAAAACTTTTTATCTTCATTGACAGTTTTATTTAGAAAAATCTCGGCTATATTTTAATTTGGCTCTAATGATAGCTCTCAGAAAGCAGTGTCTGTACGTTAAAGTTTAGTGCAATAGCAGCTGCTAATTTTCTTTTTCCAGTTTTTGGTTTTGTTTAACAGATATTTCTAAAGAAAGGATGTTTCTGGGGGTTTTTTTGTTGTTGCAAAAAAGCACATATTTCTGGTAACACTGCAAACTGGCTAATTACCAACGGCTGCTAAAACCAGCTTCCTCCACGTTACCATCAGCACTGAAATGAAAAGGGACATCTTTAAATCTTTATCTAGTAGGACAGCTACAATTTACTTCCCAGAGAGCATGTTGCACACTTGAGTGCAATAGCGTCCTGCCTTTGCTCTGTGAATATCTATCTCCTACCACAATAACAAAACCAATGACTTGGAGTCATTGTCAAAATGCAGGGGCTAGTGAAATAGTTTTGTATCTCTAATTTCAGTGAGCAGGCTTGGTGCTGAGAAAGGAGGTAGAACTAATGGTCTGAGGCCCTGTTTTCTGCAAAATAAGTGAAAGAAATGAAGGCATCATTGCTCTATCCATTCTTTTGAGCTCATTCTTTCTTTTACTGTGGCAGCATTAGCCATGTTTTCCTGGTTCAAGCTGACAATGAATTTGTGCATGGGGAGAGTACATAAAATAGCAGCTGAGGTTCTCTACTTGGCCAAAACCTACCTGCCTTCTATAAAGTATTTCCTTTGGAAACAACAATGCTTCTACAGAGCCCATAACCTTCCAGCTCTGTGATTTTGTGAATCGAAGTTCATAAAAATCTATAGGCTGCATCCTCGCTGGTAGAAAATGGCTTGCAACAGGCCAGTACTTTTGTTCTCTCTCCTGTTATCCACATCAAACAGCAACAAACACAGTGCCAATAGCCTGGGAAAGCTGGCACGGAGGTGGGGACATCAAGACATTCAGCAGTTTTGGGGGCAGTTCCCACCACACCAAGATCCACGTAAGACCCTAAAGTGTGTAAAAACAAACCCACTACACTCTTCCTTTAAAAGTTAAGCATGGCACAAGATTCTTCGTAACATTTGACAAAAAACCCACCAGAGGCTGACTGTCAAATAAATAACATTTGTAAAAGATGTTCCAGAGGGATCGTGCTGGCTTTGACTAGACATGGACAGCAAGAATGGCAGTTAGTTTGAACTTCTGTGGAATCTGTTTTTGTTTGTTTTATTTTAAATTGTAACAATATGAAACTGATCTTCCAAAACACTTTCTTTTTTCTTTCCAAAAGATAAAACCCCAGAGCAAGAATATTTGTGCTGAAAAAAAAGTCTCTCAGATGAATAGCTTTATACATACGAGGATAGAATTGCTTGAAATAGCTTTGTTTTGAAACAATGCATTGTCTCGCAGGAATTTTAGACATTCTTTAGGAAGGCAGCACTTGGCATTATATTTCATGCCTTTCAAAGTACCTATTTTCTTAGGAAATTAAGGAAGGGGATGGGAGAGAGGTTTTTCACCGAACTGACTTTGCAGTTGTAAGGATCTTGAGCAGGAAGATGCATAAGAATGGACAGAAGAGAAAAGATTATATCCTATTCACCCCAAATGGCAACAGGAAAAATAAAGGAATGCTCTCTCCAGATCATGTGCTTGAAGAAAGACTTTCTTCGAACAAAGTCTTCTCTTCATTGCTGAAAACCTGTTTCAGCTGGACTGATGAATGCTGAAGAATTGCATAGGTGAATTCAGAAAACCACAGCTGACAAATATCACATCAGGATAGATCATTCCATCAGCTCAAATAGTCTCTCTCTTTTCCTAGCAGTTTATTTTCTGTTACATACTTGAATGTTAAGGCTTTTTTTGCTAGAGCAAATATAATGTAGTAATGTTTGGATATGAGCCCTATTTACAATCCCTCCAAAACCTGAAGGGTCTGATCTGGTGGTCTGGTTCATATCTGTCTGTCTCTAAGGTCCAAGGCACAAACTCCAATCCCTTTCCCACAGCCCTGTGGATACAGTATTCTGGTCTAGATTAATCTCAGAAATCCCCCAGGACTCAGATTTCAGGTCTGGAGCATCATGTCACTTGAGTCTCCTGGTGGTTCCATTAATTATGGGAAAGCACCACAGAAGAAAGAAAGCAAAAAACTAGCAGGTACACAGAAACTTTCTCTTTCCAAGCTCAAAGTCACACAACTTCACCCCCCACTACACACACAGTGTTTTTTCACTTTGTGGTGTATGCCTGTTTGCTACCATATCTTGCCAGAGGGCTGGCTCACACCTCATCTTCCCGGCTTCATTTTCAGTTGGTAGTTAAATCCATCATTCAAATACTTTTTCATTTGCATATTTCTTCTGAAGAAAGGTCCGTGGTGGGCATATTATTACTCACTCTCTATTTCCAGTATAAATTTTAAGTCACCTCTTTGTCCCTTGTGCAGCCCACACACTGACGCAGCATCTTCTCACACTTCTCTCCCACACAGGCAGTTCATGAAATTACACTCCTAAGCCATACGGGGGATGATGGATGGTTGGTATTTATCTATTCCATGCAGGACTGGCTTACTCAGAGGCTGGTAATGGGTAAGAGAAGTTTTAGCTGGCCCAAGCACCATGCAAGATGTGCTGGCTGCCTACATATAGATCCTTAATTGCTTAAAGAGTTGACTTCACAAAAAATATTCCGTGATTGACAGGTCTACAGGCAGCCTCGGGCAAGAGGTCAAGGAGTAGAGGCAGCTGATTGCCAGCTGGAGCTGAACACTACCAATTCATCAATCAGTGACGGAGCTACCCCAGAGGAACACTGACTGGGGGGGGGGGGGCAAAGTGATCAGTAGAAGGTTGCTAGAGGATGGAGCTGCTGGGGGAATTGCTGAAAAGGTGGAGGAGAGGTTTTGCCAAGAAATGGGAAAGGTGGAGCTGAATATGGTATTTGTGCGCTTGTCAGATAATACTACCATACAAGAGTGAAAAACCAGCTGTAGAAATCTGTTTTTCTACTTTACCCCTCACATCAGTAATTAATTGCAGGAAATCACCCCATTGCAGACACACTGGTAAACTGCACTCACAATCTGTCTCACTTTCATGTCGGGGCTTTTTTTTTTTTCCTTGCTGAGGTGTTGAACATGAGACGAATAATTTTGCCTCAGAAAAAAAATTAGCTTGGAGGACCTGCTTCATCATCTTCCTTCTGCTTTTCTATAACAGTCAGTGTGGCAATATCCGTTTAAGTTTAGAAAGCATATTGTTACAGGATGTGTGGGAACCACAAATACCATCTGAGGCCAAGTTACAGTAAATTCTATTCTTAGTGTCATTAATGGAAATGCTTCCTTCTCGTCACAAAAGCAAACGAAAGGTCCATTAATTTTTCACTCATGGAGCAGTAAGAAGGTGCTTTAAAAAAGGGGGAGGATGGACTCCAGTCAGGCACATGAACGACTTCAAGACCTTAGCACGCTGCTGATCCCAGAGGTTGGAAACCAGTTCTGTCTGTGAATGGTCAATACTCGAGTTCTGCTTGTTGCTTTATAAATATCTTAAATATAAGCTCAATTTGAATCTGTAATTATGTTTGTGTTAGCATGATATTAGTTATTAAAGCCAAACACTGCAATAAACAGCTAATCATTACTTCTGCTTTTCCTGGCCACTGTCTGCATTACAGTAGAATAAATCAGAAGAAATGCATTTTCTACTACTTTGAATGTGATAAGACATGAGACAGTAAATATTTCACTTGGTCTTAGTGTTTACACTCCCTGGACTTGGTACTCCCCTGATTTATACCAAAGAACAGTAGGAGCAAATCCACCAAAGTCAATGGAGTTAAGCTAGGGTAAATCAAGCCCTCTATTACCAAAAATCAATTTTCCATTTGTTTTAATAACATTAATTTAAATGAACTCACTTGATAATCTCATACCTCTGATACGTGCACAGAATTTATGCTGGGGTAATCCTGGGCAAACCTGGGTGCTTATGGCTTCTCAGCCACTCAAATTTGAATGACTAGTTTAAATAAAAGTATTAATAGGATTTATTTTTTGATCTTGTATACTGAAGCCAAGTGCATGGCATCCAGTTAACTTAAAAACATGTAGCAGACTTCAGCCAGTCAAGCATGTTGTTATTGCCCATCTCCTTTATCGTGGGGTCCATTTACATTTCCATTTTTAGATGCACACCTAACTTGTATCATGGCTGTGAAGGCTGGAAGAATTGTCAATTAGAATTGTGGGGTGCAGACCCCACTTCTGAGCCTGCCTCCCTGACAGCTTTGGGGGTTAAACTCCTCCTGCTCCATTGGTCTGCCTTGCCAGCGTTCTGGCCTCAAGAAGTCACCAGAGCAACAGTTAACCAGTTCCCATATAAGAGGAAAGGGGGAAAAGCTAGATCTCATTTTCTAAAAGTTTTATCCTGCAAAGACCCACGTCCACTAGCAGTGCCTGCACGTGAAAATACATGTTGCTGATGCCCCTGTAACAACATACGCAAAAGCATTACAGGAAGAGACAGGGCTAAACCACATCCACCTAGAAATAAGAGGTGGGAAGAAACCTCCAGAGAAAAAGGTAATGTTCCAAGGAGAAGATGCTTTGTTTTTTAAAACCAAGGGTTGCAAGTGGGAAAAAACACTGATCAGCTTTGGGGTTATAAATCCTTTGTTCAGGGCTGGAGTGGAAGCAAATGGAAAGCTAAATGTTACAAAATAAGTATTCTAGGTTTGCTGGCCATTGGGGGCAGAGAGAGAAAGGCAATGGGAAAGGTCATTTTTTGCCTTGAGGACCTGGCTGCAGGTGAGATGTGGAGGTCAGCTGTCACGAAGCCAAAAGACCTAAGTCACCCTGATTTTTACCCACCCTGGAAATTTGGACGTTTAGTCCCCAGGCTCATCTCTGAGACATGCTCCCTTGAGCATCAGGCCTGAGGTAAGGACTATTTTGTGAATATTGCTCCTCCACTGGCCCCAGGCAACTCTGTCCAGCTATGCTTGGCCCTATAGCTCCTATGAGGGCATCAGCCACAAGATGTCTCATTCAATGATGCATGTGTATAGGATCTAATGCAACCTCATCTGGAAAAGTGACAAAATCTTACACTTAAAGCCTGCAGGAAAATTACGTCACCCAACCGTGTTTCTTCAAAAAAGGTCACCCAGTGCTGTGTATAGGGCTCTGACAGATAACGTGAGGCATTGTCTTTAATAAATAGGACATCTAGTTCCTGGAAAAAGTCCATTCCTTGTTGCTTCATAATATTGTACTGAAGATTGATAGTCATAATAAAAAAAATCTTAGCATGTCTGCATTTTCTTACATATATTAGGTAGATTAGCAGGATACTTCCAGCAGAAATGCTGTAAACAGAGATAAATTATGGTTTATGTATCTTGTGAGCTGCTAGTGTTAGAAGACTAAATATTTCATCAGACACATACATCTTCACATTTCTCCTCCTTGGCTGATAAGGCAAACAGAGAGCAGTCAACAAGAACTTAAAGAAAAAAAAAAAACAAACCTCTCTGATATCTGGCTATAGAGAAAGGGGGAAGCTCTGAAAGGCCAAGAGACCACTCCAAGACCTGAAAGATCCCTCTCAATGAACCACTACAAATTAAAATTCACATTGGCTTCGTGAGGCACCAGCTAAGCAATGACATGATGAACAAGGAACCGTGCTTTGAGGTACAGACACAGTTCTTTCGGTTGTGCAGAAGAAATAACACTTTGAGCCTGCCTTGAAACCCATCTTGACTTTCTGCAGGAAATGTGCCCTGCAAAGTTTTGCCAGTATTAGGTCATGTTAGTGCATCACTGCAAGGACAAACACACGAGAACAGTGAAGGCAACAAGGCGAGAAGGGGACAGGGAAGTGAGTGGTGAGAGGCAAGGGAAGAATATGGAAAGAAAAGGGAATGGGAAGGAGAGGAGTAGAATGAAAGCAAGTACAGGAAAGCTGCTAAAAAAGGACCAAGGAAATCATCCACGCACGACAGCGCATTCATTTCCATCATTGTTCTGCTCTGAAGGCTTGGTTTCCAGATTCTGCATCACTTCTGACTGCCCAGAAACCCAGCCTCGGGAGAAACAATGCAGCTGCCTGGGCCAGTGGCCAGGATGCTGTCTGCCTAAGAACATTTTTATTCAACTTGAGGTTACAATTATTTGTTTCCGAAAACGTAACATTTGATGTAAACCCAGAGTGCTGACCTATTCCTTTTGAAAATGTAGAAGTAATTTGGGTTTTAGTCCCAGCTTTTGATTAAAAAGCTTTTAAGGGTAAACCTCAAAAAAATTCCTATGAAAATTCCACGCCAAACCCATTTTCTGGCCTTTAATTTCCAATAACCAGGGAGAAAACAACCATAAGTAGAGGGAACAGAGACACATATAAGTAACTTCAAGGAGATTATTCATTTTCCTTAATAAGGGTCTTTAACAGCACGACGACTCATGC
This sequence comes from Harpia harpyja, assembly GCF_026419915.1. Classification (NCBI taxonomy): domain Eukaryota; kingdom Metazoa; phylum Chordata; class Aves; order Accipitriformes; family Accipitridae; genus Harpia; species Harpia harpyja. Next base: position 36,880,059 of record NC_068951.1, on the reverse strand, counting down.
AATATAGATAAGCAGAAACAAATAAATCAAGAAATTAAATAGAAATAGAAAACAAATGGAAAACTCAGAAGAGAAAGCATTTAATAAAAAACTCAGGAAAGGGGGGAGGGAATGAGCTAGTTCCCCACCTAATACTATTGGCTGGGGTTTTTGCCCTTCGTGGGCCATTTCTTTTGCCTATGTCAGGCAAAAGTCTTGGGAGACAGGAAAAGTCCTTGGGAGTCAGTAGAGCTCTCTGTCTTCCTCCAGCGATGGACCTGGTACAAGGTGGCCAGGTCCTTCCCATGTCTCCTTCCAGCACCTAACTACAGACCCCTCCATCACTCACCTGCCTGGTCTCTTAGAAGCAAAGACCCTGGCAGGAACTGGTAAAGGGGTGCTGTGGGGATGCAGAATAAGGACCATCTTCCGCTATAAATATACGACAGAGGTGGAAGAGAGATCATAGGAGAAAATGGCTATGTCTGGGGTTGGTTCTATCACAGTTTTAAATTTGGATTTCAACTCTTCTCTGTCAAGGAGGCCCCGATATGGACAAGCATCTCTTGGCAGACCTGTGCAGTGGTACATTTAGACCTGCAATAAGGGATGGTGTGATTGGTACAGTTAATCAAGTGCACCTTACGGTGTTTCTACTTGTTATCTTCTTTGTATTTAACACCATTATTTTAGAATTTTTAAAATGATCAGAGCTAGGCGATACACCCAAAATGAACAATAGCTTAATTAAAGTACCACCTTTCTTTTGTCTTTCAACCTGAGAAAATGCTTCCACTCTTTAATGCCCATCATTCCAGCATTTGCTGATGCTTTGTTTTAATGATGACAATCTGTTGCAGCTCAGACACAGAACTCACATTTTCCCCCAGACACCCAGTCATTTGTTTCTTTGTGTGTGTGCTTTATTTTTTATGGGGCCAGCTGCTTTGTGATCAGTGAAATGTCAGAAAAATCATCTTACCATAACAAAGCTGAAAATAAAATATTCAAGGAAGCAAACTCCCATGGAAATCTTTAAAGCTCTAACAAGGGAGAATTCTCATCTCTGTGCACATGGGTGACTCACTGAAGTAAATGGGAATTACGTGACTGCATCAAAGATTTCAGTATGAAGAGCACAGATTTTCTCCTAGCTTTAGCCTTTTGGAATGAATTCACAAATAAGTTTTGATGAAGATTCTAGATAGAGATAAACTTGCTCAGTGATATCAGCCATGACCAGAATACCAGAATGATTTGCGGGAGTTACAGTATTTTCCTATCAAGATTAATTGCGTGCTTAACATAATATGTCCTTAAATGCTTTTTATAAATCAAGCACTCACATTCAACTGTCCAATTTGCAAATGGAATGAATGATACTTAAAGGTCAATACAGATGTGTCTTTGCAAATACAGAGGTTAATTGACATAAAACTTGTTACAACTTGCAATATGGAAAAAAGCTGTTACAATTTCTGTAAATATTGTAATTAAACAGAATGTTGTTTTTCTAATTGTTAGAAAAGAAAGCCCCAAATTACCAGGAGGAAAGAAATTAGAGCAAACAGATCTGCAGGAAAATATTCTCATTTTAAGTATCAGCTAAAATATAAATTGCCTATGAAAAATTCACAAAGATATACTCATGATGCACCAAATTATCCTCTCGGGTTTCATAATTCTGCGAGTGAGTGCAATTAGTTAACGGTGGTGGTGTTATAAAACTACATACTGTGGCTGGCGGGTTTTGAAACTACTCCAGAAACCAAAGTCTGACGCGAAACAACTATTGTGTTTGGGTATTAGGCAACAGGAAGTCTGCTTGATGATAACTGAGTTATACCAAGCCCTGCAGCAGCCACTGAGACACTATGTCCATTTAATCTGCAGATGGCAAAGTAGATATGCCATTCACAGCTGCATGCATGAGGATATGACATCTTTGTCTATATTAATCTCATGGCTGGCTTCACATGACTCATTCAACCTTTTTTTCTATTACATGAAAGGGAAGGTAACTAGCAAGACCTCTGGTGATTTTTAAATAGGTCCAGCCTTGCTCTAGTGTACATTTCAAGCAATAGGCTACAGAGCTACTCTCCATGTTCCTAAAGCTCTCATGCCACGCGGTTGTGTAAGTCCACTGTATCTACGCAAATCCCTCATATGTGTCATTAGCTCATTTCCAAAGCAGTCTTGTTAAAACACACAGGCTGTGATGCTAAGAATACGACAAGTGGGTCAAACGTATTAAAGTATATTTGGGAGAGACAATATCAGCAGGATTTGTTATCCCAGTTATCAGTAGGGAGATAGAAGACTTAAATATATGAACAATCTTAATTTAAAAAAAAAAAGAAAAAAATCTGCAGCATCTTTGTTTCACAAAGATAAGCTGACAGCTAAGATAAAACAGGGCTTTACCCAGAGGCAGCAGGAGGAGTGTAACAGGCTTCCCGGCTCTCCTCATCCTCTGTGGCAAGGTTAAGAAAAACACCACCGTTTTAGCTCCAAGTGGTTCACAGGAGCTTTGCTTTTCAGAGTAGCTTGATTTTGAGATCTTGTGCTCTGCTTTTCAGTCAATATTCAGATAAATACATCTTCAAAGTGGAATATCACCGGGGAAAAAATATCAAGCTTTTCAATGTCTTTTCCTGGAAAAACGCAAAGAACCCTAGCAGGTTTGAGGACATCCACACAATAGTACTATTTTCAGTTATAATAGCTCCTTCAGGCCTCAGAGGAGACTGTTTAGAAAAGCAAGAGACATTCCCCTCCCCAGAGAATTAACTCCTAGAGTTAGCCAAGATACTGAAAGTGAGGAAGAAACAGAAGCAGAGAGCTGTCACGGTTAGCAACGGTCATATAGACCCCTCAGGGAAGGGGTTAGCTGAGGATGCAAAAGGAAACTGAAAAAAAAAAAAGAAAAAATCTTTCTTAAAGCATTTTCATAAGGAAAAATAAACATTTTCATGCTAAATTCCCATTTTAAAGTTCAGAGCTTATGTTTTTCCATAATAATCCCATCCAGCCTTATACAAACAAAAATAATCAAACAAGAGTGGAATATTTTCCCCATAAATACTTGTCCCATGTGGACAGGAAGCTCCAGTTGCTTGCAGAAAGCTGAAGCTGAAGATTCAGGCTCCAGCCCTACTGACAAGGTTTTCAAGGTTTTCTTGTTTGCATGCCTCTGCTCCATTAACAGTGTGCTGCCTGCTGAAAGCTAAGGCAAGTGTACATGGAGAATAACAAGTTATCAGTAGAAAATAACTTGTGGAGAGAACACCTTGACCCAGAGGAGTGGAACCAGACTCTAGTCAAATGTTTTAAACCTCCCAGATAAATATTAAAAGCCATGGGCTTCTGTAAAACACGTATCATGTCCACTTTTTCTGTGTGCAAAAAAACAAATAAATTCTTAATATACTTTAAAGTATTTGAAGATGTCCAGATTCTTTAGGAAGGCTAAATTAAGCTTTTCAGAGGCTTTTTGATGATGTGCACTATGCTTGAAGCAAGCTCACTAACTGTGCTTTAGGAGACTTTTAACTTCAAAGATTGATGTGCTTGAGGGGCAATGAAAGAAGTAATTTGTTAAAAAAAAAAAGTAAGCTAAACAAAATCAGAAAGACTTTGATGCATACCTGTGTTGACCTGGGAGCTGAATTGCAGCAGCCACAATAGTAAGTTATAACATGTTTAGAACAGAAGGGAGTAACCAACTTCTTGCAGAACTGGGAACTTGGAAACCAGTAGATATTCTTGGACTTTGAAAAGCACATCCACAGCTGTGTCAGATCTTGGCAGGTCAAAAATTCACAGCTTCCCAATGCAGATCACTCATAGGGAACATACATGTTTGTATGTTAACGCTTTTCTATTTTCTTATAAAAGAAGAGCAGAGATGCTACTGAGTATTCCTAAAACCCTCCAGTGACAAGAGTTTCAGTACTGTCCCTAGGCAAACCATGGTTACAAACTTCTTTACCTCTTCCAAAAGCCCAGTGCATTGATCTAAGACAGCATTTCCTTTAACAGATCGATGCTTATGACACACAGATGAGCAGTTCTACTTATTCCTTAATCCTACTTTGCCATTCATTACCTCTTCATGTGCATGAGATGTAAAGTAAGATATTGATACCAGATTTGGAAACCATGAAAAGGTAAGGGGCTTAGAGTATGACAACAGAGACCATAGCAATAGAAGGAGACCTTGTCCACACTCCTGATTCCTAGCACAAAATACCACAGTGTATCTGGATACCAAGCTGGACGTTCACACTTCTGCTAAGCAGTCTGCAGGGGCAAAGGTATTTCAGTCAAACCTAGAATTTAATGTCTAGCATGAAGGTAGCCCTGGATTAAATTCACCACTTGCAGTGCTGGCTAAAATTGTCGTGTTAACTATGAGATAAAGCAGTAGTATTGCTACAAGATAACCAGGCAGTTACTCTTGTTTGCAAGTAGCTGCTGGGTTGTTACCATACATCCGTTGTAAGTTACTGTGCAGTGTTTCTGAAGTAATATCTCAGTAAATAACCTGTCAAAACTGCAGCGAGCCCTCACCACGCAGGTCACTATCCCTGCAGGGGTACTGGGTAAATAGGAGCTGATCCCTCCTTTGGAAACAGAATATTGCTGAAATCTTGCAATCTTACAGTGAGAAAAGCAGAAATGCTTTTGAAATTGCTTTTCATCCTTTTACAATCCTGCTCTTAACTCTTCAATCCACTGGTAGGAACTGGACATTTATAGCGACTGTCTCTCAACTGTCAAACCTGACAATAGAATTAACAGCTCTGGTAATTAGCAAGAAAAGTACCTTGCCAGGCACAAGGACTGCAAGGTGATCTATAGACTTTTTTTTTTTTCCGCCCAGGGTCAGGGTAGGGGTAAAATCATAAAAATAGTGAATTGCTTAGGATATGAAGAGAAAAGAGACAGCTAAGCCACAAATTTTAGCTCAGCAGATTGTAGTCAGATACTCTATAAAGACATCGGTTAACCTATACCTCAAAGCTTGTTAAAAACAAAGCAAGTATCTTAGAAACCCAGCAAATTAGATATACTGGAGACGGTTAACAGGAATAAAGGAGATTAAGTGGCCACTAGTCACACTTTCAAAACCAGAGGAGAATTTAGTACTCATCTGAACTGCTTCAGACACAAAACACTCTCCTCCTAATAATACAGAAACTAAAAGTATGAATCTGGGGCTAAGAGGCTTGCTGGCCACTTTTAGAATTACCAACACCTCACCTATTTCTTGAGATGAAAAAGTATTGAAAACTACCCGAGAAATAGATGTTCATACTTCCCTGCACTCAGTGTACGGTATTTGGCAGCAGAGCGATTCCAAGCGACCCAGAGCCCCGTCTGTATTAACAGCACTAGGGATACATGACAAAAACAGTCATAGATGCGCAATGTGCTCACTGTTACAGAAATGGTCATATTCCCTTTCTGAAGGAAAATTACTTTTTTACCAAAGTGGACATTTCCACAGAAAAAGCATGTTGAAGTTGGAAAGCATCCAGTTTCAGATGACCAATACCTTTTTGGAATGTAAAAATCAAAAAATTTTTCAGAGAACATGCTGGTGAAGATTTTTTTTAAACCAAGCATTCACTCTTTTTTCTTTTTTCTTTTTTTTTCCCCTGCCAGGAGGAAATATAGCCTCCCAACCAGCTGTTCTCACTATTCAGAATGCATAAATATCAAAGCAAAACAGAAACAGGAGCAGTATGGAAATACTCTCGAGGAACGATAAGACTACCTAGTAGCCTAGTCTGCAACTATAACTGTAACTTACAGTGAAACCCTCTTTCTAAATAGCCACAAAAAAAAGATTTAAAAGAGGTGCTGACAAACCAGAAAGGTCTTGTTCATTTGCAGGCTTGAGGGCTACACAGCACTGCATCGTATCAGGAGCAGCCTAGGAAAAACTCTTTGAGGACATGCATGACATACACAGTGACTTAGCATCAGGATTGACATGACACAGCAAAGTAGCACAATGATATAAACACCATGAAGGAAGAACTCCCCTCATTTGTTACTAATTAGACTTTGGAAAATACGGAAAATCAATATTGGTTCAGATTTTAAACTACTTTTCCTTTGTATTTAACAGCATTATTTTATGTATATTAATAATAACCAAGATAAGCAATTCTGCGTGTTAGCAGCTACCCTAGAACATAATCAAGCAGCCATTGTCCCTTTTGTGCTTCTAATCTAAATATACAGAGAAAGCACTGGGGAAAGGAAATGTTATTATTCCCACCTTAGAGCTGGAGAATAGAGACAGATAAGAACTGAGCAATTTTCCATCCTTAGAAGGGAAGTCTCTGTCAGAAACTGGGACAGAATGCAAATTTCTACAGCTATTCTCAAAGCAGGTTTGTTGGCATAATTGTTTTTGGACTGCACAGGTTGCCAAAGAATCCTGAGGAACATTTATGAAAAGTGAAGCTTAAATATGTGCTATTCAGCTAAGAGCCCTTTCATGTTAAGAAGGTGGATGGAGAGAGACTCTGTGCAGCTGAATTAAGAAAACCATAAAGAGGAAAAAGTGACAAAAGTAAATGGAAGAGAAGATCCAAGCAAAGTGAAATGCAATCATGTCAGATACCGTAAGCACAAACTGCAGCGTATATATGGAAGACGAGACCCAAGCATAGCTGGGTGGTCCATTAGCAAAATATCAACTCATGTCACTGATTTCAGCAATGTTACGCAGCCAGCTAAGATCATTGCAATGCACTGATTAACAAGGTGAGATCTAGACAGAGGGGAAAAAATGACATACGAATGCGTGGGGCTTTTGCTGATAAAGTACTCCTATAAATTCTGAGGGTCATATGCTGACACAAAGACAAATATAACAAAACCACACATGCACTGTTGGTACCCCACTGAAATCAATGGGCTTCCACCCTCTGGTAGAGATACAATTTCAAGATTGGGTGTGCAGAAATCCAAACGTATTGAGATTTTACTGAGGAAGACAAAATGACAGGCTGACTGTGCTGCAGACCACAACCACAGTATTGATGTAGTTTGACCTTTTTATCGAAACCCTCACTAGAAAAAAATCACACTGTGCTTGATTCCAGCCTTCAGATTTGGTACAAATAAATCTACTTTGTTAGGAGCAATTGGGTTAAGTATAGCACTTAAAGATGTGTCTCAAAGGACTGCTCATCCAAAATTCTTTTATGTTTATGGGATACTAATAGTGGGTGGATTTGCAATTAGGGTTGCATTTTCCCAAGATTTTAAACAAAACACTAATATTTATATGCAACAAGCACAGCTCCTTCTTTTGGTATGGTAATTCTGCTTTCATAAAGCACCCGAGCTTCGCCTGTCCTCAGTATAACTTGTCCTATTTAACAACCTAGACAGAACAGCTTTAAGAGGTAACCATCACTAGTTCATATTTTTCTACTAATTTGTAAACTGCTTTTGCAAAGTAACAGCTTTTCTGCTTTTAAAAGCAAGGAAGGGCTGCCTGGTTTGTGTGAAAGTCCTTATTAGCACATACACTTCTGTAGAGAAGCAGAGGCTGTGTTTCCCACTGCTGCAACTGTAGTTAGTACTGCAGTAACGTGGGGTAAGAGCGAGGGCTGCTCCTGCCCCACAGCTAGCTGGGAGCCCCGATGCTGCATGGCATGGAGGTGCGGAGATGCATCAGCCTGAGACACCTTTGTACAGCAGAGGCTGGCACCAATGCCACCAAAAAGACAAAAGATGTGCTCAAAAGAGAGAGTTCTGCAAGGATGAAGAAAAACTAAGCTAAAGCAGCAATGGTTACAGAACAGAACTAGACAGACTGCTTCCCTCCTCTTTGGCTATGCTTTTTTTTCCCTGGATGCTTATTATTTCTCATCCCGTTAAACAAAAGGATTGAGACCAAGTATAGTATATGCGTGTGTCTGTATATTTGCAGTGGCTGACTCAGATATGAGGGTGATGGGTGGCTTTGCTAGCTGCTGTGCCCTATCAGATCTTCCTTGCATTGACTTTGCCAGCCTGATAGACTCAGCAGAGTTGCTCTCAGGATTTATCAGCACAAGCAATGTCAGAATAAAAACCCTGTGCACTTCTACTACAGCCTGTAGCAAAAACATGATTTCCTATTTGGGAGTTACTAATCTATCACACATTAATTAATCGTATAGACTGTAGATAGAGCACGGTTGAACAAACTTGGTAGAGAGAGGAATCTGAAGCCACTCCAATATCCCAAGGGCTTCTCATAGCTCTGCCCTCCATACTCGGAAATGTCATTCTCTAAAGTAGGTCTTACATCTTTAGAAGATGAGCGTGGGGAAGAGCTCTCATCTGGGATATAGAGACAGTTTCAGGCAAAATAGCAAGAGTGGTTGCTCTGGTTAGATGAGGGTTTCCTCATTATGTTCTGTGCATTTCAAATGTGAGAGTTTGGTTTTGTAATGATATTGCACATCATCTTTGAGCCTCTGGGGGCTGGATGTAGGATTTCAGAAATAAATATATTAGCAGAAACAATTGCAGCTTAAAAGAAAAAAAAAGTTATACTTTTCCTGATTGATAGCTTCTGTGTGCCACCTACAAAGGTTTGTGTTTCTCTGCTCTGGAGTTTCCCAGGCTCTGAGGTACTTCAATTAATTGTCGTTTATATAACCAATGCATCCCTTTCTCAGGGGCAATGAAAGCTCTGACTCAGGAGAAAGTCATCAGATCCCTTTCATCACTCAGGAGCGGGACCAGTGACTAAAAAGCATAATATTTCATTTGGGTTTAGTCTCATCTCGGCAGCACATTATAGCAGGCAGCTCTCTGCTGCCTAGTTTTTGTTTGCTGACTTCAGGAGTGTACTTCAAAAGCTCCCTGTCCTCCTAACAAAAGTGCTATGCCTGTCTTTTATCATATCCTTTGTTCTGATGTTTAGCCCGCATTCCCAAATGGAAGATGAAGAACAGGAAAACTTATTTGGCATGACAAAACAGTCATTGTGTTAGAAAAAAGTGTAGCATGTATCTAAGTGAAAATGTTAGAGAAAGAAACGCCTAATAAAGCGAGTAGACCTACTGAGATATGTTTTTCTCCTAACACAGTGCCCCTGCTCTAGAACAGAGAAAACAGAAACAGAAGAGTCATGTAGAAAGGACAGGCCCATCCGAGTCCAGCTTTAAGGAATCCTGTTGAACAGGGTTGGAGGTATGTGACAGGACATGTGGTTCATCTGCTGCTCATGAACACTCTGCCCTCAGCTCTATAAACTCCATGTACCAACTTCTTTGAGGTTAAAGGAAGATGGTAGCTAAAACAAACTTTAAACAAAAAAAAGTGTTGGACAAAAAATTTTCTGTATTTGTAAGGTGCTTTACTAAAAAAGCTTTTCCTTGGCTAATTTCTGTCTGATCCAAGAAATTATTTTGGAAGTGTAATAGTGGTTTGTAGTTATATCTTCCAGATATATTTTTGAGTTTGAAAAGAAAAGGTTTTAATAGAAAGGCTGCAGTCTCAGGATTATTTATGTCTCCGTACAATTAAAAAATTTAGTATTTCTGTCTAGCAAGCTCAGTCTAGTCTGAGCTTTCTTCCTGGTGAGACTTACACAATACTCATACCTACCTCCTAGGCCTGATTTCCTTAACAGTACTTTGGACTGGATTTGCATCAGCTAATTAGCCATTCCAGAACAGTACAGCAAGTACCTTCCAATCCTAATCTCTTTTTGTGTAACTTGTAGTGGCATTTAGTTAGAACAGAGCTCTCCCAGCTTTCTATGCAACTTTGAAGAGCTACTTATGCTCCATGTGGCATTTGTCTCTTAAAAGCGTGATTTACCTGGGTTCTGAGCTGCCAAGTCCTGGCAAGAGGAGGGCACACACCACATCAAGCCTCCTGAGAAAATATAGTTAGTAACTCATAGCTGTATGTCAGATGTAAAAAAAAAAAAAAAAAAAAAAGTGGCATCATTTCAGGAACATTGGTGGGCCTTAGCTCTGGGGAAAGGGCAAAAATACAGCTAATCTGTTCTCTCTGCTTACAGGTTGTTAAGTCATCCAAGTGAGCCAAAGCCACTTTTTATATGAATTAAGTAACTATTTGCACACCAAGAATAAGAGTGAAATGATAAACACTTTGCAGAAATCCAGGCTAAGGCAACATACCCACAGATACACCTGCAAGTGAGAGTGCTCTGTATTAATTTACAGCCTTTTCTAAACAGACCTTGTGCTCCCTGCAGCCTCAAGCAGTACCTTCACAGCATGTACACCAAGCCGTGACTTTGCCTGATACCCCAGAAATTCCCCTTCACTATCTAGGATCCACTGCCTTTTTCAAATACAACAGACTGCACAAAGCAAGGTACCAATGCCATTGCATGTCTGCATCTCCTGATTGCATTTATTTGCATTGCTTCTCCAGTTAATTAGTGACAGCACTCTCAGTCTCACCTTCTGCATAGACCCTCAGTAATTCACTCTTGTCTATGAACCCGCCTTACCCTTTTTCTCTTACTTCACAGCTGGCAACATAAATTGGTCTCTAGCCTTAAAAAAATCCTCTTATTTATAATCTAGTTGGCCTTAATCTACTAACTCAAGTTCACTCTGAATGATTTGTAAAAGGTACAAAACAATTTTTAGGCTTCCACAAGGAATATGAGCTGGTTTGTTCCAGTTTGTTAATTTATCTGTATCAAGACCACAGATCTCTGTGGGTCTGAGCAGGTTACAGATCCCTGGTATGCACACATTCTTTAACCTGAAGTGTCTCCAGCTTAAAGAAATTTATCTCTCTCGCTTGTTCATTTTACTACTTGACTTCAATCAAAACTATCTCCACTGAAGTCATTCTACAGATTTCATTTCTCTACTTAAACACACCATCTATCCTCACTTGTACCACCTCCCTCCTCCTACTCATTTAAATGGGCTGTTATACCAGGGTAGATTAATGTCACAGTCGTCTCCCTTGATTTAAACGGTGTTTGATTATATCTGTCAGGATATACTTCTCTCTAAGTATGTGTTCTTGCCTGATGTGTTAATCTGATGGAGTAAATGGGCCTAGAGACATGGCCTAATCATTGCACAACATTTAATAGTTAAGGCAAGGTTCAGGCCTCCAGGTACAGACTTGTTGTGTTAGTAATCCCCGCAGGCGCTGGAAAACATGCCAGGTTTTGATGATATAATAGACAAAACACAAAAGGAAAGTGGCCTTCTCCAAGCATGAGGTAGTCAGCAAATACCACATTTTCTACATTTTTACATCTGTTTTTTTCCCCCCATTCCCCCTCTTTATTTTGAGTCAGTCTTAGAAAAAGCTGCTTTGTCTTCAGCACAATTTCAGAGCTGGGACATCAGCCATGAAAGCTGCTTTTCTTGGACCTAAGAAGGAAAATTAAATTTTCACACTATAGCCAGTCCCTCCCTTTCCAACACTCCCCTGGGTAAGAAGAGTTGGATGGACCATGTCACCTCCTTCAGCACATAGAGCTTCAAGATGAGGTGAAAGAGCAAGACAGTGGGGATGGGAAAAGCCCACAGAAGCAAAGCAAGGTTTCATGTTTTAGGCCAGACCTTACTGGAGATACTCTGGACCCTCCTTCAGGGTCGCACCTTTTTTGGGGGTGCAGTGTAGACTATTTAACACCTTACCTGTCTTTGACCATAACTGGATACTGGTTTTATACCAACTTCATCAGCAAGGTTGTCCAGTCTAAGAGTACATTTCCTATGGGAGAATCTCTGAAGAGGTGGTAGAATTCTCTCATTTGCTGAAAACTCCATAAATTTGGGAGTTCATTTTAATTCCAAAATAGAAAACATAACTTCAATTAGCAGAGGAATGAAACTTCAATATTGCTTAACATTCTGCTTTAGTTTTTTCTTAAATAATAATTGAAATAAGCTTTTGAGATTATCATTTTTGGATCAAAAAAAAATCACGATTAAAATATTGAAACAGACTAATGATCTCATTGAAGGGTTTTTTTGACGTTTTTCTCCTATCTAGTATTTTAATCAAAGTTAAACCAAAGAAGTTTTGATCTACTTAAAAAATAATTTTAGTAAGAAAAAATTTAGAAAATTCATGGAGAAATTGTTCTGGGAACACGAGTAGGGCCTTAACGTCATTAAAACCTGCAAGTTTTAAAGAAAAGCCCCAAATCAAATTAAAGCCAAAGCAACACCCACTGTCCTCATTTTGGATTAGATTTCTTGGGACAAGTGTCTTCTATTTCTTCCAGCTTCTCTTTTGTGATGCTCTCTGTCTACCACAGCTCTGTTATGTGCTTCCACACCTGTCCTTCAGGTTACTGCAGCCCTTACCTTCACACAAGAATTCTTGCAATCACTAATATTGGCCTTTGTTTTCTGCATCTCAGCCCAGGGCCAAATCCATTGTAAAGTTCCCTACTCAAAACTGCTGCATCACAGTCAGGTTCATGCTTTATATGGAAAAAGAGGGAAATAACATGGAGAACGGACTTCTTCCCTGAAATGAATACATCAGATAAGGATGAAAATCTTCTCTGCCAAAAAAATCTTTCCTCAGCAACCTAGATTTGTGATAGGTCACAAAAGAGGAACCAAAGGAAACACTGAAGAGATAGATGATGACATGGAGGTTTCCTAATAAAGCTAGATGCACTAATTTTTTTCTTAGCTGCAATTTTATGACTAAGCATAACACTTCTTATGAGCGATAGTAGAAAAGAACCATAAAGCTGACAACATAATGTATGATTGTGGTCCAAAAGACTGGGAGATAAATGCACGAGGAGAGAAGAAAGCTAGTCTGGGGAGGAATTGTTCTAGAGCTCTGCGATAAGGGACTTGTTAAACAGTTTTGTGGCAGTTACACCCAATATCGGGTGTACGTACTATGGAAGTAACGACGATAACAGCTTCATATTTCTCTAGCACCTTCCTTCTAGATGGATCATTATTTATATAGCACTTGGATGTGGGCTAGATGCCCCCTATAAGAATTTACAATCTCATTTTATTCATGATGTTCAGTTACTGTGGTGAAAAGAGCTATTTATATCTAGAGACAGACAAGCAGTAAGAGTAGCAAACAATGGGGAAATGCAGTGCAATAAAAAGAAGCCAAAAATCAGGATCCCAGAGGGTTTATTCACTGAGAAGTTTGGGATGACTTTCTCCAGCTACAAAGAAGTTACTTTGGGGTGATGGTATATCATGTTATACTTGATATCAGTATAAATCCTTCCTATGCATATTCATTATGTTCATACTCGTTCCTCACATTCATACGCATTGGATCAAGCCTGATCCAGGGGACAGCAACTTTCACAGCAGTGCAGGACTGTGGTTATCTATACACCAAATCAAAGCATACCGACGACATCGGACCACAGAACAGTTCATCCCCACTCCAACCCTGGAGAGCAAGACAGTTCAGCAGAAGTGGAAGAAGAGGTGGACCTGTTGTGAAGTCCACACTGCAGCTGAGTAAATGCCATCAAGGAGTCAAGATGCACTGATCACAGGAAAGGAGGTAGCCCCAAGACACAACTGGCCAGTTCTGCCACCCGTCTGTAGCTCTTTGGCAGCCCATGTGTGAGAAGAGTGCACAGATTCCAGGGGAGAGCCTAAAAACAAACTCCCTTCTCCACAATCATTCATGAATAATACAAGGGAGGAGAAAGAAGTGATATGGCACCAAACGTGCAGTGTTGCGATTCCCAGCCCTTGACCTCTTGTTTTCTGTTTCATTACCCACAATATCAAGGCTTCCCAAAGCCACCTGCAACAGAATAAAAGTAAAATGTTTTCTCTTCTCTGTCTCCTGAAATGAGTTAATTTTTAACCGAGAAGGTTTATTGATGGTATAAGCATGAGAGAAAGAGCTACTCCTAATTACATCCCTATAAACAACAGAGGTTTGAGGCAAGGAGGAAAAGCACATGGAATTAGAAGGGCTAGAAAGAAGGTTTGGGAAAGATCCTCCTCTCTACTAAGAGAAGCTTAATGGTAATAGAAAAAATATTGAGAGAGAAAATCCTCTAGCGACAGGAGTAGGAGTGATTCACCGCTCATTCTGCATGTATTAGATTTGACAATTGTATGCAAGAGCCCAACCATCCATCAACTCTTTTTCGTCATCATCGGTCCGTCATGGTAATGGGATAGTCATGTTTGCAAGGCTGATATACAGTAATGATTCCTGGTTAACGAATCAGACTTAGCATTAATTACTTTCTGTTTTCCTCACAGAATGCCACTACAAATATATTTTATTATCCCTTCTGTTAAATCACCATCCTACTCCCTTCAACTCTTAGTCCTTTCATACACTGGTGTGCTGGTTTTGGCTGGGGTAGAGTTAATTTTCTTCATAGTAGCTAGTACAGGGCTATGTAACGGCTTTCTGCTGAAAACAGTGTTGATAATACAGGGATGTTTTCGTTACTGCTGAGCAGTGCTTACAGAGTCAAGGCTTTTTCTGCTTCTCACCCCACCCCACCAGCGAAGAGGCTGGGGGGGCACAAGGAGTTGGGCGGGGACACAGCTGGGACAGCTGACCCCAACTGACCCAAGGGAGATTCCAGACCATATGATGTCATGCTCAGCATATAAAGCTTGGGGGAAGAGGAAGGAAGCGGGGGACACGTTCGGAGTGATGGCATTTTTTCTTCCCAAGTAACCATTACACGTGATGGAGCCCTGCTTTCCTGGAGATAGCTGAACACCTGCCTGTGGATGGGAAATAGCGAATGAATTTCTTGTTTTGCTTTGCTTGTGTGCACAGCTTTTGCTTTACCTATTAAACTGTCTTTATCTCAACCCACGAGTTTTCTCACTTTTACTCTTCTGATTCTCTCTCCCATCCCACCAGGGGGGAGTGAGCGAGTGGCTGTGTGGGGCTTAGTTGCCAGCTGGGGTTAAACCACGACAACTGGCTAGGCAGCTCACCAGGCAGGCCCCCCTGCAGCCAGTACTATATCATTAATGCACACATATAATGAGCTACTTATAGGCACAGTATTACTCATGAACATGGCCTATACCTATTTTGACAAAATCCACAAAGAAAAAAAGAGATTGTAGTTACTATGCAGATAAAAAATATTTTTCAACTAAAATGAGATTGCATGACTTCAATCACGTAAGCCAAAATACTTTTTCCTGAACTATGTTCTAACGTTGTTCTTTACACAAGCATTGATTGTCTATGCAAGATAATAAATGTTGGGAGAAAGTTTTTAGAATTGTTCATCTAGAATGAAAGGTGGATGTTTCCTAATCAAAATAACTGTGCATAGAGAAATGAATGAAAAGAAAACAAACCCAGCCATTATCCACACTCGGCTCCATGAACAAAGTGTTAGGCTGAGCCAAGCACTGGTATCAATTTTCTTTGCTTAATGAAAAGGTTTTCCGAGATGTAGTCCTTTCTGCTTCACTGTGGATTGACAATACATTCTGACCTAATGGATGCTGATTACTGTTTCCATTATGCAAGGCTGACAGAAGCAATATTTCTTCGAACCACAACCTGTTGTTGAGCACAGAGCTATTGTAGTGTGACTCTGGGCTACAAAGGCCTTTTCATATCACATGATCCTCATCTGCTTTGAACCACCAGACGTCCTCTCACGTGGCAATAGGAAGACCTGTGAGGCTGTCCTGCCATCACAGCTGGGATATCATCACTCAGGAGAATAAACAGAACCATCTGGAAGTCTTAGTTCAACAAGAAAACCAGATGAGACATATACTACACTTCAATTCTCTAAATTTAAAGACAAAAATGAAGTAAGCACCACAAGTGAGAGCTTAACTGGGTGGGAAGTCCTTAGCTCCTCCTGATCTCCCCAAGGCTTCAACTGAGCACTACCAGAACTGGCACAAGAAACCACATCCTTCTTGCAAAACAGAAAAGAAAAATTTAAACAGTATTACTGTGTACATCTTGTACCTACCCAACAGCTATTTGTATTTGGAGCATTTGGGAATTTACCAAAGCAGGGCCAGAGCCTGGGCTGCTCGAGCCAGGCCTGTGCTCAGAGGCATCACATACAGCCCTGCCACTGGCTCCTCTCAAAGCAACTTATATACTTGGTGCTTTGTTTGCATTTGTTGATCACATATATCAGCGATCTTTTCACCATTTAAATTTCATAGCCTAACAGCTAAGACCAATTCTTCCAAGCTCTGATAGCACACTAGATGCTCATTTTGCTAGGTGCACTACAGGCTGCATTTCCCAAGGTGAGCTTCAGATGTCCCTTCCCACCACAACAAATTAGCCTGGTCAATGCAGGGTGCAGTTAATCTCACAAGACCACGTGAAGCAGAAAACCAACAGGCTGGTGTCTGACATGCTGTGCCATTGCCAAATGTTAAGAAGCAATGTGTCCTGGGCACCAGGAGAAGCGGGAAATGAGGAAGAAGAGAATAGCCAGTGCTAAAATTACAAGAATGTGGAATGGCTTTGAAGAAAAATTAAAGGTGGAAAGCTTGGTACAAGAGGCAGAAGAAAGCATATTCAGCTGCAGAGCAGAGTATCCACCATCTCCCATATCTGAGCTGTCACTGTAGGAGCTGCTCTGAGGCTACTCAGTGCTGTAGCTCTCTCTTGGTTTCGGCATCACTATGCCAGGCAGTCATTTCAGGAGAGACCCTCCTAAGTGCTTTGTTTTGCCCGTGCGATCAGTGTCACTATGGTTTGTGGGAACCCTCAGTGTCCTCTACATTAGACAAATCCTTGCTAAACCAGCTGTGAAACATGCTTGTGCCTGCAGAGCCTCAGGAAAAAGAAAAAAAACCCACCAAAATGAAAAGAAGCCTCTTCCAAAGAATATTAAAGGAGAACTAACATGGTTTTCACATGCTGGGTGAGGAGGCCTGAGTCAGCGTGAGGAAGTGGTTGTCTCCCTACACCACCTCAAACCACTTTCAGCTGTACCGAGCCTCTGAGCAAATCTTTGCCCAGAGAGAACAAACTAACTGCTAAAATACCTTCCTGAGTTTTGGGTGCACACATTTGCTCCCTGTTTGGCTTATATTCACTCCAGCTATCTGCTATCAGAAAAATGTTGCAGCAAGTGGCAGGGCACAGCCAGCACTGGAGAGCACTGCCTGGACCCCGTTCCCACATGCCAAGCAGCAGATCCCTTGCCCATCAGTCACCAGCTTTCTCCAGTCTCTGCTGACCCTGAGAAGAGCAAAAATTCTGTGACTGCTTGGAGGATTTCTCCCTGCACTTCTGCTGTGTCTAGGGCTTCACCTGCCAAATGGTGTGTTGCTGGGTGACTGGGATCTTGTTAAGCTGCACCAAGAGCAAACCCATTTGATGCTTTTAAAATAACAACTAGAAGGACAGGAAAAAAAACCCAAGACATTGTTGGATGTGATTATTCTGCAGGAACCTAATTGCTGGCATGGTGCCACCAAAGGCACAGCAGCTGAAGGTAGGACAGAAACACGTGAAAAGTCACACACCGATCAATTGCCAGCAAAAAGTCATTACTTATGTGCTCATGTGTTTATTTTTCTGGGGACTACAGGGGATGTAGGGTTCTATAGCTCCATGAACTACAAAGTTTCACACCAGGTTGATATTGCAGGTAATCCACTTCTATGCTAGTGAAAATACACTGCTGTCCTAAACTTGCCCAATGCAAGCACCTCGTGCTTTTTTACAACTCCACACAGCAAACAGCTACAAAAAGAACAGTACTCAACCAGCGTCACTCAGTGTGACATATTCACATTGTCCCACTTCCCTCTCGGCTTTTTCTGAAGACACCTGGTGCATCTTCTCCACTGGCCACTTGGCACCTCCACTGGGTATCTGCAGCCAGGCTGTGTGACTCCTGCCCAGGGCCCAGCACCCAGCTCTGGCACTCAGGGGTCAAACTTTGCTTGTCAGTCAAGCCTGAGGTGGAGGGGTTTGCCTAAATGGTACCGTACCAGTGTCCTGAGGAGCCACTTAATGGCACTGATGATCAGCGGGACAATGTCCAGTCTGTGGAGGTTTCCTACTTAAACTACAAAAGGTGGAAAAGGAAAGAGATTAAGTGACCTCTTTAAAATCAAGCAGAGGCACGAGTAAAACCACAACTCTCCCAAGCTCTGTGCCACAGATTTATTCTTGGAGCCACAGACCACAGCACTAAGAAGTTTCTTGACTTCAAAAGCCTGTGTGGGTGAATGAGAGCAGCAACTCTTTCCAGTTCCCTTTTGCTATGCAAGATAATCCTGGTATATCTCACACATCCTTGATGCATCCTGTTACCTGGCTGGCTTTCCTGCATAGGATACTTCTGATTATCTGTTTACCACCTTACCTGATGTGCAGGACAAATAGTTTGGGTTGTGAATTGTTCAGAGTACTGTACATGGTGAATATGTATTTCGTTTGCTATTCTTGAGCTACTGAGATCCTACATCAATGTTGTGTAGGAAACAGCTATAGACACATACCTAGTGGATAACTATGCCTTGCCATCACTCTGCAAAACTACGCTATTCTAAAACTGATTGATTGTGGCTCATGTAACGCGGATGTCTTTGCCAATGGAAACTGTGCTCACAAAACAATTCCGTAAGACGTGCAGCCACACTGGCACTTGCATATTTGTATGCTTCATTTAAAAGGGTCTGCTATGTGTTGTGGCTTATTTTCCAGGCAAGGGTAAGTCATATTTTCCTAGCTCTTCAATTTGTAGCAACTTCACTCTCCTTCAATTCCCTCCAGTTTGCTGTGAACACTGCTGCTGCAATACTTTTCCATTTAGATGAACAAATAAGTCGCACGGCCCCTTGGAAACTGTTACCAGAGGTACTCAGGAAATAGCTGGCAAGAAGAATGCTGCGGTTCATACTCCCCCGGGGCAAGCACAAGATTGGCACAGTGCAAAACCAAGCCAAAAAATTCATAAATACAGATGAAAAGAAAATTCAGCATAATCCTTTTCCAAAGCTGATCGTTAGTGAATCTCTGAGATGACAGGCTGAGTACATGCCTAGCTTTCTACTGACGTTATAATAGCTGATAAGACTTTGGCAAATGAGTAGCAGGGAATGATCAAGCAAAACAACTTTTGCCTCCTTAACTGTGCCTGAAATAGACCTCCAGTTGCATCTCACATAACCTTAGCAGGAAACTTCACCACCTGAAAGCAGCACTGCAGTGATCTCAGAAACAGAGCTGGGGAGACCATTGCACCAACAGAGAATACTGGTTCACTGAAACAAAAACTCTTTGCAGGAAGATGATTATTGTAACAAGGCAAATCAGGAAAGTGTATAGCAGAAACACAGCAAGCATCTTCTCTGCTAGATGCCAGCAACCCACCTGCCAGACTGACTGCCCACCAATCTGGGAGCCCTACTTTCCAAAATCCTATTTACTTTAATTTCTTTGCAGATTAGGCTGTGGCACACGGGTACTGAACACCGCCTGGTCTCTGGTTATGCAGAGGAGTTTCCCCAACAATTCACAGCTGTCTGTTTTCTGACTTTTTTTCTACATGCTGGTTTCAAACAGGAATTTTAGCTTCTAGTCATGTTTATTTCTAACAATAACAGCCAGATCCTCATTTGCTATAGATGCCTATATCTCCACAGAAAATAAAGTTAACACCTGAATAAAGGTGTACCAGGCTGGGTTTCAGGGAGCAGTGTGATCTGACTTCCACTTCAGCTCCAGATGGGCCAGGATTTGGAGATCTTGGGGTAGAAACTATACATTCAAATTTCTTTCAATATGGTGCTTGACTTTTAACCACAGTCTTCTATGAAACTCCAAGCACTCTCAGACTGCATGATCTTTTGTCACCTATTACTTTAAATATCTACTGCTTGTCATTTCCTCTTTTGGGCCTGCGTAGAAACATTTCTAACGATGCTACCCAAAAAGCAAGTTAGTACAAACCTATACAAGCCTATTAGCCTCTAAGTGGTCACGCTGACTTAAATGGAAAGACTCCAGCTGACTTCATGGGAAGCTGAATCAGGTCAGTAATGAAGGTTGCAAATTCAGGTTTGGTTCAGTCACACAGAAGTTCAGAGACTTGTCTAGATCTGTTGAATATGTGAAATCATGAAGGCTTTTGCACTTTGCAAGAGCAAATGCTAACACAAGAGAAAAAAATGAGGATACTGCAAGACTAAGCCTTCGCACGGCACTGCCACTATACCGAGAACTGAAACAAGGCAGGCAAAAAAAGGGGGCATTTAGTATAGAAGTGAATACAATCTCAAAAAGGGGGATTTTTTTTTTCCTCCTTCCTGGATGCTCATCTTTATTTCACTTCCTTTATGGTGTTAGCTCTTTTCATCTGGAGAAACAGTATGCTCCTCACTGCTTTCTGAGGTGGTAGCCTTGGTCCAAATTACAATCTTAACCGCATATATTATTAGTTACATGTCTATTGCGATCAGCTCCTCTCCTCAACAAAAGGCCTCTAGTCCCTTATTAACAATATTTCATCGCTGCATAGATAGATGTAGAATGACAAAGGCATATGAAATAATGAACAATGCAATGAAAGCCCCTTGGATTTTCCTATTCTACCCATAGCGCAGGACAATAATAAGGAGACATTTCATGAAATTAGAAAGGCTGCAAAGGCTGATATGGATTAAAGGAAAGACTTTTCCTCTTTGAACATAGTTTAGAACCAGCCTGTGAAATTAACTGCTGCCTACCCAGGGCTGGGGAAGAACAAGATCATATTTTTTGTGTCCTTTTTTCATGTGGGATCTAGCGCTATTCATATTCTCAAAGCACGTTTTGAAATAAAGTAATAAGGGAACATCTTAGTTAAAAGAAAAGATGAAACAGGAGATACTGGTCTGCATAAGGCTCTTACGGGAGCTGTTGGTTGTTGTCTGGCTGGACTGGCCTTAACAATGCTCTTAAGAGAAGGAGGCTTAGAATAAGATGCTTGAAAAGCAGATGGGGGCAAGAAAGCTAACGAAGAAAAGGGAGAGGCCAAGGAAGGAAGGGTGAGATGCAGAGTCAACAAGCTGAAGACCTTCAGAAGCCTGGGCAGACTTCTGGAGTAGGATGGACAGTTCTGTCTATCCCACAGCAGGAATGATATTTGGGGTAAGTCAGCAATGCCTTGCTGAACTGGGGCACATCAGGAACAACAGGCACAGGGGGCACTGAGCTGGCACCACCGGCCCCAGCCTGGGACAAGAGGGGCAGGGAAGCCAGGTGCTGAGGCCCTGCCTGCCAGGACACAAAAGCCAGGCGATTCTAGAAGCAGGGCAGCCCAAGCTCCACGCTGCTCTGTGGGTTGCAGTTTGCCATACAAACTCATCAGTGCAGCCTTTATTACTTAGGAAACTGCACTGTTCTACATTTCATGGTGTCAAGCATCTTTAAATAAGAAACTCAAAGATGGTCTAAATCCTCTCTCATAGTAAATGTAATAGTAAAGTTATGTTCAGCTTCTCTTGTAAGCTTGTTTCTGTGCCTATAAATCCCCAATGCTAACTCTTGATTTCCCTGGAGCTACTCCTGACAGCACTGCTGGTCACAGTCCTCTTCCTCCATGAAGCAGCTATCCTGCCTGGTCTTTTTGCAGAAATGGCAGTGGGACAATACAAAGACCATGCTGGACTTCCCCACCAGCTCCTTTTTGTAAGATGAAAATCACATGGTATATTACTCAAAGATTCAAAAGCTCATTGCAGTAGCTTAAGATCCACTGGCAAAATTAAAAGTGATAAGGGATGTTAATCTTTGTGCTCCAGGGTATAAACTAATTACCATCTGGAGTCACAGGAGGAAGCTTTCCTCTTTATACTGATACAGCCTTTTACTGTTGCCTGGGAAAATGATGAGTTTGGAAGAGGTGGTTTCTCTCTCTGATGCATTGACCTTTGTCAAAGACTGGATTCTCAGCTAGTGGATCAATGGCCTATTTTAGGATGACATTCCTGTGTTGATATATCACCTTCCATTCAAATACATCCATTTGATTTAACATCCATTAGCAAGGTAATGCCCCAGAGCCTTGTATTTGTCAAACTGTTTATTTACCCTTTTTATTCCGGAGATTACTGCAATCTTACATGCAAAGTGCAAGTGAACACATTCATTGCTCCATAACTCGCCTTTCATCTGAAAGGTTAGTGTTCCCTCCATGCCTTTTGGAGGCAGCAGTAATGGTGACACTGGTACAGACCTAAGCCTTTTATCAATGAGCAGCGTGGCAGGTCTATTTGTTTGAGCCCTTGCTGACACCCACAGTCTCTGTAATTCAGTCTGACAGATTGAGGCCGTGTTCCAGATCTCACAAAAGAAGCAGAGGCGGGTATTGATTTTTCTGTTATTGTTGGTGATTTGCTGCTTCATTCCTTTAACAAATGTTAAAAAAAAAATATAGTAAACAGGAAGGTCACAGCTGCAGGTTGGCAGAGCACACAGTGCTGTTTCCCCTGTTATTCTCTTCTGTCTCTATCTTTCTGATTCAATGGGCATGTTCCACAGACCTTGAGCAACAACACTGGATAAATATGAAAAAATAGCCACGATGCTGCTAACAACCCAAAGGGACTGCAGGAGAAATCTGGTTCCAAACATCTTTCGCACTGCAAATTTGAGTAACGCTCCTCAATCACAAATCAGAGTAACAGCTGTATATATAGCTTCTCCTGCACTAACTCTGTCATGGAGATAACATTCATGTTCATATGAAAACCAGGCCCCTCAGCATACTATGCTCAGGCTTAACTGTAACTCACCTCAGGTGTCAAGTTATTTGTCAAGCCCAGACCCAGTGCAGGTCCTACCACAGATACGCTGAATGCTGCTGGCTATGCCACCTCACTTCTCCAGGTATCACATGGACACCTCGGATCAGGCACATACCTGCTCTATGCATCTGCTGCATTTGTCCAGCATGGTGCACATCTTGTAGCACCTTAGTCCTGATGTACAAAGATGCTAAGGGATCAATCTCTCATTAAAACCAACAGAATTTAAACACCTAGATCCCTTCCCTAATCTACTATATTGGTTCTTGTGCTTTTGGGAGCTTTCTAATCTCCAAGTGTACTAAAGTAAACAAAAGATAAACCTTTATGAGTCTGTTGCTTCTATTATACATCATCTCACAATGCTCAGAATTTCCCTTTTTACAGCTAATTTAGGACATAAGATGTGCAGATTCAGGTCTGAACTCCTGGACAGAGCATGCTTCCATGTGCGGAAATAAGCCATCTGTAGTAATTTGCAGATAGATTCCGAATTTATTACTAGTGTCTTCAGAGTTCTCTTAGAAAACGCTGAACACTGCATTGTGTTTAGCACTGTGTTAAAAAAAACAAAACAGTTGCAGTTGCTCAGGTTTGGGGTTTTTTTGTTTCTTGGGGGAGTGGAGTGGAGAAGAGAGGCTGGAATGCTCCCACATATCCTCAGCAGAGCAATAGAAACAAAAAATCGACCACTTTAATGGTATGCTGATGCCTCTAATATAACTACAAAATATATAAAGGATTTTTTTTAGCAGCCTTTCAGACTTTGAGAGATAAGTAATATCTTCATACTGTGAGCGGAGCCATTTTCACTATCACAGGGCTTTGACAACCAGCTTCCTACGTAGTTTGTCATGTTGAATGTCACTAATACTGTCTGAATACTGATACTGTTCATGACTTTTTGTTACGTCTCATGTAAAGATTTTATGTATTTAATTTAGCAAAGGCATTGATAAACGGATATAAATCTTTGGAGAGGCTACTGATAAAAAACTCCTTTAATAACACTGATGTCTGTGCTGTGTTAGGCTTCAATAATATTTACATGTTATCCTTTTTATGAGCTCAGTGGCATTGCAGTGATTGTTCTTAAAGATGATTGAAAAGCATAGTAATCTCCTGAGAACACTGACATAAATCTGGAGTAACCTTGTTGCTTCTGGAGGAGATACTTGTGCATTATTGGGAGCGCTATTCGGCCCAGGGATTGTGTCCTACCTGCAGTTACCAGGAAGGAGAGATACAGATACTTAGCTTGCTACACGTCCTTGTCCTTTCTCTTCAACATCCTTGGCTTGTTTGCCAGAACAAGTATTTTCCCTTCTCTACCAAGATGGCAGTGGTGTGCAATACCTTCTTCTGGCACTGGTTCACAAGGAACATTTTCTGCCCTCCCAGAGGATGGGCCAGCAAAGAGGAAACCTGCTCCTGCATGGGTCGCTGGTTAGGGAAGCAGGACCACCAAAATCAGCAGAAATCTTTATTTCTCTTGCTCCTTGGCATTCCTGGCTTGCACTTCATCCAATGCAGCCTTGCTCTCATCAGCTGGCTTCAAGAAGCACATGAGGGCACGTCCCTTAATAGCCATTCTCCAGCAGGGAGCTTGCAGCTTGGGCTACACAGGGCAGCCGCAGGCTAAACAAACATCTGCTTCAGCTAGCAAACACTGAGCTACCAGTGGTTTTGCTTTTAACAGTTATAGCTCTATCTATTCTACTGCCTTTTACAGTTACCATCACAGGCAAAATGGACTTGACTTGGGGAAATTAGTTTCATCTATTATCAATCAAATCAGAGTAGGATAATGAGAAATAGAACCAAACCTTCCCCCCACCCATCCCTTCTTCCCACACTCAAGTTTACTCCTGATTTTCTCTACCTCCTCCTCCCCAGCAGCGCAGGGGGACAGGGAATGAGGGTTATGGTCAGCTCATCACACGTTGTCTCTGCCACTCCTTCCTTCTCAGGGGCAGGACTCATCACACTCTTCCCCTGCTCCAGCGTGGGGTCCCTCCCACGGGAGACAGTCCTCCATGAACTTCTCCAACATGAATCCTTCCCACAGGCTACAGTTCTCCTCAAACTGCTCCAGCATGGGTCTCTTCCATGGGGTGCAGTCCTTCAGGAACAGACTGCTCCAGCGCAGGTCCTCCACGGGGTCACAAGTCCTGCCAGCAAACCGCTCCAGTGTGAGCTTCTCTCTCCATGGGTCCACAGGTCCTGCCAGGAGCCTGCTCCAGCACAGGCTTCCCACAGGGTGGTCACAGCCTCCTTTGGGCATCCACCTGCTCCAGTGTGGGGTCCTCCCTGGGCTGCAGGGGGACAGCCTGCCTCACCATGGTCTTCCCCACGGGCTGCAGGGGAATCTCTGCTCCAGTGCCTGGAACACCTCCTCCGCCTCCTTCTTCACTGACCTGGGGGTCTGCAGGGTTGTTTCTCTCACATATTCTCACTCCTCTGTCCAGCTGCAATTTCTTTTGCACAGCAACTTCTTCCCCTTCTGAAATCTGTTATCCCAGAGGCGCTACCACCACCACTGATGGGCTCAGCCTTGGCCAGCGGCAGGTCCAACTTGGAGCCAGCTGGCATAGGCTCTATCAGACATAGGGGAAGCTTCTAGCAGCTTCTCACAGAAGCCACCCCTCTAGACCCTCCCGCTACCAAAACCTTGCCACACAAACCCAAGGAGGTAAATCACTGCTTGCTCTGTCTCTCAGGAGCTGATCTGTGCTCCCAGGCAGGACAGACTCCTTTTTGAAAGGTGTGAGGTTTAATCCCCACGGTGCCACTGCACTTCTGTTTTACATACCCTGGTCTGGAGGTGATAACAGCAATGGGGGTGCAGCACTTCACACCTTAGTGATGCTGGCTTGTATCTCCCAGGGTTGCAGCTTACTAGCAGTCCTGCAGCCCCACTGAAAGGGAAGGCATGACTTTTCACTGTTTCCATTAGCACCGTGCCAAGAGGTCACAACAAAGGCTGAAGGGAATAGGATCACACCGTGGGTGTAAGCACAAGCAGGTAGTCCCAGCACCAATGTGTTCAGCCAAAACATCAAAGCAGAGAAAGGTGGGAGTAAAAATGAAGGCAGAGAGGTGAGGTGATTGGCCCAAGGTCAAAGAAAAGCTCTTTGCCAGAGCTGGAAACACAGCTCTCATGAGTCCATCTACAGAGCTCTGTGGAATCTCTGAGCTGCTTTCCCACAAGTGGAATACATGCCTATTTTGACAGTATTTTATTTGTGTACAACTGTAATTGTGAATTTGTCATGGTAAATTGCTGTGTGAAACTTGGTCCTATTTGGAATATTACTTCTTCAAATTACACAAGAATTCTTGTAGGAACGCTTTAAAAACGTTATTCATGTTACACCTCAGGGGCAAGATAAATAATACATAAATTGAACGAACACCCAGGCACATTAATGGGAAAGGCTATGCAACTTCAACTACCCCATGAACTTTTCGATTTTCCCTACAGAAATTGTTTCTGTCGATATTTTGATTTAAATTGGGCTGAAAGGGAGGAAGGAGGAAAGTTTAATCAGAAGGTTGTCAACAAACTGTGCTCACTTAAGAATTAGTGGACAGCGCCACTACTCACAGTTTTGCACACTACATATCTTTCCTACAGGTAAATTGGTCTGGGAGCTCCCCGGGGGGGGAAAAGAAACAAAAAAAATTCACCGTATTTATTTTTTTTTTACTTTGTTTTGGAAAAAAGTTGATTTTTTTCATTGCTGGTGTATTTTTGCAAGAAGTAAAAACCTTAAACTGGTACAAAATAGTATTTACTGTAGATTACTCCTAATTATCATGCAATTTTCCTCAGTGTTGGGAGACTCATGGTTAGCTGTCAGAAAAAGTTATGCTAACTAAAATAAGGAAAACTATGGAAACACACTCTGCTGCAATCAGTTCCCACCGTCTCCTGTCATGATCCCTTGTTACTTTCAGCCCTTGATTTACATCATGAGCTCTGCAAAGCAAGGACTTGTCTGTTTATTTAGCTCCTGTAACATCTCTTATCCCTAATGCATACAATTAACAGTAACACCATAGCAATGCAAAACCTCAGATGCTGCTTAGATTGGTGGCAAAGTACACATTCACCACTATCTTCACAGTCTACTGAGATTTAAGAGTTTGAATTAGAAGAGACCATTGTGTCACCTTGCAGTCAAAGGCTAACTTTAGCCTAATGGGCTCATATCCACCCTCCAGAAAAGCTTTTCTTCCCATCAGGCGCAGGAGAGACGTGGTCTTACTTCACAACATCCTTTCCTCTCTTTAACCCAGATACCCCTGTATCAAGCTCAACAGCCTGTGATCTGTGGTGTTCATTGATAGCCCATTTCTACGGTGGATAAAAACCACTGATCCTTCACTGAGGTACTTCCTGAATCTTGCCTTTATCTTTCTAGTATTGGCAAGAGCTTATCTTTCAGCAACAGAGTCCAGCCAGGGATGGAAGAAAATATTGTTCCTCTTGGTTTAGTACAGGTTTGTCAACCTAAGGAGAGCTTTCTTTCCCAGAGGAAAGTATTAACTCTTGTGAAGACGCAAGAAAGGATGCAGAAAGGCAGGGAGAGGTTGGCCAGGTAACACAAAGCAAGCGAGTTCTACTTGAATATCGCTACTGCTTTCTCCCTGGCCACACTGACTGATCTGATAACAGCATCATTTACAACAGGAGATGAGCCTAGTCCAGGAGCAATGGCAGCTGCTTGGCAGCTTGGGAAAAGAGACGTTAGGCTAGATTTCAGTAAACAAGTGATCTTCAACAGCATTCCTGCACTCGCAGTTGTATTGCTGGCAAGGCCAGCAGAAGCCCCAGGAACTTGGAGAAGTTTGGAGGCAGAGAATGGTGGAAAGATTCATGTCTGAAACAGTTACATACTTCATTGTACAATGATATAATGAAAACTGCACAGGTTCTTTTCATCAAAAATTAGGGGGTTGGTTTGTTTTAAATAAAACAATAATTCAAGGTCAAGAGTAAATACCTGCAATACTACAAGTGGCAGGACAAAGTGAGAAAGCTGGCCCAGAATACAAAAAGCATTAGGACAGGAGGCAAATTAAGAAGTGCTTATAAATTGATAGTGTTAAAGCCTGGGGAACCATAAATGAGGAACACTCTAGTCAGTTATAGAAAGACTTAGATCATTTAGAAGCTAATGAAAAAGACAGTTCAAAGCTGACAAACACAGAATAATGAGGACTTAAATATCTTATACTTTCTGTGATTCTTAAAATGCACAGATTAAAAAAGGAAGGAACTCCAAAGAGACAATCTAAGGGTGGTTTTCTTTTTCTCTTCTGCAAATGGAGAGCAAAATGCAAAGTCTTTCCTAGGAACAAGTGCATTAAGTAAATGCCCTTACACTGGGAAGAAATTTAGCCAAAATAGTTAAATTGTTTAGTAGGTAGCATAAAATCTAAGGAGAACATCAAAAATAATTTAGAAGGAAAAAATTTGAAATCAACAGAAGTAAACATCCTGGCTAGTTATATATTATTGAAAATTATAATAAACATCTGAATTCCTTTGGAGATCTGGCCTTCAAGCACTTCAAAGTCAGGTTTCATTTAAAAGTCAACATACTTAAGAGTTCACTTGCTTAAATCATCCTTTAGAGTGAGACTAAGATTCCTGAGTCACTTTAGTGCTTTGGAAAATACCACTTTGTGCCCAACACAATACCATACCAAGCCCATACCAATCACACCCTCCTGTTCATTCTTCCAGGCCACACTTCAAATTTAGACATATTCTATATGAATGTTCAGAGTGTAACTTTCAAAGCTTATAAGACCCTACTGCTCATAACAGAGCAAAGCAGATCTACCGTTACTCATCTGGTGTTTAATTAGGTGAGCTAATCTTTTCCTCATTTCCTAAAATCATGTTTCTTTCAAAAGAGAGCTGACATGTAGCCCCCAGCAGATCCTTGGTATTACATAGCTCTTCCGAGAGCATAAAGACCAGACTCTCTTTCTGCACAGTGGAGCTATTCAACAAAAGTAAAAAGGTACCATTTTCACAGGACCTTTTGCACTGTGAAGTCCTACTCCAGAGCCAACTTACACCTCTCCAACCTGACCAGCCTACTCCTACATTGCAGATAGGTGTTCAGTGACATCCCTGAACATTTCTAATGCTTCATTAAAGCACTAAACTGTGAATGCCACGTTTCCAGTCTCACAGCCCTTGCTGGCCTGTAAGCTGCAGAAAACCCAGCAGTTCCAATCCAACTAAAACAGTGGTTGGTTACCATATAACATTGACGAAAACTTTACTGAACTCCTACAGCATAATGTACAAATTACTTGGCCAACAAACATCATTAAGCTTTGCTTAATAATCCTGTAGTGTTTGGCAAACATACTGTTTAATAAGTGCCTTATTAAATTTAATTTTAAGTCTTTCTTTGAGATATGTAATTCTAAGGGTGAGCATGTATTTTATTATAAGATATAAAAAATACCCAAACAGAGTAAGTGATTAAAAGAGCTCAGAAGCTTAAAAAAAAAAAAAAAAAAAAAAAAAAAGAAAAAAGTCAAGCAGACCTACTTGAACACTCTGGAAAGTAGTACTGAAAATTGCCTGGATATGGAGTTTACAGACAATTTAAGGGCTAGACGGTTTCAGGATGTCGTCTGTACGTGTTTAATGACCAGCAGGTCTGTGCTGCCATGGGAAAACACAAACACCTGCAAATGACAAACATGAAACAAAGCTCCTATCAGTAAGAGACAAGGCAATTTTTGGAGGATTTCACACTCCTTTAGATATAGCCTTGCTGGTACTGAAGGGACAAAGGGAAAAACCTGTGTTGAAGTCATGAAGGTAACTATTTCCCATCTGCTGGTCAGGTTGTCTTGATTACATGGATGAGAAAACTTGAACTGGAAGAAGGATAATTCAGTAAGCCACCTTGTATTCAGGACAAATTGATGAAGGGTTGTAGCAATGGTTGTAAAGAATGACTGACCAAGCCATAGTATGACAGATGAAAAATAAGAGGAAAATAGTCTACAATTTTTGGAAGTACAAAATGTAATTCTTACTGAGGCTTCAAAATTCACCAAAGGAATGAAATAAATACACACAATAATATCTTGTTCCAATTTAAAAGTGAGTCATTAGAGAAAAGATTAAAAGTTAAAGCCACATATTAAAATGGAGAGAGAGAATAAGTAGATTTTTATAGTTGTGTTCAAGAAGGGAGAATCATACTAAAAGTACAAGGAGATTAAATAAGCTAAGTATGTAACTGCTGCTGAAACAACACAGTTAGAAACCTCATTGAATTTAACAGTTAAAAAAAAAAGAAAAAAAAGAGAGAGATTAAGAGATTATGTGTTCCAGGACTGTTGTATCATGTTCTCAGTTACTACATATTGGCCTTAACACCACTTGTTTTACTTTAACCAGTCAGCTCCACTCACTGTATACAAGGACAGGTACAACACAGAGCATCTTAAATGTGTATATCTTTTTGCCATTGAAATGCAGCCACTTCCTGGAAAGTGTGATGATGCAATGCAAAGATCCTATGCTCAAAGGAGCATGCCAGAAAATCAACACCTTTTCCATAAGGAAAACTGAAGAAGAAAATCCTCATTTTTATTTTTTAAATGGGAAAAACTGATTTGCCTCCCAGGAGACTGAAGTTGTTTTGAAACTTTTCAACATTTAGTTATTAGCCAAAATATTTTGACCAGTTCTGCTCTAACAGAAACACAGAAATGAAAATTGAGACAAAGATATCAACTGATGGCCCAGACTCCACAGCTATTAGACCCCTAACTCGGGATCTGACCTTACCACATGAAAATTATTTGTTAAGAAACATCCACACAAAGGACTTTCATTTGTGATATCTTGTCCAGGTAACCCACACCTGGCAGCCTTACAGTACTTCAATTTATAAGCCTCAGAAAGCTGAAGAAATGCCTTTTAGATATATCTGAACTGGTGTAAGTCTGCGTGAAATCAATAGGCAGCATTCATTTAGCAGGAAGTTGAACTCACGCCAATTCTGACTGAACTGGAAGATCAAATAAACAGATATTTCAAGATTAAGGTTTGGGAACATTAATTGACTTTTCATATACTTCTCTAAAATTACATCTTTAGTTCTGGGAGCCAATAACAGGAGCTGGAGCTCTACAGTGACTAGATCACATTGGTGACATGTGAAGTTACTGCCCGTAGTTTTAATTTAACAAATTATGCCATTGATGGCTAAGCACAGACGTAAAAGGCTCTGCAGTTTCCCCACAGTCATTTGTTTTCCAACCAGTGCAAAAGCTTTTGGAGGAAAGAAAGGAAGGCGCTATGTCCTGCATCAGATTTGCAAGCTGCGGATCTATACCTCTGTGCATGACACCAAGTTTCACACCTCTGCTGCACCAGTGAGGAAAAGTCCCGGGCATCTGAATCCATCATTTATGCTGGAGGAAAAGCAAAGGCACCATGCCTATCCCTTCCTTGGCACGCTGTCCCTCTTCCCCCACCCCATTCTCCCCTACCTACTTTCAGACAACAACATTCAGCATTATTGGCTCTGCTGTAGAGCCATCTCTGCATAAAGGCATTCAGCTTGTCAGGGTAGCAAACATTTTTCCTCTCCATTCAGTACCTTCTCACCCTCAACCATAAATAAGTGAGCATCATTGATGAAGTTCTGGCTGCTGCTACATTTTCATTTTGTATTACTACACGCATGTGGGAGGGGGCAGTCCTTGCCCTGAAGGGTTGACCAACTAAATAGTAAGGCATGGGGATGAAAACGAATATATATCTTACACCTCACCATTGGCCATGGGCCTACACAGAGGTCAAACATGTCCATGGAGCCACGGCTGGTGTCCTAGTCCCTGATGTGCACCTCTGTCTCAGCACAGAGGGGAAAAGGTGACCTCTCTCTTCAAAGAGAAATCATCCCCAATTGTAGTAACCTGAAATTCCTCAGCAAAGAGACACTTTTTGAAGCTGGGCCAGGTACGGAGGACAAAAGGAAACTGGTGTACACAGTAACTGTTCCCAGAACATTGCTTCAAAGTTTCTCTGAATGATCCAATTTTTATGCTATTTATCAGTGCAAGAAGGAAAATACAGCTCACCTGAGTAGATTATAGTGTTGCTGATGGTTTAAGACTTAAAGCGAGTCTTGTCATCTTTTATTAGGCATAACATTAGAACACACTAGTAAGGCATAAACTGCATCATTGCTAAGTAATATCAGCTTTTTCAACTATTATTATTCCAGTCATCATCATGCTGCAACATGTAGAGATTTAAAAGGCAAATACCATAATTAAACCCACAAGAGGCATGTGTGGAAGGGAGTCCTTGCTGGGTTCATAGGTACACACTCTTGGCAGGTTTGGTTTCTCTATGTTTTTGGTTTTGTTGTTTGTTTTTTTTTTAAAGGCAGTGCAGCAATAATTCAGGCATTCAGACTTCTGTTACCTTTTTCCTCTTGTAAATGCTCAAAACAATACTTTCAAGTATAGGTTGCCTTACCCTGTCTCATTTATTTTAGAAATCCTAATGACAGTACACTTTGATAGTAATCTTACTGAGTCTCAAGTCCAGGGTGGTGAAGGGAGAAACTCACTTTTCCTATTAGCAGTCAAGTACCACTGGTTACAATTCAGCAGCTATATTTGAATGAAATTCAGGTCAAGAAATTATGGGAAATCAATGAAACTCTGTTTCACTGAATTCCTGAAATTCTGGATAAGATTGCATTTGTGCAGAGTTAAGCCCAGTAGTGCCAAAGGCATGGGTTGTATCCGAGATACAAAAGCAGGTAAAAAATTTCTCCTCATCTTTCACGACCAGCAATTCTGCCCAAAGCCTGATCCCAGCACTTAGTTACTTCTAAAAAAGAGACGTATACCTCTTTCAGTAGGTTGTATTGCCTTCTGTTTCTTCCTGTCATTTAACAATTTTAAAGCAGCATTTTATTGGTGTTTATCATGATTTAATGGTACAATCATTTGCTTAATATTTTGTTACCTGAAAATAATTATTTCTCCACTTAAGCAGCTATGTCGTCCTTAAGAACAATTGTAACACCACTTCTGTTTCAATGAAGCTTCACTACACTGAAAATTCCTGATATATTGCTTTTCTCCCTTATAGCCTTGACATATTTTAGTTATAAAAAGGAGAATAAAAGTACAAAATTTTTAAAACTATGTTTTGAGCCTCTCACTAAGCTTAATTGTCTAACAGCACTGTGCTTCACTTATTTTTCAAAAACACAAATTAAGGTAAGAATTATTCCATGTTTCATTTACTTATAAACACCACAGTTGTGGCCAATGTTCTTGATGCTCACAGTACGAAATTGCTTCAGTAAGTATAAAAAAAGGTAAAAGGCTCATTGAGAACATCCTGGCTCATGTACTAATTTCAATTACATCCAGCAGAGAATTAGCTGGTAGTTGCAGTGTCATTACATAAAATTTAAACAAATGTAAATGAAAGCAGAATCTAACCCAAGGTCATGGGGTCTCATGACCTGTGAGGAGACGTCTTGGTTCAAATGTCAGGGTTGTCTTCTATTTTGTTTAGTCGACGCAAAAAAGCCTAGACTTGAACATGCCCACACCTTCAAGGCTATAAATCCATCCCCAAAAGCTGCAACTGGAAATATCAGAAAGCCACTGCTTGTGGATGTCTTACGCACCGTTTCAGCTCCCCGTTGCTCTGCCGAAGGGAGGTATGTGCTGAAGAAAGAAAAATGTCACCTGGTGCCAGTGGGCAAACGCCTTCAGGCATAAACCGATGTCTTCCTGGCGCCTAGGAGAGGGTCCTCCTGCCTGGTGAACCATGCTCTCTGAGGAGCAGAAACATTGTACAGTGAGAAATCCAGGATGAGCCACTGACTGAATTAACAAAATGGCTCCCATTTTACGATTTGGAGATCCAGCAGGAAAAAATGGAAATCAATAACGTTGAATATATCAGAATCCTGAAAAAAATTGTGAATTTCATGCTGCCTAAATTACACAAGGGTGTGTTTATCTCTGTTAGTACTTCCCCCCCCACCCCCCCCGAAAGGCTGCACCAATTTTGCCTATTTAACAAGTTTCAGGAAGCCCTACATACCACATCCCACACTGATGACCTGATCCAAAGCCCCTCAAGGAAAGTAAGGCTTCCACTGACGTCAGCACCTTTGGATGGGGTTGAAAGGAAGTGGTTTTTTTTCCAAAGGAACAGACTGATGAACTTGGCACGTTTATAGCATGAAATCCAGTAGGACAGCAAAGGACAGGATAACTGTACCAGGGTACAGGCAGGAGGACAAAGGTAGTCACAGCATGGCATCTCTGCTCTTTTGTCCCCAGCTGGCTGTGCCACCAGCTGCAGAAGCAGTACTGGTGGTGGGTACTACTGCTGCTGGAGCAAGCCCCTGCCAAATGCCTGTTTGCCCACCCATTTCCTTCCCTCCTGGGCAGGGCAGGATGGCTGGGTTTAGCCCTCACGCTTTCCAAAGGATAGTGCCACATACCAGGCTGAAGTAGAAGCACAACTCTGAGCTGTCGGTGGATGGGATGTGCTCCTGTAAGTCAAACAAGTCGTTCTGGCCTTACCTACTACTGCACTTGCTTTTCCCTACTGCTAGTAGACAGTTTCAGTCAATATAACGCTTTCTTTTCCTTTACTCCATCACTCGGTTGACGTCTGAACAACCCCAAATTTAAAAGTTATTGGAACCATTTAATGTTTCAAGCAACACAACCGCCTAGATCAACTTCTACTGAAGCACCAAGAGGAAGGGGAAGGTTTAAAACATTTCAGCACTTAGCACCAGGGAATATTATAAGATCCTAACAGTATAAATCTTGCTTCTGAGCTGTAAACATTGGATATTTGACATGTTCACAAGAACCCTAAAAATAAGCTAACTTGAATTTTAAAAGCCTTTGTATCCCTGAAGGCCAGCTCACCACCACCAGTATAGTTCGTAATCTCAGCAGCAGGAGCCACACAGCCTGGAACTGTCACATCAGTGTCTGTAGCTGTTCTGCTACAACAGGAGGGGAATCGGGGATAATTACAGGCTGAATGAGT
This sequence comes from Harpia harpyja, assembly GCF_026419915.1. Lineage (NCBI taxonomy): Eukaryota > Metazoa > Chordata > Aves > Accipitriformes > Accipitridae > Harpia > Harpia harpyja. Next base: position 36,845,208 of record NC_068951.1, on the reverse strand, counting down.
TGCATAATACAGCATGCATCCTCAGCAGTACATTGTGTCCTGATTACCAGCACAGAAGCTAGAGCTGCATTGATATTATAGTTTTAAATTCAGCCGTCTTTATTCTAAGAGACTGAATGCGAGAGGCAGACCAACCAATTCCAGAGACGAACAAAAAATGGTCAGGAGCTCAGAAAGAATTGTATTGTCTTCTGGCTGGCAGTCTGACAGCTGCTGATTTCTGTGTAGCACTGTGTCTAATAAATAGGTGGAAAGGCCTTTGAACAGGCTAGATTCCCCTCTTAAGCCCTTCGTTAGAAGGTTTAAATTTCAGGACACCACTCTCTTCCAGTTATCACAAAGGATCAGGAAACCTATTTCCAGTGACTGCTGCCCAAAAGATAAATAATGCCAGGTCCTGGCAAAAAGAGAAAGGACAAAAAGATAGAAACAGCTGCTCAGTCTGATGCTCAGAGGCTGCTAAAGGATGGATTTTAAAAAGAACACAACCTGCTACATGCTAAAATGTCCAAATAGGCTTTGGGTTCAATTCCAGATCTTCAAAAGGAATAATTTCAATCATGTCTTTGCAGGGTCTTGGAAATTCTTATTAGCCTACTCCCTACGTGATTTCTTTATTCTCATCTTCTAGAGAGGCTCTAGCCCCTTGCTGAACATCCCATGCTCCATCTCTTCCGGCACTATTCCCACCATCAATCTGGACAGTTTGTCACAGCCATTTTCATTTAGTTTTCACATAATTTCTCACTGTATTACATTGCAAATGGATTAAACTAATTTACCTCCTTCTTATGTTAACAAACAATTTTTAATGAAATCATGGCTTCCATCAAAGACAGTATTTCTTTTCATATTCTGTTGTATGTAAAATGCTCACAGAGCCTCTTCCAGAATTCATTATTTATCACTTCTGATGCAAAGATCAAAGGCCTACAGGACTGAAAGTTGAATTTTCCTCAGAAGTAGACATCAAGATGTCCCATCAATGGTTCTGGCACAGGTATATATGCAGGTACATATGTATATTCATATTCAGGTGTGTGTGTATATATATATATATTTGTGTTCACCTTATATTTCTGCTCTTTATAGCCAGCCTTCTGAATGAAAATAGATACAATTTCAAGTCAAATTCACTGGAGAAAGGTACCAGTGTACTTGTACAGTGTTTAAGTGTCTCTTAGTGATCATAGATGCCTGAGTGCTGCCAAAATGGTGCACCAGCCTAAATCTGGCCAAATACTTTCACTGGGCAAGGGGGCCAAGCGGTCACGATCAGAAACATGAGTCATTGAATCTGTTGTCCTTACATAAAGGAAAACCCTTTGATACTTTCATCCACCATGTCCCTAAGCACTGAAGTCCTCATCTGGATCCAGTCGTGTCAGCACAAGAAAGTAAAATATCAAGCAGACCCACTCTAAATAGATGTTTCTGCTAATCCGGGTTATTATGACCTCTTTCACAACCACAACAGGAACAAAAGACTGTGGGACCACATCTGAAGGGTTATCTCTAGAAGCAAGATTTCTTGCATCATGAAGAAAAGGTGAGCTTCATCCCAGAAAGCTTTAATTCGGGTCCTTAGGAACTGTTGAGGGAAATAGCTACTTGGAGAATGATAGGCAGACAACGTCATCGCCTTCAATAAAGGCAAGCTGAAAACAATAAAGAATGTTAAATATTCTTAACATAAATAAAAACAGTAGCGGATCATTCACAGTGGTATGATCGTAAGATCATACTTATTGTTCAAAATGTAAAGTGTTCCTGGAAGCTGAGCTTCATCATGCAGTATAAATATAAACAAAGCCTTATTATAATATGTTAACATGTATATGACAATAAACCCAATATTTATATTAGTAAATGGTTTGGCTGTTGCTAATATTTTAAGGGGTTGTGGTTGGTCTTTGTGTTTGTTTTGGTTGTTTGGGTTTGTGGTTTCTTTAAAATCACATAGTATTAACTAATATTCATTTCAAAATAAGTGACCTGACTGTATGTATTCTCTATGGTATTCAGGTTGATATACACAGTACAGAAGTTTAATTTTCATTCTGAATTAATTAAGAATTAATGACTAAGAGTGTTAGTCAGGTCTTGAAATGCTGTTTTTCTCAAAGGCAGGCAGTGGCAGAATTAGTCAACTTGAAGTAGTACAATTAGATGCAGCTTCATGAAAAGCATGAAGAGTTCAGCACATTAAAGGATATTTTACTGAGCATGTTATATGCAGCAAATGAACCTTTTGTATGTCTGCAAACCATTTAAAATTAATTTATTTTTCATTCAGTCTTACATATTGTATTAGAACTTCAGCTATCCAAGTATCCTTCGTTTCTTCAGTCATTAAAATTAATATATTAGCATACTCTGAAGTAGGGCTGGACCTATAGCTTAAATAGCTTCCAACACAGCACAGCAGAAGTGTTCTTAAGGGATGCAGAATCCTGTGGTCATCATTCTTCCATTTTACTGCCAAATGTTATACCATTTTTCCTCTCCCCTCTCTATGGGAGGGTAATAAGCAACAGGGAGGCAACAAGGAATTTTAAAAAAAGCCTGGTTCAGCAACAAAGAGCATGCTTGCTGCTCAGTTTATGGTAGACTGAGGTTTGAAGAGCATTTCTGCTGTACAGTGCTCCTTTGCAGGTGGGTTTTGTGGGCTGGCAGCTGGAAAGCGTGAAAAGGAACTTTCAGCTACAAGAGAAATCTGCATCTGCAAACTTGCCCACAAGACAACCCATCTTCCTTGAGTAAGGGTCCATTACAGGTAAGTATAAAATAAGCTGAGATCTCAAGAATGACAACATTATTCCTGACGCGTTCTCCACTGAGTATTATTAAGCACTGACAGCATGCTTGTCACCTGGGGTTAAACACACCCCATGGAGAGGAATTACACAGGCCCATATGCTACATTGCTAGAGCCAAGCAAATATTTTTCAGGCAAATATTTTATTCACAAAAAGGACTTATTTCTCAACTGAAATAATTTGCAAATGCAGATCAAATTCACTGAATTGCCTCAGAGGTTTAATAAAAGGGGGGAAAACAAGCTTCTCAAAAAAAAATCTGTGCATATTTTAATCTGGTAGTTTGAAACAACAAGTCTCATCTTTCTGTTTTGTTTCAAAGGGGTTTTTTTGCATTTGGCATAAGAAGATTTCCCAACAGAAGATGTCCATAAGCAGAACTCTTCCCTCCCTGCATTTTGGGCCAAAGTTTAATTTCACACAAAATTAATTTTGGAGTTTTGTGGGGAAAGGAGTCATCTACATTGAAAAAGGCAGTTGCTCTGTTATACAGTTATAATACCTCAATGTTTTAGGACCTGATCCTAATTTAGGTAAGTGTAAAAAGAGATTTGCTCAAGTGAAAACTGCAAGGCTAGGCCAATTTTTATGAACTGTGAAACCAAGGTGCTAAACCATGAACTGTGTGTCTTGGGTAGATGAGAACATGAGGAGAAGAGCAGAAAGTGCAAGAAATCTACTGAGGTCCTACAAGAAACAAGATTGCTGCTTTTCAAAAGCTCAGTAAGTTCCCAAGCCAGCAAGGCAATTCCCATGTTAAAAATTAGGAAAGTTCTTCCCCATATTGAGGCTTAAATTTGCCAAGGCTAGGGATTGGATTCAGGCTAATTTAATCTAAGACAATGGGAATATAGAAATTGTGCACAGAAAACAAGGGCAGCAAGAGACAATCATAATAATAGAGTTCAAAACCCTCTAGGAGATGAACAGATGATGCCAGTCATCAGTGGAATAAAGGAAAAAAGGAGATGAAATTTGAGGGGAGCAAGCACTTTTACAGCTCCAGCTAAATAAAATCTCTAATTCTCCTACAGAGCATTAATGTTTATTGAGCAGCAGAAATACAAAGAAAAATGAGACAGTGAACTTATAGCCACCCACAGCCTTCCTCAGGTTATGCTTGTAGGGATAAAAAGATGAAGTGGTTTAATACCTTCTAATAAGACTGAGTCATACCACCTCTTCTCATCCGTGGCCTTCATATCAGCACAATGGGAATGTCCTCACTTGAGCAGACTCAAGGATACCTACACTGTCACAGCTTTCCATTGTGTGAGCAGAACACTTGAGAGTGAAATTTTTCAGCATCAGACAGGCTGAAATATATCTGGGAACTCACCTACTGAACATCCAAAATCGCTGCATTTATAAAACGGATTATGTGATGCGGGAGCCTGGGAGAGCACAGGACTGAGTCTCCTAAATGAGAGGAGCCCTTCCTACCCTACAAACCCATCATAGGGCTCACTGGGAGGCTGAAACAGTCACATTACCGAAGTGCTATCCCACATGCCCCCCGCCCTGCTCCCCTGATGCTCCCACCTCAGCTGTGCAACTCTCCTCCCTAATGCCCATGAATCCCAACAGGAAAGGGTGGTTCATCTTCTGCGGCCAGCATGGTCACCAGCCGGGACCGCAGCCCTGGTCGCATACACAGTCTGTGAATACAGACTCGGACGCAAGTGGGGACATAGCCACAAGCAGGCTGTTAAAAATTGAGAATTTACAATGGTCACCTCTATTAGCAAGTGGATCCCCCAAACCCAGTAATACCTACTTCACCATACCACTTCATCCAGGCCAATCCTGGGGCTTGAAGTCTGCAGGAACGATGCCTGCAGACCTCATTTTAATTAGTACTCAGAAAGTTCAGGAACACCAAAAATATCGATACTTTCATTCCATCCTGCTATGCATAGGAATATAAATTTTGTCCTTCTCTGATACACCATCTTTCTTCAAGATCCCCTGCTTCTTCAGTGAAAGGGTGGAAATCATTTGCAGAAAGAGCAACTAGTCAGTGCTTTCCTTAGATATCCTCAACCAGAAAAATCTCTCAGCCTTTTCCCTCCCACCTCTGTCAAGGCTGAGCTCTGACAATAGCATTGCTTGTTTCCTTGTACGCTTTACTAGAATATGGGACATCACACAGCATTTGCATGATTCATGAGGAACACACATCTTCACTTTTATGAGCAGCAGTATATTGTTCCCGTTTTACAGATGCAAAACTGAGATGCAAGGGGATTAAAAGGGAAAAAAAATCCCTTTGTTCCTCCACATTTTTAGGATAATTATTTTCCACATATATGAAATTGTGACAGGGCCTTGAAAACTGAGCCTTTTAGTGCCTAGTGGCAGAAGGCTCAGCATCTTAACAGCCTTTGACCTCAGCAGCCCGAGTCTTGCTGAAACCTCCCACACATCCGTGAAGCTGCCTCAGCAGCAGAGAGGCGAGGCTGCGTGCCAGCACAGGGGACCAGCCTCCACGGGGCTTAGGTGTACACAGGACGTCCTGGCATATTCTCAGTTTGGATGCCGGGCAGACTGAGAAAGTACCTCCAGAAGGTACCCCGCCATGAATGATGTGCATGAATGAGAGATTTGGTGTTCCCAAAGCAAGAAGCCCCTCTTCTCAAGGGGAAGACAGGTCAAGCTGTGGTGTCTTTGCATGCTGTCACATGAATTATTCGTGCAAATCTGTCAGCTAGATGTTATCAGCTACCAACAGAGCAAATCCAGTCCTTCCCTTACGGGTGATGGCACCTGAGTGAATGGCACTAAGATCTTTGCTGTTTGAGATCTTGAGTGTATCTTCTAATTTCAGCCCAAATGATTAAAATCTGGTATGATTAAAAAGATTAAAAGCTGTAAGCAACTGCAGACAGCCTCTCCCCTAATGGAAAGACAGTAAATACTGAAAGACGCAGGTTTCAGTTTGGGTCCTAAAATAAAGAATAGTACAAGGCTTGTGATTTAAAGTGTTCCATGTTTGCCTCTAAGCAGGCATCTCATTCAAATTCTCACTCCTCAGACCTACTCACTGATAAGTGGCATTGGCAACTACTCTGAAAATGTATCCAGAAAAAGAGCTAGAAGCAGACATATAAGCAAGCAGGAGATTTATTGCCAGATTTTGGTGTGAACAGTACTTGTCTCTCTCATCCATGACAGAGAAGATAATCTACTGAGAATGGTAGAAGGAAATAAAAATATGAACTAGGGAATGATGCTTTGCACTGTGTTTGTTGCTCCTTCCTCTCCTCGTTCCCTGCTTTCACACAAAAATGATGATATGCACATGTAGAAGACCAGTTTGGTATCTCCAGCCCCACAAACCCTGGCACATACCAGCAGAACTCCTTTGCTTTCAGCACAGTGATAGCCAGTTCCTATCAGCTGAAGTCTTAATCGAATGGACATAAATACAAGCTTTTATAGCACATGAAGAAACATCTTAGCTATAGCAGCAACTATCTGATGGAACTCCTCTAAAATCATCAATATTCATAAGTGTGAAATATAAAAGAGGGGGAGGTGCAAATGAGACCAAATATTTCTGAATTTTTAAGTGTATCCACATTCAATTCAGCTGTTTTCAGAAACATGGTTATCAGTAGATTAACATAAGCTGCAGGTGAAAAATTAAGTCTAAGTATGTCCAGAAAAGGGTATAGTCCCCTCTAGATTCACTTAACCTGGAATATAATGCAGTCCTCACTGGCACAGATGGCCAGGTGATGTAAATTTTAGATTACTTTCTTTCCTGGAACGGGTTCTTACCAATGTATGCAAGTATGCTGTCCCACCTCTTGGCCACCCTCTCAATTTTACAACAGGTTTTACAGGTTTAATGACTTAACATGCTTGCAAGAGGAGTTTCATATGAAATCCTTGGCCTTCATATTTGAAGAACGTGAATTTTCGTCATTAAGATTGGACACAAAAGCATGAGAACATGACCTCTCAGGCACTGAAATAGAGCCCAACTTCACTAAGGGCTTTTAATTTACATAGCCTTCAACCAGTCCCCTGTTTTGTATTTTTCTGCCCAGTCTTGATTCCCAGTACACTGCTTTCATTTTTTCCATCAGGGCGCTGCCAAATAAAATGCATCCCCAAACTGAAATTTTGATAGAACAACTCATTTAAAAAACCAAGATCAATTTTAGTAATACCTCATATGCTTTAACGGCAATGGAAACAATTGTGGCAAAACAGTCTCCAGCCATGGCTGCGATTCAAACACTGAACTGTGGCAACGCTAACGCAAAACAGATGATAGGAAATAGTAATATGTAAATAGAAATAACATGAACAGTGATTTACACTGTCTGCACTGAGAGAAATGTAAGCAACAAGTCCATTGTATTTTTAGATTTTTCCTGGCTTTGTTAACGTTTTATTATCACAGAAAGGATATTCGTAATCTGTGATGTGAGAATTTTAATCAACTAATGTCCCATTATAAGCCACGTGTCTTTGAATAGGGCCTTTTTAATAATTTTTAACTGATCAATATATAAATACTAACATAACAATCCTTTATTGCTGAGTATATTTGTATTGATGTCTATACTACAGGGCTTCAGGTTTATAACCCTTACTTACTCACGCATCTCTATATCGCTTGATTATGCAATTCCGTAAAACTACAAACATGCAGGAAAGTTCTCATTAATTTGGAAAGTAATCTGGAATTCAATTTTTTCAGATAATTTATTCCCCCAAAATGAGTCCCACAGCTTCAAATATCTAAGAACTTCAGTGTTGTTTCATTCCCTGAGTGAGCTCTTTTGAAGTCTTCCTTTTAAAGCAATGTATATTGGCATCGACTGCTCTGAAATTAGTTTAAATTAGGTCAGAAATAGACCTATTGCCTATAAAAATCTTATCTTCTATAGATCAGTGGTTAGCTCATTGTTATTGGAAAATATTTCTCCCTCCCATTTTAATCCTGCTCTGTTTGGTTTTTTTCCTCCTACTTTAGAAAATAAATGCACCATGGAAAAGTAGAAACAAAGGACAAGTAAACTTCCCCACCCCCATAATTTTGCATCACTGCAGACTTCAGATACCATGACCCAATTCCCTTGGGCCTTGGAGCCAGGAATAAGACAATTCTTTCAACACAGGTAGAAGATCTATAAAAACAACACTGTTGGAAAGGGTTATAGCAACAGACTGTTCAACAGTCATCTGAACTCCAGTTAAGAGGAAATATTGAGGGCCAAATTTGTGATTTCTTCTGAATTTAAGGTAGATTAGAATCTAGCCTAGAATGAACAACAAATCATTTGTTAATTTTCTTTCCAATAAGAATCACAATATCTCACAGGATAAATCTTTTTAAATCCGATTCATTTTACTCTTACAAAAAAGCTATTTCCAGTTCCGTGTGGGTCTCAGCAGCCACTGAAAAATATGATACCTTTCTCTTTCTTTGGATTCAGGAAGCTGAAGACGCCCTTGGCTCGGAGCATCCAGCCCTAGATTACCTGTTACCAGCACGTGGCTTGAGTTCAAGTTTCATCTAGCTGCCCTGAGCAGTGATGATGTGGATACATGCATTACTTTAACTCTGTCTTCTTAGCAGTCTTGTATTGGTGATTATTTTTTCAGATACACAATACCTGGAAATATGCTGGATTTTCCTGATAATACATTAAAATAAATTTGCCTGTAAAAGTAGTGCTAAACTTTCCATTCCAAGCTGATAGCTATCACATAATCTAGGCCAGAGTTTACATCTGGAGTAGACCAGCCAAGTGCTATTTAAACCTAAAAATATATGACAATTTATATCAGTTGAGAATCAGACTAGCTGTTTCTAATGGGGTTTCATTTGAAGCAATTAGAAAACACAAAGTTGGAAACCCTATCATCTCGTTAGTTTTCCAAGGCCTATTATCTAACCTGTGTATTGCTTCTAGAGGAGTGGGGATCTTCTCCAATTACTCATTCTTAATTTATATGCCAGACTCTCCAAGCTTCTCCCTCCACGACTTCCCATGACACAAAGAGAAGCTGCTGCATCACCTAGCGGCTAAAGCAAACCCTTCAGAGGAGCAAGGACGCTTGTGAGAATGGGCTTCTTCTCCCAGTGCTTCAGTCTTCCACATTTACAATGCACAGAATTAACTGCATGCAATATGCAGAAATTTCATTGTGCATATTTTATTTAGAGAATAAATAGAGTGCTTGAATATTTAAATATATGAGAATAGATCCTCAAGGGGGACTACCTTCTCTTCCCAGGTGGAAAGCGGAGGAGCCACCATGCAGAAGTGGAGAGAGGCAGGTCATTGGAAAATTGCAATTACAGGCTTCACCTCCTGACCCCCAGGCATGGCTTAAGCAACCGGAACGGAAATGTTTCTTCTCTAAAGCCCAACCCAAGTACTACTAAGTCTCACATGCTCTTCGGCTAGTCCACAAAACTTGTGTGACTTCAGTGCATATGAATCACCTTCAAATCTGCAGTCTACATCAACTTGAGTAGGAGTCACTACAGAAGTGGGATGTAGCATTATTTGGAATGCAGTTAAAGGACAGACTTTTTTTTCCCCTAACACAGGAGATCTGAACAGATCATTACAGCGCAGATAGAAAGAGAACTTGCCATATACCATAACTCTGAGTACAACTATTAAATAAGAGGTTGAATTCCATATTATTAGATCCAATTGGGAGTTTTTTCCTCAAAGCAATTTGCAATGGGAAAAAAAACAACAAAAGCAGATTTTGCCAGACTGGAATTTGCCACAGGAAGCACCTTCTGGTTTCTTCTCCATGTTTAGTATTTTGTGGAAGCCATAAAACAGTGTAGCATGGGATACATCACGCTGCAAAACTATCCAACCCCTGCAGTTGAATAGAGGCAAGAGATACCTGAACTACAATTTCCATAACATGTTCCCAAGGCATATAACATTATACTGGTTCTAAACAAAAGGCTAAGTATTTCTACACTATATTGCTCTTCAGAACTCCCTATTCATAAATATTTTCAATATTTATTCCAGTTCAAGACAGAAACTTGTCAGAATACCAGAATTTTGTATGGGTTACGATTTCCAGTGTTAGCACAGCTCAGATAAATATTCTCTTTTACACCATAGGTTTTCTCCCAGAATGTTTTACATTTCAGTACTTCCAGCATGACAGGACAAGCATTAGAAATTTGCAGACAATTATGCTCTTTCAATACCTTAATTTTAACAGGAACCTAGAGCGTTATCAAATACGAAGTGAGAAACACTTCTCCTATGTAAAAAGTTACAAGCTATCCAATACAGGTAGTTGGGTTGGTTTCTTGTCACTGTTTTTCTCCCTCAAACTGAGAGGGAAAAGCAAAGAAAAACCCTAGGAACTGCATATCTTACAGCAAAATGAAAATCCTTCCTTAAACAGTCCATAGCATAAAATCTTCCAAGTACCAAAAATGCTGCCAAGAAAAGTTTTATATACACATACACAGGTTGTTAATACTTGTGGTATTTTCAGACCTGACACCTGGAGCTTCACGACACACGTCAGACTTTCACAGCCTCCTAGCAAAGCTGCCTGCACAGTGAGGTCTTTGTCAGATGCTTCCTCTGATTCATGTTCTCTACGGCATGTGCTTATATCACTGTTACGCTGGTTAATAACCTGACCCTGAAAACTGGAAATATACCACAAATCACCATCATGGAAGAGTTTACGTCTCAACTTCCCGACTGGATTCAAAGTTCAAATGATAAACTCATCAGTGGGTGTACTGCTTTCTGGCTAATGGAAAAATCTGTTACTAGCGGAGAACTATTAATCTTCCAAAAAGAACTGCAATGCCTTACTTCAGATGATAACTTTGTGGTGGGGAATGAAAGAAAAATTGTATGGCAATTATTGCTGACCCTTACCATTAAAATGCCACTTACAAACTCTTCAAACCAGGGATTCAAATCCAGTGGGCAGCTCGCCAACAAGATCAAAGTCAGTAGGAGCTTTGCCCAAGTGAATAAGTATTAGTAAGTGCCCAAATAAGGCACTTATCCCAAATGCAAATATTTCTTCCTTATTCAGCATGTGGAATTCCCATTGATGGAAATGAAAGTACCATGTGTGCAGAAAATGCAAAAGATATCTACAGGATGGATCAAGGGAAAGAATTTTGCCTGCAGTGTTACGAAATCTTAATCATTCATACAGCTCAAGAACCCCAGGCTGCGGCAAAAAAAAATTTGCACATATTCTGTGTGAGAATTTCACCATCCACCATTTCAAAACTTTCTGGACTGGAATAGGATTATTTTTCAATTGCCAACTGAAGAAGTGAAGCAGCTCAATGGGTTTTGCATGGAAACAGACATTGAGGTTTATCAAATAAAACTAGACTAATTCTTATATTCGAACAAAAGTACCAGATACAAGACTAAGTTATGGTCATTTAAAGGTATCTCAGAGATGCCGTGTTTCTAATGCTAATGTACAGGCAAACTCACTTCAGCACCACATTTATAACCTCACTGAACAAGAACGTGGCACCTGCCTCTGTGTCAACAGTCCTAGAGGACAGCACTATGTTATTTTAGTTCATCATTCCTGTACAGAAATCAGAGAACTTACTCCCCTTTGGCCAAGTTTCAGAATTAGATTTTATTTACAAGTAATTCAAGGCTTGACTTGACTGAAAGACGCATCATTCATAGACAAAGATTTTGCCTGCAAACTTAAGAGGTGGACAAATGACAAACTGACTCAAATACATCTGTAACTAAAGGGCTCAGATGTGAATTGTTATCATTCATAGAGGTCAGACTACCCAGGCTTCAGCAATGTTCTTCTGATTGTTAATATTCTTGAAAGTGTTTGCAAATGCCCCAAGTTGCATGTTGTTTACTAGTTGTCATTCACCATTTGCTATTCCCTGTCAAAATGTTTCAGTCATTAAACCAGAGAGCAGAAAATATACCACATGCCCAATCACACACTGTGAATAATAAAAGTAGACAATTTGTGAATGGTTTGTGAACAAACCCAGAACCAGAATAGAATTCATGCAAACCATTTAGCAGACATCTGAATAACAGATCTCTTTCCAGAGAACAGCAATGATTTGCAGGTTGCTTCTCAATTAAAAAGAAAACAGTTAAATCTATCAAGCTTTGTGTTTTGAAAAGTGCTATTAGTGTAGTCCTAATATTTCACCTCTATTTCTGCTTTCAAAGTGGCTATCAGGAGACTACTTCAATTTACCTTTTCTGACAAAAATAACATTTGTTAGGACTTCAAGCTGAAAATGCTTATCAGGAACATATGTCAAAATACTTTACAAAGGAATATTGATTATCTCAGAACTAAGAAACCTAAGTCCAGGAAATGCAAAGAAAAAGTTAAGTATTACAAGAAATCCAAGCATGTAAAGATAGGAAAGAGTTCAATGGGTTCAGGTTTTATTCTGCCCACCATACTTTTTAAAAAACATTCTGAGACTGAAAAACTAAGTGTTCAATATTCGCTATGCAAAGTGGCTTGCTAGCTTGAGCTCTCTCGGAGAGGCTGTACAGAGCTTCTTCTCTTCTTTTACTAAACCAGCGTGCAACCATTTTGTAGCAAAGACACATGAGACCATCCAGTTCTGATTTCTCTTATATAGTCACACAACAAAGCTGAAAATTTACTTTTGTAAGCATTCATACCACTAAGTCTGAATATTTGTACAAAGCAAGCCCAAAAGTAAAATAAATGCCTCCAAAGCACTTGTAAGTGGGATTGCTTTTAGCATTATCAGCCACACAGCTCACACACAAATGGAGTAGATTACCACAATGCCTGGGGTGTGCTCATTACTCAGTTTTCCCATTTGTTTAAAGATTGATATTCTCATGGCATCTCTTTGGACTAACATCAGCACATCCTATGGTGAAACACAACATTAGACCTTTATAGTGTGCGTGCTACAACATAAATCTACATTGCCCACATCTGTTCTCAGTACAGAACACCCCTTCCCCAAAGCAGGAGTTTTACAGCTGATCAGATTACATTTTCCATGTTCTGCTCATGGTGTTCATTCTAGATGGAATTTGTTTCTACGCAGAAGATGAGCACAAGGCCTGTGTGCTATTTAAGCTGCAATTAAGTCCTCAGAAATAGGTCTTAAGTGATGCATAGGCTGCCGTCAGCTCTCTAAATTTCACCCTATGTAATTTCTTCCATCACCCACTCACATTATGTTATTGTCTATGGCTTGAGAAAATTACTACTAGTGCATTCATAACTTCCATTCAACAAAGAGGCTCAATGATTGTTTTCTTTAACGCCCTCTGAGCTTCCCATATTGGCTGTTGTGCTTTTACAAGTACATTTCCCCAGTATGAAATTTCTCTTCCATCTTACATGGGAAGGAGTATAATTTAGAGTTCACCCTGGAACATCTCATCAGGGAAAAAGAATTGGATATGCACCATTTCCATTCTTAATATTATACTGACCTCTAGAGTAAGAAGTGCTGCACACCTGATAAATCAGCTGGAAAACTAAGAGTGAAGCAGAAAGTAAGGTGAGGACTACCAGGAGCTGCCTGCTCTCAGGAAAGGTCTTGGGAGCAGGGCACTGGCACAGCACGGACCCTCAAGGCTGAAGCAGATCTGGGTCAGCTGATAACTTGGAATAAGGATCTGGCCACGCCATAGCCTTCGTGCATTGTCCTAAGAGTCTCAAAACAACCCCATGCAGCATCTTGCATTTTGATTCATACCCTGAGGACTACAGAAATTAAGGCTCATACAGATTGGCAACACTTCACACAGCATTAGATATTTTCTCTCATTTCCACTTTTCAAAATAATAGTATTTTAAGATCTGAACACATTCTGAGCTATATATCCTCTCCTGAAAGCATTCACGTAGCAATATACAATATGTTCATAGCTTTCTTTAATGCTATCAATTTCCTTTGTTTTTTCTTTTCCTTTGTCTGAACACCTAACTAAAATATTGATTCAAATACTTCCTTAGTCTGAGTCTGATTTTTTTCAGGAAAACTTTTCAAGGTTTCAAAAGCACGTTCCAAAAAGACTCAGCTTGAAAGTAGGCTTTACTTGTCATCACCTAGATTTCTCCAGGAAACCCTATGGCCTCTTACCAGTAAATTACTAAAATACAGAGAATGAGAGCAGAAAACAACTGCTTTACACCATGTTGACTGGACTGCCTCTTAGGAACAGTCAAGAAATAAAAATACCTAAGAACAGGTTACTAAGGGTAAGAGAATCCATTAAGAGATGCATTGCTGCCGTTCAGGCCCCAGACAGCCTACAAGAGCAATATGGATAACCCCTGCCAGTTTCAAGAACTACCCACAGAATTAGCTAGCTAAGTTCCACTGTCAGCCAAGTGCCTAAAAATTTCGTTTTACACCCTAAGTACAAAGTTCTCTGGGCCTTTGAAGCTGTCTTGCAATCAGCTAGAGATATTTGGGGGTGATGGGCCTTTAACAACATGTGGTAGCTCCTCATACCCAACAACAATGTTTTTTCTTTCTTTTTCAGTATAAGTCAGCTATTTCTGTTCACTCTTTCCCTCATGTGAAGTCAGGCCAATCTGTAACAAAAGGTATGGTCACAGGCAAGACCTGTGAACTTCTGCTGTCTGGAAGGCAGTAAAGTTACTTTCTTTGATCTTCTGTATTACTTCAGCACAGCTCACAGTAAATTTAAGAACAGCATTGGTAGAAGTATTTCTGTTAAAAAAAGGTCCTCTAAGAATTACACTGATACTTAAAAAACCCTTCCTAGATGTATGTTGCAGTACAAAAAGCTTTTCTGATTTTTTAAAATAGCAACTTCGAAAAAGACATTAAATGAAAAGAAAGCCTCACACGTAAGATTTCAAAAGGTAGACAACTTGTGCTGATTTTCTGCGTTAATGCCCTTCTTGATCAAAAGCAGCATGTACTTTTTCACAAAACCATGAAAAGCTCAATTGTCAATAAATACAGGTCAGCATTAAGGTTTTCAAGCAGTCAGGAGCTGAGCACAAACAGCAAGTGAAATAGCAGGGGCCACAACCAAGTTGGTATCAAAACACAGGGTGCAGAGTTAGAGCAATAAAGGGTACAACAGGTTTCTGCAGAACGGAGCTATTTTTTCCAGAGTAGCTTATACACCAACTGCATGGATGGAAGTACATGACAACCAGCAAGCAGAAGTCAGGAAGGGGCTCACCTAGCTCAAGCTGAGACCATTCTGCACTAGGGGACTAGACAAACACAGCACCCACCGAACACAGACTGCAGTCACTCACAAAGGAGGCAAATGCACAGATACTTACCCCCTCTGCAGCACCGCTGGCAGCTTGGCTGTCCTCAGAGGCAGAAGAAGAGGTCAGCAAAAGGAATTTGATCTTACAAGGACAATCCCCCTAACACATTCTCCTTAGCACCTACCACATGCCCACAAAGACCCTGTTCAGAGCTGTAAATCATCATCCCCTTGCAGATCTCATTGGGCAGCTAAAGATAACGCTGCCCTTGTGCTACAGAGAAAAACTGAGCTGAAAGACAATGCAAAACTCTAACCCACTGCAGTAGGGCTGCAGGTGCTTTGGGTTAATCCTAAAGACTTTGCAGGGGAAGCCAATGGGTCTTCAGCCCTGCAGCTGTGAGGCACATCCAGCTGATGGGCCTTAAACTGCATCTTCTTTTCTTAAGGGGGCCACATGCCTGAAGCAGTACATACAGCTCTTCTTTGAACCCACTTTTGGTCTCACTCTACAGCACTGTGTGAGCCTCCCAGCAGTCTTAAGGTGTCTCCATGCCTGGGTGCTGAGATTTGCCATCCCCAAGCCTTAGCACAGATTCAGGCTGATGAACAGCCATGGTACAGGACAACTAGCTGAATATGGTAGGTGTGCCTGGAACACAGAGTCACTCTCAGCACACAGATTCAAAGAGGACTTAAGCAGTGACATGGTATCTTGTCTGTAAAGCCATCCAAAGCAGAAGAAACCAGAGAGGGAAAGGCTCTGATTCAGATGCAAAGCAGTATAGAGGGCTGGAGGTATGTCACTGTACCACCACTTTGGAGTTAAAAACGTGCACACACACAAGGCTGTGATGCAAATCACCCAGCAGGAATTAAATCTTCAGAGAAATTCTGCAGTTGGGTCACTGTGGGGAGGTGGGTTGCACAGTCTGTGAACATTGCTATGATCAGATATCAGTGATAGAGTGGCTGCAACCTGACCTAGAAGAAAGCCACCAAAGCCTGCATTTTCTTTATGTGTTTTACATGTTACCTCCTAAAATAAAAATCAATATGTGTCAGACTCGTGATGTTTAAATGTGTAATTCCCTCTCTAGTAAACTGATGCTTCCCCTTACCTGCATGATAAGCAGTTCTGGGAACACAAAGCAGGAAGAGACTGTGGAGAGGAGATGAGAGGGAGGGGCTCAAGAGACTTGAGGTTACTGGAGACACTGGAGGTGGAGACAGCAAAATCAGTCACAAACAAACTGCTCAAGGTCAAAAAACAATGTGCATTGTTGAGATGTGCTGCTTTGTTTCTTAATCCCAGAGTTAAGAGAAATAGAAGTCCAGACTCATTGTGTGCATTCTCCAGGGCAGGATTGGGAGGCGAACAAGTAGATATGTAACCAAAAGTCAACAATCCATAAAACAATAAGAAAAGCAAAAGGGAGAGTGAGAGGACAAGGCATGCCAAGAACAGGAGCCCCACTCTTCCAGCAGCAGAGCTGTGCCTGCAAAACAAGCCAGACTGGAGCCCTATTTCATTAGGAGCTGAAGGAAACACTCTGCATGGGGCAAATACACAGGTCAAGGGCCTAGTGTCGTGTGAAATGCAAGGATGCAGTTATCTGTTTCAAGAGTACCTTGGCTGATCAGCAGTCGTTGCCACCAAAGTTCTTCCTCTTTAGGCTGTTTAGTAATTGGCACTATGCTGGGCTTTCTTTGTTTTCCCTCTAACCACCATGCTGTTTCTAATTTTTTTTTTTACATCTCTGATTGTGTTTCAGCCTATTCCTGACCCAGAAATGAAAATAATTAACTTTGTTGTTGCTATTCATTATCTACTCTCTTTCTCATTTAGTAAGTGCTTGGCTCTTCAGTGAGTAGCAGAGGGCAATGACTGAAGTCCTGTGGGCCAAGCTGGGGGAAACTGCCAGGAAGCCTTTATAAACATAGGTAGAAAGGGTGATGCATTGGACACTGTGCTTTGTTACAGTTTGTAAGAGCCTCAAAGTGTGCTGGGTTTGTATCTATGCTCTGCCATGCCGCTCTTTATTGAATAACTTGCATTTTAAAAAACAGTGGTGTTCCTCTCTCTGCAGGGACATACACTTGGCTGCCAGCCTCTGTGATTAGACTGGGTTATGAATGTACGAGGAAATGCAGGGGGTGACAGCACTGGGGACATAGGGGCGGGGCAGGAGAAAGCCATTTTGTGGGCAGAAATGTCCCAACTTGGACTGGACAGAAAGATTAACATGATACAAAGTCATCATTTCATTAATTTCAATCTTTTTTCTGTTGATAAAATTAGGCCAACTTTTCCAGTGGGGACAGAGAACCACTGGCCAGTGTCTGTATATGAGGCCACACCCTTAATCACACCTGAAAATTTAGCATACAGTGCTATGGTAGGGACTACTGGTGCCACAGGCCTGCCAAGGACAGCTAGGAGATCCCTTTGCCCTTGCAAGAGAAAGCTTCCACATCTAGAAGTTAAAACATGTTTGCCATCTACGGCATTCACAAACTTGTTGCTTTGGCTACACACCAGTTCCTCCTCAGGAACGGGTAATAGTAATTTTACAATGTTGTTTCTCAATAAGTTTAAGCCAGTTTACACAGGCCACCAGAAGACAAAGTCAAGCTCTCTTCCCCAAAACTCAAGCACACTCCATGTGCTGCCAGCTCCTTTGTGCATCAACACAAGCATTTGTCTGGCCCAGATTTTCTGTTGTAGTGTTAGTTTGAACCTAGATGAGTTTCTTGGCCTCCTTCTCTGAAAGAGCAAGTGAGTTGTGGTGAAAGAAGGGACCGTGTAGGATGAGGGACAAGAACGGGCAGGCAGCAGCACCATCTTCCAGAAGTAGTGACAGCTTTTCATGACTTTATATGATTACAAAATTATGGCACAAGTTGCATGATACCATTCTTGGATGACTGGATAACTAGAACTTCCTAAATAAGGATTACAAGTGATAAATAATTAATGAAATAACGGATAATACATGACATGCAGTTAATACTCTTTCTGGGAACAAATGTCTAATTATTCAATTCCTCTGAAAGACAGTCATTTGTTAAACATGCATGTGAGCAAAAGTAGTCTAGTGTGAACATCTGAGATTAGTTAATAATGAAGAACATGAATGTGGTCAAAATGCACAGTCATTCAGAACTGAAATAATGTCATTTGGATGTGAGCAATGTTTTTGTAGCATTCAACCAGTTCTCTGAGGATTTGATGAAGTTCTAAAACTTTGTAGTGTCAGGCTCCTTTCTGACATTTGGAAGCCAGGTATCTTGACAAGTTTAAAGGGGCGGGGGGGGGGGGGGGGGCAGAAAGGAGACAGTGAAGGGGGGAAAATGTCATGGAAGGGACACTTCTTTCTGGCTCCAAAGAATCTATTGAGGAAAAAATGGCAATTTTCTCATTACACCCTGACGCCTTGCTGCCTGAGGTGCGAGCTCTGAATCCAAGACTTTCCTAGCATGATCCTCTGTAAAACCAAGCAGAGGATGGTATGTGCTTAAGGTGACAGCCGTGGGAGGAAATTTCCAGGAATACTTTGAAACATTATTGTTTACTCCTCACTGTGTGAACAGAGAGTCTGTGAACTGAACTTCCACAGAGGCATGTTTTAAAATGGCAGACTTCAGAATATCTATTTATTTTAACTTATGCTTATTGTCCTCACCTAACTTCTACTCGAAGTTGAGTTTTATTTGGAAGTGAAACTAGTTTGGGCCAGATTCAAGGCCCACCAGATGAAAATGAATGAAGTCTCTCTGTTCCACTACATCAGCTCAGGGTTTAGCCTTGAAGGCAGATTTTCAAAAGATTTCAGGGAAAATTTCAAGTGTTCACTATGCCTATCCAGGGCTATGTTACCAGAAATGTTCAACCACCTGACTAGGGGACAACTGGCACACAGGTGCTGACTGTCCTTGAAGGTCGAGTTAGATTCTGGTCACTTATTTGGGTGCCTATATAGAAGTGAGCTTCTCTGCAAATCTTGCCTAGGGCAAGCAGTGTTATGTACAGCCTGAGAGAACAGGATTTACCAGCTTCCAGATTTGTCTGGGTTCCAAAGGCAATACTCATGAAAAATTCAAAGAAAGGAAAAATAAAGGATCCAGCAACACTCTTACTAGATTAAAACCTGACTCAAACTGTTAAATTAACAGGCCCATCATAGTTAGTTACTGATTTGTCAAGCAGCATCAAGTCAGTATACAGGCAGAATTGTGTGTGTGTATGTGTGTGGTGTAAATATAAAAGGGTATCCCAGACAACTGCAGCATTCCCCATAGCAACAAGACATGTGAACTCTTCAGAAAATGTAAATAAAACCATAAAGTCATGTCATTGTGCACAAAAAATCGTGCAGAGTAGATGCCCTACAGATATGAACTCCGTAATAATCTATTCTCCTGGAAGCCTAGGTGATTTATTTTCCCACAGCTTTTTTTGTGTGCGTCTGAAAGGAGTTTGCTTCATTTAATGGCTCACATTCTGTTCTGGGGCTTGTTAGTGCAAAGGAGACAAGTCTAATTTTGCTAATCCATGCTGTGAAGGGAGTCAAACAGCATTTCCTATATTCTCTGCCAGTATGAAACAAAATCATACTTCTATCAGCTTCTTAATACTATCTCACAAGATAAACTTCTTTTGCTAATAATACCTGACACTTCTATGTATGAACGCACCAAAAAAACTTCAGAACAAATTGATCCCTGGTGTAACTGTATTGAATTTACTGGAATTAAACTAGTACTAACCTGGCATGTTACGGGGTCAAAGCAATAAGCTGGAGAGCCTCTTCTTCCTGCAGGCTCACCCTGACAGTGAAGGTTAATAGTGCCAAGCAGAGCTCCTGCCACTTTCCTAGAGCCACCAAAGACTTGAACTGGGATTACACAGCAGTGATAGGGAGCTGTTGTAAGGCTCCTCTTTTTCCCTCCTCCTCTTCAGTCAGCAGAAATCTGGG
Source organism: Harpia harpyja (assembly GCF_026419915.1). NCBI lineage: Eukaryota > Metazoa > Chordata > Aves > Accipitriformes > Accipitridae > Harpia > Harpia harpyja. Next base: position 36,825,162 of record NC_068951.1, on the reverse strand, counting down.
CAAGGAAGAAGACTTCAAGTCAATGTAGTTCACTGATTACTCATGAGGGTCTGAGCCAACATCTAGAAAGTCAATGGGAACACCTCAAAATCACCAGCATAGCAGCTTTTAGGAGAGCAGTAGAAGAAGAGGTAAGTTATGAATACAAAACCTGCAATTTTGCAAAGGAAACTAGGAAGAATGTGTAAATTCCAGAGGGACCCTCGATACCAAAGTCCTTTACCAGAGTTCAGAATTTTGCAAAATTGGGCCTTTCTAATTGCTTTAAACTACAAAATGGAACAGACTACCTTTTCTTACCTTCTAATCCTTTGGAAATAAGTAATTGCCAAAATAATTACATTTTTTTCCTAAGGTGGAAGCCTAATAACATTTTCCAAAATCTACCTTTGTTTTTCTTACTGGTTTCTTGGTGGGGAAAAAAAAAGTGTTGCCATTTGAAAGACTTTGATCTTTCCAGCTTTCCTTCTTCGGAATTAATAGTAAGTGTCTCTTCACTTGGGAGATGCTTATGAAAGAGGAGAGAAACTACTGTTCAAGAAGTATAAGCTTTTGTATCCATCAGTAATTTCAGGTCTACAAGATCCATAATCTGATCAATGCCCATGTGTGATCCTGCCCTGTTTGGGCAGGATCTGTCTTTCACAACTGATCCGGGCAGCCCCAGGACTGGACTCAGCACAGCACTCTAGAACCTACTTCAACCTCAGTATCAATAATGCCAGCAACCAACCTTGGCAAGGGAAGCAGAACTCACCCACCTTCAAGAGCTTGATGACCCTGCTTAAATACAGCTCAAATCCAAGGCAGGAGTAGGTACGGGAGAATCTTGACTTAGGGAATACAGTCAGACCTGTTTCAAAGCATAAAATTTGAATCTAATTGCAAATCTTTATTTGCACATTGTGTTAATAGCAGGAGGGCTCCCTGCAACCATGGAGCTAAGATGGCAGACTAAATAGGTGCACATAGGTAGAAGTGTATCCATCTAACATGAAGGTCTTCTGATTGCAATGGCAGATGAAAGGCTCACTGAGAGGCTAAGGGAGGCTTCACACTCACAGTACGTATGGACACCAGTGAGCAACAGAAGCCCTCTGTTCTCTCTTTTAGGCACAAAATCCTCTGTACCTCAGCATTTTTGCATTGCACTATTATTTACCCACCAGGCTGGGGTAGCTGAGTGGGGTATGTATCTTTCTCTTGCCTTAATAATTAATACGCAAGCTCCTCCTGCCTCCAATGGAGAAAATGTTCTCCAGCATGCCAAGTGAGCCTTTGCCCAGTTTATCACCAAACAAGTGAGGCAGAAAATTGTCAGAAAAGCTTTGAAGCTAGGAGCCATATTTTGCGAATACAAAGTTTGCTCACGTGGTTACTGATGAAGGACGTTAAAGCAAATGAATTTCTCCCAGGGTTCACCTCCATATCCCAGGGACTCTCTTGCCTAGCAGTAACTGCGACCTCTGCGCAACAGGTCTTCTTGTGGCAGTAAGAGCAGAAAGACCACATCAATCTACTGAGGTATGCATCTGTCTGAGGTATCGTAGGGTATTTGGGGGAATATACTTTGTCTGCAATTTACAGCATCTCCACGCAAGGGTTCATGCAGCATTTCATCCTAAAGGGCCCATTCATGGAAGACAAACCAAAGAAATGCTACCTTTTTAGCAAAGTGTTTTATAGTACAATGTGAGTTCAACAGATTGGAAATTATAACCACCTATAACAATGTTCAGGGCTGCTCTGACACACAAACAAACATCGTATTTTACACATCTCCTAACTGCAAGGGCGGCAACTTACAGAACGCGCCTGCAGCTTCTGCAGACAGCACCGTGACTTGGAGCAAAATATATTTACAGCACCTAAGGGAGAGGGAAAGACCCAGTGGCCTGGAGCCTGTGTTTTGTAACTCATAACGCAGCAAAGGTATGAACCACGGCTGGGAGACCCTGAACTCATACAGCCAGCAATCCCAAGGGTTTTTGATGCTTGACAAGCAGCAGCACACAGCTGAGCCTGGGCTACACTGGCCACAATATGAAACAGCCTCTTGAGAGAAACCCTGATCCTAAGTAGTGGTTTGTGTGATTTTATTCAAGTACAAAACCACCAGATCTACATATTATAGATAAATATATAAACAAAGATAGGTGAACCAAGTTTTTTTCTGGTGCATTTCCCATGGAAACATTAACAACGTGACATCAATGTAACAGAATCCCTAGATGCTACAGGAATGGGTCATACACACACCTGGAACAAGACAAAGGCACGGGAGAGGCTTCAGATAGCTGTAGGGGGAGTGGCCATTAGTGACCATACCTCTGAAATTCAAAGAGGTGGCTACTTTTATGTGGCACATATGATCTGTGTTGTCCATCTTTGGGCCTGCTTCCTACCTTGTCAGAGCTCTGTGTCTGTGAAAGAGGCTAGCAGCCCACCACTGACAAATACATCTGCTGGGACCCCTGTAGACACAGACACCTTGCAGCAAGTGAAGCACTTTGCAGGATTAACCTCGCCTAGCTATTTTACAGTTTGTCTGCACTGATAACCTTCAGTGACTGTAGGTTCTCAGACATGAGCACATGAGGTAATATTTGCTCATTTATTGTTATATTTATTTGGCAATACATGGCAAGAATATGACCATTATCAATGAATAATACTTCAATAAAAAGGCTCTTTACTAAAGCAATGACTCTGGAAACAGATACTGTACTGTGTATAATGACAAGAAAATATCTATCTATTGTTGAAATAACCTTTCTAAAAAGAACATTGCAGGCCCAGGTGTCCTCTACAGATGTTAAAGGAAATCCCTCATCATCATCACCCCAAAGAAATAAGTGCACTGAGAGAATTACTATTTTGGATAAGTGCCCATGTCTCAGACATACTGTACGGTAGCTATGTCTTCTCAATGTGTTAGTTGTATTCAAATGTTTATGGCATTTGCATGAGCTATGCGGAAACCTCTCAGTGCCATTTTCAGTCTCACAAAAGGACAATTCTGGAAGTTATCCAACATAAGCCATTGAAACTGCCATTCCCCAGTGACCAAGGCTGCAGAAGCTTGGAGCACAAACTGTATTTATGGGCCCTATTCATATTAGCCCCGTGGCTGCCCTCCAGGCCCTACCTCTTACATACATGCATTGCACAGATATTCTAGTCCACAGATGGAGGCTTTACATGGAAAACACGTCCTTGGAGCAAACAAGCAGAATCAGTGAGAATAAGGCTTAGAGGCAGCAGGTTCACAGGAAACTATACCTCAAAACTAAATGCCAGAGATGGAAGATGCAATGGGACAGCAAAGTGAAATCGAAAGCAGAACCCCAAATCTTTAAACATTCAGAATAGCAATACTGCATGGTAGAAAAACACAAAGGGAGTGTCAGATTCAAGGGGGAATTAGAAACAATCAGCTTTGAGATAATAAGAAGTTAGGAGACAAATAACACTAAGGAAAAAAAACAGGAAGAAGCTACCAAAAAAAAACCATTGCAGAAGCTGTGACTAGCCCTTGGTATGCTGCAGATCTTCAGTTCCCAAGACAGGGTGCCAACAGAAGGCACATTCAGTGAAAGTGCCCTTGGCAAGGGCTACCAGGAGGCTAACAGCAGAGCCCAGCAGAGAAATGAACTCCTGGCAACAGGGCTAAAGACAAGAACATTTCTGTGTGAATAAAGGACGCAAACTGAGGTCACGTTGAGTGTAGAGCCCCAAGGCGAAACACACGTGGATTTTTCAAGGGATTAATGGGTCTTTTATTTCCTTTCCAAACTGTTACACTGGCAGCAGCCACCTACCCAGTCGCATCTATGCTGAGAAACCTGAAGGAATTGGGCAATAACGTACAGTCATTTCAAAGGGATTTAGGTCAGGTCTGGTCAGGTTTTTCTATGCTAGTAGCAAGAAGAGAATCTTAAACTCTGTCCTGTTTGACTGGGCAGGTAAATATCAAGTTTGTTTGTTTGTTTTTTCTCATATTGTGGCTAGTGTTGTGTCTCATGTTTTCCCATAGTTCACTCATTCATATCACACACAGCTTGGTTTACAGGATTCAGTTTCCCCCCTAGTAAAATGCAGCCCTTCTAGGGTGGAAATAGCAAGGAAAGACCTTTGCACAGCAAGACTGATCAAAAGTTTGCAAGACAGGTGCAAAAGTTACCTGGGTAGGGCACAGCAAGCCAGTGCTGGCTTATACAGCCATCAGGATACTGGGTTTGCTCTTCACCTCAGCAGCACCACCCACACGAGGTCGTTACCAGAGCTCACACTCTGGTCTGGCGTTGCTGTAATTTGGGGTAAGAGACATCATCCAATATTGCTTCCCTCCTCCTCTTACACTGCCTGTGTTTCCTTCCCATGTTACCAAATAGAATGAAAACACCATGAACAGATGAAAGCACAGCAGAAATTCCCAGGATGGCCCAAGGAGTTAGCAGACCTGGGGAGGCTGTGCTAAGAAGCAGTACATCCTCCACAGTTCCAGGCATTGCCCATGAAGAAAGGTTGAGACATTTTGCCTCAGGCCAAGTTAGGTACGACGAATAGATAGATAGGGTTGGAAGGAAATCAGTAAGGATCCTAGTTCAGTTATCCACATTTGGGTGTAAAATCCCAGGGTGAGTTTGTATCACCATAGGGAATTTTAGCAAAGTACTGACTTGGTTTGGAAATATGCCTTCCCCTTTCATTTCCAGTATGCACACCTGTAATCAGACAGCGTGTGAGCTTAAGTGTGTTTTTTATCTAAAGGAAATGGGATTGCATCTTATGCCCACTAAACATTGCTCACAACCTCCCAGGGAATTTAGCTGCATGAAGAATCATCCAATGTCTTAGAATAGTCTCTGGGCCAGGGTCACTTCTTTAGTCTCAGCTGTTCTAAATATTATTTCCATAATACAGATTGTTCCTTTTTTACACCTATTACCTAGAAGTGTTTGCTTGGCTGCCTTCGCTGGTCTTATAGAAATAAACTGTAGTTTTAGAGTTCTGGTTCTGGTTCCTTTTGTTACCAAAGACACTCAGGAAATGTAGAACCATGTTAAATTACAGGATTTTTAGGTAGATCACATTTAAACTCCCAAGGATGGATGGCCACCAAAGCCTCCAGAGAGATGTTCTGACAGCAAATCATCCTGTTAGGATTTTGCAATTTATTGTAAATCTACATTTGACTGCCCTCAGCTATCTGTTTACATTTATTTTAGCAGACTGAAGATTGCTTTATCATCAAACTTGTATTATTTCTGTAAGGTGCTTAAGAATCTAATCAAATCTTCCTTAAATTCATAAAGCTGCCCTGAAAGTTATCCCTGCAGGTGAGGTTTTCCCAAGGTGTTCAATGTTTTAATGGCTATTCACTCCCAAATTTTCAACATGCCTTTGGAGCTACTGTCGGTAGGGCTCGACACCAATTGCACTGAGATACCGACTTGCCACTGTTATGGCAGAGGCAATGCAACCTCCCCTATCCTGTGCAGCAATCCTACCTGTACTCAGCATTACATCAGCCATCCCCACTTTCCACCTCCATGTTTTTAATACCGCTGTCTCAACTAGACTCCCCTTTTGACAAATCATAAAGCAGGAATGGAGAAGCTTCAAGGTAGGGCAAGAACAGTTATTAACATGCAAAAGACATTCATGAGGATATAGATCAAATAAAATTTAGTGGAAGGAGGAAGGGAATTAGAACTGACATTAACAGATGTTTATGAAAAATAAATGGAAAAGAGACTGTAAAGGTTTACTGTGTCTCACACTGTATCAACAAGAGGTGCACCAATGAAATTCAATGGCAACAACCAGTAGAAGGGATGATAGGAAATCTTGTTTCCCAGAACACATAATTAATTTGTGACGCATTTGCCATGAATGACTATGAGGCCAAATAAGCAGGACTCTCAAAAAGATTCAGCTGTTCCTATCAATAAGAGTATCCAGATACTTTTAACTGTGAATGAAATCCAGGAAGAACAACAACCTTCAAGAAATCTGTAAGTGCTGAAAAACCCAACTTCTATCAAGAAATGCATATAATCCTCTGAAAGCACCTGGCACAAGTACGATCTTTTGTTGGAAGCAAGAAAGTGAATTTGATGCTGCATTTATATTGGTGATCTGTATGTCCCTACACATCTAACTTGGGATTTTCTGTCAACCCCACAAAAGTACCCATGTTTCTTCAAAAGTGCAGTTATGCCCACCATTCGGTTGTTTTCAAGTTTATGTTTGCTTTCCCTTCATAGGGCCAATCTGTTAGCTAAAAGATAATAAAGTAGAAAATCTTTTTTTCTCCCCCATTATTTTTTCAAAGCCTGTTTAAGTATAATCTTTTCCAGATTGCTGGCCACACTATTAATGTATTCTTTTGTTTTCAAAGTGTATTTAGTATAATCTAGAAAGTCCACAAAAAGCTTCGGCACCACTACAGCTGCTTTTGCGTGAATCGTCGCGAGTAACGTCAGGAGGGAACCGGTGGAACCCGCAGGATTGGGTTTGTACCTTGCTAAACCATTACGGACAAGGAACCAAAGCCAGTTCGTGCTCGCTTCGCACTGTCGAAGGAGCCAGGTGCCCGTGAGGGGCCATCGCTGGGCGGCCGGGCCTGTCCCACCGCGGAGCAGGGCCGGCCTGGCGCCAGTGGCCGCGTTCAGCCCATCGGGGAGCTCGGGGTGACGGGCCCGGCCGCCATCCCGCGGGGCCGAGCGCGGGGAACCAGGGTCAGCCGCGGCCCGGGGTGGTCGGACAGGGCCACGGTGACGAGAAGTGACGCTAAAACAAAGAAATTCTTCTTCGCAACGCTCACCTCGCCCCGGCCGCTCATTGCAATGGGGACGGCGCCATCTCGCGGCGGCCGCTCCGCTGGCGGGCGGGAACCGCCGCCCTCTCCCCGCCGCGGGGCCTCGCTGCCGCCGTCCCAGCGCGCCGGGGGCCGGGGCCGGGGCCCCACCGAAATCGGCCTTTCCCTGCGTGAGTTGGGGTGCCGTAACGGAGTCGTGACTGGAGCCAGCCCGAAGGGAGGGTTTCTAGCACCTGGGAAGCTCCGAACGTCTCAAAGGACGCAACGCTGGCTGAGAAAATGTTTTTCTGGGCTTACAGAGCCATTTGGGGGAAGCAGTGTTTGTCCACAAGGCGTGAGGTGGGGCATCCGTGTTGAGCCCCTCTGGGCCGTGACTCCCTTTCAGCACACTTCGGAGGTCCCGAACTGGGGGGAAGCTCCACCAGGTACACGGGAAGCGAGCGCACGATGCCAAGGCAGCCAAAATCATCCCGTGCGATGGTGGCTTTGGGCAGTTATAAACAAACCCCCGACTCTTGGGTGGAGGAACACATTCTCGTGTCTCCACCTGAGGAATCCTCGCTTGCTCATCCGAGATTGCATCTCATTCCCATGACTCACTGTGCTGCTGCTGTAAACAGCTGCCCCAGAAGGCTGCGAAATGGCCGCCTTGGACAAGACGGCACCTGGGAGATGAATTTTTCAAACAGATTATTTTGGGAAGATCAACAGTATAGTCAAACATCACAAAACTATAGCGTGCATGGGATTTTCTTGAAGAAAATATGGAGTGGAAGGTGTTCTGGGTCTCTCTTCAAAAAAAGGTTAAAAAAAAAAGAGATAAAAGAAGAAGGAAGAAAAAAAAAAAAAGACCAGAGAGGAAAACAATGTAAAGAGGCTTTAATATTTTACTGAATAGGAGGAAAAATTTCAACCCCTGCCTTCATTGACTCGCTTTTCACCCCCATCACATTATTGCACTTAATTAACTTTACTATTGCCTGCTGACCTGAGCCCTGTAGCTACCTGGCAGTCCCAAGGGACAGGTGAGATCCATCACTCCTAATCCTGTCTGCAAAGCAAAGGACAGTATATTCTACCTCTTTAAAAGGAACTGCACAGATGCCCTCCCCCATTTTCTGCTGTTGAGATTCCTGTGCAACAGTTACAACACAGCTATATGGGCTTGACCCATTATGGAAAAATCACTGTTGATTGCAACGAATTTACAATCCAGCCCCCTCTAAGTGTGAATTGATTCCTCTGGTTTTATTTTCCTCTCTTTCTTCCCAAGAGTTAATTTTCCTGCTTCAAAATATTAGAGGGTAGCCTCCAGGCTTTTCGTGGTTACCAGTATTTTACGTCATTCTTTAATCTTCTGGAAATCACTTTGTAACATCTTTTCTAAAATGCACTTTCCCAGTTCCTCTATGCTTTCCCAGGGATCCTGCTGCTATTGTAAGAACAAATTTAATTTACATTGATCTCTGTTCCCAAACGAAGCTGAGTACAATCAGTGAGCTCCACTGTTCTATGGAGTTCTTTAGTACTTCATTGCAATGGACATCACCTCACTTCACATGTATTTATGCTACTGAAAACAGCATCTATTAACGTATACTACTCTGTCTGTGGCCCAAGCCCATAGAGTGCTTTCAGAGCTGAAAGACTAACAGGCAAAGTTTGAGGGCATAAATCCAGAAATTAGACTTGGAAAGTGCCTCTTCAGCTGTCACATAACCTGTAGCCTTAACTCTGGAGAAACCTGAGTTTGTAACACTGAAGTCTATAATGTTGGACCCCAGTACTGAAGTGTGTAACGCTGTGTGTGGCATCTACTCTCTCTTCAAGTTAGCAGGTTGGAGCTGACAGTCACAGACTCATTCACTGATGACTCGCAGCAAATTACTTAAGGTTAAAGTTGTGCAAATCCTCAACACCACTCTGTTGGGCTCCTTTGAAAATCTGTCCGTTAAGGGTGAATTGCCTTGTGCTAAGAACTGGAAGTCCTGCCTCCATGTCTGCACATCTCCCCACACCTCCAGGAGCAGTGATAATGAGATTTAGCCATGAAACCCCACCATTGTGGAAATGCCTTCCAATGCTCATTCAAAGAGGAAAGTACTTAAATTAATGCTTTCAGCCTGGCAGAAGCAGGGCACGGGAACCAAGATAGCCATCAAACTGCAAGCCACTGATGCTCCACAGAGGCAAGGACAGGGATCACAGAGTCATATTAAACAGCCAAGCCTACAGCATTTTCAGCTGCAAAGCTGTGTTTCAATTAAAAGGCAAAGAAAAAGATGCAATTAGAGGGTCTGTCAGTAGGAAGCATGAACAACAGTAGAACAAAGAATTTGACTGGGCTTGGTCACCATTTAATAAAAGCTGATTTTGAAAGAGAAAACGTCCATACTGCACAGATGAATGAGGGTGGCACAATGGAATTATAGTTACCAGGAGAGTAGCAAGACAAAGGCCATCACAAACCTCCCTCAAAGAGAAACAGATCTATTGAGCTAAAAAATTATTCTATGCAAAATATTGGAAGTGACACACCAACTGGAACATTAACTCTGGAAAATATATAATAGTGGCCCATCTTGTGTTTGACCTCCTGGATAGATTAGATGGACTAAAACAATTTTCCCCTTCTTCAGGTTCTGAGGTGCTCTAATTCAAGGATAAATACATGCAGATGGAAGAAAAACACATTGACATGTCAGCACAGAGCTTCTTCCAAATGAACAAAAAAAAAGAGAGAAAACAAATCTTATTTAAAGCTTCACAGAGAAATCTGTTTCCCACTGTAACAGCTCCCTGGTGTGCAAAGGGCCACACTCAGTGAATAAGTTGATCAGTTTGTCTCTCAGTGAGACAAGCGCAGCAAATCAATAATGACCTTGCCTTGAAGAATTAAAGCCTGACTGGAGCACTGCTGGCTTATAGCTGTCCTTAACTCCACTGAATTGCCCTGCGGTAAAGCCAACAGCCATGAAAATACCCTCATATTGTCAGTGCACTAGCAGCACATGCAGACTGCAGAGCAGGGCCTTCCACTGCCCTTATACTTCTGAGCACCCTACCAGCTGTGAACAGCTTTCCACCACGGCTCCTGCTGTTTAGGCACAGCATGGAATAGCCAGCTGGAGCAGTGGTTGGGTGCCCTACAACTACACGACTGTCTAGTTCACCTTGGTGTTAAATTGCAATGATGGTATCTTCATGCATCAATGGAGTAACCTGTTCTCTTTTGGCTTGATAGCAATGTGCCCATCCACCTGCAGTCACTGCACCGCTCTCTTAACAGTCAAGTCTTGCACCCCACACTGTCAGGGCATTTCCAGGAGGGCAGATCCATTACCTTGACAATCAGCTACCTGCAGGGCCTCTCTCTTTCTTCCTATGATTTGTTTGAGATGATGTGGAGTAGCAGAGTTCAGGCTGTTTTCAGTGAAAGACATCTTCTTTGCCTCTCATAGACTAGGTACCAATACTCAAGAATAGTTTAACTTCTATTGCTGTCAAATTTCAGCACCTGTTAATCCCTAAACCTTCCAGGTTAAACCAATCTAGCACAGTTAGACAATCATACAATCAAATGAGATAATCTGGCTCCCATACATAATGTTCTGAGCCACCCATTCCTACCGCTTCCTTTGTGCCAGCACTGTTGCTATCTACCTTCTTAGAGACCTGGTTCAGGGAGTTCAATGGGGAGAAAACAGTTCACTTCTGTCTGTAGAGTTACCTTACTGCCCATTGAACTCCCTGAACCAGATTACCATCTGTGCAGGCAAGCAGCAATGCAAAAGAGGGTATGTATAGAATAAGATGTAATTATATAATTAATTGTAATTAATTACCACAGCTAAATATGTATTATTCTCAAGTATTAATAAAACTAATATACAGATTGATACAGAGGGGGGAGAACAGGACAATTTCACTAGTTTTGGTAGTAACTGGCCTCTCGATTGCCTGTAAACCTTACCTATGCTGCTGGCAATGCTGCATTAATAATGAGGAGGAAAAGATTCTGCTTCAAGCTACATAAAAGCCCTTTGCAAACCCGTAGCTTAAATGTAATTGTGGTAGAATTACACCACTGATATTCCTTCATAAGGTGACCAGCTCTGTGAACAGTGAGAAAGTACAAAACCAAACAAATCCATAGCTGGCAATTACTCCAAACACCTGTACCAACCAGGCTCATTAAAAGTAATTGGGAGGCATGTAAATGATGTTCTACCATTAACCTGGCTCAATTATTCAGAGTTGGTGTGTCAAGCTTTTAATCAGCTACAAAGGCAGCATTGCCAGATGCTTTTTCTGAGAGAAAATTATAAAGGTGGGGGGGGAAGCATGCTGCCATGTAACTCCACGTTGTGCCAGACCAAAAGGAGCACTCATAATGGAATAATGCAAAAAGATTCTAAAAAAAGGGGTCACTCCTATGATCTTTTAAAGGTCTAGTTTTATACATGTCCTGGTTTCAGCTGGGATAGAGTTAATTGTCTTCCTAGTAGCTGGTACAGTGCTATGTTTTGAATTTGGTATGAGAAGAATGTTGATAACACACTGATGTTTTCAGTTGTTGCTAAGTAGTGTTTAGACTAAGTCAAGGATTTTTCAGCTTCTCATACCCAGCCAGCAAGAAGACTGGAGGGGCACAAGAAGCTGGGAGGGGACACAGCCAGGGCAGCTGACCCAGACTGGCCAAAGGGGTATTCCATACTGTGTGACGTCATGTCCAGTATATAAACTGGGGGGAGTCGGGGTGGGGGGATTGCCGCTCGAGGACTAACTGGGTGTCAGTCAGAGGGTGGTGAGCAATTGCATTGTGCATCACTTGTATATTCCAATCCTTTTATTATTGTTACTACTATCATTATTATTTTCTTCCTTGCTGTCCTATTAAACTGTTCTTATCTCAACCCGTGAGTTTTACTTTTTTTTTCCGATTCTCTCCCCCATCCCACTGGGTGGGGAGGAAGTGAGTGAGCGGCTGCATGATGCTTAGTTGCTGGCTGGGGTTAAACCACGACAATACACAAGGACTTCAGTGGTGGAACTCAATTGTTCTGTCCCTCTGAAACCAGTTCTCACCCTTTGTACAGCGTTTTAAGACCTCAGTCTTAAAACCTTGGCCAGATTCTGCCCTGTGATTTGCATGGGGCCCTGCGACATTGGAGGGGAGACACGCATCTAACTTTGCCTTCTGACTCTGGGGTTACATCTGCCCAGTGAGCAGTTCTCAGCTTAAAGGAAAGGGGTAAGTCAGGGCTGGATATGTGCTGGGGACACTTCTGCCTCTCCTGGGCTCGCATCCCAAAGGCCATCACTTACTGAATGACTGTTGTTTGGCAGTCTGGATGGAAAGGCTTTCTGGTTTGCTACTAGCTGAGAGGAGCACACGTGGGAAAACTCCTTCAGAAAACAAAACTTGGAGGAGATGCTGACTGCAATTTTCAAGGAGCACCAAGGATACAGACATGCCTGCTCCACTGGGTTCAAGGAGATTTGGGAACCAAATGCCTTCAGGTCTCTTTGAATATCCCAGGTGGGAACCAGAAGACTCCTTTCTCCTATGAGCTGACTTATCACCTTTATACGTGATCTGTGTGTCTCCTTACATAACTTTTTAAAAGCCCATCAGCATATCACCTCAGCATGTGGCAATGGAAAACTGCAATAGCAAGATGTCACGCAGGGTTAAGGGGGGGTGTGTGAAATATTATCTTTAATAGGACCACTGTCAGCCTTACTGCCCGCAGCTGTTCTTTCACACCTCTGCTGCTGGATACAGCGTTTTCTGGTTGTGGGCTCAAGGCAGATTTCATTTACCCTGGTGAACAGAATGACCTTAATTTCTTTCAGCCTCCCTGAAGTAGTTCCAGATTTATTCTGAGGCAAGGGGAGAATCTGATCCTAACTTTTTGAAAACAAATGAGTTTACTACACCCTGGGAATTTTCAAACATGACACATCCATCAGTTTTCCTTTCTGACTAACATTTGGCAAAATGTAACTGTCAAAACTTTTTAATTCAAACCAAATCATTTGTTATTTGTTCCAAGCCACATATTAAATGTCAGTGACAAAAGTTTCCATACAGCCTTTGTGGGTTCGCACACATAGCTACCCTATGACCTACACCAAGGAACAGCCCTGGAGCTTGGAGAAGCTTAAATCCATGGAGGCGAGGGTGTGAAAACACAGCTGGGCCCAGCAGCTTCTGCTGTTGCAGTAAATCCCACTTTGCCCCTCTGCACATCCCTCTAGCCTTAGAGTGTTTAGAGGTGAAATCATGAGCTCTCCTTCTCAATGCAGTTCTTTTTTGGCACTAAAAATCCCTCTGAGGCAAGGACAGTTTGGCATATTTTCCCTGTCTGCCCATCAAGCTCTTAAAAAATTAAGTTATTAATCATCTAAACATTCACCTCTGCTGCACTACGGCTTTCTGGCCAGAAAGTCCCATAGGTGGTTATTTCAAATAAGACTCTCTGCTTCCATTGAAGACTTTTGAATTTAAAAAAATCTGAAGTATGGACAAATGCACCTTGTGATAATTACTGCCTAGCACTATACTTTTAAAGCAGTCAGCTGAGCTTCTAGTTTATATTTCACTAATTTGCTTACTTGGTAAAAAAAAAAAAAAAAAACAAACCCCACACTCATCATGTGGTTTATCTGAGGTCTACACACACAGCAAAGCATTGCTTGCAAGAAGGAAGAGAAGTTTGCAGCAAAATTGTTTTGTAACAGATGTATCAATGGAAAAAGTTAGTAACTGGGAGTGTTCTCTCTTTCCCTGTCTCGCAGTTGCTATTAGTGCTGGTCTTTAGGGTGTAGCTTTCCTCTTGGGCTTCTGTGTTTGTTTTATGTATTGTTTTCCTCTTCCTTTTGGTCAGGAGCTTTTTATGATCCGGCAAGATAATACTGAGCAGCAGCACCGCATCTGGAGGACAAAATGAGCCTTTGCTTTAAATATCCAAGAGACAAATGGAGGTAAGTAGAAACAAATTGATTAAGCTGTTTGAGCTGGGGAATTGCTGTCAGTTTGTTATTCGGAAGTTATTAACAACTAGTACATTGGATTTGTTTTGGTTTTTTTCCCCTATTTGACTGCAATGTTAAGAATTTAGCTAAAGTCCGGCATGGAAATATACTGAAGTTGTAACTGCGTTCAGGCCTTTGGTAGGGATTACAGAGTTTGTTAGGACAGAAATCCTTTAAGCAGGGTTTCCTAGGCCTTCATGGCAGACCTTAAACACATTTTCCCTCCTCCTCTTTCCTCATCTTGCAAAGCGTCTCTGTATTTCTGATTCACTGTGCACACTATACCTAATCAGAGAGTTTATCCTGCTCCTGTTATCTTCCTGTATTTCATATATATTACAGAGGTTGTATTTGCTCAGCTGTATTGAATCCTATTATAAAAGCAGGGTGCAGAGGGCAGTTTCTGGATGCACAATGAATCTCTGTAACTAACAAAATATAGCACCTGCTCTGCTGGAAGTAGCAATGTGAAGCCAGAGTTGACAGGGTAAGTGATCCCACTTCATAATCCTGTAATGTTGATACAATTTGGTGGTACCAGCATGAAAGAGATACTCAGAGCTAAGCTGGACTTTGAGATAAATTGGAAATGGTGTCTTTAAAGGAAAACCACCCAGTACAAGATTTGATGACATGCAGATCTTTGACTCATAGGGTGTCATATCTGGCAGTTAGGTGGATGAAAATAGTCTTGTTTATTGTGTTGTACAAAGGCGGCGAATATTTCAGTTTAGAGAAGAAAGGGGTTCATGTCCAAACAAGACTCCACATATGAATCAAGAGCAGGCAATAAAAGACAAAATATTCTTGACACTCCTTCTTTCTGTTTTCTAAATTATCATTTAAGAATCTTGAAATTTACTGAGATGGAGGGTTTTTTCTGTACTGTTCAGTGAATACTTCTAATATCAAAACTTAAGTTACATTAGTTTTGCATGCACACCTATGGTATAGTTTTGGTCTCCAACTGCATTATCATGGTTTTTAGAGCCAGGTTTCCAGATCCAACTGCCAAAAAAGAAATCACTGTTATTTACTGTTTACTGATCATTCAATCTTATGTCTGTTTAAAAGTTTTCTAGGAAAATATTGATAGCAAACAATTGCCGGTCAGAGACCACAAAGTTAGTTCATATATGAAACAGAATGGACATTTTCCCAAAATATTTTGTAGAATTGACAAGCTTTTTAGATTAGTTTCTTCTTCTGTTCACATAGACCAGACACTATGCTCCCTCATGCTGTGAAGTACCAGAAAGCAGAGTTGCATTTTGTTGCATGAAGGACATGTAACTTACGAGAGGACATTAGCTCTACAAGGGTGTTAGAGAGCAACAACCTTGAAGTGGGGATATATGAATTATCTCTCTGTTGGTCACATTACCTCTGGCTTCTCCCATTCTCCTCCTGCCTGACCTCCTCTCCCATGTAGACCCAAAGCTCCTTGGGGCAGGGACCTTCCCTGGCTGGGTGTTCATACAGTGCTTGCAAGAGTCTTGCTTTTACATAGCAGCATAGCACAGATAATAAATCAAATGTGCTGGCTTTATTCATCCCTTTCCATAGCAAAAAAGTTCACTAAAGTTGATGGAAGTTTTTACATGGCAGTACCAGACCTTAAAGTATGACTGTCAGTTCATTGGTTTCGTGGAAACACTGAGCTAAACTGCATTTATGTTGGCAAACCCATGCCCAGAGAGCTGAGTCACTCTGCACAAAGCAGTAGCTATGGCTCTTTGAACATTTGCTTTTCCAAAGTACAACCTTCCTCTTCCACCAAGGCCTCCAGTATGCTTCTTGCTGCAGATGTTTGCTTTTCATACACTGCACTGAGACAAAAACAGAGGCAGTTAGACTTCCAAGCTATCAGACTGGTAACAAGGGAAGAGAGAGAAAGTCCTGTGTCAGGAACAAACCCAGAAGACAGGCCTGGGTTATGTTTAGAACTTTGAACCACTAATACAAAGAAACAGGGATGTAGGATCATTATTAACCTGTATAGTTATTTTCACACCTTGACTTTAAACTCATTTATACCAGTGAGTACTTCTACTGGCTTTTCAGTTTCTCTTTTTGCACAGCTTGAAATGCTGCTCACAGTCTGTGTAAAATCTGAAGGGGCGGGTTTTGGACACATGGAAATAAACTGCTGCAGTCCTCAAAGCCACATCAAGGTACTCAAGGGGAAGTAGGACCAGTCACCCCTTCTCTCCTGAACTCTCAGCTAGAGCACAGACCTTGGATTTCTGCTATGAGCAGTTCATACTCACAAGTCCCTCTGCTCCTGAGTTATCCTAGCTGTATTTCTAAAACAAAAAGACAGAATCATGCTAATTGTAGAATCCAGAAGCTAAGAAAAATAATATGCAAAGAAGAGTACACAAAACAATATCCACCTGTAAAATAAAAATGTGCTGGGAGTCAGTGGAGAATAAAGAGAAAGAAACACTAGAGCAGCCAACTAGAAAAAAAAAGGCCAGCATAATACTCAATAGTCACAGGAAGATCAAAAATAAAATAAAACTACTGTGAAACCTCTCAAATGGAATACCCTGCAGAAGAGCTGACTGGTCCCAAAGAAAGCTGTCAGAATGGCATAATGAAGGCAGCAGGCAAATTTAAACAGGACGTATCTTAAAAACAAGGAAAAACTATTCCTATAAGCAACATCTGAAATGTCAGAAAGTAAAATACTTTCAAAAGAAAAACATTGGGAATGGGCAAAAACTGAATTTGAAAGTCTTCCATCCAGTTTTCTACTAACCGCTGCTGGATATTTGACAGCCATTTAAATCATTTCTCAAGCTCATTTAAAAAAAAAAGAAGTTTGCTTTCCCATCCCCTCAATTAGAGAAAAATCATCACATCTTTTTATGTTGAGAGTTAGTTGATGAATGTCATGTCATGTATCACTGCCTCTGCATCTGACAAGAATCAAAGGAGAGATTTTGAAATGCAAGTGTCTTTGAACTGCTAATTATGCTTAACAAAGAAAGTGTTTCAGTTGTTGTTTCTTAATGAAATTTCTGCTTTTACCTAAAAGGTTTTTCTGCCACCTTATTTCTCGACAGTATGACGCTATGTTGAAACCAACAGTAATCTATTTATTCCTGATTATACTGTGATGTTTAAAAAAGTGGGAAAATGTCCAGTCTTTCTTGCATATCTGAAGCTTCTGGTGATTTTTTGAGAAATACTGGCAAAGGTAACCCTCTGATAGAGATTTTGTTCTTTCGGATACATGTGCAGGCATTAAAAACATCTATGAAAGTTCTGAGTGTGAGAGTAGGATTTCAGCTCAATTTCACTGCCCCCAGGAATTTCTCTTCTTAATTTCTTCTTCCTCAACTCTCTCTTTGGGGCCTTATTCTGAGAGGGATTTAAATACCCAGACAAAAGCTGCACTCAACCAAACTACTCAAACAAGAGCAATCACCAAACAGGAGAAGTTATAGGGAGAAAAAGATAACAAGTGGTAGGCCAGCAATTCAACATTGTCTCTAATTCTACCACATTCAAGTACTTTGGATAAGATTCAAAAAAAGCCAAAAAACCCCCCCAACCCAGAAAAAAAAGCCAACACCCCCCCGCCAGGAAAAAAAACAACCAAACAGCAAACACCCAGACTTCAGTGCAACCCCTCAGAGCCTCAAATCTTTTGACTTGCATCCTTCTCTAATTTTAATGCTTCTTAAGTGAGGCCAAAAAGTGAAACTCTAGGAGTCTTGGGTTAGGAAGCAAGTAACATATATGTCTACTCTGCTGGGCACAGGGAGTTTTGATCTGCCAGAGAAGAGTTTGTTTTGTATGATCAACATCAGGCTATATGTTGCAAATTAGGAAGCTTCAGGCTAGGAAAATACTGGAATATGAGGCTATGAAGAAAGTCCAACTGATGTAGAGAGCTGCTGGTAAGTCAGGAATTGATGGTGAAACCTGCAGTACCTGGTATGGATAAACAAGTTTTATGCTGTTACTCTCTATCACTGGAATCATGGATTTTCCCAGTGTTAAGCAGAGCAGATTCACAATAATTTTTAAAAATTTAAATATTCTCTGATTTATATTCCACGAACTGAAGAAGAGAGTATAGGCTTAGTGCTAGCTCCTCAGACTGTAAAAGACACCGTAAGTTCAAGAGGGTAGATTCTCATTTTCCTTATATCTACTTTAAAACAGCTTTACACATACAGGCTGAATAAAAATGACAGTCAGGCCTATTAACTAGTTTACAATTGCTCCTTTCCATTGCCAGTTTGTCCCCCATCTTCCTGTGAAGTACGCAGATTTGGAAAAATGTTTAAAACATATTATAAATAGTACAATTCAGAAACTGCATAAATGGTAACATCCAAGAGTCAATTGCTCTTCATCGTTAAATAAGAGGGCATTCAGAGACACTGCCATGCAGCAGAGCCTGGGATTAGCTCTGAATTGCCTCTTCTGTGAAAACCTCTTCCCACTGTTTTATCTCATCCATTTACAAACATTCTACCTTTCCACCCACTTGCAGTCCCTGCAAGAGTGTTTAGGAGTTCAGCTCATTTGGCTGGGATTAAGATGTGGACATTTGGTATTAAAAAAAAAAAAAATCCATAACGTGCTGATGGTATGCTTACATGTTCTGTTACTCTAGCACTGACTGGTTTGAACACTATGAGGGTGCCAGCTTGATAGCACCGGTAGGATGCTAGGTTGAAGGAAGCAATTTGGTGCCATTCCCAATAGGTGCTGGGGAGAAATAACTGGACCTGAAGTGTGGAAGAGGCTCACCAAGGAACATGTGGCAACCTTCTCCTAATGACTGCAGCACTGAGCCTGGGGGTGGGGACTGCTTTTGGGAGGAACTTTGTCCCCCTCCATAAAAAATGTGCTCAAGGATGAAAAGTAGAAGGAAAACAAGAGGGGGATGCACTACAGAGTTCAGTCCACTTTACCTTATGCCTTGGGTAGGCAAAGAAAGAGCTGAGTAGTCTCAGTGAGATCACTAATGGGACACTACACGAGATCTTCTCAGTATGTGCCTTGGAAATAGTGAAACGGTGAAAGAAACATGAAAGCAATAGAGTAACTTGCCTGTAAACTGTGGAATTATGTATGTTGGGAGAGGCTGAGGACAGTTTAAAAGAGTGCAGATGGGATATATAATGGGTTATGGCCATGCTTCATCACTGTACAGACTAAACAGCCCCCATATGTTAATTAAAGCAAGCAGCCAGTGGGACAGCAACATCTTCTGCTAGGATGTGTGCTGTCTGGCCTGTGTAGGTTGGAAGAAGACGCTCCCATCCCTATCACAGTGCAGACTCTGTTGGAGAATTGTAGGCTAATCACATTCGTTACAATTAAGGTCTTGAAGGCAACCATACAAGTACATTAGACCAAAAATCCCATCTAGTCAAAATTCATCTATGCACATTACCAATAACAACCTTGCAGGCAAAAGTTAGCATGTATTTCCCATTTTCCAGTGCTGAGATTTGCACATCCCCAAAGGAGCAGCGTGTTTCCTTGAAGCATTAGTAAACCACACAATGGATGTGTTGTACGTCAGATTAACGTCATAGAGAGAAGCTACTAGCTGAACAGTTGTATTTTTCGGGAAGCCCATCTTTTACTTTTTACCTAATGGTGGGTAATTCTGGAATCTCCATCACTGATGATTTTGGAAAACAGGGTAGACAAATGAGAGAGAAGTGGTGCAGGTAAAGCTGAACCTGCCATGGGGCAGCAGATGGACCAAGTGACCTTTAAGGGCCCTCCCAGTCTCCATTTTCTATGATTTCTCTAATTTAATGCTTCTGTTTCACTAACTAGACAGCTGGCCCTGTATTAGTTGACAAATAACAGAAGCAATGCAGGATGGCTTAGATGAGGCCAGTTTGGAGTGTTTGCTTTCATTTTATGAGCAGTCATCCAGCTCTGGAGGAGAGCTAACAGGCTACATGCACAGCCGGTCTTCGTGTTTTCAGACATATGAAAAGCTGAAATCTTTCCCAGCAAAAGAAAGGTTGTGCATGCAAACACTAACCATTTTACAGCTTTTTAGAAAATATCCAGTTGCCTACATTAGCCCGTGATACCGTTTTCGTGACATGTATTCCTCCACTGTATTGGTATTGCTATCACAATATTAACTTTTAAGTGAGGGAATGGACTTCATCTGTATTTTTGGAGGCAGAAGTTCTTCCCATCATACCACAGCTTCAGTTTTTACCCAACTTACCAGACTGAACTTCATGTAGCTACAATACCTAGCCTCAAACCCACATATGTTGGTCAGCTAAACAACTGAAGATCCAAAATGTTTAATACTTTCCAGTGCGCTAACTGAATAGCCAAACATTTTGGGGACAGATTTGCCATGGCTCCAGGCCTAGTTCTGCAAGTGCAGGTCATGCTGCATCTACTCCAGATACTCTGAAATTACTGTGTTCCTGCCCTGAGTGCATTAGGCATCCCAATTTGGTATTCCTTTTTGCAGATGTGCTGTTCTTTTTGGCAGATATACAACAGGTTTCAGTTTCCCTGAATCCTGTCTGTTGCACATGCATTTAATATATTCAGGAGTTTTGTTAAGAGATTGAAAGTCCTGGATTTAGAGCTGTCTATCACAAAGCAAATAATCTTGAAAACATGTGTGTATTTGAGCAAGAAGAGCCAAGTCCTCATCTGGCAAGCGAACTTTCATCTTCCAGCAGCAGCCTTTCTCCAAATTTACAGTCTCAATTGTTCACATGAGAAACTTAAGATTTATCTGAGTCAGAAAATACCTGCATTTTAGTTTTTCACTGCTAAGAAATATGTCCAGCTGCTCCCATTATTTCAGAGGGGTTGGTTTGTTGTTGTTGTTTTAAAATCACTTCCTGGTCTCTTTTTAAAATAATGTTTTTGAAAGGCTCTTATTTTTTGAGCTTAGGAGTCATAATGAATAGAAACCTGTGAATGCAATTCTGTTCAGATTCACGTGTTGAGTCACGGGTCCCTCTCGAGTATGTGCAGGAGTCAAATCACGTCCATGTAAGGGGATTGGCAGTAGCTTTGGAAATACCTGTCCTCTTTCCCAGTTTGCACTCATGCGCCATGCTTCCAGCTCACTTTTTTTATAAAAGCAAATAAACATTTTGTCTGCAGGCATCAGATATTATCTCAGCAACCATCCCTGTATCAGTGTGCTGCTGCATAGGGTGGGAAGGGAGGCTCTGAATTATGTTATGTGGTCTGAGTGTGTCTTACACCGTTAAGATTCATGGTACTATTAGAAGATCCTTTTCTCGCTCTCTCGTCTTTTGCTCAACACCAAACAAAGCCAAACAGGTGGTTCATACAGTTCTCTGTCATCCATCACGTACCTGCTCTTCTATCATACCTGTGCAGCATTTTCAAAATCAATGCTTATATTTTGTCAGTTATTATTCAGCTGTTTTTCAATGCTCTAAATCTCTTGATTTAGGGGTTGCCCAAGCTGATGAGGTGATCAGAACCAAACCATTTCAGGCACTGACAGCTCAGCCATCCACACAAACATGCCACCTTCCCAGGAGCCCTTGCCGCCAGCCCCAGCCTGTGGCTGATGCTCCTCCAACACACCCTCAGCTCTATCACTGAGCTCCTGCTCACTTTGAAGAGTTTGCTTTGCCTCTTGGAGTATATCTCTGACTCACCCTTTGCCTCCTTTTACCCATTCAAAGTATATGCCTGCACCACGTAACTGCATGAGTTGTCATGCCCCAGGGAACCAGCTAGTGACTGCTTTGTGCTGTGGGCGTATGTGAGCTTTGCAGTCTTATCACCAAGACAGATAGACACATGCCCAGGTTTTCTCCCCCTGTATTAATAAGGTGCACCTTATTACATGTTTTATTAAGCCACGAGTACAACAGCCATCCTAGCAGGCCCCCGGTACAGCTATTGATCCTAATCTAATGGTAAAGCAGCGCTCAGGCAGGACAGGCTTTCAGGTTTTGACGGCCACTTGTGTTTTGAGGTTCTGGTAAGGAAAAGGTGTTGAAAGAACATTTGAAACAATTTATAATCTACTTTTGTGGATTCAGATAGGTCAAATAAACATCTGAGCACGTTTGTTGAGGAAAACAAACTGCCATTCTGAACAGCTGGAGGTTTAGCCATCCCCAGAGCAAAGTCCATCAAACCTAGAGATGCGGCAAACTGCCAGGCAGCTGCATGTGTGTCATTTTGATGGTCACACAGGAATGCCCTCGGGGCAGGAGGGGATTAATGATAACTCTCTGAAACCCCAAGTGCCTCATTTTTGAGCTTCCCATGGCAGTATATTTCTTTTTCCATTTTCACTTTGTTCTTAAAGCTTCACTCTTCATTTAAACCCTCTAAGGAAACTCCTTGCACGATAGATGTACATTACCCTTTCAGGAGACAAAGAACCTCTTTCAGAAAAATAAATACTGAAATCTATTTAGTAATGCCCCTCATGTATATATCTCTCGCTCATCTTCCTTAAATATTAGTTCAGAAAACAGCTTTCGTTTATAGCGATTTCATTGCCATAATCCAGATAGCATGGATTATTTCTATAGTGATGTTCTAATGCTAATTTGCAAGAGTGGAAGGCAATTTGCTGTCCTAACGAATTACTTGTGTCCTTGGATGAAACAGACAGCAAAGACAGTGCCCCTGGCTAATTGGAAACACTAGATAGATATCCATAATGTTCTATATACAAAGCTTAGTGTTGGAGATGTTATTAACATTCAATTTAACACCTACAAAATTAAAACTAAAGCTTTATCCTCATTTCCAAGCAGAAACCTCCTTGGAAATAGCTTGATGTGGTGTTTTGAAAGATGTCAGAAGATCACCTCTTCATAATGACCGGGAAGATAGGGATCCAATTAATGATGTCCGGGTATTTATACAAATGCTTCTTCTCAGAGCTGCCTGTCACAGCTAACTGTATACAATACAAATCAAGCTTATAAAACCAGAAACACACTTCACTTACTCTGAACCTGTCCATGAAAATGGATGGAATGAGACCTAAATCCAAGTCCAGCAGTCTAATGTAACACTTAAGAGCCACTGTGTGAAATACAGGATTTGGTGGACGCTGTCCCTAACTGCAGGTAAAAACACTTATGAACTCTTAGTGTACAGATCCACACGCTGATGATAATGTACACAGTACAGTAGCCAGGCCAGACACTATTTCTACATCCCCCTCCTCCTTCTCTAAAGGAGGGGTTTAGGGTTAAAACAGTGGATGTAAAAGATTTAGTTTCAATCATCAGGCCTGATACAGGTACAGGGCACAGTCGCCATAGTTCACATTCCTTACCTGGGTATTATCCCTATTCATTCAAGCCCTCACTGGTGTCTGTGAAGATGACAAAGACTATCCCATCTTACAACAGCTTGCAAGTACATCCCAGACCAGCCAGTCACATGCTGCCTTACACTAGGTCATGAAGCTAGAGGTGCTTAGTCAGAGCTGTATAGATCATCCTTCACTGCCAGAAGGAAGGTAAAATTTGGAAAAAAGACTCTATATAGAGTTTGAGAATTGAGTTTATCTTCAAACCATGGTGTGACAAGAGTGCCATTCAGCTAGCCTGTACAATGGCTTGTCAGTGGGGGCACTGGGTGCAGGACCAGGGGCATGGAGACAGGACAACTGGACCACTCAGCTCTGCCAAGGCTTGAAGTGCAACTTGGCTTGTCGCGCTCTGGTCAGGACCAAACCAGCTCTTCTCTGCCTTTGAAGCCTAGAGCCCAGCGAGCAGCACAGCATGCAGATCTAGGCCAAAGTGGGAAAGCAGCATCTGCCAACTTATTTGCAAGAACTGTTGTACCCACAGCTGAGTTCAGTACAAATATTATTTGTGAGGGACAAAAAGCGATTAGCATCTAACAACTGGCTCTTGGTAGAGTCACCTTCAGACTAGTCAGGCACAGTCCTACTTAATCTGCCTGCGTTTCCAGAGCACTGATCACTATGTATCTCTGCATCATGGCCATCCATCACACCACCAGTTTCTCATCTAAATACTGCCAACAGCACTGTGAGTAGCCCAGTGCTGACACTCCCTCCTTCTCCATCTGCATCTTATTATTTAAGTTGCTGCTGGCAAAGAAAAGGAGAGTGGCTGTGTCCACAGTGACATTAGCAGAACTGTCAGCTTGATCAATGCTGATCCTTTCCCCCTCAGCCCCGCTTCTCTGCTGTTCCTTTTTGAGGCAGAAGAGCAGCCCTATAAATTCACCACTGGGCCCAGTCATCCAGAAATACTGCTCATTTTCCAGAAAGCTTTTGGTAGCCTGACTGCCTCCAACTCCACGTGCTATGTCCCCCTTGGCCACCCAAGGTCTGCCGAGCAGAGCCATTGCCAGGGCTGCCAGAGCCCACACTTCTACCCTGGTCAGCAGGAGCACCTCCAGCAGCAGACAGGCAGAGCAAGGAGCCCTTCTGCTCTCTGCAGATTAATAATCATGGGAGAAACAGGATTACAACAGCACTAAAGGCAGAGCAGGTTGCCAGAAAGGCTGGGTGCTTTGAGAAAGAGCTTTCGGCAACCAAAGAAACTTGTTGAAAGGTTTTCCAAAACCTTGGAAGCTGGGATGTTTGTAAATAGCCCATAATCTCCTCCATTCCAACAAAACGTGCTTTTGCAGTTTGGAAGGGAGGAGGCAAACTTCCACTAGCAATGCAGCTCTATTCAGCTCGCTCATCTCCACCTGGGCCATTACTGAGCAACAGTGGGGTCTGTAGAGGGGAACAGAGCTGCAGACAATACTTCCTAATGTGAAATGCAGAGGATTCACCATGAGATGATCCTGCTGGACTCCAGTTGCCCCATTAAGTCAGGCAGAACTGGTAGGCAGACACGTGTGTGGGTACAGAGAGGCAGCTGTCACTGCTGCCTTTCATTGTCCTTAGGACTTCAGTAGGACAGGGAATAAAATTAGCATCTCCACCTCATCCAGACCCTCACCACCATGTCTCAGCACCATACCCTTCCCTTTTGGTAATACAGTTGTAAGCAATGACTTATGAAGGCAGCTTGTTTGGTATTTTTGTTTGTGTAGGGTTTAGGGTTTTTTTTTTAAAGACAGTTTTCAGAAATAGGGATATTATTTTTTTTCCTCTTCAGTTCACCAGGCTGACACACCAATTCATGATGTGCCTTCTTTGATACAGTACGTGAGTCAGCTGAAACTAGATTTCACATAACAAAGCATTAGTAATGTAATTGGAGAGGGAGCATCGTAGCAAAGATAAACATTCTTGGAAAACCAGTATTCCAAAAAGTTTCATCATCCATAATCCTCCTTCTCTGTCTTGCGTCTTGCAAGTTTGGTGTGTGGGTGTATGCACACCCTTGTCTCTCTCTCACCGTGCCTCTACCACTTATCAGCTCATTGCAGTTCTCAGCCTACTGTCAAGATCACTCTACTCCGTTGTCATCTGACATTCCCTAGAGTTGTCTGGAAGGGGAAATCTTGAGTGCAGTTGATCTGCCCCAGCGTCCTTCAGCCACAGGACCTGAAGAGTCTCTCCTCCATCCAGCACATCTGAACCACAGCCAAGGTGCAGCGTGTGCCAGGGACAGGAGCAGTCATGCTCTGGGACTCAGCACGCTCAAACACTATCTTTCCTGCAGTTCACCCCATCACAACATAGATGTGGCCTCACAGTATAGATGTGTTCATTGTAATAACAGTAGGGTTGTTACCTATAAACTTTCTCTCTTCCACTGTGTCTCCATGTGCTTCTCTAACACTATCTTCTTTGCAAAATAGTCAAGGAAAATTTAAGTACCATGTTCTTGCACAGAGGTTTTCCTAAGACTTTGAGGGTCAGCGAAAGAAAGGTTTATTTCCTTCCTCCCATGACAAAATAACACCCTCCAAGCAGCACTGCAGTACTAATGTGTTACTGCCTTTCAGGAGGAGCAATTCCATCTGGTCGATATTCCCACCAGCGTGGCTGCGGAGAGCTGGTTGTTTAGCATCTCTAGATCGCACGGTGATACGAACCTAATCAACTCTCTGTCTCAATTTTCAAATCTCATTGACAAGCATATCTTGTCTCCCTTGTCAGTACTGCTTAATTTTCCTCTTCCACTAAGCTATTATTTAATTCAGTGGCAGTAGCTAGCACTGACAGGCAACATAATTCATAGGACTGACCTGGGGCCAGGGTCCAGAGCTGTAGGACTCTGATCCTAACAGTCCCACAAGCTTGGACAAAGCACTGTGTCCCAGTTTCCCCATCTTTGACATAAGAGTAATGTTTCTGCTGCCAAGAGAGGCTGGAATGATTATACTCTAGAAATATTAAATGTTAAACACTTCTACCAGTCTATTTATCATGTTTATAGAGTAATGGCTTACAGGAGTACGAGACTGGAGAATAGCCCTATAGTTACAGGGTTGGGCTGGAGTACAGGAGATCTGACTTTGTTCCTGGCTCTTACACAGGTAGCAGGAGAGACCCTAGGCAAGGTTTGGGCTTCAGACCTCCACCTTTAGAATACCAAATACAATCTTTCCCTCTCTGGAGGCTAAATCATTCTTATTTGTGAGTTTGCAAAGATATCGGTTACTGTCATTTTTTAAGTCAATTGCTACACGTACAGTTCTAGTGTGGATTCAGTTTATAAATAAAGGACAAGAAGGAATAACTGCAGTTAGGAGAGGCTTTGCAACACTCAGTCAACATCTGTTTTCTTGTATTTAATGAAATCTTGCACATCAGAATTAATGCAATGAGGGAAATGGCTCTCACAGCCAGTGCTGACTTCACTGACTTCAATAGTCATTCATGACATTGAGCAAGACAGCTATTACTTGCGCCTGTTTCACTGAAAATAGGGAGACCTAATACATACCAAAAAAAAATCAAACAAGATCTCCTACAGTCTGGAAAACAAACTGACATGCTTTGTAGATTTTCCCGTTAGCGTAGTTTCCAGACAAGCATCTCTACCACAGTTCAAAGAGTTAAAATAGTGCCATGCCAGATCTCCCACAGAAGTTTTCAAGGAGCATGCAGAAGTCCAAGAGGTATAATTAATGTCAAGTGGTGTGTGCAGGCAGAGTCCGTTCCGCTGCGTCCCGTTGCCCAGCCCACCTGCTGCCCACCAGCTGCTCCTCCACGGCTGCCCTGATGTGCCCATGAAACTCCCCTCCAAATGCTCTGCTCTGCTTCTTTCCGTGTTTCCTGAGGAAACGCTCAAACAGCTCATCTGCTCTTTAAGCAATTAATGGACTCCACGAAGCATCTGGTGAGCGGAGTTCTGTAGGGCCCCTACTTTGCAGCAACTCACACCCTGTGGCACACGTACGCTTCTGGCCTTATGGTCAGTAGCTGACCAACTGGTGCAAATCAAATTCTGCGGAGTTACACTGACACGCACCAGCTGGCTAGTTGCCCTTATCAATTTGCATAGGTCTTGATCACATACACACTCATATTGATTTATTAGCATCAGTAAAGTTACTTCCAGACCTGGCCTCTCTATAGACCAGTGCCTAGGCCTGCACAGAACATGCTTTTTTTTGCAGTTATGCAACTTCATCTGCTGAGAATATCTCCCTGCAGCCCTCTTCGTCCTCCCTCTAGATCAATAGTTTAGACTTAGATTACAGAAGGAGGGGTTTTTTCCTGATAGGTTAAGGATGGTTGCAGTAGCAAAGATGCTCACTTGAGGATACCAGCTAGGTGCTGGCACTGTAGGTACAGTGGTAAGGAAAACTTTGGTTAATGCAGAATGTGCTTTGGGGGAGCTAGTTGGACAGAAAATGGGATTGAGCCATCTCTCTTCTCCCAGAAAGAGACAACTAGTCACAGACCTCAGCTTTTTAGACAGTGGAGCAGGAATCAAAGCCTCATTCTACCAATTTTATCCTTTTGAAAGTTGGGAACAGAGATAAATCCTTCCCTGCATTATGCTGCTCTCAAGAGCAAGAAAGAGGGCTCCCAATGGTGCTGCGCAAGTAGGAGAGCAAGCGACAGTCTCAGGCCTACCTCTACATTCCTGTTCTTTCCAAAGCATTCCACCTGCACAGAGTCTTATTCATGTGTATTAACGATAAATTTGCTTGCTGACGTGCTTTAATTACTATGCTAGTCCTGCTATCCTGCTGGGCTCCACACGCCACTTCCTGCTGGAATATCAGGTTTTGATGAAGGAGCAAGGAGTTTGTAGATCTGCATGATGTTGCTGCTCATCACATGAGGGTGAGGGGGATTGCACCTTCTTCTTCAGTAATCACACCTCAGTGCTGTGACCCCACCACCTTCAGCCTGCCCTAGGACCCTCTGTGGCCAAAAGCCCTTTGTGGAGGAAGCGAGAAGCTGCCAAAAGTACACAGGGAGATTGGCTAATGATTCAGCAACGGCTGCGGGAGTGAGAAATGTTCCCTGCTTATTTGGGGTTGGTGACCAGCACATTATGAACCAGCGAGTGAAAATACAATCACCATTACGAGCACTGACATCTAAAGGCACTACCTTCCAGCTTGTCAGGCACAGGGAGAGCTGTGATGAATTAGCTTGCTAGCTTGATTGTGGCAGGGCACGGTGAAAATACTAAGTTTCTGCAACACCTGTGTTGCATAAAAGCTTTTGTACAAAGCCTAACCACAGCTTGTGTAACTTGAAGGTAATGGGAGATGAAGGAAAATAAAACAGGGTGAAAGCAAGCAACTGGTTATAAGGAAAGCATAAAAAGCAAGGTGTCTCTCTGGCAGGGCAGCAGTGAGGGACTTGTCTCACTTGTGAAAATGACTTCCATTCTCGTTCTCTCTGGTTATGTCTCTATTGCCTGTTTGCCCGTTTTATTCCAGGTTTGTCTTCTAATATGTACTCATACATTTGTCAAAGGTCCTGTGCAAACGGAATATGAAAATAAGCCGCACCTCCTAGACACCATTAATTAGACAGCATTAATGACACTTGCCATCAGCCACAGAGGGAAAACCTTGGGTGAAAAGGAAAGCCAAAAAGATGTGGCATAGAACTGAGGGCCTGTCTTAAGGGATGTTTCTGTCCTTAGTGTTGTTCTGTCTATGCTAGGATTAGGCCCAGCTTAAAATAACATCAATAGAAAGGGTTGGAAAAGCATGTCTGCACACAAAAAGCTGGTCTGCTCTAACTTGTATCTGTTTACAGACATATTGCCCATCTGTCCTGTGCAGAGCCCTTCCACCAGCTCAGCTTTTGCCACAGCCCTCACTGCAGGAGCCGTGCAACTCGGGAATGGCTCAGCCCACAGGGTGAGAGGATGAACCCACCACTGGCCCCAGCAGTGACAGGCAGAGGCGAGGCGAGGTCTCCCATGTACTCACCAGCTTTCCCGGTCAAGGGATCGAGTTTGTCTCTTCCACTCATCCCTATCTCATTTCCCCCAATAGAGAAGCAGCACAGCTCTATTTGGAGAGCAGGTGGCAAACAGCCATCTCATCCCCTTGTTCAAATGTTTGAGACCTCTTTCCCTGGCCAGAAGCTAACTACAATCTTAAATCTCAGTCATGTGCCCCAGCCCCTTGTGAAGGGTTGGACTGACCTGACTCTCCTCAGATCTCCTTATCCTCCCCTAATTCCACCCCTTCACTCAGAGCTTCCCCTATTAAACTCAGAGTGAAAACGAGTGTCTCTCCAAGGCAGACACCAAAGGCAGGCTGAGCTTCACAGCTATATTAATAAGGAAATTAAGACTAATTGGAGGAAGTGTTGTTACCTCCATATATAGCATTATACTAAATTGCTGCACTATTTCTAGCATCCATGTTTTCTCATGAATGCTTAAATACCAAAGCCAGTTCAGATCCATAGCAATGACAAAAGGCTGTAGAGGACAAATTTGTTTCTTAGCTTATATAACTGCTATAGTCAGACAGAGAAGTGACTTAATTTGAACACAAAAGTAGTTTCATGAGAGGAAAATATCGGTCATAAAGAACTGTTTAATCTTTCAGAACAAGGTGCCTGGAAAAACAGCTGGAAGAAGCAGCCAGTTGAGCTCCAGTGAGCAGCGAGGGGAGCTTTTTCTAACAGCTAACCATGTCAGCGTCAATGGCAGATTCTCCCTTCCTTGGCCAAGTCAGGGTCAGATGACATGTCCAACCCCCACAGAAGTTTTAACTGTATTATATCAAGATCTATAGACACACCAAAAAAACCCTCTTTACTTGGAAAAAGCTCTCCCCTATAGTGAGAGGGATTATTCAGTGATAAGGTGGTGATCTCTTCCATCCAGAGAGCCTCCATTCCACGGGGCAGAGCTGTTTACAGGTTTTTTCTAGGGTAACTTGTCCCTGGAGATCCTGGGGCTGCCTTGGAGCGGTGGCAGAGACACGCCAGAGAACAGAGCAGGCAGAGGAGCAGGGGACGGAGAAGAGGCTCCGGGGGAAGTGGGCAGGGAGAGGGGTACAGGCAGGCTGGGGGTGCAGGTATCGCCAACGGGGCACCTCTGGTTTAACAAGGGAAGGAGGCATATATCCAAGTACGAACTGGCTGACTTTTCCCCTTCCCTGGTGTGCAGGTGAGTGATCAGAAGGATCCCCCCGCCCCCTGAAAGCGGCTCCGATAGGTCTCACAGAGCTGGTGGGTCTGAATGTGGAAGGGAGGAACGCTCCTGAGATGCAGGAAGGTTGGGTCCATTCCGCTTTCATCCCCAAATCCCCTGTGACGCTAGGAAAATGGCAGTGTCTCCCTGAGCCCCAGAGCTTTGTGGGGGCTCACTGGGACCCCGTCAGCACCCTTCTTTAGCCCCCTGTGCCCCCAGGTGCAGGCTCCTCGGGGCAGGGGCTGTCCCCGACAGCTTGCCACCCTGCTGCCATCTCCAGCCCAGGGCCTCTAGGTGCTGCTCTACAACCAGCAATGGATTTCCCGGCAGGAGGAAAGGGAAAGGGAAAGCGATGGCAGGAACTTCCTCATGTTGCAGGAGGAAACTGCAGCAGTCCTGGATCACCAGAAAGTGCTGGTTTTTTTTTTTTTTAAAACGTCTTGTTCATTCTTGTGTAAACCAGCACACAGGGCAAGGCTATCCGTCCGTATTTCCTGCAGTGATTGCAGCAGAGGGAATAAGCCTGAGCAGAACGTTCTGCATCACATTTTGACTAAGCAACAGCTGTAGTTTAGCTTTTCACGCAAAGGAAAAAAGAGGTTAAACTGAGATATCTAATGGCATTGTCATGATAGGAGTTAACCCTGTTAGGTCAAGAACAAGAATACCAGTGATTCCACAGAGAAGAGTAATGCACATGGGGCTGATGCTTGAAGGTGAGGCTTAAAGCTTCAGGCATTAACAAATTAACATTTTGCCTAATTAGATATTGATCACTATCACAAAGCATGTCATGACCACCATAAGCTTACCATAATGCGCTAAGCAATGATGGAAAATTAGAACATGTACCAGAAAGCATATCGATTGCTTCTCCTCTAGGAAGTTCACTCAGACATTTAGCAAATCTGTGAGTCTCATCCGGCTGTTTCCTAAATGAGTGACAAATATTCCCTTATTTCCCGAGGGCAACCTCACAGTTTTCCTCTTCACTGCCATACTATGATTTTCACGTTGCATTAAGGTAAAGTGTTGTTCCTCCTTTCCTGATGCCCCCAGGAATGGAAATTTAAGGTGTTCATTACCCAGCTGATCCCATGCCAGCTGGGACAATCAAGGAAGGTAATTTTGTCTCACCACCTGTAGAGAGATACTGTATTAAGAGTGTGGTCTTGTGTGTATCCTTTGCTGTGCATGATATAGCATGAATTCTTTGTGGCCAGATGAACCCTTAACACCATCCCACAAATATGCTGCGAGCACTGAAACAGTAAATAACAGATCTGCCTGCCCTTGGGTAATGAGAACTAACAAAGTTCGTGTTGCATCCCTGATAGTACGTGTATACTTATATAAGGGGTTTATTACTATACATACTGCAGAAAGAAAGAAGCAAGAAGACTGTATAAGTTTACCTTGCTTCATCTGGTTCATGGGGCCTCTCTGAAAGTGCCTACAGGAGACTGTATTTCCTTTGAATTATTAATCCCAGCTTAATGAAGGGATGGTGCATGATTAGGCACAAACCTTGGAGAATGGCTCTTTAATTTTTCCATCTGGGAACCCTCCTCTCAACAAAAGCATTTAATGCCTATACGTGATCTCTGGTGGCTGTTGCATGCTGATGTGTGAGGATTATGTGATGCTGCTCATAGAATGAGAAGGTCTCAGACATGCAGTGAGAATTAGTTGGGTGGCAGAGTGTGATGGTAGGGTGCAGTGATGGGAGCGATTGGAAGATGCTCTTCTGCAGCATAGTCTGACACAGGTGATCCTAGGAGATACAGGAGGCATATACCTCAGGGAAGGAGAAGCCTTGTTAACCTTGGTACATTTAGTTGTCACCACTTCATTGTATAGAAAATAGTCCCTGACAGGAACCACACAGACACTTCCCAGCTGCAGCAGTGTCCAGGCAATCCAGCAGGAATATCTAACTGTGGATACGAGGTCCTGGGCAGATACAGACAACGGCACAGCAGGGAGACAAACCTGCAAAGGAATGGGTCCTACCCACTTCTCTGCAATGTCAAACCGTGTCCCAGATGAGAAATAGTGCTTGAGAAACAGCAGGGAGCAGAGGTACTTTACAGCCTATACCACCTTCCAGACAAAGCGGTAGGCAGATTCCCTGCACCTGTTGGAGAACTGAGATCCCGTTTCTCATTTCTCTCTAACACGTGTGTTAACGTTTGCTTCATGTCACTTATGCCGTTGTGATGAAAGCTAAACACTGAGAGCGGGTACCTGTGTTCACTCGTGACGCAGCCTGTGGTCCATGCTTGGACACTATTTGGGAGCTGGTACTTTGCTGAACACAGCCGCTGACTGTTCTTGCTACCCGCACGCTACTGCCATGGCAGCCCGAGCCTTCAATTTTGAGCAGGTCCCACACGAAAGTTCATTTTGCTTGCCTCCAGCCCGTTTCAGAGCCATGCTGTTAACCTGCCTTTGCCAGCCCCCTTCATTCCTATGCTGTTTCATATAGCCTATGGCAAACTTCCCATTTGTGTGAATACACAGCCTCCAGGCAAAACTGTCAGCAAAGTGCAGCTTCCTGAGGGCTAAGCAGGGAAAGGCATCTGGGGAATCCAGTCCTGATGCCGGAGGTCATAATGCCTGCAGAAACATAAGCCACCCATAATATCCTGCTGTCCCTAGATGGGAATTGCTGCAGTGACTGACCCAGCTGCCATCACTGCCCAGACACAAGGCAGGTCCTGATGAATAGATGGACGGGCTTTCAAAAGATTATATTGTGTAGAATCAATTTTGACTTCTTGCCTACTAGCCAGATCCTCACACTTCCCCCTGTGTGTACATACACACACCACAGTTTCCTTGCATTGGGAACTGGAACGTTATTTCTAAGTTTTATGGTATTTGTTGATTTTGCTGCAGGCATTTGGGTTTTGAGTGAAGAGGAGAGAAAGCTGCTTATGCTTTTCAATACTGGAGTGTGCATGTGTCTGTGTGCATGTTCTGCATCTAAGGCAGTGTTAATGATATCTGGTATTTTTTTGCTGGAAAAGAATGGGTACCAAACCCTGCCTTCTTCAGCACTACAAGCATCATCTCTTGCCCTGCCTTGCAGTACCTCCTGTAATTAGGTTTTATGTTAGAGCTCAGAGTCCGTTTTCTGTGTCAGACGATGCCTCAGCAAATTTTGGCTGAAGATTGAGGATTGGTATCTGTGGGAATCAAGCCAGAACTTATAGCAGAAACACACGTTTTATTCTTCACTGAATTATATCTTAACAAATATCAGCGGGTGTAATAATTACTTGCTGGATGAAATATACTTTTTTAATCATTTGTTCCAAAACACTGTTTCTGGTATTTTCTCCATGGGCTGATTTATTAATGACACCTTGCAAGCTGAGAAATGAGTTTTCCCTTCCAGCCTTTAACATAGATGAAGTGGTATGTTTGGGATTAGTAACTCAGACTCACTGTAAGCTTCCCTAAAACACAGAGATAATTATCTGCTTTTAATGCAGCAGGTGCTCTTGCAAGACCTCCTGTAACTCTGTGTTACATGTGGCCAAAGACTGCCATGAGCTACCTCATGCTGTCAGAGGTAAGGGCTGCTGAGCAAGCCAAGGCTGTCTTTCTCCAAGGGTCGGTGGCATCACACCGCCTTACACTGATGGCTGAGAACTGACATGGTGAGAGTCCAGCAAAGCAGAACCTGCTCATAGCTGAGTGCCACTTCATTGTAGCCAGAAAACACTTCCAGTTAGAAGAACAGTTACCGCTAAAAATGGATTCAGGTCAGCTTTTTCAATGCTTTCTCTCAGGCAGGATATTCAGCGAGTTGTCCTAGGCTCTGAGTGCACTTTCTCTGCCGAATGTGGACAGGCCATTTCCTTAATCAAGAGCCCCCTCACGTCAGACGTGTCACAGCTGTCTTTCTGGCCCCTTTCCTCTCTGCATTCTCATCTCAGCTTTACTTTCTATTTAATTGATCCTTAAAATCCTTCTCAACATAAAAATCTTAACAGTTGCCACCATGACGGGTCCATCTTAGTCAGAGGCAGCTGCATCCTGCTTCCCCCCCTCCTTTCTCTCCTTTCCCCTCTCTACAACTGACAACGTAGCCTCACACAACATACAGGCTCAGTTCAGGAGAACTAGGGGAAAAAGATCAAATACACATCAGTCAGTATTACTGTAGGTGGGACATATATTAATAAGACAAACTCCTCATTTTCTGAGGACAGAGATTATATTTAGCACTGGGAGGAACCTTCACTGTGGACGTGTAGGAGACTGATGTATCCACTACAGGTATTTTAGGCTCTCAGAGGCTGTTCAGGATCCAGCATTAAGTGTGCTCATTGGCCCAGTCTACTAACACTGGCCTAAAACAGACACCGTGCCACCTCTGAGTCACAGACGTTTTCTGTCAACTGCCTGAGATTCAAACATATGTAATATAGGGGCTGATTTTGCTTCAGCATGTTTTCTAATAAATTATTTCTTAGAAATAAAGCACTAAACAAATGGGAATTATAATGAAACAAGACAACAGTGATAATACCATTGTATGTATCTGGTAGTAATGATGGGGCTAGATCAGATAATGAAGGTGTAAAACGGATAAACATGGGCGTCTCTAATACCCATAATAAATTCTAGGACATTGAAAAG
Organism: Harpia harpyja; assembly: GCF_026419915.1. Lineage (NCBI taxonomy): Eukaryota > Metazoa > Chordata > Aves > Accipitriformes > Accipitridae > Harpia > Harpia harpyja. The sequence continues at coordinate 36,790,095 of NC_068951.1, read as the reverse complement.
GCAGCATGATATCAACATATAACAGTTCATAACACTAATGACAACAGCCTCGTAGAAAAAATGATATTTAGAGTGCTAGTCATTGAAGGAAAGTGTCTCAAAACACAGAAACCACCACAGGACCGCAGAAAATGGATATATCCAACATGCAAAATAACCAGAGCAATTCTCCTGCTTGTCCTCAGCTTCTTGGCTTACACTGTATCTCACAAAGCACCTTTTGCTCTTTTGGTTTCATCCTCACATGTGCCACGGGGGTGACTACTGCTAATGATAACAGTGACTTGAATTCCCATGGATTTAGCATTAGCAAATTCTGTGCAGATTCCTCTACCTGACAGGCAGGAAACTTTGTTATAGCAAAACATTTTATGCTGCTAAAAGTCACCATGTTTATAACAGGGGCGCGGGGGAAAGATACTCTGCCAGGGTCAGAGGACACGATCTGAAGCGCTCTCTATGGGGACGGCATCGCTGCTGGTTTGCCCGGGGTCACTTTGCCCTCTCTCACCCAACCTACGCGTCCTGCCATGGAAGCAGCAGAGGTGAGAGCGGGAACCACGTTAGATGCGACCGTGGCGAGAGGGCAGAAAACTGCAGCGTGGGCTCTTCGGGGCGGCAGCCTCGCAGGGCAGGCTCCCATAGCTGCACCCACCTCTACTGCGCTGCTCAGACCGCGCTTCAATTCCACGGGTTTCAAAGAGAAAGGGATAGATAGAACTTTCTTAACCAAGCGATCCTCACTTCAGGGTTCATTATTAGGCCAAAATTAAAACCAACAAATCTGCTGAGGTCCAACAGCCCCAAATTTAGCAATATATTTTAATAAGCCATAACAGCTCTGCAGAGTCCCTCTGGATGTCACGGGGGATAAAGAGCAAAGGAGTGAAACCAGATATCTGTCAGCATTAGCAGACTAATAACAATGTCTCACAGAAGGTAAGGCTGTGACTTATCCTTCTCCTTCAGAGTTTCCTCATCATTTTGCAGCTAGGGACCCGAGGCACAGTAACAGTGTTTGTAAAAGAGATTCCTTTCACCGTAAGATCATCCTCCAGTAACAGCTGCCCTGTAAGAAGCACTTGTACTGCAGCCCAGCTTAATGCCATGAAACCAGACCCGGCCCCAGAGATGTTTCATTAGCCCCCCTCCTCCTCAAAGAGCAATTAAAATATACTCTGCTGTCACATCGAGCTTAGCTTTGCAGCACATGTGGTATGTTTGCAAGTGATAGCCATTCCTGTCATATATTGAAATTAATTTCTCAGACAAAAATCTGCTTTATTGGGAATGAAAATGAGCAGCAGACTCATCAACACAAGCACAAGTGTGTGGCCAGCAGGACGGCAACAACATTTGTGATAAAACAACCTTTCCCACTATTCCCTTCCCCCTCATATGATAATTTAGTTATAGTGCCATTTTTCCAAGACAACTAAGTGCACATAATTTCCTCTTTCCAGTTGACTGCTGTAGAGTGGCTATGCTTGAGAAAATTAGTTTTTATCATTTTAATCATCTAATCTTCATAAACCTTTTAACGCAAAAACAAAAACTACTTAACGCACAGCAAGATAATTAATATTGAAAATAGACTCTGCAGGGGAACCGTAGTACCTGCTGCCTTGCATTAGACTCCCCGAATAATGAATTAGCTAGGAGCTTTAAGTAAGTTTGTAAGAACAATATAAACAGTACCAACACAGACACCACTTCCATTTGCTTTAGATAAATGATGTCAAGAGGCTACTTAATACGTTGATAGCCTAGCATCAAGAATAACTTTACCAGTGTCCCTGCTGAAATCTGTCACTCATAAAAAAAAGTCTTTCATTTTCAGAAATATCACTTCAGAGCTGACAACAAAAATGTAATGATTTACCTGACCTGGAAGAGGAAAATTTGCCTTTTTCCCTTACCCCACCAAGCCACAATTGAGTGAGGGAAGGATTTGCAGCTGGAACTTGTTAGGAGCAGCCTTGGAATGGGTCAGACTAGTTTAGCAAGGCTCCCCGCCTCCAAGACAAAAGCTTTTAAGCTGGACCGGGGGCCCAAGATGAGGCTTTCTGCTGCCCTAAGGGGGCAGTGAAGCTAGATATTCCCTTTTCCGACAAACAGCAAATTCGGGGTTTTTTTTAAAGAAGAGTGTGGGGAGAGATCGCAACTAATCCTTTCTGCTAAAGGCATCTACCCCTAAGCAATGTCACATAACTCATTAATGCTGAGAACTAGGCGCTGCCAGCAGAGACTGAAAGGACCCCTAAATGCCAAAAATAATGTGTGCACTTACAGAGCACTTAACATCTTCAAAGTACTATACAAATATTAACTAATTATTTAAGGAACTAATTACTGAAAGATGCTTATCACTTTTTCTGAGCACATGCATTGGGTGTATGCCAGGGATCCTTTGAAGGACCCTGTTGAACTTGCTGGGGCTGCCGCTTGCTTTGGGGGGTTAATGGCTGGTGTTTTGGGGTGGGAGGCACCTTCGTCTTGCCTGGCTTATGGGAGGACACTCAGCTTGGGAGGACACTCAGCTTGGGAGGACCCAATGGCAGTGGTCCCTGTCCTGACCCAGACCCTGCACCCATAATTCGCAAGGGGCCATTTCCCTTTGACCCCTCCAACCTCTATGGCAGTCAGGTATGCACAAATCTGCATGACTAATAAGCGTGCATGAAAAGTTTGTTATCTGCTACAGTTACAGTCACTTCACAAGGGACTGCTCAAAGATGTGAGGTTAAAAAACCTGTACTGAAATAGAAAACGGTGGGAAGGAAATCAAACAAGAATACAGATTCAGTTAAAGCTCAGTAGGGAATGGATAAGCATAGCAAAAAAAAAAAAAAAAATCAGAGTGAATTAATGCTGCCAAAGGATTTAAAGGGAATACGAAAGACACTTATTATGTGAGTGTCGGGGGAAGACAAGCAAAAATCCTAGAGAGAAAGTATGTCCATTAATTAGTAAACTAGGGTGGGTATGAAACTAATGATGACTAGAATCTATCTTTAATGAGACAGATAAAAGAAATGTGAACAATTCAGAAATGAGGAAATGAGGAACGGCCAATAAAATATCTTTTCTTAGTAACATGTGAGAAAATACTTGAGGGAAAATGAGCCTATACATAAATCAGCTGATACAGATGAGCCTAGGTTATTGGTGGAAGTGGTGAAAATGCCATACCGCATGTGATTATTTTTCGTAATTTGTGAGGAGAAGACTAAGAATTGACTAAAGAAAAGCCTATACAGGCACTTAAAAGGAGAAATAAATGATCCCCAAACAGTTTTCTGAAAATCTACGTTTTACCCTTTCTAAAATAAAGAAATTGGCATTGCTTTGGAATGCAGCGAAGGTGAGGAATACGAAGGCAAGCGGCACAACCTGGCCCATCGAAAGGTCTCTGCAACGGTCCCTGAGTGGCTGCAGTCCCTCGTGGCAATGGCCACTGCTGCCCAGCAGCTTGTTGCTAAACCTGTGATGAGAGTCCAGGCAGGAGGTCCCCATCCTGGCCAGGCACCGTGCCACCGTAGAGAGAGCCCCGGGAGTGATGCCTGGCAGGGAACAGGATGCTTTGCAGATGGTGCTGAGCAAGACGTGCCAGTGCATAGCTTTCCGAGGTATTTTGGTGACCTTGCCACAACACAAGAGCAGTTGCTTTTAGCAGGTGGAGGGACCACATCCCGTGGCTGCAGCCCTCCGGGGAAATTGTGGCCCGGGTCATTGTGCGGGATCCCAACCATTTTGGGGCAGAAATCACAGTCCTGCCTGGGCTTGCATTGATACAATAAAGACAGAACTGCCAATTAGCTGAGCCCACAGTGTAGGATTAACATAAGAGTGCCCCCCAAACACCCATTTTTAGAGCTGTTGATACACTCAGCTACCTTGGAGGCAATTCTGGTCATGGGTGTTTGGCACGCCTGAGAGCTGGTCCTGGCAGCACGAAGCCTCAGGCAGCGTCGGTCTAGCGAGAATAAATCTCACCAGACAAACTTGATTGCTTTTTTGATAGAAACAGAAAATTAACGGATGAAGGGAATGCTGGAGCTGTAATATATTTGCATCTGAGTAGTGCATTTGATACTCTGCCTCATGAAATCTTTCTAGAAAAATTAATTTAAATCAGCTTGGAGATGAACACTGTCTTCTTGATTGAAAACAGGCTGGAAGGCTATAAAGAGAGGTTAACAGTGAGTGGCAAAGCATGGAGTTGAAGATGAGGAGACCATAGAAGAACCACAAAGCTTACTCTTAAATAAGTTTTATTTAATATCCTTACTATTCATCTAGAAATGGAGGCAGAAGCAACATTTTAATAATATATGCAGACGAGATGAAATTAGGAGGAACTAAAATCCTCCACAAAAGATGCAAACAGATCCAGAGAGGGAAGCCGTTGGGTGAGGATGCTATAAAATGAATTCAGGGTTAGTTACAGAACAGGAGAATTTGACCAGTTTTCCTGTTCACTGGAACAAACCAGATCAATCAGTTTTCATTGGTAGGAGGAAAGGAGGTTTTCATTCATAATTTTGCATGTCTGCTTCTGCAAATGTGAATCTTGCTAGCCTGAAGACTTATGAAAATCCACTTCTACCCCAGCATCCTTCCTAAATGGGAGGTCTTGAATTACACAGCCAGTTGTACAATTTGGATATTTTCTAAGTTAGCGACGTAAGGCAGGGGTTTGACTTCCACATGGGTGATGGTGCTTAGAGTTCAGACTGCAGTCTCCAGGACAGATGTGCACACCCAAAATTACTTGCTAAAAAAAATTTCAAATTTAGCATTTTAGAATCTGCCTGCTAAATATCTGAAACAGAACAGCAGGTGAAAATCCATCTTCCCCCTCAAAACTTGTGGGCGCAAGTTAGACCCAAGTTAGAAATGAGATACGGCAGCAAAAGGGCGGTGCAGTTTGGGGCAGCAGAGGTTCAGGCCACCTCTATGCTGCTTTGCTGTTTCTGCACCTGGAACACTGTGTTCAGTTCTGGGAAACTCATTAGCAAGGAGATATTGAAAAATTGTAGTGAGTTCAGAGAAGAGCAACAAAAATTATCAAGGGGATGGAGAGATTCATTTATAAAGAAAGATTAAAGGAGCTAAATCAGTACTGGAAGAACTGAATTTGTAATATACTGTCACTCCAAGAAAAATGGCTACAGAGAGACATTACAATCTAGCGTTGAAAGGTATAAACACCAGAGGGAAGAATTAAGTAGCACAGTAGGGTGTGAAAGAAAGTATGAGGAGTTGGGAAACATAGACTAAATATCAAGAAAAAAATGCCTGACAAGGGAAGCCTCATAGGTTGCAACACTTGAAGTTAGAGTGAAAAAAAAAGCCAGAAGATGTGCAATGGGGGACGATCGCCCAGTCCCCCCCAGAGAGCCAGAAGATCACCATGCTTCTTACTGCTTTCTGTGGGAATGGCACAGATCCCTAGCTGGGGGGTTACGTGACAACAATGATTGTATGAATAGGTATGAGACTATTGTTCACTGTGAGCTGTGGTGACAGTATCATTTCCTTCATATAATTTCATATTTCCTCTAGCGACCATTTGTTCAGAATGAAGAACTTGGAATCTGGTCTCTGGACATTTTTTTCCTTGATTACCTGAGAGTTTTTATGGTTGGTGGTACTGTGGGACCAGACACACACAGAGGTTTCCTCCTCCATGTAAAATTCACAATTTAATCTCTCACAGTCACTTGTTACTACTCTACAGAAGTGCACTTTTATGTTCTTAAGCGTAGCTGCTCTGTGCCAACAGCAACAAGCTCAGGGCAGATATCCTTAATGCCTTGTCCAAGCCAATACAAGTTATTCTTCAGGATTTCAGCCTCCTAAGGACTGTGTAGCTAATGCAACACAGCATCTCGGTTTTCTCATTTATTTTGTTTTACTTCATACGCTGTATTGCTTTCACCTCTCAAATATTGATTAAGTCAAGTCAAGGCCTTGTACTAATCAGTGTTGCACAGTTTGCATTGTTATACACATGCACCCATTATAACTGGTTTTTGTAAAGTAGTTTGTGAGCTATCTGTTTCCAGAATTAGACAAGGACTGCATGTTTTAGCTGAGGTCAGCTCTTATGTGTTCAGTATCACCTAGGCTCTGTTTATGAATAGTTTTCTGTGCATTAGAAAATGTAGTTTGGTCCTCCCCCACTCCTAGTGATGGTTAATTAAAGCAATTCATGTGAAGTAAATCAACTTCTGTGAGTGATTAAACAAAGGGAAAGATCGGATAGGTGCGTAATATCTACCTTGGATATAAGCCTATAGTATCAGAGGAAAAAATTGGAAATAAATTAAATTAAGGACCTTTGGGAGTACTGTTTGCCCCCACCCAAAAAGTAGCAGTCCGGGAGAAGCTAGACACTCTCGTAGCACTGAGAGCTAAATTCTTCTGTCACTTGCACCACGTGAAACTCCTAAAACGAGCAAAGCTTGTAGAGAGCTTAACTGATGAGAGAGCGCAGACCCACTCTCCGAACGGTGGCAACCAGTGGGGCAAATTCTGCCTACCTAGTTCCTGGCAGCTGTCAAGTGTAAATTTCTAATCTTTGCCTAAAGCCAGAGATATAGTCAAATGACTTTGTATTACTGTCATTTGTATTCTGCCTCCGGACACTTTAATTCCTCTTGCTTTGAGTAATATTTTTTCAACCTTGTCTTCTCATTAAAATTTCCTCTTCATTATAGCGCATTTCAATATAATTTCCTCCTGAATCGAGCTCAGGGTACAGCCCAACTAATAAGAATTGCATGATCTGCATTATTATGCACACATAACCCATTATAATTGAATCTTATTCCACTTTAATTGCACGTGTTTATAAACACTGTGTTCACTGAAACAGATTATGTGTTTTAGTTGATTGTGCCATTAATGATTGAAAAGTCAGTGCCATTTTGTGTTAAACCCATTTTTGGTTTGCATAACAAGCGACAAAATGTAAAACTCTTCTGGAGAATCACAAGATACATTTCTAATTTTCTCTTGTTTATTTTTAAGTGTTGAGAAGACTTCTCCCTACACTGAAACCATGCATCTTTAGAATTGCAACACTTCGTATCATTCAAACCATCTTCAGCTTTCCAGAGTGTGGCAGGATTTTAGTCAAATACTCATTCATGGTTGAATTTGGAGACCAAATTTATTTTAAGGACAGAGACCTCGCTCTCAGTAATTTACAACACGCCCCATCACCAAGGCAAGCCCAGCACTTCTGCATTTTCAGAGAAGAGCTTTGCACCCAGAGCTCCCCCTTTTGCGAGCGTGCTTAAATGCCCCCGCCAACTGCCAGGCAGTTTTGTTTCTGGGCAATGCGATAAGGTCAGCAGATGCAAAATTATTTAGGAAATGGACCTCCTGAGACTTCAGATACTGAAGAGAATTGGAAAATTTGGCAGCACACTGTGCTGTTTTGGTGCAAGGTCAGTTAGATAAGGTCAGTCAGGATGTTAAATCTAGCCACTGCCTAGTTTGTCATCAGGTTTTATAACAGGAACAAGGGAGCCTGATAGACCAGAGTCTCCAGAAGAAAAAATATTAAAAACAAGCCAGCATTTTCACCAAGATTTATAGAAAATGTACTTCTTTTTATGTGCCTTTTCTCAGATACATTTACCCTGTGTAGCATTAACAGAGATAGATGTGCTATATCTGGGCTCTGTTCAGCTTTTTCTTCACATATGTTTATCCTGCTGCTCTTTAAGCATCTATGCAGGGCATATTCTCACCCTAAAAGCTGTCCTTCAGACATGAGTAACACCTTGCTGAAGATGCTGACAGGACCACCAATTGCAAGCATCTTGCAAAGAGTCCTCAAAACTAGCAAAGCTTTTTGCCACCACTGCATCACAAATCCAGTGGCTTTCCCTTGAGTGTCCCCTGTTACAGAAAGTCAGTAATTGGGAGCTGACTTCATGGCCCCAAACATGCATATTGCCTTGTTAAATTTAATCATCATTGAATAAAAGACTGTTACGCTAGTGAAGGAGAGAGAAAGGGTTTGTCCTAAGTGGAAGAGAGGTTTTGGCAGAAATCAAAATGCAGGTGATGTGCTCAGCATCTTCAGGATGCGATTGTTTATGTCTTTGACAATAAATAATACATCATAGGCATTGACAAATGGAGCTTCACAAAAGCCTTGAGAAGTAAATCAGCAGTTGTTATCCAGGACTGAGAGGGAAATGGGGCATAAAAAGGTTAAGCGGCTTGACCAAGAGGATACAGCAAGCCTGTGGCAAAGTGCAGCTCCTGTGATGGCCAGGTCTATGCTGGTAACCACAAGCCCTTTCCCACCCGATTTTCTTTTGGCTGTTATCAGCTGCAAAGGAATGGCCACTGATAATGCATTTGGATACTAAGTTGTCGGGAGGATGTGAACTCAGGAGATAAATTAATGGTTTTTATGTTCTGTGATGAATTTGCAGAGAACCTCAGAGGCTTTAATTTGGACAGTCTGGGTTCTGCCATGCTTTTTTGGTTTCATCTATTGGATTTTTGGTAACTATAAAGCTCTCCAGTGGGACTGGGGATCCGAAGTGTTTTGGGGTGGAATTAAGCAATATAGTGTGATTCTGTGTTTATAACAGGAAGGCTTTTGTTTTGTGCTTATAGGGATTTGGGCAGGATATTAATTGTTGTGCATTATGACTCATAGTAAACTTACTGCATTGTCTAAACCATTTTCTAGGTGTCATGAAATATTTAGAGGTTTCATGTATCTTGAAGTACAAGATTTTGTCCACCTCTATGCAGTTGTGTAAGTAGGGATGGCTGTAAGATTATATATCAGGAGGTACACTGATAATGCAGAGGTGATCTTGCGGGTGTTTATGTTTACTATGATTTATAGCAGTTTGCTGTGATTTGAAAATGCTTTGGGCTGAATCAGGTTAATTCACACAGTCTGGATTCAGTAGAAGCAGGATCTCAATGCTCTAACTGCCTTGCCCCTTTTTTTTTCTTCCTTCCTTCCTTGCATGACATCTTGCCTGCGTGGCTGGTCATGTCCAGACCCCTAGTCCTACAGCTGGCTCAGTGCAAGCAGGCCATGGTGGTAGCAGGTGGCTCTGTTGAGGCTTGCACTCCAGAGGAGAATTTTGTTGCTTCTAGGGTAGAGGATCCCAGCACGCCCCTCTTTTGCAAAGTTATTCCAAGCCTGTAGTCAGGACCTAGTGCTGATCAAATGCTTTGCTATCCTGTGATGAGAAGCGTGGCAGAAGTGAAAAGCATTACTATTATTGCTGTCCTTTGAAATGTAGTCCCTAGGGGAGCTGACATTTGAAGGATTCACTGCATGTGGTGAGGTCTGCTGTCAGCTTGGGAAGCCAGGATTCGTGAAGGGTGGCTTACAGATACTTTGTGCCATGCATTGAGGAGGTAAAGCTTTTGTTCGTGGAGAACAGCTCTGCAGAGCTCTGGAAGGAGCAGTTCCTGTAGCTCCAGGAGAAGAGTTGGTTACAAGGTCAGAGCTTTTAGAAAGGGCAAAGAGAAAACAACTCATGCATGCATGCATGCGCCTGTGTGTATTTGCATGCATGTGCATATGCAAGTAGGTTTGTGGATATAATTATCTCCTAGGTTCCTGGATGATTTGGAGAACAAAGTATAAAGTTCAGAGTACTTTTTCATCTTTGTATGAACACAACTGCATTAACCTTAAAAGAGGAAAGAGGAGGGATTTAAAGCACTGCAATAAGGCTGTATTGAGGATGAATCCCTTGCAAAACCCTTGTACTAAATCAAACTCATTTTAGTTATATAAGCTCATACACTCCTCTGTCACACAAACTATTATTTTTACACTCTCAGTACTGAAAAATGGCCAAATGTATTATCATTGTTTTTAACCTGGCAAAGATATTTGCTCCTGGCCTGAGATGCTGTCTGCCAAGCTTCAGGACTGAAGCAGATTTTTATGCTTGAAGCTTTGTACACACAAGCCTCTAGGAAAAAAAAATAGAGAAAGAAAGAAGAGTTTATCACTGACAAGTTGGCACAATCTTAACTAGTGTTGAGCAGCTGGAGAATCTGGAAAGCACATCAGACTTGGAATCAGTGGGGAAAAGAGGAAATTCTGCAGTTACCAGAGTCTTGCCATAAAAGGAACAAATTAAAGGGAGAAGTGAGCAGGCAGAGCACTTCAAACATGGGACAGTTTGCAAACGGCAAAGCATGGTGATAAGACCATTAGAAACCAGCTAGCAAAGTGATTAATGAAGTGGAATTGCTTTTTGGTTCTTGGGACTGACAGTCAATTGCATCCCAACAGGATCACCAGAGATCTGAGTGCAGAAGTCAAGCCACCACTGAAAATCTGTACTTATAGGCAGCACCTTCTCGCTGCCCTCCCAAACACCTCTCCTTCCAGCAAACACTGATAATCTGAACTTCTCACCCAGGCTGCTTTACTGGGATTTTAGTGGGGAAGGTGGGTGGAGGAAGAACAGTTCAAGAGAAGTGGGGGAATAGGATCGGTGGCATGCAGAGCTTAAAGAAAATGTTTAGGAGTACATCGAGTGGGAAGCTGGATGTGAGGACAGCTCGGCTCCAAGCCCCAGGAATTCCCTAAAGTCCTGGGAATGCCTGCAATGCAAACCCCATGGCCAGGGTGGGAGGTCACATCTCAGCACAAATGTTTCCTGTCCTCGCTCTATGGGGTATTCCTAGCTGTGGAGTGGCTTGGTGCTCTAAGCTAATACTCGGGAGCAAATGGAGGGGCTTTCAAGCACCAGAAATACCCAACGATTAACTCAACAGTGGCTAAAATAAAAGAAGCGTCATGCATGGAAGAATATTTGGCGTATTTCCAGGTCTTAGCAAATACAAAACCCCATCAGTCTAAAGGAGCATTAAGAGTTTATGATGTGGAAATAACTGGCTGGTGTGTGACGCATTTCCAGCTTATGGTGAGCCATCTATTAGAAGAAAATGTTTTAGACATTCTGGGGCTGGACTCAACCTCACTGCTGCAGGCCAAATGCCACGAACATGAGGCGAGTGTTTCAGAAACAAAATAGCCTACCGTGTGCAAAGAGGGAAGAGATCAGGAAACATTAGGCGTAATTACTTCTCAGCTATTTAGTACTCTGATGAGGTGATGGGGAAAAGTCTTCTGTAATAGCTGAGTTCGGGCAGCTTATGTCTGCTATGGTGTCATCTTTGCTGGCTTCCCCTCGTTCTGAGGCATCTACTGGATGGACAGAAACCTTTTACAATTTTACCATTTGACTTGAAGCAAGCTCTCAGAGTAAAAGGGAATCTGCCGAAATGGCAAAAGTGAGTGAACTGTTTTCAGTGCATCTATTTTAGCAGCAACAAAAAAAGGCTGCTCAGTCATGTCCAGCAATCAAGGTCAGCATGACCTTGGGTTTGAGTAGCAGCACTCTATCCACTCCAATGGAGTCGGGTGATTCTGTAGAGTCGGGGATCTCAGAGCGCTCCATGGACACTGCCTGGGTTTACAAATACCTTCATCAATAGAAAAAATATTTGCTTTACAAATGAGCAAACCAAAACACAAGGAAATGAAGTCTTGCCCAAGAAGTCAACAGCACATTCAGCAACCACAGTCCCTCTTTTTAGCTGCATTCTCCTTGGGAATAAGCTGGGAAAAAGTATCAGCGTCTACGTTCACATGTATTGCTCAGTGATGGCAATGAATCCTTCATCTCCAGAGTAATTCCAAATGGTATTCACAAGATCCAAAATCAGTTCCTTAATGAGCAATTTTTGAAGAGCATTTCCTTTCTCTAGAGAAGTTCATCATTGGAAGAAAATCTTACATAGTTTCAGGAGGGCAAGTCTCTTCCTTCCATAACCCTGGGGGTGCAGGATCTGCCTCAAGGTGTCTGCACTTGGCATGGTGGTAGCAGACCCAACAGCGCACCTCTAACTCCAAGAGCTACTGGCATTCATATAGAGAGCACAAGAAAATGTGAGCCAAAACTCAGTCAAACTGAAAAATGGGCCCGTGTCTTTTTTTTTTTTCTTTTAGATACTCATTTTCTGTCCTCTATGTCTTTTTAATTCTTCTATCTGCTATTTTTTGTCAAAGACAAGATTTGTGCTTTTTGTTTGACATGGTCTTTTCAATTCCTCTGAAAAAAAGAGAAGCTGTAAAGATATCAGTGCCAGTTACAAAGGACTACAGTGAAGATATCTCTGCTGGAGAAGCTCTAGTAGGTATCACACAGCACCAAAAGGAAGGGAGGTTTGGTCCAAGCTCTTTACCTCTGGGAAGCTGTCTCCTCTGCAATGATTACAGATCTAGGCTTATTTTCCCATCTTTAACCCTAACACTAAGAAACTTCCCAAAAGCAAATGTTCATTCTTCTCTCCTGAAGTACCAGGTACTTCAAAAATGCATATAGAATTTGGGCACTCACTTACACACTTGTATTTTCATTTCAGACAATACCACCTGGATACGGTGCAGCACGCTCTTCATGGCCTGAACTTTTTAAAAGAAAATGTACAGACACTTAGAGGAACAGAGAGTCCCCTTTGCTTCCTGACTTGATTATCATAGTAAATTTATGTGCTTTGCAAGTACCTTCACGCCCAGAAGGCAGGATGAGTTGAGGAGATGCTTGCTCAGATAAGAACAACTCCTTGAATGGCATCCTCGCTGCTTCAGTCACTCCTAAGAAAATGTGTCAAGAGGTACTTTCATTGGTAACATGACATCTCAGCAGTGCTGTTCCTCAGCTAGCTTTTCTTACATGAGCTAAGGAGACATCTACTTTATGCCAGCAGAAGGAGAACATTTCACTGTGCTCTGTAAGAGTTGTATCATTCTGCTCTAATCCCACTGCCTGCTGAGAAGCATCACTGTGGCACAGAGCTATGGCATTTTCCAGCAGACGTGAGCAAGCCTGGTCGAAATGCCAAGCCAACCTCAAGACAGGTAGCGCCTCAGCACAGCCCTGACCTATCACTTGCATCCCTGCGTCTCGGCGGTGCAATTAGTAGGAGGCCAGAACTGGGCTAAACCCAGCCGTGCAGGTTTCAGTGCAATTAGACTGGGGGTAAAATGAGCTACTAACTCTCCGCGGGAGACTGCGACCGCAAATCCTGGGAGCGCTGGCCTGTGAGCAATACTGCAGCAGAGCGGCAGCCCCGTCTGCAGCAGCGGGCGCTTCGCTCGTGGATGCCACAGCCCTCTGAAGGGACACTGCTTGGTTCAGCGCCGCTCCCCAGGCGAAGGTGGCAGAAGCAGCAGCAGCTGGAGGTCACTTAGCAAGAGAGACCGTGGAGGGAAAAGGGGAAAAGAGCTGCCGACGCTGAGCTGATGCCTGCCTGCTCCTCCTCCTGCTGCTGTTTCCTGGGAGATGAGGATCAGACCAGTTCTATTTTCAGGATTTAGATAAAAGTTTCAGTCACAGGTCATGAATCTTTCAGTTGCAAGAAAGCCTGACTCTTTTTTTCTGCGGGGCAGGAACAAGACAGCAGCCGCTCTGCTGTGCCTGCCAAGCTCAATGTTGCCTGGCTGGAGTGCCCAGCTCAGAGCAAGCTGCTTCTTTCATCCAGAGGCCATAAAGATGCTGACACCCACAAACGTGCACACCAGGGATATTCACACATGGACTCACAGAGCTGGCCTTCAGTAGATATTTTCTATGCTCCTGACTGGTGCAAAGTCTCTTCTCCGAGCCCTCTTCAGCCACTGCCTTGCAGGGGGTAGGATTTCACAGAATCACTGCGAAACGAAAGATCTCCCGACCGGAGCAATAAAACAGAGGGCTGGGAGGGGGTTCTGCGTCACTGAGCCCAATCCTCTGCAATCGCAGGCCACCATTTCATAAGATCCCTTTCATCCACCAGTGAAGCTGTATCTTAAAACTAGTTTGTTTTTACCTCCAGCTCTTTGTCAAGAGGACTAATTTAGTGCCTCATTCTTCTGATGGCTGGAAACCTTCTCAGAATTTCCAGCCTAAGTTTATCCATGACCCATTTATACCTATTTGTTCTTGTGCCAACGCTGTTCTTGAGTTGAAATAGCTCTTCTCACTCTCCAGTGTTAACTCTCCTCCCCCCTGCATTTATAGACAGCAATCACATCTCTCAAAGCCAAATAGTCTGCATTTGCTGCATTTCTCTGCAGCTGTTCCCATTTTAACAGACCTTTTCTGAGCTTGTGTGCCAGGACTGACTACCTAGTGCTCCAGGTAGGATCTCATCAGGCCCTGGATCAGTGATGTTCACACTGGATGCCTGGTGCATCATAGGTCCACAAATTCCTTCTCCAGGGTCCCTCGGGGCACCCCAGAACAGCTAACTTCACTTAATTCTCCTCTATTGTTTCTAGAAGATAAGCCCCATTTCACAGAAATAATGCATGGCATGATTCTCTCAGTGCCCAGCCTTGCCCTTTGTACGATTACATCCCTCTTCACACTTCCATCTCTCCTGCTGCAGCCTGCAAGACTATCCCCCTTTTTTAATACAGTGTTCTGGACCTCCACTATTGTGCTAATCCACCCTAATTTCATCTCAGCCACAAATGTTAAAGCATCTCCTTTTGTGCCAGGAACATTAGAATTATAAATGCAATCAACCTCCCCCACCAACCCTAAAGGGACTCCAGGGGCAGCCACTGCACCCCAAACTTTCCGAAATACATTATATACTCTCCCTAGCTCTCCAGACATTTCCTGCACAATTTCGCTAATCCCCATTTTCTCCAGTTTGACTAATATTTTCACTATGTCAAATACCTTGTAGAAGTCCAGAGAGATTAGATCAACTGCACTGCTTTTGTCAAGAAAATCAATTATCTTATCAAATAAAATCATCAAATTCATCTGACACAATATACCTTTGGTAAAGCTGTATTGCATTCTTCCCTTCAAAAAGAAGTCCTTTTTCTTCATAAAGCTTTGTATAACGTTGAGGTCAGACAAACCAGCCTTTAGTCACATTGATGATATTTTTCTCTTAAAATATACTAAGCAAGTACTGTACAAAGGGGTGACAGGAGCAGTGCCCCACCTGGAGACAGATTCCCCACATTTTGGCTCCAGCAAAGCCACAGCAGAATAACACCTAACCTCTATTACCTGCTTTTCTACTTCTTTTATGTTTGGAGTTTTTCACATTCTTTACTGCAAAAGCAGTTTCAAATTGGGCTTTTACAGTGTCAAAGTACAGAATCAGGGGTTTAGGAATCAAACAGACCAAGTTCTAGAAAAGCAATGTAAGACCTGTATTTCCACATGACCAGTAGAAACAAAATACTATATTCTTTTCCCATGGCAATTAGGGAATCTGTTCCCTAAAAGAGGCCGGAGAATTGCAAAGCGCATAGAAGCACATGATTAGAAATTAAAATAAAATTGAGAATATTACATGCGTGTCATGGTTTAACCCCAGCCAGCAACTAAGCACCACGCAGCTACTCGCTCACTTTGTCCCCACCCAGTGGGATGGGGGAGAGAATCAGAAAAAAAATAAAACTCATGGGTTGACATAAGAACAGTTTAATAGAACAGAAAGGAAGAAACTAATAATGATAATAGTAACAATAATAAAATTACAATAATAATAATAATAATAAAAGAATTAGAATATACAAAACAAGTGATGCACAATGCAATTGCTCACCACCTGCCAACCGATGCCCAGTTAGTTCCTGAGCAGCGATCCCCCCACCCCCACTCCCCCCAGTTTATATACTAGACGTGACGTCACATGGTATGGAATCCCCTTTTGGCCAGTTTGGGTCAGCTGCCCTGGCTGTGTCCCCTCCCAACTTCTTGTGCCCCTCCAGTCTTCTTGCTGGCTGGGCAGGAGAAAGTGAAAAATCCTTGACTTTAGACTAAACATTACTTAGCAACAACTGAAAACATCAGTGTGTTATCGACATTCTTCTCATACTAAATCCAAAACACAGCACTATACCAGCTACTAGAAAGAAAATTAACTCTATCCCAGCCAAAACCAGGACAATGTGTTTTGCTTGGGTTTGATCCAAAGGCTTCTGGGTGGTGCAGCTAACAGGCTATTAGGCTGTGAACATCCTTCTGGTGGGGATCTAATTCTTAAGCGTCTCTATATCCTTTGGTCACTCATGGAAAAGGACCTGGATTTGGGGACCTGATAGCCTCCTGTGTGTTAATTTTATGTTAGCAAGTTATTCATATTAACATCTTTTCTCTCCCTTGTTGTCCCTCCTCCCTTCATCCTACCCACTAAGGAATTCCTTTTTCTATGCTCAGCCAGCTCAGCTTTTTGACTTTTTCCCCTCAAACCTTTGGTGCCCCGCCTTATTTTGGTGATGTTACTGTCCCTTAGGATGGCCAGATGTGATTGTATCCTGCCAGATAATACAATAACCAGTGCTAGGTTTCATAGATCTAGTCTGTGAGTAAGCCCTGAAGAGGTCATTAGCCCATGAGAGGTGCAGTTTGTGTGAGGGAGGAAGATGGGGACAGAGGAGGGTGGAAGGCCATGGGCTGGAGGGGTTTCCTTGTGCCTTGTGCAGGTCACATCACATCTTTATGCTTCGTTTTTGCTTTCTCGTGGCTGACTGTCCATTGCGATGATACACTCTTGACCCTGCTCCTCTACTACGCCTTCGTTCAGCACAGCTCTTGGCCAGGGCTCTGCAATCTCATCCTCCCTCCTCATTTTTAGTAGCCATGCCGAGGTGTAGGAGCACTAAGACTGTTTCAAAAGCTACTGAGACAGACCTCCAAGACACATACTGTACAAAAACTGCAATATGGCATTTTACTAACTGTTTATACTACATACAAACAATAAAGTTGATGGGTTAATGAAAATTAAGAAAAATGAGGGCATTTCACTCAAGCTGTTCTAGGACCATCTCAAACAGCCTTGCATGGACAATTAATCTCCTACTCCTAATATAAAAAATAAAATGAATGGTCAGTGATTGGAATTAAAAGAGAAAGTAATGAAACTGAAACATGATTATTATCAAAGACAGACTCTAATAGGATACCAGAGTCCAGCTGAAAGTTCAGACAAATTTTAACTTAGTGGCAAAGAAAACCCCACTTAATTTTCTGTTTCACAAAACAGTTTTATGAACCTAGTAAGGAAATTCTAACAAATCTGATTATGCAGGGAAAAAAGCTCTTGTCATAATTAGTCCAATTCAGACATCAGATGCCAGCAAAGGGGGAAAATTCCTTCTCATTCATATTCCTGTCAACCCACTGAAATCAGAAGGGCTTCAGGAAAGTTTAAGGCTTCCTTTGTAAAACTATATTGCTTGACAGTAACTGGGTTCATACTTACATTTATGTGGTTCTTCCATCATACTCAAACATTATTGAGTGTTATTATTAAATGGACAAAAGGTCTCTGGAGCAAAATCCCACTTCAGGATTTAAGATTTTAAGAGTAAAATGCATTTGTACATCTAGAGTCAGGAACTATGGCAGACAGTAGTAATTATAAGGTAGAGAATATATCTCGTATATGTCATACCAAATACATAAACGCAGAACCTTGATCCTCTATTTCATTAAAAAAGGCTATATTAAAAATTAATGGCATGAAATTTCTTCACAGTATCTCAAATATTTCAAGGAATGTTGTAGTAGCTAAAATACCAAGAGGCTACTGAAATAAAACACATGAATAACTTTGGGCAGACAGTGTCTTTTTGTTCAGTGGTTGTACAGCTCTTGACACAATGGAGCGGTCCATGAAAGGGAACCCTGAAAGGACAAAGCCATCCAAAATAATTAACGCACATGATTGATTTCTTTGCAAAAGAGAGGAAAGAAACGGCAGACCTTCAGCTTTTGGACTCAGACCTGTATTCCTCATCACGGTGTGTGGGAGAGATCACTTGCTACCAGTCTAGTAACACTGGGTTCCTAATCGGCTCCGGATCAACAATCCTTCATGTTATCCCACGTTCAGCAAGGCCAAATTTTGCCCATTTCCACCAGCACAGGTAGGAGTAACTCTGTCGACTGCTGGGGAGTTGCTCTGTATTTACACAGGTGGACCTGAGAGCTGAACTGGGTCTCCATTTCTTTACCCCTTTAAAAGGTATAATTTGGATTACCTCTCTCCTGAAATCCTGCCTTGACAAATACGCGGAAGCATCTCGTTACTGACCTCATATATGAACGCAGCCCCTGCCTTGGCTTCCCCCCGAGTTTTCTTATAGAGAAAAGAGGAGCGGCGATGCCAGCGCGGGCACTGCCGGCCGCCCACCCCTGCGCCGGCACGCACCCACGCCGCTGCCCGTGAGAGCCCAACTCTGCCTCTTACCGACAGGTGAACGACTCTTTTTTGGAACTGCTTTTCACACAGATATTTTAAACGCTGCAGGCTGTATGCAAGGCAGCCACCCATCACTGACGCAGAGCGTCGAGGCGCTCGCACCCCGCAGTCTGGGGGAGGTTTCAGCCCGCTCTTCGCCGGGAAAGGCGATGCCGGGCTCAGGCAGGAAGCCTGGGAAAGCAAAGCCCCATCGCAGGGTGCTTCGCTCTCCAGGGCCATCCCCAAAGTGCTCCTCTGCAACACCTACAGCGTACAATGCCCCACGCACCTCTGCAGGGAGAGAGCAAACCGTGCTTCAATACGAGTTCTTCACAGCTTAAGAGACCTCCCTGCTCACGTGGGCTTCCTGACCCTTCTGTACCGGCCAGCAATTAAACCTGATCAGAGCAGAGGTTTGGCATTGGACCGAGAGGGACAGAGATACTTTGCTCGTTTGGCGGACTCGCTCCTTTTAGCATTAGTGCGACGGCCGAGGGCCCGTTATTTTATCGCAGTTATTTACCTCCGCTCTGCAGACTGCACAATATGTCTGGAGAGCCCGGCAGGCGCTCCAAGGAGCCACCTTGCCTTTGCTGAGGGATTACGTTAGAGCTTGCTGCTGGAGGCTGAGCGTGGCTTAAGCCCGCCAGCCTGGCAGGGGTTAATGAGCCAGCTGAATGCACCAGCGAGGAGGGCGAAGCAGGAGCCCCGGCGGGCAGCAGAGGCGAAGAAGGGAGAGAGTTGGTTTAGTCTTCTGTGCAAAAATAATAGCAACTCAGGGCGAGGGGGGTAAATAGACATGCTGCGTGAGATAAACGGGACCCTAGGGATATTTGTTCCTGCACTACCAGATCCATCATGCTTCCCCCAAAGGGTACTGCATTTCCAGGGACTGGGTTTTTTTACTAGTTTACTGCACCAAGAGGTATTTGAAATATAAGCATGAAAACTAAGTAAAGAAACTACATCCTTCTTGCAGTGGCTGTGGGTGGGAGGAGAATGGATTAGTGGAGCGAGCCAAAGATTAGAGATGTGGTGTGTGTGCCTGTGTGCGTGTGTATGTGAGGCACGTCAGGGTGCTTTTATCTTTAAGCACAGGCAGCTGAGGCCAAAACGCGTCCCCAGAGCCTGATCCTGCAACATCCAGCTGGTCACACTGGAGCTGCGGCGTTAGTTGCATAAGTATCTACTTTCTGGGACTGTTTTTTCAGGTTTGTTTTATCCACTCACCATTAAAACGCAGCTGGTTTCTGTGGTCTAAAGTCCAGCTGGGAGCCCCTGCAATAGAAGGGTAGGATTTGTGTACTGTTGGACAAATCCTCGCGCAGTGCTTTTTGCTAAGGCATCCTGGTAGGGATGAACTCCACAGCTTGCAGTGCATTTTCTGTGCCTCTCTTGGAGTCCACAATTTAGAGTCAAGGTTATTTCTAAGAGTCCCAAAATAGAGCAAGTACAGACACAAAAATTTAGAGAATCTACTTAAAACTTCTCAGAGCAGAGAAAAGGTCAGATTACAGGTGTGTTTATGGACAAATTGTTCCTTTTCTTTTTTTGTTTTTTTAAAATTACCTGAAGTGGAGAAATAATGACACATTATTTGAATAGGCATAATGGGTATAAAATCATTTCAAACACATGTAAACAAATAGCATTAGGTAATTAAAAATAGAGATAACTCGCTGGCTAAATTCCTCTGGAGTCCTCTTCACTTCAGCCTTTGATGGTACATTAATATTTTTGCATATGCAGAATTCAAAAAGGTATCAGAGAGGATGGAAAAAAGAGATTTCTTTTATCAATGAAAAAATATGTGTTTATGCCAAAGGAGTATCCCTGTAGCCCATGTTAAAGGCAAAGCCTTATCATTCTGCCTTTTCCCTCTTGCAGATCATCTGCTTAGTTTCCAAATACCGTTCTGTTTTTTTTTTTCCCCAAGCCATTTATCCATAAGCACGTCCTGTGTCTTCAGCTGTTGTGATGATGGGGAAGAGGTGGCAGCTTTGTACAGGGGCTGTAAGTTTTTCATGGGGGGGAAATAACTTTGTACAAAACCTATATATCTTTGGAGATGTATGTTTAAGACCAAACATTGCCCTCAGTGGTATAAATCCCAAACCACCCTACTTCAGTAAATACAGTCAAATCCTTCTGGTCACTCCAGATTTACAGAGGAAAACTGAGAAAATATTTTGAACCTTGGTGAATTTTTGATATTCACAACCGTAAATCCTCTGCCAGCAGCTTTGGCGGTAGCCACGCAGCCTGCAGCAGCATGCCCTGGTGCAGGTTAAGCACTTTTGAGCACCTGCTACAGACTATAGGTCAATAAAATTAAAAAGCAGCATCTTCTGAGAGGTTTCTCCTGTCCCTGCCAGCACATGTTTTCTCCAAACAGGCTGGGCTTCGAACTCATCCCAGGCAATGTCCCTCCTGCTCCCCGGCTGCTGTGAAGCTGCCCCCAAAATCCTTCTTCACCCTCCGAGCGGGGCTGCACCACCCACAGCATCCCACATAAGCGTCCGTGGTGATCACGGACGCAAGAGCCAGGGGACATCAAGACACGGATGGGGGAAAATGGAAGAAAGATTCTTTCCTGCCACCCCATTCCCAGGCCCGGCACAACCCCGAATCATCCCGGATGGTGCAAAACCCCCGGCTCCGTGCACAGTCCCACTAACGCACTGCGCACCTCCGCAGCTATAAGGCAGCTGCTAACGCTCGTGCCAGAGCAAATATCGCAAGATGGGTTGCTCGTCCTCAGTTTAAGAAAACTGAGAGGCCTATGGAGTCAGTGAAGTTGTGACAGCTCTGCTGAGACCTTGATGGCTCTGACGTCTTGGACACATTCGAAAAACAGCCTTTCCTTCTGGGTACCCTTTAGTCCAAAGAAGAAAAGTAAAATGGCTGCGAGATGGCTTTGGGGACACTACGAGGGAGGTTGTGCCTTCAGGAGCAGACATATGTGACCAGCAACATACAGCGTAAAACACGCTGCACAATACGGAGGCTGCTTAGGCAGTTTTAGTCTCTTGCTATTCTGAATTTAAAGGTTATGGGCAAGACAGCGACAATATAAGCTTAACAAGACCAAATTTCAGTCATCTTGTTTCGGTTCACAGGCAAAGCTCACAAAGCACTTTGTAAAGGCAGAGGATTATTCTTAGCTTACAAATGGGAAAACTGAGGCACAGTGCTACGTAATGGCGTCTCCGCAGTACAGATCCTGACTCCCAGGCTAGTTACGTGTCTGCTTCTGTTATTGCTTCCTTGAAAACTCCCCCCACCGAGGCACGGCAAAGTCCCCTTCCCTCCCCCTTTGCATGCTCCAGCCACAACTTGATCTTTCACACCTGGAGTGCAGAGCTTAGCATACAGCACCAAATCATCAAAGAAACCCAAACAGGCATTTCGCTGATGCAAAAGACCTTTCAAAAAGAGAGAGAACGGAAATAGAAGCATGAGCTTCATCAGAGAAGAGACTATTCCACCAAAGCAAAGCAGCAGCTGAGTAAAGAATAAAAGGAAGAACAGATTAAAGGAGATACTTGAGTCCTGAAGAAAGGAGAGCTCTGCATAGCAAATGACTTGCAGGGGGGTGGAAAAAAGGCAAGGAAAGATTTATCTAGCAATATCTTGCTAAAGTTGCTGGAGAAGTAATATTAACATAGGAATAGGAAAGTGTGGATAGAAAAAGCCATCAAGAGTTGGTGGAGAAACAGCTAAGCACTCTATGTAAAATCGGAGAGAATCAAAGTGGCCAATTTGGTTTTTCTGTGAAAGGTGAATAGCACAATGCATTATCCATCACAAAGCAAGGAAATCACAGCAGTGTTGATTGGAGCAGCTCTTCAGGAAATTATTGAACAAGCAAGAAACAACCTCTGATCACGGCATTCCAGGAGAGGAGTAAATTTGGAGAACTGCACACAGAGCTTAGACCAACATGGGCTGCAAATGTTTGAACAGTAATCCATTGCTTAACAAATGGGAAAGCAGCAGGCAGCAATTGCTGCTCAGCAGAACTGTTCAGAGCAGGAAACCATCTCTGCCCAATAGTCGCACACAAAATCAGGCTTTGAAAGCACTGGTACTGAGACCCAAACCGAGGAGAGTAAAATCACTGAAGCGTGAAATCCTGTTGGAATTACTCAACACTCATGCTGGAGACCGGCCCCAGCAACTGGGTGTGCATCCTCAGATACATATTTTACTAGCCTTTAAGCAGTAAACATTCGCTGGGCCCAGAAAGCAGCATTGTGTAAGCAGCCTGTTTTGTTGGATTCTGTTTTGTTGCTGTTCAGACTTACAGTCAATCTTCAGTGATTTACTGAGGAGGATTGGGCACACCAGAAATCATTTAATTTCATCATCTCTGCCAAAAGAATTCAATAGTTTACACTACCCATCATTATGAAAGATGCTCTTTGAGTCTGGATTTCCCCTCCAGGTAGTCCTAAAAGGATGCCTGACCTGTATCTGAGCAGAAAGCATACTGAAGTCAGTGGAGTGGCCCGTTTGCACCAGCAGAAGCAGTCTAAAGAGGGAAAAAGGTTTATTCTGATGTCTTTGCTGATAACTGCCTTGGGTATGTCCCATCTCTGCTGCTCCTCAATACCGCTGAGGACTAGACACTGTTGCAGTATGTGGAAGCTTTGATGTTTCTGAAAATTAGCTGTGCTTTATGATATATTTGCTCTAGGTAACATCCCAACTGGCAAGCATTAATTAACTGGCACATCTAGAAGTGCAGGAAAACAGTAAGCTCTTGGAGATGGAAAGGAAAGGAAGAGTTAACCAGTCTTTATTTTTGCCAGCAAGTATACGTACTCTGTTCCCCATCCGCCCCCATAAAGTATGAAATGTAGCAGATGTTTTGAGAACAGCTAGCCTGATCTATCAGCCTCTATATAAATGAAGGTTGAGCTAGTGAAGAAGAAGGCAGAATAATGTTTACAAGAGAAGAGCAAGAAGATTTCCGACACCTGGGCAACTTAATGATGGCAGATGGCAAAAGCTGAAGGCGAAGAGAAGGAGCAATGCACACCAGCAGCTGTTGAACAAATGGGGAGTAGGAAGGCCTCTGCTGAAACTGTGCAGAAAGAATTTAATACCGGCAGTTCTGTAAGAATGATAGTGTGAATATGCAAAGAGGAGCCTGTGTTTTAACTCCTCAGACAACTATCGTCAAAAGTACCCAACGGATTGTCAGCCAAGGAGATTTTCACAGCAAGAAGCCATCTATTTGCATCAAATACTGTCAGCCTGCAAAGCAGCAACTTCTGGGTCATTTAACAACACTCCAGATGTAGTTATTTTCTCCTAGGCAAGTGGCTCAAAAAGAGCTATGCAAGAAAAAGACAGAGTCGGCGTATAAAGGGGGACAATCAAGCAGCATGTGGAAGTGATTATCTAGTTGGTGTAATATAACTCAGTTAAATGAACAGATTTCCAGGACACATGGGTGTCCTATGATTCTCAGCACGAGAGAGACTGCAAGACTATGGCCAAACACAGGGTTGCATTTTGCCATCAGTAAACAAGTGATTTCTGACTTTATGCTAAAGATAATAGTTTATGACTAGTCAGCCAGGACAGCCTGGCTGAGTGTTTCCCTGTGGCGGCATGTCAGCTATTGCACTCTGAAGTTGCAGAAGACACAGGTGCTGCCTGTTTTACTGCAGGAAAAAGAAGGGAAATGAGCCAGAGCTGTAAATGTAGGGGCTGACGTCAACTGGCTTCCTTGATAATTCTTGCATTTAAAAGACAGAGGTGGGATTAATGCATGTAACCAAGATCGCTATTAGGAATTTATCTTCCCCCATGCTGGACTCACCCTTTCTAGGGAATAGCTGCCATCTGCAAAACTCAGTTTCGAGTTCAGGCTCCACAAGGCCCAAGAGTATCTAGATGCGTATGACAGAATTTGGCCACTTTTGAGGGATTCTCCTCCTTGTTAAGACTAATTTTCACTTACACTGTAATTATACGTAGTTAATACAACCCATTACCTGCTGTGCATGTCACATCTGTAGCTCTGCCAGGCTAACGCTGCATTGACCACTGACACTCTACAGAGGGACCCAACATGGAAGAACCATCGACAGATCATTTCTGCAATTCTTTTAATACGCAATTCACACCAAGTATCTATGGATTAGTGAGACTCCCTGCTGCTGTTTGAAAAAGTCTCAGCAAGTGGGTAGAAGGAATGCTGTCTGATAGGTATACGACTTCAAAACAAATTCATACTGTTCCTAGAGAATTTGTCACCACAGGGGAAGAAAAGGTTATTGTATGTGTAACCTGCAGCTTTAATTATATTGTGTACTTCCCTGTGCAATTAGAAATGTGTATTTGTAACAGATAGTTACACTTTCTAGTTATGTAGCTATCAAATTCTCGTTATAATTAGGATGACTCATAATGAAATTATGCATTGGTTGCTCCATTCATTATATAGTTTGACTTACAGTCAGCATGCAAACTACAAATCTTCTGAATTCTTCCTCTCCTTCATCCTCCTTGGCCGTTTCCTAAGCAAATACTGGTCAGAAACAGAAACGTTTTAAATTTTTGCAACTCCTTTGCAAGCAGTGGGTTTTCTCAAAGAGGGTCTGCTGCTGCAGAGCTGAGCAGCAATCTCAGCTCCTGTGGAAGTCAGTAGGATTTTGCCAATGGAGAGCAAAGTGAAAGCACATTTAAGCCCTCTCTTCCTCAGGGCGATCCTACTCTGCAACATTCATACAGTCCAGGAAGACAGAAAATTGCCATACCTGATCAGATCAGTGCTCCATCACTCTCTATATCTTGTTTCCAGCAAGGAGCAGATTGGTGTATCAGAAAGATGCAACAGCAGTAAAGCCATGGCAAGGGTAGGGAATGTGCATGAGTCCCATCACTGATGGCAGCTGCTGTTGCTGCTCAGCGATTAGAAAAAGCCTGAGGAAAGGGGGAGTATCTCAGAATATCTCTCTAAGACTGAACCATTTTGAACTAATCAGCCCCTAGACCTTTCTGATCATCCTCCATTGGCCTACACCTTACACTTTGAACAGTTTACCCCCCTTTCAATTACCACCCAATGCAAATACACCTCCTTGTCCATTCAGTTACACAGCTCTCACAGATGGTTATCACCTGTTGACCACTAAGTCTAAGTGACTTTAACCTACTGCAAAGGATTGAAACCTTTGGGATCACTGTGGCAGGGAGGTCCGTTGGTACTTTATTCACTGCATAAGGGAGGGGGGAGCTGGGATAGTCATCCATTTTTTATGAGCCACCTTGTATTCAGCATACAGAATTGGTGAACTGTAGACATGGGTGGCAATGATCACCTGCTTTAACCTCTCATTGTGATGCTGTTGTGTCCAGTTCAGTATTGAAATCTCTCAAAAGATCGTCAACAAAGTCAGCACCCCTAGACCTGTGTATCTCCAACAGGAATCTCTCTAATATCTCTTGAACTGCTGTGTCATCCCACTTAAAAACCAACTGCACAGTGAACCCCTTTGTGAGACAGAAGTATCTTGCTCAGGACAAGGAGAACTTTTCTTCTCCCCCCCCCCTTTTTTTTTTTCCCTGCCTTAAGGTGAATGTAGTGCTTATGAAAAATGCTAGATAAGTGGCAGTGAAAAAATTCTTTAAATTATTCACAAAGCAGGTGGTGTTCTGGCAGCTGTGCTAGCAGTCGGCATGTAATGGTCCTCCCCGAGATTCATGCCTACAAAATTCAAAGTCCCCTTTGCTCCCACCAATTTTGGGAGAAGCTTAAGGCGCTAATAATCCCCCACTGTAAACTGAGAAACAAAACCCTGAGACCTCCCCTCCAACACGGTGACTGTGTAAGGTGCGGAGGGGTGAAAAGGGGAAGGGAGGATATCCAAGAGCAACAGCAAGTACAGGCATAGGGAAGCACAGAGTGCAAAGGCAGCCCCATTAGGAGCAATGTTGATTCAGGGGCAAATATCATGCTTGTGGTAGCCCCAGATGTCCCCATCAGCATCCACGGCTTGCTTGCACTAGCAACAAGCTTGCTTTCACTCAATAGTTTTCACGAAGGCCAATTCAGAAGGAGGGGAGACCTGTAGCCCACGCTGAGCACACACACTGACGTGCTGTTAGGTACAGCCCTTGGAGTGTGGGCACCTGGCGTGTTGGTGGCAGGAAGCGATGTGGAAAAAAAAGAGGG
The DNA here is from genome assembly GCF_026419915.1 of Harpia harpyja. Classification (NCBI taxonomy): domain Eukaryota; kingdom Metazoa; phylum Chordata; class Aves; order Accipitriformes; family Accipitridae; genus Harpia; species Harpia harpyja. The sequence continues at coordinate 36,763,622 of NC_068951.1, read as the reverse complement.
TTTTAAGTTGGCCACTTTCCCCCTAGGAACAAGGCAGGATTTACCAGCTAGTTCAGCACGGACCAGCAGCCTCCTGTCCTGCAAGGGCAACTTTCAAATAGTCTGTAACAGTCACCAGTGCAAAGGACCAACACAAATCCAAACCAGAACTTCTCAGAGGAGAAGGCTCACACCTTAACCAGCCCTTAGTGCCCTCAGGTCCCAATCATTTAAAAACCTAATGCATATTTGCCATTAGTGCTCTCTTAACCCCTTCATTCCCACGGTGTGAGGCAGCCACAGCTGGGTTTCCACCGTGATCTGCTTTCCTCCTCAATCTCTCTAAACGCCATTCATTTCTGAGACCTCTCCATGTGTGGCATCTTCATTTTAAGCCAAGGGCTGTGAACTTGGTTGTACCAAAAAGTCAGGCAGGTGCTGAACAAGCAGCAAAAATGCTAACTCCCCACTTGCTCTCTCCCAGCCTGCCTTGGCACCAGGTTGCCTCTCCAGTCCTTCAGCCCGTGTGCCATTGCTGCTGGCAGTGACACGTCTGTGCTGGTGGCTTCTACATTTGTCCACTAGGGACCACACTGAGATCAGCAACACTGAACCGACAGCAGAGGTTAACAAGCTTTGATCCATCTTGACCTGGGCTGGTTATTAACTGACAACCAAGAAGAAAAAGGTTCCAAGATCTCAGCAGAGCACTAGTATCTCTGACCTGGGATCTGGAGATGCGCACGGTTTTACTGAAAACAGGAGTCTCCAATAGCATCCTCTCACCACTCCTCTTGCCCACATCACAGGCACTGCGAATGCTGTGCATCGCTCACGTTTCTTCTGCTCATCATTACCCCAGGTGCTGTCAACTTGCAAATTTAGATCGCAAGACCCCGCTAGCTGCAAACTGTATTTTGCCTTTTGGGAAGCGTAGCGTAGCGTACATCCGTGACTCTGTAAATAAAAACCACGGTACGGTCCATGCATCCCCTTCATTTGCCTTGTGCCACATCTGCCTTATAGAGTTTTATGAACTTTCAGCTTCCAATCGCTACTTCCACCAACTCCTGCGACAGCCTCAGCTTGCGGTGGGGGCGGATGCTGTCGCGTTCATCTTGCCGTTCACAACAGTCGTGAGAGCTACGGCACCTTCCATTCCCGGGAGTGATTTTCTCCTTAGTTTCAAAACAATGTGTGAAACCCTGCTCTGCAGAACAGTAGCCTCAGTAAGTTTAAGGATGACTGAAGCAATTTCCTCTCCCGGGGAGGTTTAAAAGCTACGGAGGGATGAATGGGGTTAGACCTATCGCTGCATTTCTAGCAGCCATCCTATTACAGCACTGAATAAAAGCAGGAATGGCATGTCTAGCCTAGGTTAATAAACCCTACCGAGTGCATGCCTTAAAAGCACTACGAAACAGCCTTAAGTCAGCTTGAGATAACTAATTTCAAGCATGGCTGTCTAGTGTGCCTGTCATTCCTATTGTCCTTCCAAACTATTTCAGACATTTTGAGCAGGGAGTACTAAGCTATGAGTTAGCGGGGGTTGTGACATTAATGGTCCAAAAAGGTTTAAGCACCAGGAGGGAACGATGACAGCGCTTAACAACCGGTGGCAGTTTGGAGGATTCCGCTGGATCTCTGTTTGTTAATAATTAGGCTTCGCCTCGGAGGAAGATGTGACAACTCTCGGAGGTAGGATTTGCATGGGAAACAAAGGGAGCTGTTGCTGTTCGGTGCCCATTGTTTGTGCTTTGCTCCCCGGCTTTCCCAGCCAGCCCAGCCAGGTGCAGTGGGCAGCAGCGGCGAGGCGGCCGTGGGGAGGGGGTGATGGGACCTGGGGGGTGTGGGGGGGGGAGAGCCAAGGGTGGAAATACTGTTGATAGTCCTGCGTTTTATGGCAGAAATGCCTCGAGGACAAACTGGTTCAAATCTCGCCGCCTGCTGAGGGTGCATTCCACGTTGCTCTTCCCACGGAGTAAAATACATAGAGGTCATGCAGAAAACACTTTACTCCTTTTTTTACCGAGCCTGCTGGGCTGTTTCTGAGATGGGAGGAGAGGGGAAGCTGCCCTAAAATAAAAGGGGAAGAGGAAAGCTAGGGAGCCTGTAAGATGAGGGAGACATGCTATTAATGTGTAAAATGTGTCTGGAGTGCCACCGATGTCATTTGAAAAGGAGAAAACAGAGCCAGGGTGGGGGGGCGGGAGGGATTTTCCGGGTGAGGAACTCCTTAGGTTATAACCTATTGCAAAAAAAGGCGTGATGTGTCCATCCATTTTGCATAATCAAAGCTTCCTCTGCACTGTTGGCATTGTTTTGCTGGACGAGAATTGTAGTTTCAGACAGAAAAAAGGTTCGATTTCCTCCTCTGCCACTGCCAGACCCCTGCCACTCTCCCTCCCTCCCTCTGAGAAACAACGCTGTGGGGAAGGATGTAGATGACATTTAGTTGGATGCTGAAAGGGTTGGGAGCAAGGGCTGAGGGGGGAATGAACACTCAGTAGAATAACAGGAAAGCTTCCCCTTGAAAAAGCTTGTTTCTTCCCAGCTGGAAGCCCAAGAGGTGATATGCAAAGTTAGAAGCCCCATGTACTTTTTTATGATGCCCCTGTTCAGCATTACTAGACAAGAAAATGTCCAAACATCAAAGAGTCAGGTCCGCATGGCAAAAAAAGGGCAGTGAGGTTTGCGTGGGGTCCTGGCTCAGTGCTGGGCTGCAAGTTTGCATTATTGTCATTGCATATGACCCTCACCGAGATAAGTAGTGGGAACTTAAGGAATGAAAATCTTCTGTCCGTGCATATGCAGAATCCTTATCGTTTGGTGTGTTTGATCCGAGTGTGATGTTCCCTGCGTTGATGAATTGTTTCGACTTGTGCATTAAAGTTTCATTTCCAAACAACAGAGAGACTTCAGAGTGAGTGGTATTTAGTAACAATAAAATGTTCTGCTTGCGGAAATGCTTCTCACAGGAGCTATTAAAAATGCACTTAAGAAGCTGAGAGTCATATCTTGCAGTAAGAGGTATGGTATCACTTGCCATGCTAAATTTTAAAATTAAGGTTATGGTGCCATTTTTAATCTACTTTAATGTGGGTGTCATTAAGCATACTTTACAACACTGTTGTCAAAAGCTCACAACTTAGAGATTTCTGTTAGACTGATTGTTTTCATTAAATCTTCATTAGAAAAAGAATTCCTTTATAGCAGGGACTTACCAAGTAATTTGAATTTACTCATCCTAACTAAGGTTCCCTTCAAGGAGAATTTCAGTGTATTATATATTCAGTGTATTATATACGCGTTGTAAATAGGTCATGAAATAATTCATTTAATAACAAAACACTAATGACAATTTAACAACAAAAGTGCTAAATGCATTCAGCCAAAATAAATACAGATTGTGCCAAAGAGAAGCAATATTGGACCAGGAATGGTAAGAATTCCTTTTAAGAAGCATAACATAAATATTCTCCGTTTGATCCAACCAACAACTTTTCTGTCAACTGCACTACTTCACATTGCAAATTGGGGAAAAAATCATTTTGACCTGTGTTATATACACTACTTAGTACATAAGGATAACAGGGAAAACTTTCTTCCAAAGAAATTGTTTCTAGCGGTTTGCAGTATGGATCAAAGAGATGTTATGCAGAGATATTAAATCTGTGTCAGAACTGAGCAATGCATGTGGAAATCAAGTACCTATTTTTCCTTCTCCGTCTCACTTTTGTCCAGAGGCTTAGACAATTTTACTTCATTTTACATCAGCGCCTTTCGGAGGGAAGGGGCTGAAGGGGTAAAAGCACAAGGACGTGGGAGGCTGCGTTCAACCTGCACCCAGCCACAGACTTCTTGGGGGACCTGGGCAAGTCCCCCAGCCTCTTTGCAAAATGGGCAGGGTAATAGCCCTGCCTTGCAAATGAGGGTGAGGATAGCGTACTAATGATGCAATGGAAATACAGACGGCGGTGCTCAGGGAATGGGCCTGAACATAAAGCTCCAGATAAGGCAAAATGCAAAGCAAAATTTTGTATCAGGAGCAGGTTCATATTTCAGGCATTTTCAACTGTAAAATAAGACATATTGCAAATCCCATGATCCAAAACTAAATCTGCTTTCAAAACTATTCCAGACAAATTTGCCACTTACAAAAACTTCTGCCAGCAGCAAATATCCATTCATCTGAGATCCTGTCAGAAGTGACTCCAAATCTCTCAGCATTCCCTTTGCTCCATCAACGCACAGCAGATAATGAAGCAAACTGCATCAGATTGATTTACTGTGCCGAGAAACAATTGCCCTGTTTTCTTCAGAAGCTCAATGAGTACTTTTTGCCACGAATCTCACTTGCCCTTCTGCTTATGAATTGTCCGTGGAGCTCATGCAATTTGCTAATTTATTTATTTATTTGATATTATTTGGGAATTTCTTCAGCGAGTAACTCTCAGCTTACAGATCTTTTGGGAATGGCAAATGTTTGCAAATTCATACTGTGTTGCTTAGTTCAGTCATGTGGTGTTCCTTGATTAGATGATTTGTATAGCTAACTCACAGAAAGTGAATTGCAAATTTCACAACCAAGAATACTGTTTCATATTGGATTTCCATCACTATCTGAGCACTCAGGTTTAAAATTCATGTCTTGCAAGTGGTCGTATGAGCAACACATAAGCACTGAAGTGCTCCCACCAGACAGATGTGAGAGCCGGGTTAAACAGCCTTCAGTTTCATATGAATATTCATGAAAAGTGTTTGAATTCTTGCAGCTCTGTTAAAATGAGTAGTCAGCATCATCCATCGTGCACTGCATGGGCCATTCTCTCACAGTGCTTGCCACATCCCCCTGTTCTCCCTAACTCTCCTGTATAAGCCCACAATGCCTGTGGAAACTGTGTGTGCAGCCAAAATAAAAGGAAAAAACACCATCATGGAAATTTCTAAATTTTCCACATTGTAGCCTCTCCTGTTGTGCCTGTCTCGCACATTGCATGACATGAAGACAGCCAACAGGGAGGACAGCAAGAGAGCATCAGCAGTGATGCAATGAGTGCAGGAGAGAAAGCATTGAAAGAGGGGAAAAAGTAGGGTGACCTCTGGCAGAGAGGGCGACCAGCCACACGCAGAGCGTGTACGTAGGAGGTAGGGATTGACACAGCGTGAACACATAAATACACCTGTACGATTTTTAACAATGAATCTAGTGAATTTGGATCATTAACCTCAAGGTTTATGGTCGTACCAGAGCCAGTCCATGGCAAGCCCTGGAGCTGTCGCTCCCAGTCCTTCCCCGTGCAGGCGCTGCCTGGGTGCTCGCCACGGGTGCAGTCAAGCAAGGGGGTGACGTGGTTTGGCTTTTGTCATGCCGGGGTCTGATGACATGGCACGGAAGAGTTGTGAAAATAACAGACAAGAAGAAAACTATCTAAGTAACATCTGGTGCATGCTTTAAAAGCAGTGAAAATCAGTTGAGAGAAGAATTTCTGTCAAGTGTTTTATCTCAGAGACATAAAAAAAAATCAGCTGTCAAAACACCAAGTTCTTTTGACTCAGAAACAAATGAGAAGGAAAAGGTTATCAAGCAGGAATATATTTGCCTCTTGAATTATTTTTGCACTGCACTTATGTCAAAAAGGAGGAAACCTTAGGTCTCCTACCAAGTGAGCTGTATTGTCCAACTACTTCCCACTTTATTAAAGTCAGGCAAGTGCTGAATCAACAAGGTTGCTGCGACTGCACAGAGCCAGCCAGCAGTGTTATGCCCCCATTAGATGGACTTTTTTACCTTTTCAGTGATTTTAAAGTCCAATGATCCTAGATATCCTTATTTATTCTAAAAGTAGAAACGTGCCTAAACCACACTCGGCAAGCACTATGTGTGAGCCACACAGTGAGAGTCACTATGGGCAATACGTGTGTGTTCGTATTCTGTCAGGGCACGTGTAGAGCCAGATTAATACTGCTTGGGGAGAGTAAGAGAACAAGAAGAATTAGAGGAACTAAAATCAAAGCAAACACAGAGGATCTTTGCTAGGACAAAAATTGACTTAATGTAGTCTGGAATGAAATCGCAACTTGAAACTCCCCCTGGAACTCCCCCTGGATACCACTAAAACTCCTATTAGGTCTTCAAATACTTTTTCTTTCTTAATGTAAAGCTGTCCTATTACCCACAATTAACCCCCATCTCTGCTTGTGCCAAGTGGGATAAATTTGTATGGACCACTTTTAAAGAAGTAGTTAATTTTTAAGGGAAAACACAAAAAAAGTCAAATCCCAGTGCTCTCTGCCCACATTGATGGTTGCCCCTCTGGTCCTTGCTTTGGTCCCTCTGATGCTTGGTTGAGAGCAGAGAGCTCCCACTGATAAGCCCTGCAGGGACACACAGCAACGTCTTGGAGCTGTAGCATCTTCTTCTAAGATCCTTGAAAGGTTGGAGGCAGCAACACAGTCTCAAATGCACCTGGGCATCCCCACTATTTATTTATCATCTCCTTCTATAACTCTACAGGACGAGTGACCTGTCAGCCTCGAGGTCCTCAGCAGTCTTTCAAAACTACTCTAGAAAATGCACAAGCTCTTTAGGTAACCCTTTGCATCACATAACTGGACAAAACCTCATCAAAGCTTGCACCAGCCTATGTCGCCTGCTGAACTGTCGTGGTTTAACCCCAGCCAGCAACTAAACACCACACAGCCACTCACTCACTCCTCCCCAGCCATCCCCCTTGGATGAGGAGGAAAATTGAAAACAAGCAAAACTCGTGGGTTGAGATAAGAACAGTTTAATAATTTAAATTAAAAAATAAAAAAAAATAATAATGATAATAATGAGTAAAAAGAAAGATAACAAAAAAAAGAATGAAATATAACCCAAGGCAGACAAGTGATGCACAATGCAAAGCTCACCACCTGCTGACCGATGCTCAGCCAGTCCCCAGGCAGCGATCAGACTCTCCCGGCCAACTTCCCCCAGTTTATATACTGGACATGACGTCACACGGTATGGAATCCCCCTTTGGCCAGTTTGGGTCAGCTGCCCTGGCTGTGTCCCCTCCCAACTTCTTGTGCCCCTCCAGCCTTCTTGCTGGCTGGGCATCAGAAGCTGAAAAATCCTTGACTTAGTAGAAACACTACTTAGCAACAACTGAAAACATCAGCGTGTTACCAACATTCTTCTCATACTAAATCCCAAATACAGCACTATGCCAGCTACTAGGAAGAAAATTAACTCTATCCCAGCCAAAACCAGGACATGAATCCCTTGGCACTGATCTGCACCACAACTCCCCATCACAGGGAACTGGTAGATCCAAAAGCAGCGGGGAAGGTGTCCTTCAGAAAGTCACACTAGCTGTAGATGTTAAGTGTCTCCAAAACACTGAAAAGGGGTTATAGCTAGATACACAGACAGCGGACATGAGCAGTCAGGACCTGTGCCCCAGCCATCCCCAGGTACCCAGCAATTTTGTCTGAATTCAGTGTTCCTCCTGCTCTGCGTGCCACTGCATTGTCCTAAATGAACCACCGTCAGAAGGGTTTTGAAGACCAGAGGAGACAAAAGAGCATTTGTCCTATTTCCCCACTTCCCTTTCAGTGGATCAGAGAGGGACTGAAGTTTCTGCTTAAGCCCAAGGTGGTTCATCTGTCCAAGGTCACCATCCTGGCAGGAGCCCTCTGGACGGCACTGTCCTTGCGTGCCTGCTGAGGCGCGGTACCAAAGACGGGACAAGATAACATTGCCTGCCTTAAAGAATTGTTGCAGAAAACATTCAGTATACTTGGCTGTATTTTACTAGCGGGCAAGCTATTTTCCACCTCAGCAGAGTGGTACTCCTTACTGACAACCATTAGTTATTTGCAAATTTAGATAGGCCTTATAAACGTCAGGCTCCCGAGTGAATAAATAATGTTTCAGAGCAATAACTTGAAATAAGTCAAACTAGGAATGGTGAGAAGACCAGGAGTATGGTCCCTTTGGGACACACTCCCTACCACTTCTAATTAATATCTGGTACTTAAAGCATCACAGCCCATGGTTAAATCAAAGTCAGAGGAAACAAAGGAATATAAAATCCTTCTGGAGACTTGTGTCCCTCTCCATCCACAGGAGCAGGTGTGCTCCTCAGCACTACTGCCAAACACGCTGACGTTCTGACCTCGGTTAAAAGTGTATGGGTTTTTGGGGGGGGGGCAGCCCAGGGGACCCAGCAGCCAGGCTGCCCTGGCAGCTTGTAGCTGCCCCCAGGGCTGGCATTGCCCAGTCCCGCTGCCTTCCCCTTCCCACCCAGCCACCCTCCCCTGCACCTTCCCAGGCTCACCTGGCCCTCTGGGGAGCCAGTTCGGCTCACAAAACCTGCAGGCAAACTGTGCTTTGGTTTTGGCTGGCTGAGGGAGCCCAGTTGGGAGCCAACAAGCACCAGAGCTGGTGCAGGAAAAGCAGGAGAAGGGCATAGCCAGGGGTGAGGTATGGGGAGCAAGGAGCAGTCACAGTCCTGGCACAGCACCTTTTCTAGCCAAACCACCCTAAATTCCTCTGTCCTAATGACCCAGTGGGACTTCTGCAGAAACAGGCTTCAGATAATCATACCTTGACCACAAAAAGATGTTGCAGAGCCCAAAAGTTATAAAAGAACTGAAGGGCAAAAAAGGACAACAGCTTGTCTGCCCTCCTTGGTCTTCGATTGTCGGGGCCCATCTAGCTATTGATGAGCAGTTTTTAAGCTTATATGTTGAATTCCAGAGCTGCTGTTGTGGTGATAGGGAAAGAATTGATTCAGCTGTGAAAAATAGTCCTTGCAGACCCGGTGTGAGGAGGACAGTTGTGATTTGGCAAAGTTTACTGATCTAGGAAATAAGAGTTTCAGAAAGAAAGCAACTAGGACATCTTTCAATTCCTTCAACAAAGCATATATACTTCAAGGCCTAGGGAGCAATAATCCAAGCAGGGAACAAAGAAAGTTCATTTGTAACCATAGCATTTTATTAACTGGAGGATCTGCAAATGAAAAGTCCCCTGACTTTTGAAAACTTATGTTAATGATGCATCAGGGTATAGCATAAACTTCTGACAAATTCCCCCTCTTCGTTTACTTCCATACGATATGTTGATCTTGCTGCCGCTCTGCTCTTTGAAAGCTCTGCTGCTCTCCTAATTATTAATTGCATGAAACAAGCGTTCCCCCATCTTGCAAAAAGCATCACAGGGCATACTGTCTGGTTGTGAAATATCCCAAGAAGTCCACAGCAAAATCTTTTTGGTAGAGTTTAATTAAGATGATCCCGTAATTTGTGTGCAGCTGATTTAGAAGGATTTTGTCGCAGGTAAACAGGCTTTGAAAAAAAATTGCTTTTATCTCTTCTTGTTTTCTGTTTTAGTCATATTTCAAGTGGATTAGTATAATCTCTCCTTGGCCAAACTCTACAGCCAGTCTATTCCATCATTGTTCTAATTTTACAAAGAAAATGATTGAAAGCGGTTAATTAAAAATCTCTTCAGAGATGCATATGTGGATGCGCTTATTCGCTAAGAACTCACAAAATAACTGCATTTTAAAACAATTTATCTGGTGCATTAAGCGTGAACAGGATGTCTTTGTTAGGTGCGCCTGCCTTTAGATGGTTTCCTACATGAATATGCTTGTAATATAGAGATATCTGCAGTAATTCAGCTCAGTCAGAGAGGATCCCCTTTTAAACTAGGTTTGAGTTTCTAGGCGGCTTTCTTTTTTCTTTTTTCCCTGTGTGATGAAGAAGTTGATTGATTTCAAGTGAGGCATCTTTCCCTGCTGGGACCTGGACTGTCAAAAGCCATCACAGAACTTGCAAAATTCTGTCATAACACCAGAAGCCCTAACTCTACACCAGAATCATCAGAGTTCAAGGAAAATTCCCAGTAATTGACAACAGAAGTTTTCTTAGCAATGATATTCTGCCAGACTGAGACATTATTTTCCTCACACACAGGCACCCACATGGGGGACAGCACTAACACAACCGGTAAAGTCTATTGACATGAGTGAATTTATCATCAGCAAGAAGACACAAGTATCTTCACACTAAAACCTTGGACTAGACTATTCATAAACTCTTAAGGTCGATCAAAAAGGCAAATTCCCATCATGTAAAGTTTCTTTGGTTTCTTATGAGCCAAATAAAAATTCTCAATCTCCTTGAATTCAGGGTGAGGGAGAAGAAAATCAGGACCCTCGATCTCAATGCTGTGCCCTTCCTTAATAAAACTCCAGCACATCTGTGCTGTAAATGCAAATAAGCGCTGGCATCCAGAGCAACGTGTAGAGGTTCTCCTGGCAAAGCAGGAGGACGTTTCCTCCGCAGAGGTGTTCCTGCTCTGGGGTGAGTGTTCACCTGTGGAGTCAACGCAGCAGCCCTGCTAGTCTGCAAGCACACTTCTCAGGCAATTTAAATATACCTAGGGAGGTTCCTGGAAGATTTCACGTACTCTACCTCTTCTTTGAGCAGAAAATCTTGGACAAGATAATTTCTCAGGCCCCTCTGTTTCTAAGTTCACTTACACCCTCTTCAGCCTCCATTAAAACATTTTGTCTACTCTTTCTACGCTCCATCCTCTTGTCTCTATTTAAAAGCCTCACTTATCACAGCCTGCTGGTCACTAGCCAGGTATCCAGATGGTACTTATGTACCACATTGATGGGTGCCTTAGAAATAGCAGGGAGAGAAGGGAGAAAAAAAAAAAAATCACGGGAAGACTTCAGATGCTCTTTTTGATAAATGGCAATTGTAGATCTAATTAGCCGGTTCCCTCCTTGGGAGAAGCTGGGGAAGCAACAACAGTTGCAGTCCCACAGAGCAAACACGTGAGGACATGTCTCTCACCGTCAGGTTTTAGCTTTCCACTCAGAGCAGTGTCAGGTGGATGGTCCATCTATCCATCCTTCTTCTTTGAAAGACACCAGGTTTTCATCTGGCTCTGAAGATTTCTCTAAGTGCCCATCGCCGTAGTGCCTCAGCACCACTACTGTGTCAGCTACTTTTGCACAGGCAACTGGTTTCTAGAATAAAGAACAAACACTGCTCACCTTAATTGTGCGAGTATCCCTCCAGCAATAATCAGGCTAATTGCTTCAGTAAGGCCAGCAGGATTTGGCTCTAAATCAACCACCAAAATGACTTAAGCATAAGCGCGTGAGTTCCTTAACAACTCCAAGGCCCCCTCGTTAAACCTTATTTACATCTCAGAAATGCCGTTTCTTTTCTCTCTTCCATTTGACAAGGGAAAGGTAGAAAGGATGAGGTGTCAGGAGCACCTGTGTGAGTTGGGGGCTGAGCCCACCCCGAATGCAATGGCAGGGAAGACAGGTCTCCTTCCCCTTTGCTGAAACGCCTCGAGAAGTCTGCCCGTAGGATCTCCAAGTTGCATCATGTCTGGGGATCACACCAGCCTGCGCATCTCCTCCCGGGGATGGCACAAAACCACAGAGGAAACTGCCGAGAAGGGAACCATCGCCTGAGCCCACTGCGGCTGCATGTTTGATTTATACCTTAAAGCATGAGATAACATATCCTTTAAAATATTTGGCTTGCTCAATAACACTGATACATGCTCTCTTTACCTACAGAAATTTCTAGTTGGGTTTTTTTTTTTAAATTGTATTAAGCAATTGGTGTATATCTTGCGGCAAATATTTTAGCATGATAAAGAAGTCTCAGGAGCTTCATTTTAGCAGCTGGCTTTGGAGGTGGCAGGGAGTTAAAATCCTCCAAGTCAGCCGGTGTGTTGCGCTGGACGCTCCCCAAACCAACGTACCCGGAGAAGGCGCCAAGAGGAAAGCCTTGAAATCCCACCTCCACCAAGGGATATGTGGCACAGAACCATCTCTCGAGGGCGAGACCTTCGATTGGTCTTTCAGAGAACTGCATCTTTTTAAATAGTGTTTTGGCCCGTTTTGACTGTTTCTATAACCGTAGGCCTCGGGAAGAGCCCCCGGCCGGGCTGCGGTCAGTCGTGCCTGTCCCAAAAGTAGGGGCGAGCTGTTCCCGCTCGCCGTGTACCTCAGTGCCGCAGGGCTTTTCCATGACCCACAGCAGCAGCAACAGCTGCCACTCAGATGCACAACCGTGAGCCTCTGGGACCTTGAATTAAAAACCCAACGTGCTTATGGAGTTTAGGGACCCTGAGGGCTAGGGAGGAGGTAAGTGAGGAGGTCAAGGGACCACATTTTGCACCTATGACCCGCCTTGGTCCTGCTGAGGTGTTTAAGTCTCTTATTGGAGCTAAAGCTTTTTTCTAAGCAGTCCCAGTTCGTTGCCTCCCCTCTTACAAAAATCTCTACACGTCTCTAATATTTTTCATTGTCAATCTCTGCACTCTTTTTATATCCATTAAAGACTTTATGAGATAGGATGACCAGAAATGAAAAAAGATTCTGAGGAGAGAGCATGCAATTGATTTATGTTAATGGCATTGTAATAATATTTTCAGTGTTTGATTTCTTTTTCATTCTGTACACAGCTAAAATGTTGATTACTTTTCTATTTCTTTCTCATTTATTGAACGGCTACTTACATTGGGCTCCCCAAATTTATTCTCAGTTCTGTCTCCAAAGCAGTTAAAATATAATTAATTTAAAATCCACCAACACACAAGAAGTTGGGGTGATTCTTTCCAATCAATCTTACTAGAATTCATCAATGAGTTTCACCAGCTGTCACACTGCTCATACATTTGTCTTCGTAAAGCTCCTCTGACTTCACTAGCTTTGACACATTTAATAACTGTTAATACTAAAAAAAAAACACCCAACCCTGTAATTTCTACTGAACCGTGCCATAAGCCTTAGAAGCCCCCAGATGTGCATGAATAAATATCATAATCACCTGTGACAGCATCCTTAATGATTTTTGTGTTTCTTTACACTGATAACTTTCATCTCTTATGCACGTCAGAAATATAAAAAAAAGCTAAGTATGCCAAGATGTGTTAGGAGTTTGTAAAGGCAATCAGAGAATAAATGTTACTACTTAATTTTGCCTTCATAACGTATTCTGCCTTGAAAACTATATTACGTGTCAAATTGCCTTACCTTGAAGGGATTAGAATATGAAAAGTATCCCTCAGTGATGGAGGGGAAAAAAGCCTGACTATTTTTATGATGGAGTTCGATAACCCAACAGAAGGGATTATAGAGCATGATGCCAACGATAGCCAGAGACTGAGTATAAAGACCTTTTTTTAGTCCCGTTTGTCAGCTAAAGATGAACAAACTGTTTTGGACAAAACCCAGCCTGGTCCTTGTCTCAGAGTTGATACAAAATCAGATACAAATATTCATCATAGGTATGACAAAGTCACTTGCCTTTCTTCTGTTCATTACAAGGTGGCTATGCACTGCCTTACTTTGGCTGATAGGAGACAGAAATACAATATCGCAAATTTGGGATCTGCTGAAAGCTGGAAACACCAACAATAGCAACACTTTATCTTGAAAGAGTTCCCAAAATTAAGGGCTAGATTTTCAAAGCAGCTTGGCATCAAGAGTCCTTCAGACTTCCCTGGGAAATGGAGAATTGAGAACACAGGCATCGGCCTTTCATTTTTAACCTGCCCCTATAAACCGACTAGCGGTCATCACACCTTTCCTACAGGTTAGAAAACAGGCGTGTTGTGGGCGAGTGATTTTATGTTAAGGTATTTCAAGGTTGCAAATGGTCACATAAACCTGTTTTGTAACAGTGTCACCCAATATCGAAAGTCTCTATATTTTGTGACGAAACACTCACATTGTTAGCTGCTTCAAGCAGAGGCACAGGAGCAAGTCCCCAGCATGAGATCTGAATGCTTATCTGTGTATTCGGTTCGTGAGACCGTACGGCAACATTTGTGTGCCTTCATGCATGATACGTAACGCAAAGTAGTTACTGAACTAATAAGCATAATTTTATCTAATTGGGATATTTATTATTGAAGCATGTGACATGGTAGCCAATTAAAGCTTCTGGTTGTGCCAGGTGGAAGACACACATATAGCCATAAGGATGAATTAAACACATTTAGACATTGCACATGAACGCAACATTTGCAAAAGGCGTTGCACAACCCCGTGGGGATTGCCCGAGCCGTGGGAGGAGAGGCAGCACCCCATTTCTCCCACCCCTGTGAACGTGCCAGTGGGCTTTGGAGAGGTACATCGGAGAGGTACCGAGGAGGGTCCTGCATGGAGGGGAACCTGCTGGGAAAATGAGCTCAACAGGGCTGGAGCCCGTGGGCTTCTCACTGCATGGTGAGTCCCCAGGCTGTGGATTTGAGCAGGACTGAAGACCCCACTGCAGCCAGAGCCCTCCCGCAGCCTCACCCAGGCACTTCTTGCTCGGTTTCTTGCCCCTCTGAGTAGGACTGCAAATGAACTGCAGTCTGACAGGTCTGAGTATATATTTCACAGAAGAAGTCAAACCCCAAGCATATGCATGATTGCTGTGTAAGTTTTGCACCTATATGTGTTTTTGCAATGTCTTAGAGGGGCAGGGCAGCAATTAGCCGGCCACATTTGAGATACCATTGGCATTATCCTGCTGGCCACTCCGCGTTCCTTAAATGTGGAGATACCTACTGTGCCGAACCGGCGATGTGCAGCGAGCAAAATCCTGCCAGCTCCAGATGACATACTGTTATGAGAGCAGTAACCTTCGGCCACCTTTGCTCTTGCAGCCTGTTGGCCATCCTGCAAAGTCAAGTGCATTGACCCAGCACCAGGTGTAGCCCAAGAGCGTGCCGAGCACTGAGCCGGCGTTGTGCCTTGAACAGGGAAGGCTGCACAGAACCCAGCGACTAAACACATACACACACACACACACACACGAACGTTTTCTCTGGCTGCTTTGCTTTCCTGGAGAGCTTTATTCATATTTCTAAACTGTTCGGTGTGAGCAGCAGAGAGCGATGAAAGATTGGGACAGTAGCAGCTACAAATGAATTGCTGTATCGCGGGTACTGAATGATTATTTTGCAGCTATCTGAGGCTGGTTGGGTGATAACTAATATCCTGGGGCGGAGAGAAGCAGAGCAGCAGTAGTCTGGCCAGGGAAGTGGAAGGTGGAGGGGTAATTAGAAACCATAGTGTTTTCGAGCTCTTTCTTTCTGGCTATTTTTTTTTCTGCATCACAGGAACTGGACCAGCAGCTTTTCTTTCAAAGAGCTTGTTGCCTACCATTAAAATGCACTTTATATCATAAATCCAAAAGAATGACATTTTCATTCATGAGGTTTCATAGTAACTACAGAAACAAATCTTCCCTCTCTGAAGCAGTATCTGCCTTTCAGATTCTCAGGCACGCATTTCCCAGGATAGTATTTTTTTTCCATTCCTTCTTATGTGTTATTTTATATGTTATATTTCCGGCTTTCACATGCACATGACTAGGAAACATCGCTTATCCAAATAGAGTTCCTTTTCCTTTCTAACTCATCTTTCTCATCTATAACTTATTTTATTTCCAGACATGAAAAAACAGTTACAAATTATATCTGACAGCATCTCCCCAGCTCCTGAGATTTCAGATGTGTCTTGTTCTGTGGTACATTTTTTTGCTAAATCCATGTGAATAGGACAGAACATGTATTGCAAAAGAAGCATTTTATCATAAATTAACCCTGATTTCTTCATTCAGATTCTAGTGATATTGTCAAATTACTTCACTTTCTTCTAACTCCTGATTGTCTTTACTATCCATCCTCACAATTGAAAAAATTGAACAAACAGGCTATTACGTGTGAAAAGTAGTTTTTAACACAAGAAAATGAAACATAAAAACAAATGCTGAAACCAATAAACTTCAGAAAATGCAAAACTACAGCTGCCATCCTTATCATCAAGAGTGGCAACATCATCACAGCTAAAACTGAAAATCCTCAAATTCAGTCAATGTTCCATGATTGTACAGTGTCAGGTACTTTAACTGTACCAGCCCAAGGCAAGAACTGATCCCTACTCAGTAAAGGGTTAGTGTTTTGACTGAAAAGGGATGGTTCCTCTTATGGAAAAGAGATGGTATTTTCTTATTTGAAAGCAGATGAGCAAAGGCACAGAAAAATTACCCATATTGTCCAAAAACACATAGGAAGCCTAAAACAAAGTTAGCAGGCAGTCTCCCAAATCCCAGCACAATGACTAAACCCCAATTAACGTCTCCTACATTCATGGAATTGCACCCATTTTTGCCTTATCCCCGCGGGTCAGTGCACTTGGTGTGAGAGCTGCCACTTCAGTAAGACAAATGCTCAGCCTAGACACAATCCTGTCTTCAGAGCCAGCAAGCAAGTCTTCTGAGGAACATACAAGAAACTCCTTAATTGGTAAATGCAGGATAATCTATGCCAATGAAGGTCTTATCCTGACAGAGATTAACTTTAAGCCTTGAAGCATGAATTTTTATGACCGTTCCAAAATCTAATTTATTAGTGCTAAATATTATTACTCAAAGCATTCACATTACCCGTAGACGTGTCCACTCCATCTCGGGAATTGCACTCCCACACCGAACCATTCAGTTACCTATTTAATTAGCAGAATTTTTTGTGACGGGCATTAAAGGATAATATGAGACCCACAGGCTTGTCAGTTAATGAGTCCTACCAAGTTAACGGAGGAGGAGAAAGGAGAGGAGCACAGCATATTTTAGACTAGTCCCAGTATTCACAAGTGAGATTTTAGATCAAGGTAAATAACTCTGAAATGCTGCCAGACTTGTTTCTCTGGATTTCTGAATGGTTTCCACTTCACTGTTGCCGTGCCAAGTTTTGAATTTGCTTTGTGCCAAACTTCATACAAACAAATTTGCAGAAAATTCATTTCAAAGTCTGACTTATGCTAATATGAGCAAAAAGCAAACGTAAAAGGAGCAAGTCTCAGCGTTAGGGCTACGGCTGCTCTTTCTGTGATCACTTAAACGAGGAAAAGAAACAATAAATCCAGATTTACTTTTATCTCGCAGCTAAGCCCTAGATTTTGCGCAAGCAGATACAAAATGCACCTAAAACTCTTAACCACCCTTTTTTTCAAGCACACAAAGCAAAGTCTAGCTTTGGGGTAGGAGGGAAGGAAAACTTCATTGTGTCTTTGTAGGAACACTTTAAACTTTCTTTTCAAGGTTCATTTTCCTATTACAGCTCCCAGAAACTCATATAATGCTCCAGTTGAGATCGGCAGAATCAGGCAGCTGAAGGAAGTCTGTGACAAGAAACCTACGTGGAAAAACTGTTATTTTTGTATGCATATTTCTAAAGTTATTATCAAAGTAGCGGGAGCTAAAACATTTATTTTCCCTTGAGTATCCCAAGTTACTGAGATGCCCAAAGCGCTCCATGCTGAGCACTGGCGAGGACTTGTGCAGGGTGGGTCTGACCACAAGCAGCAGGAGCAGCTCCTCGGTAGGATCAGGTCACCCCTGTTCCCACCAGGGCCATCACCTCCTGGGGAGAGATGAGGCTGGCCAGAAAGCTGCAGCCAATTAGAGGTAATTAACACAGCTGGAAATCCATCCCAGGCAGCTATTAGTGAGACACTCAGGGAAGGGAGGGGAAGATGAGTCCAGACACTCTGTTTTTCACTTTCCTGAGCAGCTACTCAACAGAGAAATGTCAGTGGGAGACTCGTGTCCCCTTCTTCTCTCATGTGCTGAGGAAAAATACCCCAGGGTGCAAGTCCTCCACCCCGTTTGCACTCACCCCTTACCTGTCTCCACCACTCCCTCTCCAGCTACCTCCGAATATTCCAGATCATCCTTTGCCCTCTGTGCTGCCTACCATGGCCTTGCTAGGAGAAGGCTTCCTCCACCCCAAGCCCAGGCTGCCACGATGCTGGGACAAGAAAGGAGAAGGGTATGGCCAAGACGATGAACGTGCTTTCCCTTAGGTACCTCATACCTTGAAGGGACCAGATGTAAATTAAAAGTGACCTTTGACCCCATCTGGTTCTGATAAAATGGGTTATGAGGGAAGGACCAAGGCAGGACTGTGGTGTTTCAGGGCCGCCCTGTCCAAGGGCAGACAAGCACTGCTCCCAGCCAGGTTGCACAGACCTCAGAGAGCGCGGCACTTCCCAAACCTCCTCTTTTCCACTTCCCAGAACGGAACAAAGCTGTGTGTCATTTACCCAAATGGCAGCTGCAGCTCCTTTGGAGGCAGCCCAATTTTTCAGATTTGCACTTATGTTCATGGACATTTAGCCTTTTTATAAACAGGTATTGAGTTTGGGTCAGCTGGGGATAAGCCAGGGCTGCTTCTTTCCCTGCAGCAAAGCTCCCATTGCAATGAACTCATGCGTGGCCTGAAAGCAGCCTGGACAGAAGGGCTCCAAAGGCAGTAACTCAGTTATCACTGCCCTACAAGATACACAGAACTCCTGAAAGTTGCTGTTTTTGTTTAAAAGAACAAAGACGGCACAATCCCCTTCCTCGCAGGCAGCAACCTGACCCTGCTCCTTCAGCCCCTGCTATGCAGCCCTTTAAAAACAACAAACCATCCAAGCAAATCCCCTGAAAAGCCCCAGGCAGCCTTTTCCAGCTTCTCCTTCGCTGTTGGACATCCAGGCAGGACGCTCCTGCTGCCAGCGAGGGCTGGCTGAGCTTTCCCCCGCCGCAGAACCGGTGCCCGCAGCGCTGGGCTGGCCACCGCTGCTCACACTCTGGCTGGCCTGTTTGTGATTGAGCCCAGGTGAGGAGCAATCAGTGCACTACGCTAATTGCTTCTGCGCTAACCCGCTCTGTGTGATTTTGCAATTACTATATCGCTCCACAGTCCAGAAGATAACGACTTGTGGGTAATGCAAGCCATACACCTACTGCCGGGCGCTCGCCGGTCATCACTCTGACACAGCCAGCCCAGCCTTCTGCCGGCTCCCGCTTTGCCCCGCTCAGCTATAATTTACCTTTGCATGCACACTTCTGCACTGTTTTGTCATGCAGAGATATGGGTAAAGAGCAGATCACTTAGGTAAAATTATCCTTCTCCCCTTGGATCCCATTTTCCCCTCATTACATCCTTCCCCTGACCACAGTGAACAGCTGATCTTTTGCAGCACATGCCCCGCAAAGGTGGGTAGACATTTATAGTGCCACTCAAAATAAGTTAAAGGCTTGTTATCTTTCAGAACAATTTGCCTCGCCAGCTGTTAGCTATCCGAGTTTGCTCCAGCAAAGACCCTCTGGTATTCAAGTGTCTAAAAAGTACAGCGCACATATAACCTGTTCTTCTGCTCTCATTAATTCTCTCTAGATAGCAGTGGAATATGCAAATATTTGCAGCCCCCCAAACCCATGCTCCAGAGCGCTTTCCTCCAAAGTTGGAGAGAAGGTGTAAAACCACAGAGTACAAGCAGCCCACAGGGGAAGCAAGTCTAAGGACCCCCCCCCCCCCAAAAAAAAAAAAATTCTTCTAGGCAGTGCTATGGCAGCACACTGGCTGCATACTGATGCAGACGATGGGTCTGGGCAGTTAAATCTTTCCTCCCTTTTTTGGGCAGGCAACCTTTCATGCCCAGACAGCACCATGAGGCTGATCAGCTAGCAGCACCAGCCACAGCACAAAGCAAGTCCCTAGTACTGAGGCTGTCCACATAAGAATAATTGCAAATGCAGAATAACCAGAAAATGGAGACTTGACAGCATGAAAATGTCAGTTCAGAATTCAGTGGGAAAAAAAGCGTAAATCACTCATTTTTAAGGACATGACTAGTCTCACTAAGAAGTACATTTAAAGTAAAATTATCTGGGCTAGGGCAGAGAAAGGTCAGTTAATCCTTTTCTTGGAGCACGTAGTTATTCCCTGGGATGTATTTTTTTCTTGTTCCATGCGAGTCTTTCTATCACGGGGGTCTTAATCTTCAGCACAATTAAGAATTATTGAATTTTCATTTTCACAGTTGCTTTGATCTCATCTTGATGGGGGAAATGCAGTTTCTAGCCCCACTTCTCCACGGTATTAATTTTTCCATTGGCTTTATGGAAGCTATCAATTTACTGGCTGGCTTTTGTCATGATTTAAAAACATCACCTCAGTAACGTTGTTATCTTCCAGCCATATTTCACAGATATTGTGAAACCGGTTTATACTGATATCTTACTTAGCATCTGGCTGACAGGACAATTGCAGGGAAATATTACCAGAGATATAAGGCCATTATAAGATAAATAATGAGCTTTAAAGCTTAACAGGTTGTTTTCTTTAGAAGAGATCATGGCGATGTTCTTATGCACAAAATAGCCACTTGCCATACAAAGGCTGAGGTGGCAAGTGCCCCTTAATGCATGAAATAAATCCTAGAGAGTGGCTGAACAACAGCTTAATTCTGAGCTGAAGTTTTTCATGGCTTCTTGAATTATCTAATTTGCCAGAAGTGAGTGACTGCTTCTGGGAGTGTACCATAACTAATAATGCATTCCGGAGTCATTAAGGTTTATCATGTAAATCTCTATTTGAGTGCTTTTAAAATGCATATTACTTTCTTGATAAACTACGATGGCTCCTTAGGAGCTGTTAATACGAACTAGGGTGCATACCATACGTAGTAGAAAGCCTTATGAAAAGTACTTATTCCACATGCAGTGTAATCAGCTTTTAAATTATATTAAATACTGCAGCTGTAATGTTTTCCCCCCAGTCCAGGGATCAGATCGCTTTTATAAAAATATTTTTTACTAAATTAATTTCCTCAGATAAAAGCCCAGTTTTGAGTTGTGCAACCAGGAGGTGAGAAGTTAGAGACTGAAAAATTGCAGGGAGGGGAGGACGAGCTCCTTTCGTTCGTACCAGTTAAAAATCCCCAGATACTTTTCATAAATAATTTCCATAATCTAAAAAATCTGTTACTTTTGAGAAGAAATTTCCTATGTACATGCAGAGCAGAGCTTCTTGCTTATTATTCTTACCTCCAGGCCCTGACGTTCAGTGTCTTTTCAATGTAGTGCAGCTACCTTTACCCTGCGTGGCGAGCTCACTAGGGCACATTTATTTTCTATAGGCACAGTGGGCTTAGATGTTTATTTACGGCACCATAGCACTACTGCAAACATCATCGCTGTCTGGAAAACCCTATCCTGATACATGTTAAATGAATAGGATGAGAGAAAGAAAAGTTGCATTGACTTCAGCTAGAGTTAGGTCAAATCACAACATCTCACCTTGGCCTTGTCCAAGCTCGTTCAAGGCAAAATAAGGTCTCGAGCCAGGTGCACTCTGCAAGGCAAAAGCAGGGGACCTGGAAATGAGATGGTTGCTGGGGGAATGGTGTAAACATCAGCTCAGCTGTAATTACAGATGGTTTGTCTAAAGGTCGTCTTTGGCTTGAAATAATGGCTGAGAAAAATCTGAGCAAATGCCCCAGGATCTGCCCCATGCTCAATAAAGTGACCTTGTAATCACTGCAAGTGGCACATGATCTCACAGAGCAGTTATCACAGGTCAAGGGAGGATGGCTTCATACGCATACTGTGACAAATAGAAAGACTGAATAAAAACTGCCTTCATATATTGAAAAGAACACGAGGATGGTTCCTGTTTTGCTTTTGTAATGGCAGGATCCCCAAACCTCTCCACGCAGCGTCCTTGCAGCTTACTTCCCACACCCCAGTGCTCCCATATCAAGCAGAGAAGGCAAACAGCCCTCTTGGCTGGAGATGGGATGATGCCACTTTGCAGACCTTCTCAGGTGCTTGCAAAATATGCCTGGGATCAAAATAGCCATGAGAAGTGGACAGGAAGGGAACATGGAGAGCAGCTGTATGCACTTAGAGAGCGTGAGAGCTGTAAGCTGCTGCAGCACTCCTCTACCCTACACGGTCGGCTCAATTTACTTAACAGGGTCTATAAAACCAGGGAGAAATTTTTTCTCTCCGGCAAATGCTACTTTCCCATCATCAGTTACAATTTTTGCTAGCTTTTGTAGTGTCACAACTTGGTACCAATTATGCATTTGAAGACAACCTGCTGGCAAAAAGCTGTTGGCTTTCCGTACCATATTTTTGCTCGCTAGACGATTGCAACAGGCAGCAATGCACTACGGCAAAGAGGGTTTGTTTATGTGTTAAACCTGCAGGTATCCATCTACAAAGTTCTTTATTCATCAGTGATATATCTTTCTGTTGCTACTTCTGCTGTTGAGCACATCCTATATACACGTATATATCTTCTTGACAGACTAAGACAGGTAGGATTTGGAGAGAAATGCTGCTTTTCAAAACAACCTCAAACAAAGCCTCAAGCAAACTCCCTGCATCAGATCCAGTTTCCACTATTTGCATTTTTGAGCTCCATCATTATCACATTCTGCCTGAAAGCTTGTGGTTTTAGACTTCGGCAAGACCTGTTGAAAGCAACATAATTGAAATGTGTTAAAGCCTTTTTTAACGGCTCCTTTGTCTCACATGATCCATGATGAAATTTCTGAGGGAGTGTTTTCCTTCCCTGTGACTCTTCCCTCTTTTTTTTTTTTTTTCCTATAATAAACCTACTTGGCTTTAAGTACAAACTTTTACCTTCTCACACCCTTTGCATGGAAGAAGTTTGGTTTTACTATGGCAACCATGCGTCAAAGGTAGGATCCTTTCAGACTTCTGTTTCTCTCTCTCTCCTTTAAGCAAAGATTGGAATATATGTGGCAGCAAGGCTTGTAAAATCCAGTTTCTACAGATGTCGGTCTGAACTGTTTCTTTATTTATGAGGAGCATCGGACAGAGTAGGCAGATGCAGTGTCAGATTAGCTCTGCTTGTCTCACAGGTGCAGGGTAGACGGCTTTGGATGTGCTCCAGGCACCCAGGCACCAAACAGAATGGCTGTCAGAATAATGTTGCGCTTTTATTGTATGAAAAGCAGTGTGAAGCACCACGTTCCTCACTGCTTCTTGCACAGTGAAGAGCAGCACTATGAAAGATTATCGTACAATTGGGAGGTACAGAGAAGGTGATAATTTATACGATAATGTCCAATGATAATGTATGGTGTATTCGTTCCCATAAATGCTGAGACACTCTCAGAGTTTATCACTTTCTACATGATTTTAGTCTCTACACAATTACACACTAAGGCCTTCAGTTGCCAGGACATGTTGACATTTCTTTCTTTTTTTTTTTTGTTTGTTAAACTGAGCAAGCATTTGAGCAGTATTCCATTAACCCAGGCCTAGGAGGTGGTTTTGGCATAGGATGCTCCTGTTGCTGCCATATCCAATGCCTCCAGTCATTGGCTTCATGCCTGGGTTTGACGCGAAGCGGACAGCAGGGCTTTGCGAGACAGACAGTTGTAGGCAAACAGATCGGGGTGCTATAAAATTAACACCTAAGCGTCGGGGAGAGCGTGAAAGCCAAAAATACTTGCTGTGCGCCTACAGCCAAATTTGGAGCTTGCATTAGACAGGCTTTTTCTGTCGTTCCTCACCCCAGCTCCAGGCCATCTCCTTCCAGCAGCTGAGCCAGGAGCGCTCAGCCCCAATGGCGTTGGGGTGGTCACTGATGTCCCTTTTCACGGTCCTCTCAAATAGAAGTGGCAGCTGAGCAGTAGAGCTCTAAAGCTGCTGGCAAGTGCAAGCAGGAGCACTGATAGTCACTTTTCCAGCACTTCCCCACCTCGCTTTCTAGACCTTTCCAGGTAGATCAGCAAGAGACTGAAAACACTCAAGTCCTGCCTCCACACAACTCCAAAAGGCTAGGAAGACTGGGAGTACTGGAGAGAGCAAGAGAGGGAGAATTACCCTGGAAAATGGCTAAGACACTAACCATTTAATACACACAGTTCTGCTAGAGAGACTCACAACTATGTGTAATGGCTGTGCTTTCTCAAGAACATTTTCTTTAAAGTGTTTACAAAGTGGATTTTGTAACTATGGAGGGGCAGAGACAGGTACATCCCAGCTGTATCACACTGTGACCGTGCTCAACCACAGCAGAGAGCAAAGAGAGGTGGAAATTCATGCTACAAACCTGCACAGACAACAGGCAGAAGCTAACTTTCATACAGAGGAGAGGTGTACTCAGAAAGCAATGTGGTAGGGAAGCATTTTGCTTCCTTTCTCTGCAGCACTGTTGTGCCTTTCATTTAAAATTATTGAGAGGTGGAGTTAAATTTACAAGCAGCAAGGACATAGGAAAAGTTGATAATAGCCATGGGCTCAATCTATAGGGATTGATCCTGCCAGTGATTGAGCTGTCTTCCATTAAACAGCTGATGGCAATGCCGGGTGCTCAATTTACCCTTCCAGTGCCAGGATTTTTTACCCAAACTTCCTCCCTACCCTCTCCAGAACTGTCAGAATATCTGTCCATATCGCTAAAGACTTAATTTCCTTGATTATTGTAGTAATCCAACACACTAATCAAGCAGATGCAAAAATTTTGTGAGCAGTCATAGTGACCGCAGTGTCCCAGGGGGATTTTTGATGACACTATGAAGCCAGAGGTTTTCCTCTCAGTTTCAGAGCTCCCAGAAATGATCTGAAGACACTAAAAAAAATTCTCCCAACAGTCTCACTGGACCTGCTAGTCACAACAGTGCCCAGCAGCCTGCATCGATTTTCCTGTGTGGGGGAGCTTTATTTCCAGAAGTGCACACACAAATCCAGGTTGCTGCAATAGTCCCTGAAAAGATGCTCTTTTGGGAGGACAAAATGCTGTCACTAGGTATTACACACAGCTCTCCTCCACCTCTGACCCCTCCAGTCCCTCTTCCCATCCCCAGAAAGTCTGGTCTCATCAATCCACCTGAGGTATTTCAACCTTTCTGACCCATTACCAATCAATTAGAGAATTAAGAGGTTTCCCCTCAAGCTAAAAATCACAAGTTCAGCAATTATTAGTTATTTTAAACCAAACACCAAAACAGATCTCCTATAGCCTGTTAAAACTTCCCTGAGGTTTCAAAGGACCCTGTTTGAAGCTGTTGCTCATCAGAACTGTATTTAACCAGCTCCAAAGCAGCCTGTCCTCCAGCTGCACCGGGTGATATCCCACTGGACCCACAGCCACATGTGCAGCAGTGGGGCTTGCAGAGAACCACAGCCCCCCCCAGGATAAGAGCTCAGACCTCTACCTGAGTTTTAAACCACACAATTACTCCCTGGTACACCAAGGGGTGCAATGAACTGCAGCGGTAGGAAGGCAGGCAGGCTGAAGTCACTGCATTTTGGCCAAGAACATGCATCTCCTGCTGTGGAAATCAGGCAGAATGGTATCTGGAGGTTTGCTGCAAGCCCCTCTTTTGTAGCAATCAGTGCAGGTAAATCACGGAAAGCACATCACAGAGGGACAAGAAATGAGTAAAAGCCCATGAAGAACTGGGACCAAGTATCTCTCTGAGAAAACCGTCACTGAGATTAGCATTGGACAGCTCCAGCCTCAACAATCTCAGATGAAATATGACTGAAGTCTGGTGTGTGAAGCAGTCAGCCAGGAAGGGGAAATTATTTCAGCTCAGGGTTATTTCTATTTTTAACATTTCTGTGTTTATTTCTGCATTTCAAAACACAGAGAAGACGACGACCTGTGCACCAAATTGCAGAGGTAACTGGAGTAGTTTCAGACCTAGGTGAAACTACAGAGGAAGGAGGAGACAGATTTCTTAAGTGGGAAGTGATAACCAGGACAATTAAAACCCTTTTACCCTCCTGGTAAATCCCTTTCCTGGCAATTCTGGGAGATGTCAGCAATAGGTTATGACCCTCAGACATTGATTAGGGAGCCTATGTTCCATCTGATGATTTTTAGGTCAACTTTTTGAGATTCACATCAGAAAAAGAGTTGTTGGCCAAATTTAGCTATTTTTCCCCACAATTCTTTTAGCAATCTTACCCCTGACCAAGGAATAGTTGGCAAATAAAGCAGCTACCTCCTTATCCATGAGAGAGGGTTCACCCAGACACATTACTGCAGACGACTATGTTGTAGCAAGTAGTTAGCAATAATGAATAATTAATGAATAAATAATGTATTTATGTCTCAATACCCCAAGGTCTTTGGGCACCTTCACAGAAAATAATTAAAACAATAGATTACAAAGAAGATGACAAGTCCCTAGGCGAGTGGATGTACATAAAACCACAGCAGCGCAAAAACAAAAAGGATGTGAATATGATGCAGAAGCTAAAAAGTTCTTGTGCTTTGCTCTACAGACCACACAGCTTCTGATCTTGCACCATGCCCCAACCCTGGGATGTGAAGAAGCTAAAACCAAAGGCAAATATCAGCCCTAGCAAGCAATATTCTCAAGCCTTACTGTCATGAAAACATCTTACCACCGAAGACTGATAGCTAGGGAGGGAAAACACAGGTTTGCAGGCTACAGAGATGCCCCAATCCATAAGTGCAACCAGCGTGAGATGCAGGTAGCCCCTAGCCATGTCTCCTGTGAGGGCCTTTTCCAGTCGATCCTCCGGACATCCAAACGGTTTGAAGGGCAAAGAACAATTCCTCAGTATTTCCAGCTTTGCGCCTCTTACATAAGGCTGTCCACGTATTATGACTGCTAATAGCTGGGATTATCTGGCCAGATGCCATCATTAACAGAATGCAGTCAAGACGCAGGTTACATAAGTGGACACCTTTGTTCTTTGGGATAGTCAGAGCCTTCCCCAAGCACAGCCTTAACTGTAAATTAAAGTAAGCGGCCTCCTCTCCCTGCTGTATACAAACACACAAACTCTTTTCAAACCCCTTTCATACCTGCTTGAATAACACAATCTCCTTAGCAAAACACAATAGGCTAAAAGTGCTTTTTTCTAAGCGAGCTGGTGGAGTCACAAGGAAAGGTTTCCAGCTACCGTTTGAGAAGCCACAGGAATTACATTTAAATAAAAGAATTCACCAGTCTGAATGGTTACGAGCAAAACGCAGAACGACTCTGGGGTTGTTAAGTCTCGGGGAGCAGAAGGGGAAAGGGGCTGTTTGCAATCTGGAACACCTCTGTCCTTTCCATGCAGATGCTCAAAGAAACCTCGTACCAGATCTTAACTTCTCTCTTGATGGTGCAATATAAAGGCCCCTGGAGGCTAAAACCTAATATTAAATACTTCCAGTTACTTACGAGCACCACAAAGCCAACATTTCCCCACTTCAGAGAAAGAGCATAGTTGTCACATATGCCCATATATCCAACCTACAGCGTTACCAGTTACCACATTATACTTTCAATTCTACAGCACAGTTTGGCAATGCTGCAACTTTACTCCATCTTAAGCAAGAGCAGAAATCTCACACTCAATTAAGCTCAGTGATCCACCTGAAAACTAACTCCATAGCTCTAAATACAACTCAGCTTGCCACCCGTGTGATAGTATTGGGTGAAGAAAGTGGCAAAACGTGCACACCTAGGAGTAAAGGATGGGACAGCTTCCTTCAGCGTGCCCACAGTTAGTTCAGCTTCAGTCAGCTGGGAAATTTTGCCTTGATTTTCATTGCTTACCTCATTCCATTCCCTATTACATTCGTAATTGTCTCAGAGAAGCTCATCATTAGGTTTCTCCATCATTTCTGAACTCATCCCCAGGGCTCAATGCAGTGATGGGGAAAGCATGAACACCCTCATGCATTAACGTTTCACTTAACGTAACGCTTGTCAACATCAACACTTCCCCACCTGCTGAAGCAATGATGCTTTTATAGAGGGGAGAAAGCTGTAAGCCTTGGGTGAACACCTTAAAACCTTTTCAGTCAAATCAGGACGCAGTTTCATGTGGTCCCACAAAAGCAGCAAAGCCCTTTTAGAGACAATATAGAGTCAGTGGGAATCGTATGTCACAGCCTCCCATCAGCCTCTTCCCAGATTTGGGGTTAGACCTCCCTGGTCCCTCAGCTGAGGAAACCTCCGAATGCTTCAGTCCTTCCTCTCAGTGGTGACACTAAGCATAACATGTGGCGTAGGTCACAGAGCCAACTTTTAGCAAAGAACAGCAACTTTCAGAGATCAGGCTGCCTCCCTTCTTCCAGTAAAGCTCAGCATAAGGGAAGCAGTTGAGTTTCTGGGCACTGTTGATTCCCCAAATGAGCCTGTAAAATACTCACTGAACAATTACAAATTACCTGTGAAACCAACTCCGGCACCAGTAAACATCATGACATGGTGGGAAACTAGCTCCCATGCTTTTATTACCTCCCTCCAATTATTCAGGACCACTAATGAGCACCGTAGTCACCTGGGACTTCACCCAAAACACATAGAAGTCAACAGAAGTGCTCCCCCTTAAGCGAAGGCAAACTTTCAGGTTTGTATTAGACTACCATTACCACTGTTCCTTAGCCCTTTGTACTCCAAAATGTCCCATTCTCCTGTTTTGTAGAGTTTGCTTCCTAACTCAGCTCTAGTTGAGGGTCTGAGGTATCCAGACCATCTTTACTTTGCTCTGCTTTGTCAGACACCTGCACTGGCAGCAGGCAGGCACAGCAGCGATGCACTGTCTGGGATGCTCTGTAGACTCACCTGACCTAACTGCTTATAATTACACCATTGTGAAAGAGAGGTGATGAGCCAACAGCTGAGGCAAGGTTGCCCCTTTTCCATGCTTTCAGCTGCTGAAGTCCCTTTGGTGGCAGGTCAGGGTCAGCCAAGGCTAACACCCCCCCCCAAAGCACTGGTGCTAGTGGAAGCCTTGGCAGAAGGAGAGCCTCAGCAGGGGCAGGGACCATCCCTGACCCCTGAGGCCACCAGCTGCCTGCTGGAACAGTACCAGGCCATCCGCATCAAGTGGACACCACCAGTGTCCCAACATCACCTTGTCAGAAGGTCAAGTTTGTGGCCAGCTTCAGCTCACACCAGGCTGGATGGAAGATGCTGAGCCCTGACCACAGCTCGCCAGCGAGGTGAGGATTTAGGTACAAAGCGTAGTTGCCGCGTCCTTACGCTTGCCAAAATGTAAGCTTGGGGTACCATAAAGCACATGCTGTTGAGTTTGGAGGTTCTTTTTCTTCATACTTGAATGTTATAACTACTTTTAAATTAATGGTTTATGTCCATTTGCTCGGAGAATTGTGATCAGTACATGCTACAGCTCTGAAAGTGCGCAAATAATTACTACTTCAGAGTTGTTCAACCAGGCTGCCTCCAGTGAGTTTTTTGGTGAGTTTTTTTGCTGTTTGTTTTTGTGGTGTTGTGTTTTGTTTTTTAAACAGTAGATTAAAGGGTTATTTCTGTAGGAAACAGACATCTTGGTAATATTGAAAATGAAATGTCCTAAATCAGAGCCTAGGAATGTATTATTTCACGCACTAGCTACTGAATGATGAATTAATAACAGTATCTCAAATACATCTTCCATCAATATGCTTATTCAGATTCCATCAGCATTTAATTAACATAAATTATATGACATGAGGAGGATTCAGGCAGTCATAAAAAAGAACACTTCTCTTGTAAGCTACTGAAATTCCTGAAATTCTTGTGGTTTCTGCAAGGCAGCAATTCCCCACCACCCCAGAAATTAATCACAAATCAAATATTTTTACAGTAAATTCCAAGCTGAGTTTTTCCTCATTTTCTGAGGATAGGATATTGGATCTTTAGCTTTGGTTCAGGTCTTCTTCTAAGTTTTATGCCAAGTAATAGCAGTTATAGAAAGGAAATAATGGCAGTATCTAGCTGCAGAGGGACCTTCAGCAGTCCCTGTAACCCTACAGTGAGGTGGAGCATCAGTAAATCACACAAGCCATTTCTCATTTAAGCATCTTAAGTCAAGAGAAAAATAGTTATGACTGTCCTAAAAAGCCTGGGTATTTTCTTTTTTTTTAAAAAATCTCATAACAATACAAAAGGTCTTACTGCTCTGCCTTCAAAAGGGTGCAAAGAAAAGCAGACTGAATCCAGGAAAGGGAAAGTTTAGGTACACAGTAGAAATGTCAGCCAAATGACCAGAGTGATGAGGAGGGAAAGAACAGCTGTAGTCCCCCATCGTGCTGAATGGCATCCAAATGCTCATTTGCAAAAAGAAGGGAACCAAGTGCAAAAGGCAAGAGGGAAAGACAAGGACAGGCAGGTTCCTAACGGCAGAAACGGGGATATGAATTTTTTCTGTGTGCCTTTCTGAAGCTAAAAGAGGGAGATGCCTACTTTAACCTACAACAAAGAACTAAAAGCTGGCTGAGTTAAACCAGCAAAAAGTTATTTGTATTAAGTATCACATTAAAGGTATAGTTTGCTATTGGTTTTGTGGCTCATGCTTTTATTTAAATGTATTCTTTTGCCCTTAAGTTTTGTCCAGTGAAGAAGTTGATTCTGAAGTGACCTGACAAACCAAAATATTTTATCCCTATAGATGTGGTTATCCTTTAAACTAGGACAGGGGATTGCTAAGAAGTGTCCAGCTCCCCAGCCTATTACTCCAGGGAGGGCAGGCAGTGCAGTGGGCCAGCATGGATGCTGCCGTGCAGGCTAGGATGGCAGAGCTGCGTGTATGTCTGGAAGTAGCTTCTTCCAGACACTGGCAACAACTACAAAAGCTTTCTGATATGCAGTAAAGAGCAGATCTCAGCCTCAAAAGTCTTTGGGCAGTTTGTAACAGGAGGCTGACTCTCCTTTATACCACATGAAGGAGAAAGCATAGCCGTATAAATAAATGGAGTTAATGTATACTGCAAGTGGTAGGGAAAAGATGAGCCCTGCATTCAATTACACTGTTCTAGTCCATATAATCCACTCCAAATTAGTTTATATAAAGCTCACTATCCAATAGCCCTCCCTGCTATTGTTATGAGTTGCCATATAGTAACAGCACTAAGCACCACGCAATCCTGCAGCAAGCAGCTGTTCATTCTCCAAAGAGTTCACAAGAGACCAGATAAGCAAAGGAAAAATAATAATAGCACAAAGCATCCAAGGTTAGGGAGCAAGCCAGTAACTGAGGCAGGAATAGAGCCCATGTCCTTCTTGTCCTTCATCTATGCAGTGGACTCCACAACATGCTTTTTGGTCACTTAGCTTCTTTTGGTGTAAGATGCTGTACTAAGACTCCAGTATTAATACCCATGCTTTCCATAGGTATCATACAGGTCTATAAAGGCTGACAAATAAACCAGGAAGCATAGAATAGTGCCTTGAACAGGGCAGTTCTTTCCTAAACTGGCAGATAGTAGGTGTCACCATAAAAAGCTCAAAGATACACCCACTAAAAGCACTATTGTAGGAACCTGTTTTCAAAGCATGCCACATTCATGCCTGCAGTCAAAGTAGCTGTGAATTTGTGAAGCCCATCTCAAACTCTGGTCAGAGAACAAATCTCATTTGGGTTTTTCCCATTAAAGCAAATCACTTGCCAACATGTTTGAGCCTCAGAGTTTGCAAAGGGGAACTGTGGGACCACCATTTTCATATCTCCATTCACTTCCATCCCATCCTTTTTCATAGCCAGAATTGAGCAGCTCAAGAACAGTTCTTCAAAAGCAGTAATAGTGGCCTTTAATCATCCCCCCCGCCGCAAGATACTATTAAAAATTGGAAGATTAAACCATCATCCCTCCTTCATCCACAGTGCCACACATCCCAACTGTATGTTTATGTGACCTACACATCTTTGGGTACACGTTCGCACCACAAAACACTACCAGAAGCAGCTCCCAGGAGCAGAGGTAACAGCACAGACAGGAGATTTGGTACCACTGAGGCTCTGGCATTTTTGGAGTAGTGACTGAGATTTTCAAAAGGGAAACGAACTGTCCAAATCTGATTACAACTCAGTGTGAATTGGACTCCTAACCTCTTGGGTCATTTTTTTAAAAACATCCAGGCCAGAATCAGTAACAAAAGCATTTGCTTTTTTTATCCCCCACTTTGCTTTTGCATTTTTCATTACACGAGTATGAAGCAATGTTGTACTATGACAAGCAGTCAGAGCTAAGCTGAAGCACCGCTTCTGCTATAATCCCTCTCTTTCAGTTGCTCATTTCCCTTTCTCATGACATTCTCAAGAGGCTTAATAACAACAACTGGGGAGACAGATCTTTTCCATCTCTAACTTTGTAACGGGTAAGTTTTCCCTGGAAAGTGTTACTGAGATTTCTTCCCCAGACATCCCCCCTCCATGCCCCACTCCTCAAGAGCAGTGGTATTTCCAGAAATTAAGTTAGTTCCACTAACGGTGTTATATCCTCCATTCTTGACAAACCACTCTTCATTGCCTTAATGTTCTCATTATGTTTGATACATTGCATCACTGTTCATTTATTATAGCATTTTAACTTAGGTTCAGATTATATATCACTGGTGGAGCTCTCTGGGATAAAGGGCAATGAATACTTTAATTGCCTGATAAATTATTAAGCATAGTCCTTTAATTGGGTAATGTGGTGTTTACATCTTTGAAGCAAATACTTATGGAATCTGTATGGGTGCAGATTTTTGCTAGACACACAGCTACCAGCCGCTATCTCCCCTTGAGAATAATAGTTTTATCAGGCTATTAAAATAAACACCACACAGGATAGATTGTACCAGATGCCAGCTGAGATCTGCAGCTGGAACAAAGAGGAGAGCCTCCATCAAAGTCAAAGGAGGTACATTGACTTGCATCAGCCCAGGGACTGGTCTTCTGCATCCAATGGATTTCTCTCAAAGCAAGGCAAAATAGCAAGAGACCTACATTTTAGACTGCTTTAGCTAACCTAGTTCATTTGAACTGAAATGGGTCACAGTGTACCCACACAAGGAGTTCAGCAGCAAACCCAACTTCAGAAGGAGCACAGGGAAAACGCAGCTGGGGAGAGCAAGTGCATATCGTGTTAAACAGAGCCTGCCATGGCAGAAGCCTGGTCTTCTGGCTGCTCTTGCAATGCAGGTCAAAAATAAAACATCCCCTGGAAGGGCACAGCGTAAGCAGCCACTTACAGCCCATAGGGAAAAGATGGGGCTGTACAGCTGAGAGGGAGAGGCACGCTCCTGCCCGAGACCTTGTTGCTCCCGGCTTTCTCTTCTGTCTGTTCATCTCTGTACTTTGAAACTGGGATTTCTTGAAGTTTTGCAACATCCCTTCTTTCCTGAGCTGTGTGAATGTGAAAATATTTGTCACATCCTTTCCGGCCATATGCTATGCTTCTTGCTCATTCAAATAGAGAGAAGGGAGCAGATTGTCTAGGATGAAGCTTTGTGTTGCTTAGAAGTATTCAAGAAATGGGCTTTTCAGGATAAGTTAACATTTCAAAGGTGTTTCACGTCTATTTGTTATCAGCTTTTTGTAACACAGTGCGCCTGAGCTCAGACCCCGCGTACAAAATACCACCAAAATGAATTGTACTTTATCTCACTCCAACTTGACCCCTACATGTTGAACTCTTCAGTGGTTCAAGGTAAAGAGGTGCTAAGCCTACAGAGGACAAAGTCACTCTTCTTTTACTTCTGTAAATACTCAGTGGCTCCATTTCCAGCTGGTTTTGGAGCAGTCTCCCTGTGATTCAGGGCAGTCCGTCCTGGGACCACCAGGGCTAAGGGACAAGCAGTGGGCAGGAGCATGCAGAGAGCCCTTGGGGGGCACGAAGATAGGGGAAGCAAGACTGTATTAACGCCTGTTTTAGCAATTTGGGCACAGATACCCACTCCTTTCATTAAAGGGGCTTGCCAATTGCAGAGAACCACAGCAAGGGGCAGACGTGGTTGCACCCAAATGAGGTTAGCTGGAAGATGGGCAGCACCATCACCAAGCAGATGTAATGGGGGAGCCTCTCCCATAGCCCTCTGGTATATCCTGTGACTTCCTTCTCTCCCCAGAAGTGTTTTTCACCAGAATTACACAGCCTAGGGCTCCCTGGCTTTCCCTTTATTTAAGGCTCCACTCCCATTCCTCTATGGCCAGAGGACAACAAAGCAATTTGGGAAGATCTATATACACACACATACATATTTACATGCACATAATATGTATCTATACACGACTTTTCCTAAGAAAAGATGACACCTCAATGTCTTTACCTGTCAAGAGGTCACCATGTTTTGCTGGGGTAGGAATTCAGCCCAACATCATGCCATACAACCCTGGGGCATAGTGATAGCTGGGTGTGCCCCCCCTTTCCAGCAGCACTTGGGTGAAAACACAGTTAAGCCTTACAGATAAAAGAGCTCTCTGCCCTTTCAAGGGCTGCTGAGGAAAACGCAGTCACAAACCTACTGCTTACTGTCAGTGAATCTCAATAACAAAGTCAAATTAGGTGAAATCCCAGCTGATGCCTCCTTACAAAAAGCTGAGGTTGAAACAGTGCATCCAGAAAAACATCTAATTCAATGCTCAGATCTTAAGAAAATCAATCCCTGTGAACATGTACCCAAATGAAAACAAGTGTAGATGGAGAAATTCCTCAGGTTAATGCTTCCAAATAGATCAATGCACAAACTCCTGTGGATTGATTTCCTGGAGCTCCAACTCCCCATTAGCTCTTCAGGACAATCCTAATCCGCCATGGATCTATGAAACCAGGGAGTGGGGCTATTACAGTTTCTTGCTCCTTCTCTAATTCTTCTCCTTTCTACTCCCCCCAGACTCTGGCCACTTGCCCACCCCTCCAGGCAAGCCCAGGACAGCCTTCCCTGCTCCCTGTTGCCTCTCCATCTTGTCCTCCGCCACGGAACAGCTCCCCCAGCCCTTCCAGGGGTTTCTACCCCAGCTAACTGCTTTCCTGCTGCAAGTTGCAAGGTTTTCACCAGAGGACAAAGCCCAGTAGCATTAAGAGGCCGGGCAGGAGCAAGGGCCAAAACAGCTGCCAGGGAAGGGTCAGTGAATTCTAGATGTGCAGAAAAAAACCCCTTCCCCACCCAGCTGTGAAGCAGGCACACATTCTCTCATTTTAGCATTTCTGCTGTATCATACCGTGCAAACAGGTGGTGGAAAGAACCCAACAGTGCCCTTGCTTTTATGGGATCCATCCCCCCTCCTTTCACCGATAACCTTTGAAATCAAATCCCAAGAGGGCCCCTTTGCCAGTCAAAACATCATTGTCTTGCTCAATCAGTTAGAACTGCAGGGCAGCTAAGCCGTGTTATGCTGATTGTGCCGATAACTGGCGCAAAGACACTCTGTACGGCTCAATAACCATTATAGCTACCTCCAGGTAAAGTTTACCTCCGATACCCATGCTATCAGGGGAGAGTGGCCCAGAGAACACAACAACGATGAGAAATAAAACAGCTTTAAATACATGTTTTGGGGAAGGTGGTGGTGATTTTTAAGTGTCATCAGGGCCTTCAGCTTCACACACAGTTGGCAGTGGAGCCCCAGGGGGCTGTTGCACAGGGGGAGCCTGCCTGGGGCCGGATTCCTGCCTGCAAAGCCTTCTGGAGAAGAGATGCTTCTTACCACCACCCTCCTCCCGTGCAGGGCTGAGGGAAACTGCCCATCCTGAGGGCCACAGAAAACGGCATGGCTGCCAGCTTACAGCACGGGAGCCCAGGCACCAGCTGCTGACAGCCCACGGCTGAATTTGGCCTTTCTCCCAACAGCTCTTTGCAAATTTAACGGGTGCCATTTCCCACTTCAGCTGGCAAAAGCTCTGCATTTTATTCTTCTTTTGGATGCCTGTGTGCAACTCCCAAAGCTTTTGACCTGCTTGTGGTTTATATTCTCTAGGTCCACTGTTCTCACTTTGACATTAGCTTTACCACCATCCTCTCCAAGTCAGTCCTTTACCATAGAAAATATAGCAAGAGCAAAGCAAATATGCCTCTGACTGCCCTGTGCATCTGTAAAGAAGGTCCTATACAATAAAGTACAGTAACAGCCTGTAAGGCACTGCACCAACTCACTGGCTTTAAATCCCTAATGCTGGGATGAAATTGTCTCTTGGGGTTATTCCCACAACAAAATTAATATCTTCTCCAAATGGAGGCAGGGGGTAGGACGGGACAAATTGCCAAGCAGAAAGACAGCCATGCAGTCAGTCAAACCGCCACTGCTGACCTACGACGATGCTTGTTGGGCTGTTTGCTGCCTGCGCTCAAGCCTACGAACGCAACAGCAGCCCCCCAGCCCAGGCTGTGCATCATGCTCACGTCGAGCACAACCGGCAAACAGGGAGCAAAGCTTCCTCCTTCCTCGGGAAATGCCTTGCACCACCATCCCTCATACCTGCACACATGCAGTCAGTGCTATAGGAGTGGGACTTCTCTGTTGTATGGTGCAAAATATAGGCACAAGGCTTTAGAGGACCACAATCATAATGATGCAAAGGTCTTGCTGGGAACATGAGGCTCCCCAGCACTCAGGGTCACACTGAGGTGGATGAGGTGAAGAGGACAGTGAAGGAAAGGGCTTGTCTTGCTGGAGAAACGTTTCAAATGGAAATCCACCTTTGATGGGAAAGATCCCATTGCGTTTTCCATACCCCACCACTGCTCCGTTGGCAGCTTCCTCACCTGGCTGCAGCCTCAGTGGTGTGTCACACAGCTGTAAAATGACATAAAAGACAAAAAAGGGTGCATATAAAACCTGTTTTGAAAAATAAACGCTCCCAAATGCTATAGGCTGACAATAACACAGGCTAAAAATAATACAGAGTTTAATTTGTAGCGCTCTACAAACTATTACAAACAGGCAGTGGGAAATAGCTTCCTATTTTCTTCCCTCTACCTCAAGGCATTTCTTATCTGCCTTTGCTGGGGTGACCATCTATCATATCTCTTCGAATGTGCTGGAAAAAACAGGCATGTTGCATCTGATTATGCTGCTTTATCTCCACCAGTGTTTTAGGAGCTGTTCCCACTTTGGTTATGTTAATCTGATAACATTATTTCTGAGTTGCCCCAGCAGAGAGATTACGAGCTGCATAGCAGAGGCCAAATCCAGTGTAATCAAATATGCTGCTTTTGTATTTCAGACACTGATGTCAAAGGGTGTGAGTGCACCATTTCTCTGATGTCAGAGGCAAAGCAAAATTCAAACTTCCAGAAAAGTTTTAGAAGAGATAATACGTATACGACAGTGTCCCATGTTGTACAAAATGGGTACGGGAGCAGGGAGGATAGCACAACAAAACCTCTCTCCTAGCAGGACCAAGGCTGCCTCCAAATCTGACCATGTCTCCTTGAAGGCTGGAGCAGTTTACACAGCTTTTAGCCCCAGCTGACCTCGGCATCCCCACTGCTGTGGGTTGCAGCAACCCCGCTCCCTCCCGAGCCCTGCAGCTCTGGCACCGGGGCTGCAGCTGAGCTCCTGCTCTCTGCCAATTCCTGCACTAGCAGCTTCCAGCCAAAGCCAGAACATGGGCACCAAGAAAGTGACTCATTTCCACAGCTACATCACCTTTAATTTAGCATTAGGGCTGCCTACAACAGAGGGCTGGAGAGGGTGGGTGGACAGCCTTGCACCGGGGGACCGGGAGAGCAGCAGCGGACACAGCCCTGCAACATACGCCCGGGAACACGCTCTCGCGCGTGGCTAAGTGGCTCCAGACGCCACAGTCCAATAATTTGGAGTGTCATGTTTCAGCAATAAAAGTGAGAATATTGTGGGAAACCACCTTTGATACCCATATTGAAACTGCAAGCATCAGAGCACTCAGGCTCTACTTCTTCAGCATCAAAGCCGCTATGTCAGGAAGAGCAACGCAATTGTGTGCTGAAACATCGTGCCTCCGTACCCCAAAACCCAGCAGGGGTTTCCCTGCTGCAAACTCTTCCCATGGCCAGCCCGGCTGTGCGCTCTCCCATCTCAAGGTCCAGGTTGGGCACTGGCAGAAGCAGCACC
Organism: Harpia harpyja; assembly: GCF_026419915.1. Taxonomy (NCBI): domain Eukaryota; kingdom Metazoa; phylum Chordata; class Aves; order Accipitriformes; family Accipitridae; genus Harpia; species Harpia harpyja. Next base: position 36,725,972 of record NC_068951.1, on the reverse strand, counting down.
CATTTTAGAGGATCAGCATTTCTGCTTGCTGAGTATCTAATATCTCTTGTAGAGATGGACAAATAATGGAGCTTCCAGTCTGATGGACAAAGCAGGTCACAGAGGAAAAATTTAGTTGCAGTTGATCTGAAAAGGACATTTTTAGCCTAAATAATAAAAACCCCATTTCATTTCAAGTCTACTTTAAATATCTTAAAATCTAGGTTTGGTTTTGGTTTTTTTTTTTTAATTAAGGGACATTTTTAAACTAGAAAACTGTTTCAAAACAGAGTCCAAGAGTTTAATTTTGAAAGTTTTGAAACAGTATTTTGTGAGCTTTAAAACAGAGTGACAGTTTCAGAAGTCCTCCTTCTATCCGCAGCCAAAACTATCACTCTGATTTAGGCCATTTTAGTGAAAAGTTTGAGTACTTTGAAGCAGAAAAATTCCACCAAGCTCATTCAGCCCTACTGCTGGAGATGTCAAATGGAGTTGTAGTTTGCCAAGACCTGCACATCCACCTGATGTGAGGCAGCTTTCACAAGGTAGCAAATCCATTTGTTCATTCATCAAGTGGATAATTATGCAGTAAATAATTCTTGGTTGGTCAATTTACCTTTGACTGCAACTATTTTATTGTCATTTGGATGTATATCCTAAGAGAAAGATACCTTCCCCCATGCTCCTAGTTATAACCAACAAGAAAAACCAGGGATGGGGGGATATCAGCTTATTCAGAATTCAGCGCTTTCCACAGAGCAGCAGGAGTTGCCAGCCTGCAGCTCCAGCCCTGTCACACACCAGTGCCCATGCAAATACTTTGGTTGTGTGAACCATGGAGGTAATTAGGCTGAACCATGGAGGTAATTAGGCTAAACCACGTAGTTAAGACCAGAGCTTGGGCATCCCCAAGGATGCTGCTTTTTCTGCTGCTTTCAAATTATTGAACTATAGCAACGGAGGCTTGTATCACTCATGATGACATCTCCAGGAATAATTTCAGCAATGAGTTGACTCAGCAGTATCACCATCCTCCCTATGGCATGGCAGTGATACGCTGGAGCAGGCACAGGTTGCAGTACTCGATGCTTTAGGAGACTCAGAGAGAGCTGGCATACCTTTGCATTGAGGCTGCCAGAACAGGCATTGAGTTTGGCATACCAACTATCTGCAAGGAAGAGACGTTGCTGGACCAGCAGAGAAGAGCACTTGGGAAGCATTAGTGACAACTTCTGCAGCCTGTTGCCCATCCTTCCCCTCCCCACGCTTCTTCACACAAAAACCCCCTTATATAGAAGGGTCGACAGCAGAAGTGTGTCATCTACTCTGTCTGCAGGGATTAGAAAACTAGTATAAATTATCCTTTTCATTAATTACTTGATCCTACCTAATCCCCAGTAGATGATGTTGACCTCGATAGACCAAATCTAGGTTTCTTAGCCTACACAACCTCTTTATGCTGTTTCCTAGCTTCCATTGCAGAGCTACTTTCCAGCTCCATTACATCCTGGCTCCCTTCCACTGCAGCTCAGCAGATCCACGGCATCTCCGCTGTGAGTCCTGCCAGCTGCATGGAGCAAACCCAAGCCCTTCTGTGCTGCTCAAAGAACCAGGATTTTCTGTCATACTGCCCAAAAACGTTGTAAATGCTCCAGAAAGGACAAAGAAGTGTTCGAGATGTCCCCCACCCTGGAAATCCAGGGAGATTTACATCCTCCTGAATGTAACATTTCAGAGAGCTCAGGGGCATTGGACATCCCAGGCCAAACTACTACCAAGAGCATAAAACCACAGCACTGTGGATGATCCCAAGCAAGTTCTAAGGGATATCAGTACTATGACATATATAAATTGATTTTTCAGACTAAGCCCAACAGCTACTTATCTCCAATAGCAAAATTAACATTCAATTAGATTTGCTAAATAATTCATGGCAATACATTTCACGTGGTTGCAAGTTCCAGCAGCGAATCATCAGTGTTTCACATTATTGCCCTGACAGTAACTAGGATTATTTCTTAAACAAAGGCATCTCTCATTGTTTCCACCATCCACACCCAGATTCTTCTGGGGCTTGAAGCCTCACCTTCTCCTATTGCCTAAGGCTACATTTGAAGGAATAAAAGGAATTGTTGCTATTGAGATTTTTAGTTTAAAGCAATTTAACCATACATAGAAGATTGATTTACTGCTGGATTTTTTTTCCAGCAATGAAACACATTTGGAGCTCTGCAAATCTTTTGTAACGAAGCGATGCAGAACCACTGTTTAGTCATGCAATTGAAATGAAAGTTAACTGAAAAGTATTCTGGGGACCATGAACCCTTTGCCAAATCTCAAAGAAAAGATTTATATTGTCAATCAAAAGGCACAAACGTTTCCAAATTGTCTTTTGTGGGTGTGCATTGTTGGGAGAAAGGCAAACAAGACACGGTAAACATTTCCTGCAGTCTCCAAGATACCGAGGGTATCAAGTATTGTGGGAGGGATGCAAATAATTTCCTAAGAAACTTCTGAACAGATACATGGCAATAATACTACAAGTTGAGAAGGAAGAAAACAGTTTTCTACCCATCATTGAAGCACCCCCACCTTTACCAAATCCATCCTTTTTCATTATCATATGTGAGACCAAAGCAGACTCTCAAAGAACAGGACTTTGGCAAGAAAACCACAAAATTCACCCTCTTCTGCTTCGCAGTCTGAACTATGTTTTCTCTTGACGGTCAAGCACACAGAGCAAACCCACTGTCACTCCACCAAAGCCTGGGGAGCAATCTCAGGCTTGGCCCAAGACAAAGACAAGCTGGCTCCTGGCCTTAGTGGCTTTCTGCTTTGACATTTGAAAGCCTTCTCATTAACTGCTTTTTATAAGGCATGTATTTATACACAGGGAACCTGGAAACAGTGGCTAGGGCATATGTTGGTTTGGAAACTAAGAGCCTGAAACTGTGCCTCCTGCTAGCTAGAGAGTTCTGTTTATTTGTGCAGTTATGTGTTATACCCTTCCCTGCATAGGATGTATAATTAAAGCCACCTGGAAATGCAAAGTGCCTTTCACCACACAGCCTGCTGACAGTGAAGCCACTAACGCCAGTCTCGCAGGACAGTATATTCCTCTAACTTGGTTTTACATCAATCTCTCAAACTCAGTCTGGCTCCATCTCTGCTCCCCAAGGATGGGCAATTCGGTAAATATGTGGTACCCCCTGCCCAGCTCCACTGCCCGCCCTGGAAATACCAGACCTTCAGCTCAGAGCACCCACAGTATTGCAAAGTCAGACTTTCAAGGCACCACGTACACACACTTAAAAGCCCAAAAGAGGCACGGTGAAGGAGAGGAGACCCACGCAATACTGCACAGACAGTACTTTCCTCTCTGAACTGAAACATTTTGTAAACAGGGTTTAGCAGGCTGTGGATAAAATTTGAGCTCTCTATAACCCTAATCTTAGAGATTACTAGAGACTCTCGTATTGCTGAGGGATCAAAGATGAATAGCCATTTTAGCCTGTGCTTCCACAGCAACTTTTACAACATTAGATATAATGACCAGGTGCTCAGCTGGTATAAAGTGCTTCAACTTTATTTTCTCCGCTAGCAATAAGAGTCAGTTCACACCATCCAAGGACTTCTCGCAAGGTCGGTATTAGATAAAGCCGATACACAGGTCTCACTGAACTACATAGCATTTACTCATTTTTCTTGCGTTTCTTCTGAGATCTCCACAGATGCTAACCAACTCATTAAGATATTGTCTCTGCTGCAGACACTGGAGTTTGTTGACATGCAAGATCAGCAACAGATACTTTAAAAGAAGAAATAAAGAAAAAACCTCCCACCACTTTTGCTGCCGTGTGGCTAACAGTGGGACTAAGACCCACTGGTCCTGCACAGCACATGGCAAGGGAGGAGCACAAGCACTAGTCCCAGGTACCAGGCACAGGCTGTTTCCAAATTCCCTGCTTGTCCCCATTTGCAGGGTATGCACCTGGCATTACACAGTGGCAACTTCAAGCCCAGCCAGGGAAACAAGGTCATTGTAATCATGATAGCAAGCAAACATCACAGCTGTGGACTTACAGCCTCAGGCTGTGGGCGTCTCGATGAGACAGACTGTGATTCTCAAGAGATACGCAACTAGCTGGCAGTGTCTCAGCAAGCAGCAGCATCCCCCGTAATGAATGAACTTGCCATACTCTGCACAAAAAATTCAGAGGGTGGTTTATGTCTTAGGCTTTCATTTGGTCCAGAGCTATAACTGGCTGTGAAAGCCAGAGAGGAAGTCCGATTCAAAAGCTTTTGAAAGGGAAAGGGACAAAACAAACCATATATGTGCTCTAAGAACAAAGTGTTAACTCCATCCACACTTCTCATAATGCAGCCAGGTAAACTGCAGCGGTGATCACGTCCTGCCCTGAAAGTAGGCAGCATCCACCATAAGAGTCTGAACAGCAGCGGTTAAGAGATACATTGCGGGAGACTCTCTTGCATTATAAAAAAGTTAGTGAATTAGTCAGAGAGATTGGCAAAAGACAGGAAAGGCTGGAGAACACTTGAGCATGATGCCAAAACCCACAAGCCACTGAATGGCTCTGCTGTTTTGCGAGCTAAATGGCTATTCATGCCATTAAGACTGAGAGTGACAGCACTGACAAGATTTATCAAAGAATATCTACTCTGGGCTCAATGAAAAATTGCCCCAGTAAAAACCCTGCCAGCACTGCTGACGTATATTATCTTTATTAGAAAGGCCTCTCTGATAACCAAATTCATGAGGAATTTTAGCAATTCATTTCTTCTTATAAACTTCTGCATATGAATTCAGCACAGACAGATGCAAATGGCAGCTTTGGCAATACATCATTATATTAAATCAGGGCTACATTTGTCAGTGGGTGTAGCAAAGAGGAAGGTTTAAAGTAAGGGTTTTTTTCTGCAAAGCACACTTAGAAGCAATGTGGTATACTACTAAAGTGCCTGTGCTACCACTGGAGTTTGTATTTAGCCCCCGCTTCGTCCCAACAAGTTAGATGCAGTATGGGGAGGCTGATGCCATTGCCCTTGGTGTTGTAATTAGTGTTCTTTATTGTTCATTTTTCTTTACCAAAATCTACACATGTTCCAAGTTAGACACAAAAGCAAAAACAAGAAACTTTGCTAATGGAAAGTTAGTGAAGCAGGATCCAACATCCCTCCCACTGAGTTATCCCACCAAAGCTGCTGGGTCAGGAGATGGCAGGCTTGGCTGTAACAACAATCTCCGTCTCCCTGCCAAGCCCTGGTGAGCAAGGATGGGAAACTGCAATAACTGTCACTTCTAATTTTCCCTCCGATGTGACAGTGCAGAGGTATGAAGGGAGCAATTTGCCCCAGCTGCTCTCCCGGGGCAGAGCAGCCAGACGCAGTGCCGCCCGCACATCCCTGCTGCATGAGAGCTCAAAGTGCCTTCAGACCCCCAACCCACAGCTTTCCCAGACTTTGGCTTTGTGATTGCTGCTTTGCACGAGCACTGGGTGAGCTCCAGCCTGAAGCAAAGCCGGGCTGGAAAGCTGAAAAGCAGCAAAGAGATGGCTCTTGCTAGGGCAAAGGATTGCCTGACTGCATCTATTCCAGCTAGCAAAGCCGCTCTTCAAGCTCAGATGCACGACGCACGCAGCAAGGCATCAAAGATGGCCATGGGGACAATGCGAGGAGTAGGTTCCCTCCAGCACACCCTCCACACCATGAGGCTGTGTGATGTCCCATCCCCAGGCTGTCCTCAGACACAGGGTGTTTCTGACCTGGGCCATGGCGGGAGGTTTTGGGAATGTCATCCTAAGTATGCAGAGCTTAAGATGTGACACGAAGTACTGTGCAGCAAACGAGCAACCCCACCTTGCCTTCACACAGGCTAGTAGGCACTGATTCTCTCCATCGCCTGATCCAGGGAGGTCCAAGAGAGCTCACTTTGTGAGATGCAAAATTATGAGATGGTGGATTCAAGCAGGAACATACAGCAGGCTCCAGCCAGGGATGGCTTTGGACTCTCCCACAAGTCCCCCACCTCTTACAATCTGCCCTAACACTGGCATCGTTTAGTCTCAGCAAAGCAACGCAGTGCTCTCTTGTCCTTTAATTTGGGTCCAAGGAGCCACAGAGCAGTTAAGAGGAGAGTGTGGTGCCAGCAGGAGAGGAAGCTGGTGAAGCTCATAAGCTCCCTGCTCTCTCCTGCTAAATCATGCCCTTTCTCCAGTGATGGGAAAGTTTAGCTAGGGTTTTTTTAGGGCAGAAGGGGCTTATTACATGAAACCAGTTCAACCCCCTCCAATATATGTGCTGGCATGTTCCAGCTGGCAGCGATGTTTCAGCTGCCCCCACCTCAGAGAGGGGTCAGAGCCACCCTGGCAATTCATGCTGCCCTGGCAGCTGGGCTCTGCCTGCTGTGCCTGAAAGGATGCTCAGAGCCCAGGCAGCCCCATCCAGGCAGGGGACATACAGGCAGCATGCAGAGCCCAGAGAAGGTGTGCTTCCAACTCCTACGTGGCCGTGGAGAGGGGGATCTGGTCCCCACACAGAGGTCTATGCCCCGCATGGATCACCAGATTTCCTGCCTTTAAAAAAAAAAAAAAAAACAGTAGGAAATTGCACCTAGGAGCAAATCTCCATGCTCAAACCCATTGGTTTCCACAGCTGCTTATTCAGCAGCCTGGAACAGCAAAAATTAAGAGTTCATGCACAAGTTCAGTGGTATCCCCTGGTGCAGCAAGATGAAGCTTTTAGTAGCAAGGTCACACAGAAATTCCCAAGTTCGCTGTGCAACATCAACCCGCTCGCACACAGCCTTACAGGGCTCTCAGAAAAGGAAGCAGCATCTCTTGTTTAAATCTGCACATTTCAGTGCATTAATGAAGTTCTCAGCTGTCCATCTACATTGAAAGGACACACTACACCATACCATGCTTTAAAGGGTCAGGAAGAGAGAGTGCAACGGCCTTTGACTTCTGACAGCAAGTTACTCCTTTAATCCTCACAACAGAGGCATTCAGTGTGGTGCCAAAGGCCTAAAGTCAACCTAATCCTGCTGCTGACCTAGAGAGATCATTAAATGCAGAGGGCTGCACAACAGTTATAAGCCATGAACCATGAGCCTGGCTGTTCCCCAATCTCTACCAAGAGCCACAGGTCAGGATTTCCCAACCCCCAGCCCCTCCTTTCCCCCGGGCAGGGCTGAGGCGGCACACATGCACACTGCACACCCAAAGCAGCGGTGAGGTGTGCTGAAAAATCAGTGTTTCAGACCAGTAAATCCATCCCCTTTGACCTGTGAAGAAATGGGTTTAACCTGGGGATGGTATTGAGGCAAGTCTCACAGTATAGACAAACAGCGACTTGATTTTAGTATCGTATTTTTACCACTGGATGGCCAGTTTTGCTAAATTACATGTCTAATCTTCCAGAGAGCAAGAGACCAACAAAACTTGCAGTACATTGTTATTGCAATGGGCAGGTGAGGAAAAGTACCTTACAGACCCGGGAGCCCATCCCACACAAGGGGAGGCAGAGAGTCTCAACAGTAGTGAGTGACACAGTGCATTTTGCCAAAACTTGACTGGAAGAAGAGGAATAAGGGCTGACAGACCTGTTATTCTAACAAAAAGTTTATCACGGTCTCTGTGGAAATGAGGTGTCCTTCCCTGCACTGACTGGCAAACATGAAGAGACAAGGCAAGTAGATTGACTGGAATCCCAATTACATGGCACAGGGTCAGACAAGAAGGGTACTACGTTCAACTCTCCTACAACGCTTCAAAACCCTTAAGAGGCAATTTTAAACAAAAGGCTAAAATGTAAATCTCACTTCTTGCCAGCTAGAAAAGAACAAAGAATTTCCCACTATGGCCTCTGAAAGATTAAGCACGTTATTGTTAACGCTGTGTAAGAAGTGGACATTAATTAATGCTGAGTTGCAAAGAAATTCCAGTAGTATCACATATTTCACTCCTGCTGCTGCAGCAATGAACCCATTATGAATAAAGAAATTAAAAACATATATCAAAAGCCAAAGTTAATGATCTTCCACTTGTTATTAAGTGTGAGCAACATATACCACTGGACTAGACTGAAAGAGGAGGAACATATCTCAGCTTTTGTTATAGGATAAGATCACAGCCGAAAGCACATCCTTTGCTGAGAATGAAGTGTTTATCAAGCGATTTCAAAGATACACGCTGCGACCTTGAGCCAAGCACTTCATATCTGCCACCCAGTAGGTTTTCTATCTACAAAACAGTAACAGCAGCACTTACCTCCTGCAACTTCGGAGTCAAGTTTAGGGTGTGGGGACCACTTTGCTGCTCTGTCCTTGTGCAGCAGATGCTACAACGGTTGGGGACATCCTGGAGACTCCTCCAGCCACAGCAAGGAGACAGTGAAATCCCATCTCAGGGTACCATGGGTGGGTATTTAGGAGCAGCCCTGGTGGAGGAGCTGGGGGAACCAGAGACACCTGGGCATCGTGGCTGGCAGGAGCAGAGAAGCCCAGCAAGAAGTGGTTACAGCCAATCGAGGGAAAATTGGGCTCAAATGAAGAGCCAGAAGTGAGACAAGACCAGCTGAAGCAGATCAAGCAGTATAGGGTCAGTCAATCAAAACTGTATTTGTGCTGCCAGGAGGGGGTTAAGGCTTTTTGCATTACCAAAAAAACCCAAAGGTGTAGGATTGCATTATCATCCTTAAACACAAGGGCCAAAGCCACAGCTGCAGTAAATCAGTGATGCTCCAAGGACACATGAGTGTGGCTCAGCTCCACGAGCAGGGACACCAGCTCTTTTCTTCAGCATTTGCCCCTTTCCAAGACATCTGTCACCTTGCAGATGAACCCAGGCTGACACTCAGCTGGACGCATCTGCAGCTGCAGTGAACCTTTCCTGCAAGTTCCCATCTCAGATATTTATTTCAGTAGTTCTTGCTTTCGTATCTTTACTATTTTTACTACTTCCTTTAGTTTTTTTGGCTTGAACTGAACGGTGTGCCTTCACATTATTTCCATCATTGCTCTGCCCATATCTGATATGTGTGTCAGCGACTGCAAAATTCCACAAAGCTTAGCTAAATCCATGTTATCTGGTAAATAATAGCAGCATGTCCCCCTGTTCAAAGAAAATGATGAGAGGTTTATTACTGTAGCATCAGATGAATTTGTTTTGTATAATTATGCATTGAATTTAAAAAGAGATGTCATGCGGGCAATCTTTAGAGTCATAATAGACAATCTGTAAGAAAGAACAAAGGAAAATAATTTTAATAAAACATTACACCCTAAGCAAGAAATATGCTTCATTTATCATACATGAGAAAAAAATAGTTATTTGATGTAAAACAGAATTGTGACCTTGCTGCAGAAGGGTTCATTACCTAAGACCGCAACAAGCAAATTAATGGATTTTGGAATGCTGCAAATAATAGTAATAATAATCATTTTGGTTCCTGGCATTTGCTTGCTGACAGCCAGATGTAGCGGCAAGCGTTTTGTATTATTATTTATAAAAGGGATTGCAAATAGAATTCCACATAACCTTAAAGACGTTACAGAAGCATGTGTCTAAGGCAAGGGTATTACACATGAGTAATCAAGGTTTTCTAAGTGCTTATAAGCCAAGCAGCAGAAGCCCAGAAACAAAACGCTGGCTGCCAGAAGAGTACATGCTTTATGCAAGGACACCTATGTACATGGTACTATCAAGTATGCATCATTCTGGCATTTGAATCTGCACATAGGAAGGTTATGATTATGGTTACTATGGAAATTACTCATGCAGTTTCATATGCATTTTGCATGTGATAAACACTTCTGTGATAATTAGTCTGTTGATACTGTTTAAGGGAACTGTTGCACTCCTGGGAAGTGTCAAATTGTCAGGTTTGGACATTGCCCTCTCTGCAGAGTCTCTCCTTTGCTAAGCGATAAGGGTTGTCCGAATTATCTCCTCCAGTAGGTCCCAGTTCAGTTCTTGGCCCTTCTGGGCTGGACTGGAGCTGCCTGGAGCCCTGCCCCAGCATCCCACTCTCCAACACGGCTCCACCTCAAAATACCAGCAGCAAATTTGCTCTTTAGCAGCTGATGGAAAAAGTTTGCCCTCCCCACCCCCTCAGCCAGCCTGTCTGCAGAGCACTGGGAACGGGCTGCAAGAATGATGTGTTATTTGGGGTGAAAATTTACTGGAAGAGTGACTGCTGCTCCTGGAGGGATTGGATGGATAGGGAAAAGCTGATGGTTTTTCAGTGACAGAGAGAGCACTGAAGTGCTCTGCCCCAGCTAAAGGATGTGCTGCCAAAAATTAAGGAAGGGAGCAGGAAACAGTGTGCGGGGGTTTTACCTCATTAAACCCGCACAAAACCTAAATCAGGCCTTCAGAGCAGCTTGCGATGAAGCAAGTATTCTGTGTGGAGCTGGCAGGATTGCCTTTGTTTTTCAACAAAGATCACAAATAGGTTTCTAAAACACCTCAATGTGTTTAAAATGGTAAAGTTATTAGGCAAGTAGGTACAATAAAAGAAACATCTCTGCAAATGGAAAACCCCCAGGCATATACGCCTTCAAAACGCTATTGGAATTTTAAACCCTGATAATTGCTTTGTAATGTAAGCAATTGCGTTATGAGCGTGAACACCGCAGCCAATGCATCACCGCAGCCTACCTTCAGCTCTGGCTTCAGTCATTCCCCTCAGCAAAGCACCCTCTGATTGCAGCAGGCTTAAATGTAACTCGTGGCGCAACTGATTGCATATACTGAAGTGAGTTCATTTAATGGACAAACCTGGCTTCTCTGTAGTTGTCTGTGCAAGACTGGCAGAGGGAGAAAGCCCTGTGCCATGGGGCACTGCAGGGTGCTGGCTCAAATGCTGCCAGCCAGGAGCCCGTCCCGGCGTGGAAGGGATGCTCCGGCAGCTCTCCCCGAAAGGGAGAGCCCTAAACAGCTTTCGGTCCCTAAATCCGTGATTTATTAGAAAACCGCTAGAACAAGGCAACTTTTCTAACAGAGAAAATTTCCCTCCTTTAAGTGAAACAAATTAAACCAGAGAGGGCTAAAAACAAACCTGACTGCACCCTTGCAGGCTGTCGTTTCTTTCAGGCTTGCTCTGAATTTAGCAGCTTCGGAGGCTGCATCTAAAATATATTCAACCTCTCCTGGGTCCCAGACATTTCTCCTCGCTATCGCCGCCCCGGCTGATGTCCAGCAGCTCGCAGGGGAGCCCGGCTGCCCCACGCTCAGCCTCCTTGCCCCGGGGCCAGCACAGAGCCAACAAGCCGCCTTCCTCCCCACCACCTCTTCTACGGACTAATGCACACAGTAAATTACCGGCAAACAAATGAAAAACCCCACTGTATCACAGAGGGACTAAAATTAGCAGTGAAATCGCCTGGAGGTACAGGAGCGGTTGAATTTGGTACATGGCAACGAGCAGCTCCCTAAAGCTGGAGCGGGAGCCGCATGCGGCCGGGTTCGTGCGAGCGGTGGCCAAAGCGCTATAGGTGACCCACCTATAGCTGGCAGGTCCTCCGATGAGTTTGCTGCTTATGCTTTCCATCAAATTCAGGCTGAAAATATTCATGGTGGGTGTCTGCCACAGGCTGAGTTTCAAGGTGGGGAAAGCTTCACAAAACAGCTTCACAGTTTCCGAGCAGTGGGCTGGAGAAGAAACGCCATGTTTTGTCCGTGTTAAAGGCTCTGAAGCATTTAATCGAAAAGCTTTAGCAACCCTGTGCTTAGGAGGAGGAGCTGGGAATTTGGCAGGAGGGTTTTTGTGTCAAAAGCGTGCCTTTTGCTATTTCTGGAGAAAAAAAAAAAAAAAAGCCGAACTGGCCAAATTGTGAACCTATCGAGGTTTGCAAACACTCGGTAAAGACCTGCTCAAACAAACGCAGCTGCCAAATTCTGCAGCCGGGCTTGCTCCTGGATGTCCCTCTTCCCACCGGACCGCAGGAGGGGACACTGTCCCTCCCAAGCCCTCGGGTTTCAGGAGAGAAGGCAGCAGTTCCTCCCCGTGTCCTTCCAGCAGAGCCGTCCCCAGGCGCGTCCCACAGCCCCGAGCCTCTTGCCGGGGGCTGGGTACGTCCCACCAGCACCAGCAAGGGTCCGGCCCGTGATGCAAGGGCTGTGCTGGAGCTGCCTGGTGCCCTCCCACAGACCCCGGTGTGACACGGGATCATCCGGACTTGGGATCCGAGTCTGTTTTTGCCCACACCTGTAACTGTCCCCGAGACCTTTCGGCAGCTACAGTCATTATCACCCCTGAGAGTGTTGCAACTTTCTGTACTTTCAGTTCCTCAATTACATGGATTATCACATAAAACACTCCTGGTGCTACAGGAACAGACTAAAAATAAGAAGTTTGTATCCTCCTAATACAAATGAAACCTATTAGTACTGTTGAGAGCGTAGCGGGTTCATTGTTTTGCAGTAATGAAGCTTTCATCTCAAGAGATCCAATTCATAAAAAATACTCACCAAGGCTGTACACATTTCCTTTTTTTTTTTTTTAATGCCACTGACATCCCTTTAAGTTCAAATCTGATTCTGGATTAGACCTGCAATTGAAATAAAATGGAAGAGCTACAGAAAATTAAAAAAAAAAAAAAAAAAAAAATCACCTCTGATTGCAGGGCACACCCTGGCCACCCTCAGGCAGGCAGCACCATGCCCACCCCAGGCTGCGGGTGCTCAGATCCACACACCTTCCCCTGCTATAAATAGCTGCAGCCACCTTTGCTCTGTTTCCCAAAATAGAAACACACTCCAAAGGAGATAGGAACAGCAAAACACCGTACATAAGTGCCTTTTTTGTTTTTTTTAATAAATACGAATTTGTAACCAAAACCACTCAAGGCAGGCAATAATACAGCCAAGGAAATGCTGTCTGCAAGCACCTGCAGGGGAACCAACTGAAGGCTGCAGGCACCAAGTGGGGGGTGAGGAACAAGCAGGTTTTGATGCTTGTCCACTTCTCCCCACGCCAAGCTCCAAATCACAACGGTGTGATTAAAATGTATAACCTAAAAATTGAGATCTGCCCCTCTGGCTGCTCCAGAGTTTCAGCAAGGGTAAACAGTCTGTCTTCAGGTCTGCCCACCACCTCCACAGGGCAGGACAGGCTCCGGGGGAGCATCCCTGCTCCAGGAGAGTTGTGTGGTGGGACATGGCACCCGGGCCCTGCCCCGACACTCTGCTTGGGGGAGATGCATCTCCCACTACCCCTGGGAAAAACGAAAACGAGCCTGCTTTTCCCAGCCTGGTGGCTTCAGCCACACCATGGTCGCAGAATGGCACTGGGTATTGGAGACCCCAACACCAGGCACCAGTGCTGTTGGACCTGACCTCCCTCCATCCTTCCCTCCACCGAGGGAGCCTGGAGACAAAGCCAGCCGGGACGTGCCCCACGGCCATCCCTCCCATCAAGGGCTCGTCTACTTCTCCGCTTCCCTTCCACCAAGAGGCACAGGCATGGAGATCTGATAGTAGTAAAGGTTTTGCTCTTTCAAGCTTCAGAAAGAAAATTAAAAGGCAGGAAAGAGGCGGAGGAGAGGCTTCCCCTTGTATTTTCCCTCAGGCCTGAAACGACAGCACCAGGCCACGCAGCAAGTTGGGGATGCAGTGCGGGTCGCCTGCCCTCCCACACCTCAGCACCCACAGTGGCAGCGGGGGAGGCGGATGGGGGAAGGATGAGCATCTCTCTTCCCCTTTTCCCCCTGATTGAGGGGGAAAAGTCAGGCCTCGCTTATCACAATTTTGATTATCTAAAAACCCATCCCTTATCCAGAATGAGGTCATGTTCCTGACATGGGTCATCACATCAAAAATGAACTTGATTATCTTAAACCTCATTTATCACAGCTAGTTCATTGTTACCCATATTACTTGGTAAGTGAAGGTTTGAGCACTTTAGGCTTTGCTGGTAGGGGCAGCACATTTTCACCCGAGCTTTTGCCTGCTAAGGTTTAAACACCCTGAAACCACAGGTCTGAATCTGAGTAGGGCTGGATCAGACCTCCCCAAGCAGAGCGCACGATCCTGGCTCTCTCCTGCCTAGACATTAGAGATGCCACAACACCTTATGGGAACACAGATTTCATCCCAAATCGCCGAGACCCACGGTACGCAATAGCCATACTGCCAGACCTGCCTGCGGGAGCCTTCCTCCGGCTGCTGGGCACTTCCCTGGGGGTGGCCGAGCTTTAAGGGTGAGCTCAGGAGCCTCTCACAGGGATAAAAGACACCTCATGGGTCTGGCATTTTGTTGCTGTTTGTTGTATTAATTCAGAGGAATTAGTGCCGTGGGACAGAAAGCGCATAAGGCCACTGAGAAAATGTGGAGAGGAAGGCGACTTGCCCGGTGTCTTGGCTGCAGACTTGCCCCACGTTTCACCCTCCCTCTGTTAGCCTCTGCCAAGAGCCAGCTGAAGGCTGCTGGAAGGGTTTTGCATGAGAAAGCTAGGAATGATTTTTGATTCCTAATTTATCTGGTAAAAGGAATCGAAAGCAGCTCAGCTGCACCCGCTTAGGGTTGTCTGTCTGTCCCCTTCTCTGCCCTGCTGGGCTGAGCATCGTGCATCATCATCCCACTGGCGCTGTACGCACAGGGAATCGGAGCTTTCTGGCTGTAGGTGCACGGAACACTGCAATGTGAAAACTTGTTTCTAGCCCTGTACCATTGCCTCATCCCTCTGTAAACCCAGACAGCTCTCACCGCAGAGCTTCCCAGCATTGGGCATTCATGGGTCAAACTCTTCACTTACACCAACTTTTTGAACACAATTACCAGCTATTTCAAACACAAAGTGTTCTTAGCCTCACCTTAGATCAACTTTTCCAGCAACACTGGTTCCCAGAAAAAAAAACCACCCAAAAAACCCAAAACAAACAAAACAAACCCACACAGATCTTCAGCAAGAACCTTCCCTCCAAGTCAAGCAGCCACCAGAGAACAGGCAGTGCTTTGCTGCATGCCGGGGGGGTGGGGGGGTGGGTCAGGCAACCGGGGCTCATTACCAGAGCAGGAGGGCTACAAGGCAGCATCAAACACACCAGGCACACCTCCTGCAGAAAGCCACCCTCTCTGAACCCTTGTAATTGGTGATCAGTCCCACACAAGGCTAAAAATCTGGTTCATTAAAGCATGAACTGCTGAGCCCCTCGTTAGATGCCAACAACGTCTTCTCCTGGGGGATTATTTACCCTGCAGACAGGGTTACTGGCCCTAGAGCAGCAAAGCGGAGGTGGTGCAGCAGGGGCACATTTCCCATCCACAGGGTGATACCACGCTGTTTCACAGAGAAGCTGCTTCCCACACACATTAGAAAATATCCAGTATAGCTGCGTACACACAAAGCATATGTTTCCGTATAATGTATCTATATGGTGTAGCTCCTCTTTCTGCTTTCACTGTATTTTATCTTTAAATTGGGAGAGCTTTTTTGTAGCAAATCATCAGAGAGGAACAGCTAGTTACCAAGGAGATTCTCTGATGAATCAGAGACTGACTGGTATAAGATCTAGACAGGCTGTAGCTTCTTAATTCGTGAGACCTTACATTTTAAGCAGGGGAAAAAAGATCCTATCACAACCAACTGTGGACCACGCCAGCAAAAGCAGCTTTTATTTTTGTCGTAAGGAGCAAATAGCAAGCACGCTGCGTGGGAAATCAGTGAGCAGCCCGAGACGAACGGGAGCATCTCTCCGGCACGCTCTTGACTTGGAAAAGCAAATACCACCCAAGGACAAAGTGGCCCGATGGAGGTGACTGAGGGAGAGGCTGGGAAGCCCCTGATTCCACACTGGCACACGCAAGGATACACAGGGATGAGCGAGCACCGGAGAAAGAGCTGCACTCCTGCTTCCGCACAGCCCTGGCATTTTGGAAAGTAAAGGTTGCACGGCCAGGTGAGGTGCTGCCTATCCGTGCACCGGCCACAAGTTCGGCACAATATTGGGACTGCCCCAACCCTGAGCCCGCTTTGCTGCCTGATTCATGCAGTTTTCTTCTGAGGAGCAGGTGAGAGGGATGAATTTTACCAAATGACAGCAAAGGCACTGACTCCGCACTGAGCATCCCACCCTTGCGGGGATGGCCATCATGCCCCGGAGGGGCCCAGGCAGCCAGGGATGCGCAGGCAGAGCAGATGGGAAGAAGATTCTTTACAAAGGTGGGGATAACAAGGACCTCCGTGAAATTAAGTTTGGAGAGAGAGAAAGTTCCACTTTTTGGGGGTGACTTTATTCAGAGGGTCTTTGCACCCACTTCCTTCTGGTGGTTCGTTTCTGAATAATTGCTGAACACTGGTGCTTCGCCTCTATTTAAAAACACAAGTAATTAAAACTGCCTGGGAACTACAAGAGCAGTGAGAAATACTTGGAGACATCAAGAGACGAGATATACTGAAACCTCCTGCTTGTAGATAGGTTGTTTTCCCAAAGGTGGAAACTACAGAAGTATGTAGATGAGAGGGAAAATCTCCCTGTCAGATCCCCTTGAAATCTCCATTTTGGGCACTGCTGCTCCGCTGCTGCTAAGGTAAACCTGATCCTTACCGGGGGAAGCTGCAGGATGCGCCGAGGCATTCGGGACAGGGATGGTGCCGAGAGCTTAGACGGGCTGCTGTGAACTATCGGGGAGTGAAGATTAAAGCATGTGTTAAAGAAAATTCAGGCTTTACTGCTAAGTGCACCCTGGAAAGGATTTCTTAGAGCAGTTACATCTGACAAGAGACTGGCACAAGCCAGGCTTTAACCGAGGTTTTGAGCAAGGACTTTTTATAGGCAAACAGTTTCAAGTGCTGTTTTGAGATATAAATTACACTTGCTCATCTGAGGAATGAATTAGCTGTTGGTAGCTTTTGTGGGCTGGAGCTAGAGGCTTACAGTAATGTTTTAGTGATGCATATTGTGATGTTGTTATGGGGGGACACTTATTAGAGTACCCTGTGGACCTCATTTGGAAAGCAAAATACTCTGGAATGCTGTGAGAGAGACTGAAAACAGCATATGGGGTAGTGAAGGGGCGCAAGAAACACTTGCTGACAGCAAGCTGCTTTTGGCACTGAAGAAAAAAAAAATTGTCAGGACATTCCAAGCTGTGGCTTATAGCCAGTAGGTAACTCACTGTCCCCTCCAACTTCACATGCAGGGGCTCATACAGCATTCACTCGCTGCACCTCCCAGCTGTGCCAGGCAAATTAAAGGTGTAGTGGCAGCAAATTAGAACAGGCTGCCAGCTTTCATGTACTTAATGGGCTATTGAGTCTTATTTGACTTCATATTTATGATCTTTATTCACTTTGGGGTGAAGCTGAAGTCATTTATACATTAGCATTTAAACCAGAGAAGGGCTGAGGAAGCAGTAACTGCACACAAACTTCCCACAGGCAGAGCACAAACCTCCACACGCTCCCCAGCTTACAAACACTGTGCTATGCCACAACAGTGCCATTACTCCAGCCTTGGGCTGATTTGGAATATCCATATTCCCCAGAAAGCATTCAGAGTTTGCTTTTCCAAATGTGTACAAGCAGTAGCTGCTAGAACATGAACTGTATCTTACACAGTGCTTTTAATCTGAGAGTAGCAAACAGGCAGGTTAGGGATTTACGAATGGAGAAACTGAGGTAGTGAGCATTTAAGTAACTTGGATGAAAACCTGCAGCTGAACAGGAAGTGTCCAGATAGGAACTTAAGTCTTCACTTCCACTGCTTTGCAGTCACTATTAGTCTGGAAAGCGTTGGAAATTCATCACTCATGACTTTTGCTATGCAGCAAAGCTGGTCTGAACACAGGGACTAACCGTAGCATAGCCCCTGTATGGTGCAGTGCCTGGGCTGGAGGAATACCTGCATTCTGCCTCTGCTTGTGAATTTTGACTGCAGTAAACGAGTAGGAGGTTGACAAAGGTCTAAACACTGGCTTTGGAGTTCGGTTTGTTGCCATAAGCATTTGTCTGTGTAAATACCTAGAATAAGGTCAAGGAAAGAGGTGGGGATTCATGAGGAATATGAACTGCCAGGTGAAGGGTGGCCTCCACCAAGCCATGGTGGTCGACAGCACATCTGGTCCCTCAGTACTAAACTGGTGTTGGAATGGGGAGAGGTTGTTACAGATAAAGCTAAAATACAAAGAAACTGATGTAGTTTGCTCCGGACCTCTGCATGCATATATTCTTACACGGTGTTTCTGAGAAATCAGTTATTCTCAGCACATATAGCGTCTGTTGCTGAGCACAGAGTCCAGGCACTGGGGAAACTTATGAAACAGCCATACAGATTAGCTCTCAGCCATAATCCACTCAGTCCCACTTGAAGAAATCCTGTCTTTCCCCAGGAGGGCTTTGTTGCCTTGCTAGAAATCCCCTTACTCACCAGCAGCCCCTCAGTAGGGCAGGTGGGTTTTTCCTCACAGGGGTACTCTGTGCTAGCTTCAGCCATTGACTTCTCCCCACCCAAAACCAGTGCTTAGATGGATCCCACAGAGTATTTCCCTTGTGTCCCCAACACGGTGTCCCAGCATTGCCTTACCTCGACTGGTCACTCCAGGGGAGAAGACACCCCGGGAGTCCCAAGGCTGCAGTGGGTTGAGCAAGCCAGGTTTGGGAGCAGGACTCGGGACCACCCCAGCCCCTCACACACTCTGGAAGGCAAAGCTCAGCACCAGCACAGCAGGGAGGCACAGGATCCTTCCTGACAACCTTCTCTGAATGACCCAGATTGCATCAACGAGCTCTGGAGGGAGCCCGCAGCCAGTGCTCTTCAGATGGGAGCGTAGGATTTGCAACATGGGGCCCAAGAGAGACAAGGAACACGGCAATGGGAAAGGAAAGCAGAAGGCGTCAGCACCCTTCCCACCTTCAAAGCTGGTAAATGTCTCTTATTTCCCTTTCTGTTCTTTCTTTTAAACAAGCTAGAGAAGTCACCCCCTCTCTGTGCCACTCGGCATGCAAAGTGGCAGGGTGTTAGGGAGACCCTGATGCTGAGGACTGAACCTTGCCTTCCAGGCTACTATTCAAAAGTCCAGAGGCAGCCCAGCAGACTGGAATATTGCATGTGTCCAGAATGACCCAACATTCCTCCCCTTTATATTTAAGTACCATTTGGTAGGTAAGCGTACCAATAACCAGATGCTGCATGTAGTGCCAGCAGAGGGACAGTGGTAGCAAAGGAGTCTCCTGGTTTTTGCATGCTTGTTCAGAGGCTACAAACACTGAAGTATTGATGTTTGCGATACCCTTCCAGGTGAAGGACAGGCAGAGGCAGCAAAACCCAATCGGTGAAGGGGTCTGTGATGCTCGCCCCCTGCCCAAAACGATGCATGGTGGGACATGCCAGAAGTCCCCACTCCCATGAGAGTCTCCCTCTGGGACACTGCAGCTCTGCAGTGCCTCTTGGGCTGAGCAATGCCTTTTGGCTCATATAATCTTATTTAAATGCAACAAGCATCTTCCCCTATGCAGGTGCAAGCCACAAGCACCATTATTCTGGGCATATAAGCCACTTACAGCAGCATTGCCTCTCTCTTAATGAGAGAGGCATCACAGCAGTAGCTACACTATGGACTACTAATTTACTGCTAAGTGTCTTGACCCTAGACTTTAACATGCATTTAACTAGAGGTCTACAGCAGACATATTACAGTGCAACTCTAGAAATGCACTTTTACAGGAATAGTTTTAGTGCCAGCTGAACTCAGTGGCAAAAGTCCCTCCAGCTCCCATGTGGCTGGGGACTCGCTTCTATGCATCCATGTACAGGTAAACACTGTTGGGTGGAATATTTGGTTAACAAAAGCATGAGGCAATGCAATTTCAATAGGCATTTCACCAGAAATGAAGCAAGGTGGAAAGTATGGAGTTAGACAGAAAATTAATTAACTGTCATTTAGGTAAAGCTTCTCCAGTACAGAACTGAAATCTGCACTCCTGATGCAGCCCCGCAGATGCTTGTAACCCTTGTGCTTGAGGCACACATCAATATTCTCTGCTGGGCTGGGTCCAGATCAAGTTGGCTTCACTTAGCATCACACTCACCCTTCAGCACAGGCACATACCTGCCACTTAGTGCTCAGAAATATCATTTCCTAGCTGCACTGCCAGGGGTGTGCAGGAGGCATAACAGGCCAAATTTCAATACAATGTCAGTCAGTTTAACTCCCAATTTGCTCAGCAGAGCCATGCCCATTTCTAAAATGGGTCAGCTGGACCCCTCAGTTGGTAAGCTGGTCTTACTAACTGGTATGTGTCCAGCAGCAGTTTTACGCTCCTGCTAATATCAGTGGAGATGTTAAATTGCCTTTAATTAGAGCTTTGAAAGATCCCACTGTTTCTCAGCAATTAGCTTCTGTACTGGGTTTATTTGAATTGAACAGTAGCCCTCCACACCAGAGATGTGACAAGCTTGGAAAACTGTCCATTTTTTACTCTACTTCTAATTCTTAACTCTACTGCCAACGTGTAAAGGCTGGTGAGGAGACAAAATAGGTCTTGTACGAGACAATAACAAATAAAAAAAAATCTCAGAAATAGCTTAAGCCCATCCATGTCCTACCCACATGCTCACAGTTGGGTTTATGCTGCTTAAAACCAAAGTCTGTCTCTGCTAATACACAGTTAATTAGCTCTGAGTGAAGCTGTGTGGTTTTGAGAAGCACTGGAAGTTTCAGAGGTGGGGGAGCATGATGGAAAGCATCCTGCTGCTGCCAGCAGACCTGCCAGGTCTCAGCACTGCAGGCTGCCTCCCCAGCAATTAGCAGGTCAGCATTAGGAGGCAAAGGTTGCTCCTGGATGGGGTTTGCTGTCAGCACAAGGTCTCAGTGTGGAAAGAAAAAAACCTTTCCATCCTGTCTCCAGCCCTCTCCCCTCCCATTCTGCACATGTCCATCCTTCAGCATCCCCCAGCTCTGTCATCCTTATTAGATTTCCTCTGTCCCACTCAGGTCTTATTCTCCCTCCCCAGCTGGCCTCTAAGATGCTACATCTGACACTGCAAACTGTTTTATCCCCCCTCCACATCCCTCTGCCCTCCATCTCATGGCCTCCAGGGCTCCTGCCCCTCTGCATTGCTCCTACATCAGCTCCAGAGCTGTAGCAACATGCTGATCTGAGGGATGGTGTGCCTTCACCACCTTGAAACAAGCCTCCAGCCAAGTTATTAAAACCATTTAATACCACTTGTCTGACTGGTACAGAAGTTACACTACTTAAAATAATAGCATTTCTCACTAGTTACAGATAAAACAGACCCTTCTTAGTCATTAAGATATGGCCTGATGTACATTACAAGATATTAACAGCCCCATAAGTGAAATAACAGATACAAGACCAAAAGCGAAGTCATAAGTGTTCTCAGATGCCTGCAGGTTAATCATTTTATATCTCCATAGGAGCATTCACCAAAGCTTTCTATCACTGTACAGCCTTAAAGCCACAGGACACCTCTGCTCCCAGTTACAGCTCTGCCTTGTCTACAGGAAGCAAAAGCAGGGAAGGAAGGTGCTTGGTTGCCTCCAAACACAAGCTGATGGAAAAGCTGAAAACAGAATCTGGAAATTTTGATTCCCGTTTTCTGTGTCACTCAGGGGGGAAAAAACAGTCCCTTGTTGTGTCATTCCTTTACAGTGATTATAAAATTGATACTTCTTTCAAAATGTTTTTTTTTTTCCTTCAAGTGCACATCCACTCCTGATCTTATGGGCTCAAACCATACTCCTGGTATTTTTGGAATTGATTGCAACCTCCTGATCCATAAAAATAAGCAACACCACCAGCAAAACAAGAGCACAGGTGCTGCTAAAATGGCAATCACTCCTCAGGATCTGAGCCTGCAGTTACACAGCCCAAGACAGAAAGCCACTACCTCCTCCATGCAGCAGAGGTGCCAATTTCCCTCCATTTGGGGATTAAATAGATGACCACATAGCAGTTAGCTGACCTGTCTGTATCCCGCTCAAGGGCTGTAAGCACTCAAGAAGCAGCACAGCTTCACCTTAATTGCATAAGCACACAGTTTGTTCAAACTACACTCAGGCCCACACTCAAGGATTTAAAGTAGTCTTTAGCATAGTCACTGCCTCAAGTGCATTAGTCTCCTTTGCATACGCATAAGGTGCTTGAAAGCTTCAGCTCCCATCTCTACTCCTACAGTAGAAATCGTGACCATTTCATTTTATGCTGTTGATCAAAAAGACCACAAGTGACTAACGTCAGATGGGTCAGAGAAAGCAAGGCAAAAGGTTTGAGCAGAAAAATTCTACCAGAACCCACCATAAAGGATCAGGCGAGTTTAATTCACCCCCTTTTTATCCTTACAACCCCACTCTCAACCCAGAAACAGCAAATTTCATCAGGGCACCAGAAAGCCACAGCTGTTTTGGAGCACTGCTCCTAGCCAAGTGCTAGCATCTGCAGGAGGGACCATCATGTCACACAAGCCAGCAGCCCTTCCAGATTGGCCATTTTTGTAGGCACCCAATACAAGTAGCCAGCCACATAAGTCAATCAAACCATCTGCAGCTTCCACAAACTCATCATGTGAGACAAATGCATCACTTATTTTCAAAACAGTTAACAGCCATGAACCTGGAGGCTGAAATTTCAGTTCATGTCAAGGAACACAGTGGTCAATAACAGATTCAGCCCACAAATAACTAGGAAAGTCCTGACCCGTACAATGGGCCAAGGATAGAAAGGCAACTCATTTATTTCTCAATTGTTTGTAGTCTCTCCAAAACTAGAAAAAATGGGCTCCCTCAGTTACATTTAATAAGTTATTGCTATAGCCTAGCCCAGAACTCCTCCAGCAAAATGCCATTAGACCCACCGTCTGGTACTACAGACAGCTGCTCCCATCCAATAACTCTGATCAGAACACATACTAGAGGAGGTGGCTTCAGAGTTCAAGCATCAAGCCGAGACCAGCTAGGTGCTCAGGTTGAGCAGTTAACATCCTTAAAGACCCTCTAGACAGTCCTGGATATATAGCATATGCTGTAAGGGAAAGTTGTTTATCTGGGGGAGGTAATCAGCAGGGAGAAGGGAAAACAAGTCCCTCAACCCTGATCATAAGCATTAAAGACTGGGGCTCCCTGTTGTAGGACGATGGCCAAACTATTGCTTCTTCAAGAAACTGGCTGAAATCCAGCCCTCAAAAACATTGTCAATGGCATCTTGTTAGGTGTCCCAAGGAAGAAAATATTACAGAAACAGGGACTATCATTCATTATTGCTGTCAGTTTTATAGGACAAGTGTCAGCATAACACAGCCAGGGCCTCATGCTTCTGATGCCAGCAGGAGCTAGCAGCCCTGGAAAAGCAGGTCAGGCAGCCTCATGCTGGTCACCAGGTGGGGACAGGATCACCATCAAGGGCTACCAGGGACAAGCACCCCACAAGCTCAAACCTCTCATTTCACACCTTCTCTAAATTTGGCTTTTCTTCCTCCACCTTTAACTGAAGCCTGTGGCTGTACCAAGCTCACCCTATGTCTCGATAACCAGGTTTGCATTCCTTCCCACCACCAAGCAGGTTAGCACCAGCCCTTGTCCCCTTTGCAATATTGCAACTAAAGCTCTATTTCTCATGTCTTATTTTCCCAGTTTGAGATTATTTGGTGCCCACATGCCTCTTCTCCTGGCAGCACCCCCAGCATTGCCTCTTGGTGGCCACAGGCGCACTCAGGCTCTGTCTCATTCTACTAACCCACTCTCCCATCTGGTACAGGCAGCACCGATCAGCCTCCCTCAGGCAAGGTCTTATTACTAAGAGTGGAATTTTCCAAATATTGGCTCATTTTAGCCTAAATAATGTCATTCTGATATTATTGCCTGTAAAGCTGGCTCTGTTTCACCTTCTACAATAATTCAAAAGCAACTTGGCTGCATCAAAGATAACTCACAGATAACAGCAGCAGAACCAGGCCATGTTTAGTACGGTCCATCAGCTAAACTAAAACTGAGACCCCCATCTGCTCTTGTCAAGCAGTGATAGGCATAAATCAATACACTCATTTCTGCACAGTTCTTCCATGAGCACATACCTACACAGGGAGGAAAGCACATACATTCAACCTCACTGAACTTTAATGTAGATTACAGTAAATCGTATATTGTAAATACTGTATATTGTACTGGCATCTTTATGCAGTACAATATACATACTTTACCCCTGAATGCTACAATACAAAGAGTAAAGATACTTTAAATAACAATGCACAAATAAAAAGGAAATACTTCAGACTACTGAACACAATACCTTAGATGTACAAATAGCACTTTTCCACTTGCTTGCAAACATCTTCCCCCATTTCAGACAGCTCCCAATTCTTTGGTCCAACACCTCCAAAAAGCTGTTTTCTCAAAAATGTCTCAGCAAGAAGCTCTACAAAACAACCCCTAACAAACCAGCCACCACTCCTGCTGCGGCTGCTGAGTGAACTATTTATCTGCTCTTAATCTAGCCTTGATCACAAGCACCTGGAACCCACAAACACCCAGCACATCCTGGGCTGATTGCTCTGAAGTGCCATAGTTTCATTAACTTCAACAGATCCCTAATGACAATTAGTATCAGCTGAGGACCTAAGAGCTGCTTCCTTTATTTGTTTATGAGCCCAGGCAGTATTTGGAGATGACATAGTAGGAAAAAAAAAAAAAAAAGTTATTTTTCCTATTAAGCCTGAAGTCAGGGCAGTAGCAAAAGTTAACTTGCTTGCAAGCAAAAGGTTTTGCTTTGTGACACATTGGTTGTACCTCTGAAATTCCAGTAAGAAGTTTAGCATTCACTTATTTAGCAACAACTTCAAGGGGCAGTGAGCAGGAGATGTTTTGGATGCTTTCGTGTGGCTCGTGTTGCTAAGGAAACTTCCTCCGTGATGCCTGTGTGCTCACCACACCTGGGTCACTTGGGCTTTGCTTCTCAGAGTAAGGGGTGAGTCATGGCTGGAGAGTAAACTGCACAAACTTGCTAAGGAATGCCTTTATCGCATACTTCCACTCACATGTGAAAATATACATTAGTAGTAGTAGTTAATAATGAAAAACACTAGCACTCAGAGATCTATATTAATGCTTTTGTTAGTAGTAGCACACTGTATATGAACAACTATATCTAACCCTTCAAATAGACACAGGAAAAATAAAACCACTGGTTTTTCCACACACTGTTACAGGTCCTGGCAATGTTAGGGTGTAACATTAGGATATATCGTGTCGAAAATGTCTTGATGACACAACACTCTGAATATCAGTGCTTTCTAGCTCCCTTCACATGATAAAACCAAAGCCTGAGTTACTAAACACCTCGTCATTTCTGAAACTATCACCAGAAATAGATGTTTGTGTGAGTTGTGTGTCGCACTAGTGGCAACAGTAGGCTTCAATTTGCAGGGGCGGTGGTTGAAAAAGAAGAAAGGCATGTTTATTAAACTTTGCCAAACCACTTAGGTGTTCCTACATACAGAAAGGTGCTGGTATGTGACTGTGATACCCATATGACAGTTAGATATACTCTCCACCTGTAAATTATGTAGTCTGTCTACACCCTTGTGCACCTGAGAGCTGTGAGAAGCCATCAAAGCACCTCTTGTTTCTTTATGTTTGTTTCAGGTTTTTTATGTCTTGATTTTGTTTCTGCAAATAGTGATGAGTTTGATATAGGACCAGGTGTTTTTAGGCTATCATAAAGTGTGAATATTACAGAGGTCCATTACGAGGCTTTCATTAATGCTAACAGATATTATATATTTGTACTTAAGGCTCCATCTGGATAATCATCCAAAAGCTTAGTTGAGCTTTCAGAGCCTTGTAGGTCTCCGGCATGGCCTGGAGCTCTTCTGAGTGATCATGGGAAGATATGGCAACCAGGAGTCTGAATCAAGCCCAATTCCTCTTCTTCTTGAGATTGGGGTCACACCTTTGAGCTGTGCAGTGGCAGCTGGTATTTCTTACCCCAGTGTTTTTCTTTGGCAACCTCTTGGGTCCCTTAGTTTGGGCAATACGTGTTCAGTGTTGCCCTGGAATAAACCTGGAATGGATCCCAGGGAGCTGGTAGCATTTCTGCTGAAACGAATGGTACATCAAGACGTACTGAACTGAAGAAATGAGCATTCAATGACTTGTTTAACTCTGCGTGCCTTCCTGTAATGTATTTCCACTACACTTTCACACTTTAAGATTCTCCATCTGGCCTTAATAGAAGAAAGTATCTAAGGGTTAAGGGCTTAAGCAATGGGGGGTCATTTCTCATGTCTGCTACCACACAGCACTGAGAAAGCTGGAAATGCCGCACGCCTCTTTCCTCTCCTGTTCCCCCGGCCGGGGGCTCGTTTCGTTTCCCCGTGCAGTAAGAGCTGGACTGCCTATTTCTCCATTTTGCTGTCAGATGGTTTTGTAAGTGTCAGAAGAAGAAAAGTCCGAGGCACTGCCGGCGGTCGTCCAAGCAGAGGGAGCTGCCGGTTGGCTCCTGCCGGAGGCCCCAGCCAGGCACCTGGCACGTGGGCATTTTCGGAGCTGTGACCTCTGCCTCCAGCCTCCGGTTGGGGCATTTGGAGGACCCTCACGAGGATGCCAGGCGGGTTTTGTTTTGTGAATGTAAATCACTGTGAAAGCATGAGGAGGGCTGAGTTCCTGCTGTGGAGCTTGAGAGCAGGCAGGGTTTAGGTTGCCTGGTCCCGTCTTGTTTGATTCCCTGTCTTGCTGCTTTGGTAAGCAATGTGGGCTGATCGTTGCATGATGCCTTTCCTGAAACAGATGGCTGCTTTCTTTTAAAGCTTTCTTATTACGGAAGTTTGCAAGTGCCAAGAGAAGTATTTAACCCTTCAGGGCTTGCATTCAGCACAGGGGTCCCATCAGACCCATCTGCAGGAGCACCGCCACTCGTGCCAGAGCACCCACCCCGATGGGCCAGCTCGGTTGGCTCACCATATCTTTGAGTGACTTTAAGCGGTGGTTTTGTGGACCACACTTGCATGGACCCTTTGATATACATCTGACTGTTTTCTTCAGGCAGGCTGCCTTGCAGCAAGTCCTCATCATTCATTTTCAAGGAGACATGTCAGGACCTGCATTACAGTCGGGCTTTTAGCACCCTCAGAGTCCCAAGGCCGGGCAGTGTCCTCTTCCCACCTCTGCTCACCTTCCTGCTCTACAGAAGCCACCAGACAGGGAGGATGCTGGAATATGATTTAATGGTGGATCTCAACATATGCAGCAGGTGACTTAAAGGCAAGGGTCCTCTGCACCCCTACAGATGATCTGCCAAGGATGTGTTGAATTTATCAACAATTTCTTTTAATATTGCCATATTCCCTACTGTCTTGTGCAAATATTGTGTTACTTTAGCCAACACCCACCATACCTCTTTTACCTTCAATTTTATAGGCCTTGCCAAACAGATCGCCGATATGCTATGTTAGGTACTTCCATTTGCTTATATAAGCTGCTGTTTCTCCAGATATCAAAACATTAATAGACCTCTATGTAAATGTGTCTCAAATGTAGAATAATGAGATTTAATATTGCTTCTCACTGGTCTAGTGGGAGGTTTGCTTGTTTTTACAGTAAAATCATTACTGTTGCAGTTTATCGGCCACGCAGAGATAACAACCTTCTTATGGCTTGGATAGCAAACTTCACTGTAGAACTTTGCTAGGTGAGTTGTAGTACCCCTTCCAGCTGCAGCTGCTGCATTATGTGCTCTTAAGTTTGGGGTATTTGGCCTCATGATTCCCAGTTGTGTTCCAAATTTTATTTTAAACTAAAGCTTGGAAGCTGAGATGAGTTAATATGCAAACCTACCTCTAGTCTTCAGGCTGCAATAGCCCAATGTTACCTTTAAGTGGGATGCGATTCCATCTGGTGAACCTTGGCTCAGACGACTGATAAATTTATCTGTTGCTGCCAGCTGTGAAACGGCAGGGTGCCTGAGATGAGCATCCGCAGCATCCACCCCCATGGGCCAGGATGTTGTTCTTTGTTTCTGGATCTAGATAAAAATTCATCAGCCTTTTGCGAAGGAAAAGGGTGTGAGGCTTAATAGTACACCACCACCATGAGCTGCTAGGTGACTGTTCTGCCTGACTTGATAGGACTCTTGTGGGAACCCTGCTTTTGTGGGATTTTCTTTATTTTCTTGGACCGATCTGCCAGAGAAGGGCTAATCTTATGCGATGTCAACCACATATTTGCAGATAAGAACATGTAGAAATGGTTTATTTTAGATCCATCCAACAACCAGAGCACACGGAGTAGCTGTGGATGCAAGGATTCAAAGCCAATTCCTCAAAGCCCTTCCCAAAATTTAAACCAAGAGCCTCAAGTGAACATTTGACTTTATATTCACTGATTATCTTTCTAATTATTTGTAAAAAAAGACAACTGATTTCTGAACTAAGACTTACTGAAGATTTAACAGCTTGGTATTTGAGCATCAGTGACACTGTTTCACTGAATTTTCCCATCCACTCCCTTAACTAGCAGTTAGCTCCCATCACACAGCTCCAGGGCCATGGCTGTATCATGAAGGACCAACAGGCAGCATACGGTGATGTTGGAAAAGGCAGCAAAACATTCACGTGTTGTTTGGCCACTGACTGCAGGTGTATGTGGCTCAGAGGGGAAACCTGCCAGAGCAAGCCGCTCTGCATATCACGTTATCAATACTGGAGCATCATGCAGCACGTCATGGGTTGCCTCCAGGGTAGCCAGACAACTGAACCCAAAAAACCAACCTAAAATCATTTGCAGGCTTTGTGCCTCCATTCTCCATAACCTGACTGGCTCTAAAGAGTATTTCATTTGTTTCCACACCTTCTTAAAAAAACCCTTCACCTAGCTTTGACCTCAAATCCTTGTGCTCCAGACAGGGCTGGGAGAAGATTGTTCCTTAGGACTTCAGCACTTGTTAATTCTCTTAAAGAGATTACTCAAATCTCCTAAGCAAATATCAGACTAGATTTTGGATTAAGCATGGGTGCTAAAATGACCTTGCTGATAAAATCAGCATGATCTAACCTCACAAATTGGAGAGGGAAGCCTTGGATGTCATTTTGACTCGGTAGGTACTATCATGGTAAGTTATCGGACTGCTCTGCATCTCTGTTCCCCTATCTCCAATATTCTTGCAGTGTTCCTTGAGAACCAATACAAAAAATGTCAGATCTTTTCCACAAAGACAATATACTGACAAAGTCACCGGGGCTACGCACGACCTGCTGTTTTCTTTTACTAATGCTTATTGCTTTTTCCATTTCTCATATTTGAGCTGTCTGGTTCATTTCAGCGTCAGCACGAGGCTGGTTTGCACAGCACCCCGACTCCTGCATTAATCAAAGTACCATTGTTCGGAAGTGGATTTAGCTTAAGGCGTTTGGCAGGGTGCTGCGGTGCAGGTGCTTGGGCACGCTGGCGTACCCCAGAGTCCACCACGGACCCGTCTCCTCAGCCCCCCGCCTTTGGGTGATTTCCCCACCGTGCAGCTAATAGGCAGAGTTATTTATGCCCTTGCGTCTATCTGTGCTGTTTTCTTTGTGTCTCGCTTGGGTTTCAGAAATAATTAACCCTGCAAAGACTTTGGCTGTGTAACAGACGTTTTCTTAAGAAACAGGAGCCGCTCAGTGAGGTTTGCGTTAAGTGTTTTTGTCATTGTGTTGCGGCCAGGAACGAAGCCCAGAAATTTTATCTGTGATGAGCATTTCGCAAAAAAGAGATCATTAAGTCAAAACTGTATCACTTTCAACCTACATTTCTTCTGTTGTTGTTCTGTTACTGTTTTTCTATAACCCCGGCAGATTTCCTTGCAAAATCTTTAGCATCTGTAATGGAAACAATTTCAAATCCAGTAAGAATTCACAGACTATGTAAACAAAAAATAAAAATTCCTTGGAGAGCAAAGCCCATCATGACCGAAGCACTTACGTCTATTTTCAAATCTCTTTGCCCAATTTTCAGTTTAATTTACTCATTTGCTAATCCTAATTTTCCAGTACTGTGCTTACAATATCTAACCAAATATCCCTCATGTGGAAACACATTAAAATTCTGCAACAAACTGGAACTTATGGCTTCAAAACTCTTGTCAGCTCTGCTTCTCAACCGTCAACATGTAATGGTGGGTCTGCCTTCCTCTCCTCAAAAACCTATCAGTCGCATTCACTGTTCCCTTCCTGAGTACTGTGCTCCGTTTCACTCCCACTGTTGTCCATTATGGCAAAAGCATCCTACTTCCACTAAATTTCAAGTATACCTGATGCAGAAATATAACCTTTTCCAAAAGATTTCTTCATATGCTATTATTTAGTTTTCCTTTGTTTTTAAATAATTTAATATATTTTTATAAAGAATGTTGACACTGATGCACTGTGCATAGAAATAGCAAATAATTGCACTGTGACAAAATATCGGGAATAGTGCTATCTATGCACAGCAATCAGAACTGAGAAACTGTGCGTTATACACTCTTGACTTCTGACAAAAAGGAAGAGTGATCTGATTTTGTTCCAATAACGAGGGCTGCCATTTGAACAGGCAGATCCAAAGGCTACATTCCCATCACACCGCCCCTGGTTCCCCTGTCCCAGATGGAACAGGGCTGGGTCTCGCCTCTGCGCATGGAATGCTGTGCTGGGGGGGGAACAGCGGATCTGACCCTCTCTGATCTCAGCTGGGCTCCCAGGGATAAAAGTGTCCACAGGGACCCCAGGCTGAGGCTGAAAGTGTATCTCTGGATGAGGCAGCTGAAAGTCGCTTTGTACTTGGTAGTGCTAGTTCCCTTCCCTCCACAGCTGTCTCCTTTGCTCCCTTCAGGGGGTTATATTTCTGTGAGCTAATTTAAGGAGAAAAGCCTTTTTAATCCGGTATCTTACAGCCTCAGAGTATGGATATTTTTTATTTTGAATAAAATATGAATATTAAGCTCTTTAGGCAGGGACTTTGTCTTCCAACATCTCTTCAAAGCACTTAGCGTGCTGCTAGTATTACAGGTGTAAATTCTACAAATAATATAATACAGTTCAGATCTCAGAGATCTGTTTCATTAAGAATGGGCTCACAAAGTGTATCTCTATGTTGTGATAGAAAAGGCTCAGGTATGAGGAGGGCTTCCCCAGAAGTTAGTGCTGAGCCTTGCCCTGGAAGAGATTGGGGTCAAGAACCTGTTTTGATTTAGGTTGCCTCGTAATTCACGAGGCTCTTCTTGTTTAGCTTCCACCAGTAAAAAAGGGCAGGTTCCCTGCCCAAGGAACAAAAATCAAGTTTAGCATACAGAGCACTCATCTAAGAAGTGGACGAGAGCTGTTTAACCCTGCAAGATAATGGCATGTAGTAGTTCAAGGCAGAAAGCGAGAATGAATTCCCTAGCCAGCTGAAGGCAAACAGGTAAAAAGGACTTAAGAAAGAAAAATCCTTGTAGAAAAGAATATATTATTAACTGGAAAAGTAATTTAACAGAATAGTAATGTTCTCATACCACTGAGCAAATCTAATACCAACTCTGCAAATCTAATAAGATCTCTGCAAAAGCAGAGAAGTTCAATCTGAAGTGCACTCTTTTGAGGCTGAGGCCAATGTCCGTTAAGTACAATAGAAATACTTCATCGGCGTCAATACAAGCTGGATCAGGCCTCCACTGGATTTGGATTGTCAGTGGCTGTTATTGTCTCCACAGAATATTCTACTCAAACTCACCACAGCAATTAAAGTAGCATCTAATTTCCACAACAATACAAGCAAATTCTCAATATGCACTGCTCTTGAACGCGGAGCGTAGCAGGCACCGCTGTGTTTGTGCCAGAGCCCTTTCCTCCATTAAACAAGAACCAAACTGACCGAGAAAAATCACAAGTGGGTGGGAGGCAAACTTCAGACCTTCTTAAATGAGGTGTAGTCAATAGGCAGACCCCACACAAGAATCCTAGTCTCATCCTCTGAGGGATCCATGAATAGTCAACAAGAGACATGCCGCCCATCTTGCAATGATTATGCCATTGTGTTGCCAGCCATCGTATTTCTCATTTCACTAATGGCCAGTTCATTGTACTTCAGCTACTTCTTTATTGCACACATCAGCTGGAAATGATCAGCTTCATTACCCATAGCTCCTAAAGGCTCCATGCCATAGTCCATGTGGAATTCAGCAGGCTTCAATGTACATGGAAAAGGCTGGCCGTGCAATGGTATTTTATACAACACAACTGCTGTGCACCCAGCTATCTCGGTCTGTCACTTTTTGCAGGTCCCAGCAATGTCTCCCAGTTGAGTGTTCCATTAACTTTTTCACCCCTTATTTCTTAAAAAGCCCAGAAGCAATCTTAATCCCCCTTATCTTGCTACACTATTATCTTGCTGCGTTCCTGGTGGCTTCACGCAGAGATTTTGTGGAACTATGTTTTTTCACTTAGCCCAAAATTGGCTTGGAGGAAGGCAGTGCAAAGAGGTCTTTCCTTGAGCAAGCTAGAAATAAAAATGAAAGTCTTAGTTTGTGCCTGATTTTAATTTGGATCAGATTAGAGGAGGGTTTGTTTTACTGCAGTTTAAGAGAAGGGAGCATCTCTCATTTGAGATGGGAGATTGATTCCTGTTAGATCTTCCCTTTAGATTAGTCCCTTGGAGGAGCCCAGGATGATCCACAAGGCCTTGTCTGCTGGGACCAGCCATTAAGCCAACCCTGTCAGCTCTGGAAGGAGTGTCATTACGACGTCAATAGTGTCCTTTCCCCGATGAACTGAGGGTGTCTGTAATGGAAAAAGGACGTGTAAGATTGGAACTGCTTAAATACAACTGGCCAGGAAGAAAACGTACAAAGACCACTTACTTTAGCGTGGGCCTGAAGTAATTTTATGGATCATACATTTGTAATAGCTTCCTGTATTAATAAATTCAGCACAAAAGCTTTCAAGTTCGAAGCAAGCCTCTCAGTCTATTGCTTCAGAAAGCACAGTCCAAAAGCTATTGATCTATTTATACAGATAAGCACCCAACAGAGTTATCGGAATCAATGCAAACGCTCAGAAAAAGATTCACTACAAATAATAATAAATAAGTAAAGACCCAGGAAAAAGAAATGTACAATTTAAAACTAATTGAAATGCTGACCCAAAGAATAGCTGTTTATATGCATTTCTCCAAAGGCAGTTCTGAGAAAGGGAAAGAGAGTGCAAAAAGTAAGTAAGTGGATAATTTCAGAGGTGGCAGACAGGGGAAAAGGCAAGCAGCATCCAACTCAAAGGAGATGGGCAAGGGCTAGAAAGTGGTGGAAGCAACATTGGATTTTTTTCAGTTTTTTTTTAATATGTGAATTTAAAATGACTTTGTACAAAACAAGGTCTGAGCACTGTTACTGAAATCAACCCAGGGAGAGTACAGGAGCAGCACGGGTATCCACATACATATTTTCTGTGGCTGGGCAGTCTAATTTTGCACCCACGTTCTTTTTTGAGGTCAAGAGAAGTTTTGACCTGAACCCTGTCTTTTGGGTTTGCTGAGCCATTTTTCCTCTGCCTTGGTTGCGTCTGAATCTGCCATAGGACGGGATGGGACAGCCACCGCCACCAGTCTTTCAAAATACATATCAGCCAGTTCACAATTCAGGATTTAGGCTGATGACTGTATGGTAGGCTTTGGGTCATGCCTGTCTTACACTGTAGTGTGGACAGCCTGTCTTGAAAATATTATTTAAGTTCTTCTTCGAGGTCTGATGAAGACCAAGAGCCCCAGCTGCTCAGTGCTGGGTACAGCAGTAAAGAAAGGCCAGCTCCAGCCCTGGTCAACTCACAACATGCTCTAGTTTCATTTCAGGTGTGGCCCAGCCAAAAATATAACGGCAGGTTCTCACCAAGTGCTGCCTCACCGACTTCAGTGCATTACATCTTACCCTACAAAGTAAACCCCAGCTTTGCTTGGCTTTAAATGAGGAATGGCAACAGCCCAGTATTCTGGGGAGAGAAGGTCACAAGATATGTACAATTTCATCCCATCCACTTTAGTGTACATGGAAATATTAAGACCTTGCAAAAAATTACAATAATTATCAGCTGAAAAAAATTGGTTTAGCCTGGAATGCTGAGTCCTTCAGGAGAAGTTCATCAAGTTTTGCCAGCAAGATTTAAACTTTTCCTAAAATAAGGAAAGAGGCTCCATTGCAGTCCCAATGCAGTAAAAAAGACATATATCTTGTGCACTGTTTCTGTGAACATCTGATGTGAATCAGCATTGTTTGTACTTCTGTCGGCTCATCCCAGAAATCAAGCTCCTCCTCTCCTTGTAGGCAGCCTGAGCACACCGGGAACGTGAGCGAGCAGGAGTTTGGCACCAGCCTGAACCTCAGAGCTCCTTGATACAGCCACATAGACCCAGACAAAGCCAAGCATCTGCTCTGACCGCAGAGGTCACAGGACAGTTGCTTTGCTGGTACAAGGCAATGCGGCACTGCTGAAGTCGGCAGAGGTGCTCCGATGGGCACCGAAGCCAGGCAGCGAGTGCCGAGAGAACAGATCCAGGTGTTGGTGAGAAAGAACAGAGAGTGGGAAGAGACAGAAAACACCGGACAAATAGGAAAGAGGAAGAAGATCAGGAAGTGACCTCAGGTTATTGAGCACAAGATTTAAAAGAAACAGGAAAAAAGCACTTTCACAGAAAACATAAGTAAACTGTGGAGCTTCTTGGCAGAAGACCCAGTGAAGGTGACAATGGAAGATGGCTTGGAACAGAGGTCAGACCAGCTCTGAAACCTGCCAACCACAAGGTCCCAGGAGGGATCATGAGGTCCCACAGGCTGGTCGCAGCACCCATCGTGGCTTGGTGCAGGTCCATCCTCACCTGCTGTTCCTCGCATCCATCCCAAGCACCCATCAGCAGGTGCCCGGCACCGAAGATGCTCTCACCCAGCACCGCTGCTCCTTAAATACCTTCCAGGAGGGAGAACCAGAGGGCAGGTCACAGGCTGATGTAATTCAGCTCCACTGAAATCAAAACAGACATCAAGATGCAGTTGAAGGACTGCTGAAGTCACTGCTGGAGGGAGGGGAAGACCCTGCTGGGTTTCATATGTGGTCCAAAGCACACTGAGGGGTAGAGAGGTTAAAAGTTTAAAAAGCATTTTGATAAAAAGCAAAGATATTGTCCAAAAGTTAACCAGAAGCCAAGATTTATTCTATGATTCCATGATTTAGCCAGATCTGCGCTTATTTAACCTTCAGTGTGAGATCAGGTCTCAGCCTTTCTATTCTTGGTAACAGCTGATGAACGCAGTGTAACAAGGTATTAATAAACATCTGCCCAGCTCTTAGATTAGTATGGGGAAGAATTAATGGAGATCTTAGCACGTTCATATTTTCTAATTATGGCAGATGACTTTATTTATAGAAATAATAGGGAGAATGGAAATTGTCACTGACACCATGTCAATACACGTAATGAAATCCAATCATTTAATTGCATTACATTTGGCTAAGGAGTCATATCAATAAAAGGCCCTCCTTAGAACGGTTCAGTGGTCGGTATGTACTTCATGTTAGAAAGCTATTAAGATTAATACTTTTTTCAATGAATCATTGGGAAAATAAGTCATCTCTGACAGACCTATTCCTGTGCCTCTGACCCCAAGAGGGACGGGGCTGGGGGGCAAAGCTTTCCACCAGGAGAGATGAAAAGCCCTTTGTATAGCTGTCTAGTTTTCATGCTCCTTTCTGGACACTCCTTGCTTCCAATCCCTGAAGCATCCAAAATAATAAAATAAAGCCCAAACTATACTTGGGTTGCCGCCGCCCATGGCTAAGCCAGCTCATGCATCAGCTCTGCTCCATGCGGTGCCCTCCTCTCTACCACGATGAAGTATCACCAGTGCTTCTGTGGGAACAATGTCATACTATACCACTGAGATAAATGAAGCGCAATTTTAAACCTTGATACGTTTACGCCTCCTAAGAGAGGGGGAAAGGCCTATAAAACTCCTGCTAAAGGAGACATGGCTGTTTGGATCGTTTGCAGCTTGTTAGGTAAACCCTGAAGCCAGTTTTTATTGGGAGGTGCCAGCGTTGGTGTTAGAGAGCTGCTGGGGTTTAAGCAGGCTTTGGACTGACTGTGGCTGTTTCTCAAGGTTTTAAAATACATTTCATAATGTTCAGTTCAGACAGGCAGCTAGGGAAGTTTGGAACTTTTCACCCAGAAGCAGGGAAAAATAAAATAAAGCTACAATTATGGTGACAGATGGTCTGTTACACACAGAGCATTGCTAGTAATTTTGCTCCTTGCACATTGAAGGAGGATGTCTGGACTGATGCTGAAAAGCCAATAAAGTCCTCTGGTTCTCTTCTGTTCTTCCAAAACTGTGTTTCCTAATCCATTCTGATCTTCCAAAGCTATCAGTCTGAATTAATGAAAATGGAGTAAGGAAATATTACTATTTCTATTAATTATAGAGGCAGGTTTGTGCAATAAACAGAATTCATATCCCTACGGTGCTGCCTAAGTATCTATAATTCAGCTGCTCCGCTCACAACTGCAGCATCTTCTTTACATTGTTTTACAAATTAGCAAACCTGAAATCAGCAGCCATGTACAGTGTGATGACATTTAGTTTAACTACAGGGGATCTGATCCGCTGAAATCCACGGGTGGTCTTCCAGCACTGCTTTCCACTGTGATTGTGTTACAGCTCCCAAATTAAGTACTCCTAGATCAGCTCCATGTTTTCTATAGAAGTGAAAATACAGATGCTTAGGAAATACTGTCAGTTACTTATTGCAACTGCTGGTACTCTTCCAAGTCCTGCCAAGCTAAAACTTGGGGTGATGCTCTTTCAGAGTTGAGCAGAAAGGAGGGCCAGGGCACTCCTGGAGCCAACTTGAATTTCCAGGTTAGTTGACTGGTTTGTATTTACTGCAGGGTACAGGGTGTAAGAACCCGCACGTGGATGTCTTTGCTCAGTGGCTAATGCCCAGTATTTGCATACCCCATGGGAATTTGTTTTGTGCATCGAAACCTGCAGAAACAGAGCTGGGTGTGCTGTCTCCCAGTCAGTCCTTCCTCTCCCACCACTTTAACGCCAGTGTTGGCATCCTGTGGTAGGACTGATGGTGGCAACGGGTTGGGTGAGCACCTTCTGTCACCCTATGGTCACTTTTACGTCAGACCAAGCGTGGGACTAGAAAGCCCCAGAAGGAACTGACTGCCAAAAGCACTGTTGCTCCAGCAGTGGTGAAGGAAGCAAGAGCTTTTGAGGTGGTGGTAGAAGAAAAGCAAAATTCCCAGGGGCATAAAGGGAAGCTGGAAAGGCAGAGAGTCGTGGTCATTCTTGTTCTACTCCAGCTTTCCACCTTCCAGATTAAATAAACATTGCTTTTCTCTGCACCTGAGTGAGAGGAAGCGAATTGACGATTCCCAGTTGACAAATGCGTTTGATAGCAGGGCTCCTGCCGCGAGCTCAGAACTTTGCACCAGCAAACTGGTCTGACTGGGGAGTGCTCTGGCAACTGAAATACTCCAGTAGCAACATTTTCCAATAGCTGTAAGGCACCAATAGCAGATCACTTTTGATGGCAACATGTTCTGATAGCAAATGACTCCACCAGGCTAAAGAAAAAAAGAAAAGGCACTTCCTTGGGCTATAGTGCAAAAGGTTGATTTTCCATGTACTTATATATCCACTACTCACAGTGCTGCTGGTGTTACATTTTAAGCATCTGACTCAGGCATTTGAGTGGAAAGGCGATAAAATGCTTGACTTTGATTGAATATTGGACTTGAATTTCCATTGTGGTAAAAGGTAAAAATAAATACAAACAGTATGAAGAAATCAAAAAGCTACTATTGGACAAAATGTTCCACATAATTTTTTAAATCTTTACAGCTACTGAAAATCTCTTTTTGGCTGGCATGAAGGTCAAAATTCATTTTTTGAGCATTCTTTTAGCAGGGATTATATTTAGATACTGAACCTCCTCCTAGTTTAAGGGGAGTATTTCTTCAATTACATCCAATATTAGTCCAGCTGTTAGGATTTCCCAAGGGACCACAGCAAACTGAAGAAATGCCTTTGCTCTGGTGCTGACAGGTTCTGTGGCATTGCCCTACCCCTTTGCTTGCTTCTGCATTTGGCTCCTGACCTTGCTGATATAAATAAGAGAATCAAGTACCCACTCTCTTCTGAAGTACATATCAAAAAGCATTGAAGTGATAGGCTTCATTAAGCTTGTACATCAGCTTTAAAAGAAGAAAAAAAAAAAAAGCTGAGCTGGGGAATTCATGACAGCATTTCCAGTGTAAAGAAGAGGAGCAGGTGGGGGTGAAAGTTAAATTTTACACCCTCTGAAGTAAAAATGCAGTCCATATTATAGCAGTCTCTGATGAGATTTTCTGAATTACTACTATCAAATTAATATGGGAGAAAAGCCCTGTGAACACATTAGGAGGAAGACTACCAGCTTTTATTTACCTACTATACTCTATTACAGTGAGAATGTTATAACAGAGACAGCTCAAGTCCTCTGCAGGGTGTTAGCTGGTACCTTAACAAATTTTCCTACAGGTATGTTTGCTTAAATTGATCTAAATAAATTTAAGACTTCAAATACCAGCTTTTAGTAGCAAGATAGGATACATGAGAATATGTACATATGAAAAACATTTTTGGTTAAACTTACCTTAGCAGCCTCCTCAGTCACAAGCTATGCTGTAAAGCACCTTTATAATAAGATACACACCCACTGTATCCTGTGGGAGGTGGAAATGGCCTTCAAGATTTGAAGGTCAATGTGAAAACACAGCTTTTCTGCATTTTGATTCAAATGTAATTCACATGATTACTGGGGCTCAGGGACTGTTAGGAAAGTTAGACAGGAAAAGCTTTCATAAAAGCACCAAAAAGGGTGAAAATTAACAGGCAGTAGTTAAACTGCCCTAAAAAGTAGAGAATACAGACATAACCCACACGTTCCGATTTTCGACATCTATTTCCTTGTTTCATTAATGGCAGTATCAAATGCTTAGTAAAAGCCTTTTGTTGTTCGGAAGAAGGTGGGTAGAGGCTGGCCAAATGCTGGACACTCTATAGAAAAAGGCCAGAGAAAGTAAGATGGTGCGGGCTGTATCTGTAGTAATTATTGGAACAAATCCCATCTGTGTGGCAGTCAAGGTCAGAGGCAAGCCCTTGCTCTCTGGGCAGGCCTCTAGCGTGTCTTCAATGCGTGTTTTAGCAGCCAGGATCTGCTTTTAATCTCCTGTGTGACATTTGGCGTTAGGAGAGTGAATTTTGTCTCGATCCTGATAGTTCCTGTCATTCAGCAACTGCTGGGTGGCAGCTGGCCGGCACCGGCAGCGCAGCCCGGCTGCCCAGAGCAAAGCCAGCGGAGTACAGGGACGATCAATCCCAGTGAGGTGCCACGGGGCTCTCCATCCCCAAGACAGAGGTGGGATGTTCGTCTGACTGTCACTCCTTGATGGCGAGGAGTTTTGTGCCTACGGCAGACGAACGGCTTCCCATTTCGCAAAGTCCTTTGTATTGCAAGTGCCGGTCCCCAACACACCGGCTAGCTTCCCTTGAATGTGTGAAAGGGGATGGTGCACAGAGCTGCTGGAGAAAAGTAAAATCTTTTTCCCTGATGAAGGGTAAAACACGCGTAGACCTCGCACATCCTCACACGTGGACACATGGCATGTTCTGGACACCACCACTGTGTAAGGAGTTGTGGGAGGTGGGTAGGAAGCCACCCACGCGCACTAAGATGCCCATGCACAGCCTTGCAGTTCTCCCCAGCAGCGGGGCAGAAGACTGGGGAGCGGGATGGCCACTGAAATAACAGGATTTGCAGAGTTTAGGGACCTCTCCCGGATCTGCAGCCTGCCCTGGTCATCCAAAGCTGGACCTCTGGGCAGCCATGTGGTCAGGTGAACCCGCCTGTGTAGGAGAAACTGTTCAGTGCCAGACCTCCCACTGACTTTTCTAGAAAGGCAATTTTTGCTGGCTATTTTGCACTTGAACTTCTGTACCGAGATGGGTATCTTCCAGGAGTTACTACAAAATAACTTCCCACAAATGGCCCAGCAACTGAAAATCTATTCCCACATCCTGACAACTTCAGGCTGTTGCCAGCACACAGTTTTGCTGCCACCGGTTCCTTAAGGCACTTTTGCCCAGCACTGTTGAAAAGGAAAACATTCACTGTGCCCTGGGGGAAATGAAGTGTAGAAGTCCCGTTATCACTGACAGAAGTTTTGCCTCTGATTCCCCATCTGCTCTTCTGAATGTTAACCTACAGTATTGGCACATAAGCTTAAATGATAAGTACGGATTCCAAATAGAAAGCAACAAAATATTAGTCAGATAGGCTGGCGGTGTCTGCAAAAATGTGGTGTGGGCACTCATGTTTTGAGAAAGGGAAATTATAGGACAAAATAACATTGTTATGTTATGTTGATTGAAGGAAAATGCTAGCACATAATAGGACGAAGTAACGGGTCAAAACCAGATTTATTTATTTTTTTGATCTTTAATCCATATGGGATCCTGCACGGCTCCTCCTTCCTATTCTTATTTTTATTGGTGTTTAGCGGCCAAGTAAAATAGCACACGAGGCAAGAAATCTGAGAAGAGAGTAATAATGTGATGCATAGTGTTAACTCGCTGGTTTTGGAAATATCCATTTATCTTGGTTAAATGAAAGCTTAGCCTGAGTATAAGCCAAGTAATCATGATTAGGGAGAGAAAAAGACATTCACCTCCTTGGAAACTCAATACTTTTCAACAGTAATAGCACTGCAGTGACATTGTTCGAAGCTGGATGCTTGCTGTAATTAATATAGATTATTGCCATATGAGGAATGGAAGTGTCTGTGCCTGCTCCTACCATTGTTTTCATTTCTAGACCAGTCTTGAGACCAAAATACATTCGGGTTTTGTTTCATGGACATGGCCCCTTCACTGTTCAGAGTGCCTCGCTGGCCTCAGAAGACTGGAGAGTTTTTGTTCCCTTTGTTGGTTCAAAACTGCGCAGAGGTCATAGGTACACTGTTCTCTCTTATAGAGACTTTGCTTTTGTTCTTTCTCATTATCTTTTTCCTGAGTCTCAAGAAAAATTGGTTTTATGCTAAAAAGCATATTACAGGAACGCATCTATAAAGAGATTCATGAGCTCTCAAGCTATTGGTGTTCTAAGGAGGCTAAATCTGCATCTGTACCTTCCAGTGTATCACGCACTGAACTCATCCACAAAGCAGGTGATTTAGTTCTTACACTGATTTTTGACCTAATAGACTGGTGCAGCACTGTACTAAGCCTGGCTCATCAGTCTCGTCTCAGTAGTCATTTGACTCATTGACTCCGCCACATTTCCCATCCACTTCATACCACTACTTCTGTAGATTTCATTACTACCTTTCTGCAATATGCAGCCATTCCTATGCTCTCTTGTGTGTGCACACCACTATTATCTTTTATCTTGTATTCCTGGTCTTTCTAATCTCTGCCTTATTGTAACCCACTTAATTTCTAACTTTCTCCCGGTCTTGCTCATCAGGCTGGATTTGATGTGTGCCCTAACTACAAATGAATCCATTAGAAACGCTTCCTTCTTCTTATGCTGGAAACTGCTCTCTAGGGCATGCACCTTCCCTGTAGGAATTAGGATTTTGCATTGGTTTTACAATCAGGCAGTAGTCCTCTGCCCTTAATTCGTGACTTGGAGATGCTTACCAGTGGACAAAGCAAACAGGGAGCTCCACAGAGCACGTGTGTGAGTTCAGAGGTCCATGGAGATGTAGCCATATTGTACACAGCTTAGATTCAGCAGCCAAAAGGCGGCTGCCACTGCAGAATTGCATTTAAAAAAATAAGGCCACTTAAAATGTTCAATTCTGTGAAAATTACATTAAATTTATGCATGAAAAAAAATATTTCCAGTGCTTTTCTACAGCACTTGGGCACAAAATTCTGTTTTGTGAATTTGACATGGCAACTGATCATACTCAACTAAGAGGGCTACAGATGGTGAAGTCTGTGTCCTGAAAGGATGAGGACCCACCACAGAGTGTTTATGCTGCAAAATTTACACTTTTGTAATAAGACAAAGAGGAAAGATGCTCATGAGAGCCAAACTGGGTGTTTGCTTTTACCACGGAGGTGCTTATTTCACAGCTCCATGCCTCGGTCGTATCGGTAGGATGGAGCTATTATATCTGTCTTTCCCCATCAAGCCCATTTCTTAGTTTTGAGGGAGGTGATAAATCTCTACCCAGTGTCTGTCATAACCAGATTTCTGAGCTGATGTGGTCAGTACTATTCACAACCTGTCTGTAGACATCTCTCTGCATTCAGAGGTCCTCCAGCAGATCCAAGAGACTGGTCATGAGGGAAGCATGACTGCGAGGCAGTTGGAGGCCCGAGCTCACACTCCTCTTATTCATCCCATCTGGCGATCTCAGACATTTAGATCTCAACTAACTGTTCTGTGCATATGCCAGCAGGTTTAATACAGTATCTCTTGTTGACAGCCAGGAAAACTCAACTAGCATGTAGTTAAATAAGTTGCTTGAACTGCCAGGTCACACTGGCAGGGCTGATCCAGCACTCCTGGTCCTCTTCCCTGGCCACTGGTTTGGATCAGATCTTTCCCTAACTTACCTGCACAACCCAGTGCAAAAGTAGTTGCCAGCAATGGCAAAGTAGCTTTACACCAATACCCAAAGCAGGACGCCAACCTGCTTACTGGGGGAGCAGTGTGGGCTGGTGGACTTGAGCACTGGTCTGAACCAGGGATGAAGCCAGTGAGGAGCTTGTGCAAATCATCTCCTTGCTCTGCACCTCAGTGGCACACCCGCACTTTTGCAGGAATAACAGACATCTCTAGGTAATGGTCTTTAGTAAGATGTGACATGTGAAACCTCAGCAGCGGTCTGGTATTCATGCTGACTGCCCACCCGTTAACAGTGCATGCCAGCTGCAGTCTGCTAGATCCTCGTAAAAATTAACAAGCAGACTAAATGCAGAGTGCTGTATTTTGCCACAGAAAATAAAGTCAAACAACAGCTAAAATTGGGGAGAGGAGGGGGGGAAGGGGAGCAGAGAAGGCAGACCAAAGGCAACATAAGAGTTGTATTTATTTTTTAATCCCATCTCTTTTAGTGTCTGTGATGAGCGCTGTAACTAAAGGAATCTAACTGAATTAGAATTTCAATATGTCCTGAGCAGATTGGAGCTGTTTCCATTCATGAGCAGCACGTCCCAGCTGTAATTGCCTGCTTGCTTATCCACACAGCTCTTTACAGCTAATCCAAATGTGGACTCAAAAATAAATAGTGCCAGAGCATTCACTTCCCGCTGGGCAGTAGTTTTAGCTCGCTTCTGCCTTTGCTTTGTTCCGGCTGGTGCTCTCGATGGCACGGGGACTGACTCAAAAGAGATAAAAGATGATTGACCCGCTCAAGGAATTAGGTAGGAGAAAAACCGCTCCTGCCATATCTGCCCTGCCTGTTTGTGCTTTTCCTCTGGGTGCTGCTTTGTGTCTGTTTATCTTTCTCTGCCCTCACCTCTCTCCCCAGCCGCATCGCTCGTGTGATCTGCTTCTCCTTCATGGCTTCCCTAAGGGCTGCTGGTGTGCCCTCCCTGTCCCCAGCAGCGCATCACCCTTCCTCTCCCTGTGCTCCCACCCACAAACACACCATCAGGGTTTTAGCGCTGCTTTCCTGAAATGAAACGCTCTCTTCGGGGATATTTAAAAGCCGTGTACTTCTCAGATCAGGTCTTCTCTGGACAGTGTAAAGCTGAGGCACAGCTGCACAAAGCTGGAGCTGGAAGGGATGTCCCCATGGACTTGGCGCTTCCCCAAAGTAAGGCTCTGCCTTTGCTCTCTGACATGGGAATCTGTATGTGTCTTGGCTCTCTTCCCTACTTGCTGGGTGGAATGTGGTTGTCCACCATCTTTTA
This sequence comes from Harpia harpyja, assembly GCF_026419915.1. Classification (NCBI taxonomy): domain Eukaryota; kingdom Metazoa; phylum Chordata; class Aves; order Accipitriformes; family Accipitridae; genus Harpia; species Harpia harpyja. Next base: position 36,682,069 of record NC_068951.1, on the reverse strand, counting down.
GGCTATTTTCTCCACTACATCCACCACAGGCTTCTTGGGAGATTTTGGCCAAGTCTCAGCAGCCTCTGTGCCTCTGTTCATCACCTGTAAAACAGCGGTGCCAACACCCTGTTGCTTCACAGTTTGGGGTGCAAATCCCAGGGCCCTGAGATGACAGTGGTGCAGGAACATATGAGTTGAGTCACAAGTCACTTCGCTTCAGCAGTCAGAGGTGTCCAGCTCCCACTGTGCAACCAGTTATTCTTAAAAATAGTCTTTTTAGTATCCAAAAGAGCCTCCTCTAAGATCTGGTCAAGTGGGTACCCACAAAATCTCAGCTGGGGAGAAGGTCATTCCCTCTTGATGACGATCAAACAGACTGAATTCAGCGTGGAGCTAGACCTGGAAACACCTCCCAGCCCTGGGAGTGGAGGAGCAGCGCAGCAGTGAACCTCCACATCATCTCCTTTCTCTCACCCTCTCTCTGTTTCCCACTGGGTTTATCACAGCATGATTGCAAGAGACAGGGCATCTTCACTGCCACCCATGTGCTCTTAGCACAGCCAGCCTGGTCCAGGGCCTTATAGCTCTTCTGGTGCAGTGCAGCACCCAGAGTGATATATCCCTCTGCAGTTACAGAGAATTGTGCTAAGATTTAAAGGAGAGTATCAAGTGAGGTAGTGCAGCACTTTCACTGCCTTCATTCTCACTCCCAGAATCCTTCCTCATCAGCGTAATGCTACCTGGTGTTTGGCAGAGCAGATCTCCCCATAAAACCCTCTTGGCTCAACTGACTAGGGGCACGTTGCAGGGGGGTGACCCAGCACTTGCCACTGCTGCACCCCCTCCCAAAGGCAGCCCGTTTTACAGGCAGATTGTGCCCTTCTCTAAAGCCAGAGAGCAGCTGAGATGATGAATACAGTGCTTGTCCAATGTGTCACTTGCTACGTAAATTCAAATTCAGCACAAAAAGCTAAAAATGTTTGCAGAGTCCTGACAGGCAAAGGGGACAATTATCCTCAGCTGTTCCTCAAAAACGTTGATCCCCAGCGACTGCAACGTGCCAAGAGAGGCATTGCCTCGTGCTTGGATTACAAACTCACCAGCACCAAAACATGAGGATGGTAATAAGGGCTGGCTCTTCACTAGATTCTCTGCTACCTGGAGATGGCCTGAAAATGTCCTCTGCCAGGTACAGTGACAGGACTAGCACATCCCTTGTACAGATGAGGAAGCTGAAGCCATAGTGTCAGACTGCTCCAAGGTGGCCAGAAGGTCACCAAAGAAGAGAAGTTGGGACTCTCTTGCTTGTGATGACAGATAGAAGCTCCCTCCTTTGTAGCAGACCTGGAGACACAGGAATTTCTTCAAAAAGTTGCTGTTTCAATCAACTAAATCAGAATAATTAAGACTAACACAGTGTGGCCAAGGTGAGTGAAACAAGTCGTCATGGGCATAGTAATGTATAGGAAGAGGCACTGGGGAAAAAAAAAAAAAAGAAAAGAAAAAGTGGAGAAGGAAGTTAAATTTAAAAAGATCAGGAAGAACAAAGACTACAAAGTCTACAGCTGTGCTGTGTGGTGCTACTTAGACTCATACTAGGAAGGTAGCTCTTAGGAGAGGGGAATGAAAAGGATGAAAGGCATCATTAAATGGCAGGGCTTGAAAGATTTTTTAAAACACAGAACGCCAGCACTGGAGAAAAAAATATAATGAGATGCAAACCTGGAAGATTTAGAACTTACTTTGGAATATTTAATTTTGAAGTGTGAACATATTGCATGTTGTCATGTAGCAAAGAGGTGTAGATACCTCAGCCTTTCTGACTCTCTCTCTTACTCCTGTATATCCTGGGGAGAGGGAATTAACAATCGTAAGGATGAGTTGAAGTTAAAAGAAATTTTGCCTTTGAAAACAAACCTAAATACCCCTGTGTTCCACATACAGCTAAGCTGCATCCCCATGTGATGGCTTCAGTTGTCACTGGCAGCTCCATTCTCCTCCTCCTTTGGACATGGAGTGTCCTAGACATGCCTGTGCCATGGGACCCCACCAAGACCGCCCTGGGTCCAGGCTGTCTCCCTCATTCTACTCAAAAACTAGATGGAGAGCTCAGCTCTAAGCTCTGAGCTCTGGGGAGATTTAGGAGAAGGGCCAGAAATAGAGGTGAATTCATTAATGAAGCATCATTAGCCATCAGTCTTCCTAAACTCTCATCAGTACATTAACACCAGCTGCCCATTGTCCATTTTCCCCTTGCCATAATAAGGAACCCCAAATTCAAGGTCATCTGTCAGTTGGATTAGTCAGTTAGTACAGCTGGAGCTCCTGAGATGCTCCAACGAGAACAGTTATTTATGTCACTCTGTCCTGCACCGTGCCCATTAGCTTGCGGTACAGCAAAGTCCGGTCACGAGGCAGAAATACACCATTTGATATTGCTGTTGCTGCATCACAATTTAGTGTTGCTGCTGCCAGAGCATTAAATGTTCCCTAAGTGGTAACTGTCTTCTACTAATGCAGATGCATTTCTTTTATGAGTTAGCTTATTGCTGTTCTTCTTGGTCCACGCTTGCTGTTCTTCTGTTATGGCCGCAGACAAGTGGGATTAGGGCAAGCAGATACTGTGCTCAGATGGAGACCTGCAGAGAAAACAGGTATTTTGACTACGCAAGAAACACTGCTCTCTGAATTGTGTCAGAACAGGGGGATTGCCAGCTAGGTGTTCACCTGGTTTCTGGTTTGCATCTTCAGTGCTGGTGAGTGAGACCTCCCTTGGTGCATGTGTACTAGGGCTTTCGTGTTGAACCACGGCCACGGCCACAGTGGGTCTCACTCAGATAGCCCAGGCAGACACCAGCTCACTTTTTACCACCCAGTTGGGTTTCTCCTCACAGTCTCCCTGGTGTAGCTCAGCTTCCATCCACCCCTTCATGTTGCCATGGACCATACTTGGGAGTCAGACATTTCAGGCATTGGTTTTAGTCCTGGGTCCAGCTCTTACATTCTTTCAATATCAGGACTAGAAGAGTCCCCTGGATCATCTCCTGAATCAGACAGGAGCATTTTAATATCATAGAATCATAGAATCATAGAATCATTTCGGTTGGAAAAGACCTTCAAGATCATCAAGTCCAACCATTAACCATGCCCCCTAAACCATGCCCTGGAGTACCCTGTCCACTCGCTTTTTGAATACCTCCAGGGATGGTGACTCAACCACTTCCCTGGGCAGCCCATTCCAATGTTTGACAACCCTCTCAGTAAAAAAATTTTCCTAATATCTAACCTAAATCTCCCTTGCCTCAACTTGAGGCCATTTCCTCTCGTCCTATCTCCAGCCACCTGACAGAAGAGACCAGCACCCACCTCACTACAACCCCCTTTCAGGTAGTTGTAGAGAGCGATAAGATCTCCTCTCAGCCTCCTCTTTAAATATAGTAGTTACCTCCACCACTCTGCCTGGGAAACTCTTCCACGCACTACTGCACCTGAATGCCAGACTACCCAGCAGTCAGGCTACACTTTACGTCAGAAATTCAACAGGCCATTTTATTTATTCTCCCATCCTTCACCACACAATACTTCTCCCTTTTTTCTGGCTCAGCAAAGCCATAGGAAAACATACTATGGTCAGACATAGGTGTGGGTAAGACCTATTGGGGCATAAAGTCTAACTGTCCATATTCAGTAAATTCACCTCAGAGTGAACCACTGTCCCCTTGCAGGTTGCCTTTGATGCCTCTTCCTTCTCCCATGGGCAATGGTGGGTGGGACCACCCCCCAAAAAGGTCTGTCCAGCCATGAGAGAGACCAAATATCTCCCATCACTCAACAGCAGCCTCCCTGTCTGTCCAAGAACTGGCACTGACCGCCTTGTTGTGGCACAGGGAGAGGTTAACGTGGACTAGCAGGAAAACTTCAGGGCTCACAGGGAACTGCCTCGGGGTTCAAATGAATCCTCTGGCTGGGAAATATTGGGAGGAAGCATCCAGAGCACTTAGCATGGACAGTGCAGGACATGGGTGTATTCAGACAAAGCTTAAGAGGTCAGTGATTATATGTTTAGGTGAATGTTTAGCTTTTGTTGGCTTTTGATGACTCAGGGTGTCTTTTATGAGGCAAAATTAATGCAAGTGCTTCTCTTTTTACGGTGGCCACATTGCCCAGGAAATGAAATGCCGTAAGGGGAGCAAAGCTCATTAGTTTGGTTCTATAAATGGTTCTCCAAGGTCTCAGAAACCCTATGATTAACATAAACATAGACAGAGGCAATTACAGATAAACACACATGTAAACCCCAGCTTTCCATCTGAAAACATGGTCTGCAGTATCCCCCTTTGGCTGTTCACAGATGTGGTGACGTAGAGGTAAGGAACATTTCATACCAATCATGGCATAAACCGAAGCCTGAGGAAGGAAAGCAGCCAGCCCAGGGTGAAAGTGAAGACAACAGAGCACATAATGTAGTTCCCAAGGTAGCAGCTAAGGGATTTTGATATTCACCCTCAGAATTACATCTTCTTTGGAGCAATTTGAAGCAAATGTTGCCCCCCCAAATGTTTTCTTCACACTGCAGTCCTCTTTCAGGTGGTTGCTGTTGGGTGGATGTGTTGACACTCCTTAGGACGGGGCAGAGTAGTTCTAATCTTATAAGAACTATCTCAAGTCTTCATCTTGCAATGGCTGAAAAAGTTGAAACCTTGTCAGGTTTTCTACTGAGTTCCATAAAATTCACCAGAAGATAATGTTCAAGAGGAGGATGAGAACAGGGGAAGATGGGAGGAGTGGGGCAGACACACTGTGTCAGCATCACGGACCTTTAGAGCTGCCTCTTGGCCAGTGCAGAGCAGTAAAGGGCCCTAGGCACAGGCTTACATGTATTCATAGGAGATTGCACACTTTTTACTCTGCGTTTCTGTCTTAAACATTATGCATTTATTCAGAACAGACCCAAATGTGAAGAACGAGGCATGTTTTGTAAAAAACGAAGCTTGGCCTCCTTGCCTGTGCCTGTGGCAACTGTGCCAAGAGACAACTGTGTTGATGCCACACCGGGTAAATAATGAAGGAGACAGCAACGTTCAGGCAAACTCGAGCGGAAAGCCCGGAGTCCAACACAGCATCCTGAGTCTAGCAAAAGTCACATCAAGTACAGCAGTTTCCTGGTAACCTGCCCTATAGGAATATCCCCTACAGACTCCTGATAGTCAAAAAGCAGCTTGAAGCACCTCTTCTAAACTGTTTTTAGCAGGTATTGTCATGACTTCAGGTGCTCCATCTGTTCAAGCAATAGCACAATCCACTTTTACTCTAAATGCTAGGCTGACATCCTGCAGTAATGAGTTTCACAGGCTGATTACTTGTTGCATGATGAAAATATGTTGCCAGCAGCTGACTCAGAGAGGCAACGGGCAAAAAAAATGTAGCGCTACTTGTTTTCTCAGAAAAGAGAGAGGGGACGGGGAAGGAACGGGGTTCACAGTCCTGCCTTGGGATTAACTCAGGGGAGGAGAAAGGCATAGCAGTTTGCTAACTGTCCTGGTGGGGCAGGACATGGTCGTGTAGGTTGTAACCATTCTAGGTTACAAGTCCTCCAAAGGCCTTCAAAGGAGGGTTTGGGGGAGTTTGTGTTGTTACTGTTCCACAAAAGGCTCCTACCTTACCGCTAACCCCTGCCGAAAGAAACCATAGACTTCAGTTGCTTACATCTGACCTCTGGAGTGGCTGCTGTGATGTCATCAGTGTTACAATTTTACACAAAATTAGGTGTGCAATTGTGTGTTAAATAGTGATGGTTAGCTTGGATTGCCCAACTAATGAAGCAGACAGCATTAATCCTATCACATATGGACTGCTGCAGGGCACTGGCACTATAAGGGAGTCTGAAATCACTCTGACTTTGGTGGGAAGAGAGACACCCCTTTTCCTCCTCTGGCATCCCTTTGGTGGGACAGACACCTCTCGCCCAGCTCTTGCCCCAGCGGTGCTCCTACAATTTGTTCTGGAGCTTGCAAATCTGCCTCCCTGCCCAGGCAGTCCTGCCCAGCTGTCCCTGTAGACTCAGACAGGCAGCAGAAGCTGCTGATCACTTCTAATGTGTGCCCAAGTTTTGCTTAATTAAGAACGGACTCTCTAATAGCATTCACCACCATCTCCTGACGGCTCTGGGACCACTCAGGCTGTGGCAGCACAGCCAGCCAGGCTTTCCTGTCGTGCAGCTCGTGTGTGACATCCTAAAGGGTGCAGTGGCAATTATATAATTTCATTTTCCAACATTAAGAGACTCAGCCTGGGACTGGTCTCAGCCCAACATCCAATGTGGCCTCCGGGCCCTTGTATAGTTGCTCTGAGCCCTCCTGCATTGCTCGATGCAGAAACACCAGCTCGTTAGGTGCAGGTTTGGTGGTCGCTGTTGTGCTGTCTGAGGTAGTGTGGATGCAATCTTAAATACCAGAGTGAGGATTAGATCCAAGGTCCTGTAACCCAAATTTCTGGCCAGTATCACTATAAAAACACCTCCTAGTCGGTGGCTATATTGATTAGTTCCTGGCTATTCCACCTTGTAAACTATAGTTATTTCAGGGAAGAAGTACCTCATCTTATTGTTTATTCCCCAACACTTAACTACAGTGGTTGTAAGGAAAGAAAAGAGTCTTTTTTGGCTCTCGGAGCTGCAGTGATGACCACAGGGTCGGGGGAAGGGCTGGGGGAGATTCCCCTCCTTCTGCCTCCCTTCTTTTTGACCGCTGCCTTGTCCAATTTGCTGTGCATGAATGCAGCACAAAAGCTTAATCAAATATTACCATCTCTTATTTCAAGCAAGGTCCCTGCCTGCAAGTCCCAGTCCCGAGCCAGCATCTCCGAGCATGGCAGCAGGATTCCAGCAGGGAGGAGGTGACGGGGTCACCAGTTTGGCCAGTTTGCCAGCCAGCTGCCCAACCGGGGTGTGACTTTGCCCTGGGTCTGTGTCATGGACCCAGTGGTAGGGTCCTGGCTGACTCCAGATGGAGAACCCAGTCCCTTGGCACCCATCAGCCTGTCTGCATACGGATGGATTTTGGCTCCCGTCCATGTCAGTCTTCCCCTGCAGCCAGCTCTACAGGATTTAAGTATTTTCCCAGGTTCACCACTATGCAAATATTGAAATTAGCCCTTTGCATGATTATGTAGATAGTGACATTACAGACTTTTTCAGACGAGGAGCACTGAGGAATTTGTGTGCCTTCTCTGCTGACAGCATCAACAGTCAGTTTCTTTTTCAGTGAGCTAAAGAATGGCCCCTAGTGTATGAAAAACTTCGGCATTAAAGTATTTGGTATCTGGAACATTTCTTTTTTTTCTTAAGCTTTTCTCTGAATGGAGTAAAAGCACAAAGTGCTGTGCCACAAAATATTGTAAAATCCAGCCCTCACCAGGAAGGGTCCCATTTTCAGAGATCGAGATTTTAACTGAGCCTCACTAAAACAGGAGCAGATTAGGAGGAGCTATGAGGGGAGCTGTAGCCCCACTAGCAGGTCCAATATGGCCTATGCTTCCAGCCTGGCAATGAAGTTACCACCTGGAAAGATGGTTGTTCACGTTCAGTTGATCTAGGGTAACCAAAATCTGCTAGGAATGACAGATATAGTGAATGTGCCTTGAATCAGGGTAAGAGAGCAGCAACAATTTTTGAGATCCTTTCAACTCCATATTTCTGATTCTAGGAGATCTAATTGAAGTACAGGGTTCAAATTCAGTCCTTAAGATGAAACCCCTCAGACTCTTCCCCTCTTCAGAAGACCCTGAGGGCCTGAGAGAAGGCAGCAGGTCTCATATCCCGCTGTGAAACAAAGAAGCCCCTGGGCAGGAATCTGACTGGTCTGGCCAAATGGCCTTGGGACAGTAATTTCTCTGTGGGAAAAGACGTCTTTGTCACATCAGTTACATTTCCACAAAATGCTGCATTTACAAATCATACTTTTGCCTCATTCAGACACCTTCCTTGAGAGCATCACCTTAGTGAGAGCTGCAGTACAACCAAAAAACTGATGAGCGTGCATGTGCTTAAACAATAGCCACTTTGTCCCCCAAAAATGCTGCCATAAGAACATTGGATGCAGCTATTACCTTTTCTTAAACTACTGATGATTGCTTGTCCATGGTGCAAGTCCTTTGCGGTGTGGAGCATAGCTAAGCCTGATTAGCCAGGATCACATTTTACCAGTGGGGCTAATGAGATTTATCCTTCATTCCCACACGCTGATCTGTCATCCCCATTATTTTACATCTCACCTTGAGTTAACGAACGGTCCATCTTCAGAGTACACTGGGCACGGCCACAGGGGATTTAGCACTCTGGATATAATGTGGTCTGCCACGTTGGATGGGCAGTGACAAAAAATATCCCTCTTCCCCCAGGTCCTTCCATTGTCCCACTGCAGCGAGCAAAGCCAACACTGGGCAACCCTCTAAAATGTTTATTTGGACCAGTGGCCGGAGCTCTACATCTTACAGACATGATGAGAAAAGGTAAACGGCATCTGTGCTGACTGTCTCTTACGGGTTTGAATCTTCCAGCCATCGGCCCACACCACTCCCGTACCCCTCTCCAGACAACACACACACACTGCCTCCTCTCTCCCCACCAGATCATTGCCCTACCTAACTTTTACACATTTGGGTGATGCATCCAGCTGTCAGAGATGTTTCTATGCATGCGTGTGTGAGGAGGAGCATGTGCGCAATACACTGCAGAATAGCTGGGGGATGACAAGTGGCTTGAAAGTGAGCTGGTAGCCCACCAGCCCACTTAAGTAGTGTTGCTGGAGGGAATACGCTGAAGGAGACAGAGGAATAAATGAGTTACTGGATCTCCCAGGGGAGCAGGGAATTACACAGAAGAGAAGGAAAGGGAAGGAGAGGTTTTATGTCTGCAGACAAAGGCAGCACTCAGTTGGGAACGAAAGAAGTTAAATATCACTGATGAAAGAATAATTGTCAGTAATGCTCAGACTCACCCTTCCAAAATCTCTCTCCTTTGTAGTGATATTTGCTGCAGAGCTTGTCTTGTCACAACCGGACACATTTCCCTTTCTTTTCTTCCCTTTCCTTTCCCCCTTCCCTCCTTGCCTCCTCTCCTTCAGTTCTTCTTGCAGTCACCATTAAATGTAATCACAAAAAATCAGACTCCGGTGAAACAAAAACAGAGGTCAATGTATCTACAGTGCCAATTAGCAAAACACAGCCTTCGGTTGTTCTAATGAGACATTACTGCCGGCATCTGCTTGGGAAAATGCACTCATGAGTTCAGGCAGCAGAGCTGCCCTCAGGACACCAAGTTTCCTTGGAGAATTGGCCCATTTGCTGAAATTTTCTGCAAAGGCTGCATAGGTGTTCAGCTCTTTTGATAATCCGATCCCAAACAGATGTTTTGAAGCCACAAAGGCCAGCTTGGCAGTAGGTTTCCATGGACTTTCGGTTGGAGCTGGTTATCTAACTAACTGCCTCATGTACATCTGCAAGTCTCCTCTTTAAGTGAATTTTCCCCAGGCCAATGTTCTTCTGCGTTAAAACACTGTCATGGACAGGATGGTCCAAGGTTAGACGCTTGGAGGAGATATCTGCCCACACATTGGGCTGGCTGAAAGCCATGTGCTCCTGATTAGCACTGCCTTCAACTCACACCATGCCTTTCAGTGGGAGTTACTAACTTGGGCTGAGCACTGTGCTAAGCAGGGTTCACCGGTGTCTGGTCGGCTTAAACCCTGGGCAGAGCTCGCCCCTGCCTGCCTGCAGAAATAGGGAGGTAGGAAGCAGTATCTCTATACTTATACACCAGCCATGGTAATTTCAGGTGCCTTTTTAAGTGCTGGGTGGTTTTATTTCCCAGGTGGTCCTGTAGAGCCGTACAGAAGGAATTGTTCATACCCTGTGGGTGATTAATAAAATGCAGGAGGGAAAGGGAGGAAGAGAAAATGGAAATAGGGGAGTGCTGACTGGAGCCTCAGGACTACAGAAGAGAGGTGTGAACACAGTGCAAGTGTTGCTAGTGGGAGAAACTCATCCGCCAGCATCTGGCAGTGATTTTAACACGTGTAAGATGACCAGCAGCATCACGGTGTCAAACAGGCAGTGCGTTTTAGAGAAATGACTTGCCCTAAATGACCCTTTCCTAGGAATTTTTGTTCTTTAAACTTCAGACAGGAAGATTGTCATGTGGAACAGCAAATTTGTCACCTAACACATGCTACATCCACAGACTTTTGAGGAATTGCACTGTAATAATAACCTGTGCAGCAATGGGTCACTTGCTGTGGAGGAATCACCTCCTCCCGGGTGGAAGGTATCTCTCAGGCATCCCTTTTTGCAGGATCAGGCCCAAAATGTATGTATTTCATTGCTGTTTTAGACATCCACTGTTCCCCAACTGCCACTTTTTATGCTTCGAAAACCTAGCCAAGCCCTCATTCTTTCTCAGGTGTCAATTAGGCTTTCCACACCATTGTAAGCTTGGAAAACCAAAACACTGGTTTTGTTTGGTGGGGAAGAGGGAAGGAATTGAGTGAACAAAATCTGTTCATATCGATAGGCATCCTACAACCATCACTGAGAGAGCTCCAATGAGATTTCCTGTTGCCATAGCTCTAATAACAAAAACTGATGCAGCTCAATATACCCTGTAAAAAAAAAAATGTAAAGAAATTGGCTTCTGAGCAGAAAAGTCCCTGAGCACTGGGAATTCTGCAGGTAAGATACAGGAAGGGTTTTTCACCCTTGCATTGAAGGATTTCTGATATCAGTAAACACCTCAACATGAGGTAATTTGAGTGACATCTGCATAACAGCTGTGATATCAGAGAAGGGAATGTGAATTCAAAGTCACTCTGAATAATTCAGGCAGGCAGGTATCCCCATCTGACAAGCCCCATGACTGTGCAGTGCTGGAGGAGGCAATGTCTCCCTCAGCACCACATGATGGTCCATTTGGAAAGGAAGGAATCTGAGGGTAGCTAATTTGTGTTTATTAAAAAAAAAAAAAAAGTAATTGCAGGTGCCTGGTTATTCTAGATTTCCAGTGAGGAAACCTGATCCCCTTTGCAGACCTTCTAGATCTACCCATTTTGGAGTGAAATAAGAACTGTTGTACTGGGTCAGAAGCAGCATTACTTTAGCCTCTCCTGCTCTATGTGGCAGTACCCAGTTGCAAACTCTTTGCATACAGGACCATTCCTAATACATGCCAATAAACTAATCACATCCCCGGAGCTGCAGATCAGTCCCGTGGCAGCAGAGCACAGAGCAAGTTGGTATGCCTCGTCCTTCACATAAGTGAGTGCTAAAAGGTCACGTACCTCATGATGGCAAATAAAGGTCTTGGCTGCAGCAAATACGGGCAACTCTACAGAAGATGTAGGACTTCTTTATTAAGGCCAGTAGGCTCAGACCAGCATTGTAACTCTCCTTGGCCGTCTCATGTTCAGGCTAACATAACCTGGGCTGCCTAATTTCATCACACAGGTCCTCCCTAAAGCTTCCTCTGGAGATCTGTAAGGAGCTGCTGACCACATTGCAGAGGGATCCCCGTGCTGCTGCTGTGCACAGAGATATGGAGAGGGAAATCTCTGCTCTGTCACCAGCAGGCACAGTCATGGCTGAGATTTCCTCTCTGGCACCTGAGCCCGGGTAGAGCAGCCAGCCCGTATCCTCTGAGCAATTTGGCAAAAGAAACGTGGAGATTTAGCAGAGGAGAACTTCAGTTTGGAAACCATCAAGGGAGCAAAGACCTTTTGTCCTTGGAGGCTTGCTTTCTATTAAATGTCTTTGCACAGGGCAGAAAGACCCCATGTTCTGACAGCTGGGACTTCTTTAAAAACAAACAGCCCCCCTCGGTGTCGTATTTGGGAAGTTATCACAGGTAATCACAAGTATTAGAGAGAATCATCTAGATGACTAGTGTCTGGTATGCAGTGATCTGTACTTATACACACCGCAGCAGTCAGCTAATTGTGGCTGTGCAGCCCTGGGATCCAAAATCAGCCAGCTAAGCACGGCACTCTTCCAGCTCACCAAGCAGAAAGAGGTCCCCAGGCTGTGCCAAAAGTTCACACGTACACAAAATCCCCGCCACGGAGCAGCACACACACGTGTGCAGGCCACTGCTGCCGCTCCAGCTAAAGAGATGCTGAGGCTGTTCTGTTAGTGGCAAAATATTGTGTGCAATGTATCATGTCCCCCCAAAACAGGGCTCTCAGGGGCAAAAATGTGAGGTCTGGTGATAGCAGATGTTCCCAGTATCATACAGAGAAAATGGGCACCTCCCCTGTGCAGGCACGAGTGAGGAGGAGGAGGAGGAGGAGGATGGACGGTTACTCGGCGTGACTCCTGGGCTGCGTCAGGACCGGTGCGTCACACGCTGGCACGTGCCATGCCTGTGTTACCAGACTGACTCCTGGCAGGGATTCAGGAGAAAAAAGTCCTCAGCAAGGTGCACAAGGCTACCACTTTTCTGTTGTTCAGGGCTTTGAATAATAAATATTTGCAAAAGAGCAACCGAACAACTGCTCTGAGCATGCCCCCTGAGGCAGAGTTTCATTTTTCAGCTTTATTTGCTGTGGCAGGCAAGTGTGGGAGATCCGCCTGGCAGGCAGTCACCATACACCGTCCCCTTTGCCAGTCACCTGCCAGATAGATCATTTCTACAACATACCCTTCAGTCCGTCCTTTTTTTTTACCTCTCATTGCACGTTTCTTGGCTCAAGGCCCCATGGGAAGTGTTTGTAACCATTCTCAATTAGCTATTTGTTTTTAAATTGTCCATTTGTATCCCTCTTATGTCCTAGCTGCTCTGATGACATTAGTGAGCGATTGCACTGCGTCTGTTTTATGTCTACATGCTGACATAAGTTATGCTGTGTGATCAGTTAATGTGCTGGAACTGCATGACAATCTCTGCCTTCCTGCCTGCTTCCATTTGGGAGCAATGCACATCCTAATAGCAGCTCTCAGAGTTAAATACAGTTTGATAAATAATAATAGAAAAGTAACATTAGATTATTACTCTACATTACTTCTTTGAAGGCAGTTGCGTCTGCCAGTTGACAATATATTTTTTCTCCCCAACATGAGAGAAAATTTTGACAGGCTGAATTACCATTTCATTTCCAGTTAGGAAAACATTGACAAGACTTAAAGGATGGTTTTGAAGAGAAACCATGGACATCTAAAGATGTAAATTACAGTTGGATGAAGAAACCTCAAGGGGTCTTAGGTATGGGAGACTATTGACTGCAGTACCACCTAAGCAAGATTTTTGCTATGAAACCCCACACCATATGTGCTTTTCCTGACTATGACTCATCATCTGAATACAAATTTAATTCCAGTTTTGGGGAGTTTATGATTAAACCTATTTTCTTGTTTCTACTGTGTTTATGTATGATTTTACATCTGTCTTAACTCTATTTCTTTGTCCCTATTAATGAATGTAAGTTATATGGTTGGTCTGACACAGTGCTTTTTTCCAAGGTTGAGTGAAACTTGGTGGTTTCAGCTTAAATGAGTGGTGGGTTTGCTAGAGCCCAAAGTGATGTTGATGTTGCTCACCTGCCATTTTGCAGACAGTAGAAGAGGAACTTCTTCCACGTGTACTACTATGTCCATGTTATGGTGGTGCCAGGGCTCAGAAGTGTGCGGTTCACATGCTTCGGGTGCTGCCTGGATGATTCAAAAGAACCGTAACAGAAAACACAGGAGATTTTGACCAGCCTCAGGTCTGTAAGTACATTTTAAACCCACAAAGTTTGAGTGTGTTTGAAATGTACTCAAATATTTCCTTCTTCACCATTGTGTCCTCATGACCCATTGAATCATCAAAGGCTCGGAGATGAAAGAAGGACTTATGGTTAGAAAATGCAAAGGACTCTCTGCTGAAGGGGGAATGGTTTGTTGTAGCTTCTTTTTTTTTTAATCCCAGAACAAATAGCTCTGGTGGATAATTTTCTGTGAGGGTTTTCACTGTAATGAGTAACTGGGCTTCCAGAAAGCTATTTTATAAATAAAGTAAATAAGCTCCCAATCAAAAAACCTACAGAAATCAATTGCAAAATCCCCACAGTGTTTCATGAGCTTTGAGTCACACTTGGGGCGGAAAATTACCCAAACCACTAGCCTGTAGGGAATCAAAAAAAGAACGTGGTCCTTTCAGATAATTTTAGTGACGGCTTTCTTCAGGCTGTTTTCTACATATGGTAACACAAGACCTGTTACCATATTCAACTGAAGAAAAGACACCTCATATACCTAAACATCTTCTATTGGCCTAAGGTGGCATTGACAGGTCAAATTCACCTACGGTATAATTCAACTGAACCAATGAAGCTGTACAAAGAAGGATTTACTGAGCTGGCACAAGAGTCTAATCTTTATATTTGCTGTAAGAGGTTTTTACCTTTTCAAAAATGGCTGTAATTTATTTTGGAGATGAATAAGTTTCCACCAGGTCAGAGTGAATCTGATGAAAAAGGACACCCGAGGACCCTTAAGCCTTTCTCTCCCATGAGATAGGTATGGAGGTGGAACTACCCACCCTGTAGAGGCTTCATTGGTTAAATATGAACTTCACATAAGAATGTATTATTTTCAACCTCAGAAATATTTACCAAAAAATCAGGGATCACGATCTACTGGACAAAAGGAAAACAGTTACAGCCCTAAAAGCCGGAGAAGACCGGGCCATACTCCTCGGGCTGGCCATGATGGTGTGCTCTATCATGATGTACTTTCTCCTGGGAATCACCCTGCTGCGGTCTTACATGCAAAGGTAATTTCATGATGGTTACCCTGATCTCATACTCTCTGCTTCACTGTCTTTGCATGGCTTATTCGTTTGACGCTTTTTATTAAAGTTTTATAATTTTTCCTTTGGTCAACATAGGTCTGATTCTGCACTTCCTTACCCCAGTATAAATCAGGCATAACTACAGTGAAAGCAAGTTGAGTAACACCAGCATAAGTGAGGGAAGAATTAGATCCCTGTTTGACAAAATCTTGATCTTTAGACTTGCCACAGTTTAACACCAGTATAATATCCATATCAGCTGGTTGGCAGTCTGCTGAACCCTGTAAGCCCCTCATGGGCTGCTGCTGCAAAGTCCAAACTCAGGAGAAAACAGCAAAAACATTTAGCAGTCTCAAGAAACAACGCACTTTCAAATGAAGAATGGAGAATTAATTTGGGAAAGAAATCAAGCTGCTTTGCAGCATGTAGTTTTCCGTGTAGGTTATTACTTTCATTTTAACAAGTGAAATCCTCCTGAAATATAGTAATTTGCTGAAAGTGAAAGATCATCTTTCATTATTACTGCACTGTGCTTAATTTTTCTGAGGCCTTCTCTGACTTCCTTCTCTGCCACAGAGCAGAAAGTTTGGCCTGTGATTCATTAGCAGCATTTGAAATCAGTTTTCAAGTACTAGCCCTGTATAAAATCCAGCCCAGACTGTAATAAGACTGTCAACAATGTTTTTTCTGCCCTGATCTGTGGTGCTAGGAGAATGAAAAATGTGTAACTGGGGATCAAAACATTAGTCTGTCATGCCCAAAACCACCCTCAGGCAGCGGCCAATACCTGGCACATTTTTGGCTTATCCACCACAGGCTGCTTCTTTAGGCATGTACAAACTGGTATGAACATCCTCAATTATATTGATGCACCTGCAGGAAAATATTCCTTCTCGACCCTGCAACGATATGGAAAAAATAGCGGTGTCTGAGGATAAACTGTACTGATTTGCAGCATCTTATTTGTGTCATAAAGGCATTTGTCCCTTTTTAAATCCAGGCAAAGTTTAGATTTTGAAAACAGAGATCAAGACCTGTTAAGTATCCAAGAGCATTTGCTTTTCCAAATTGCTCTCCCAGACCTTTCAGCAATATCAGGGTCAATTGCGGAGGCTGCTAAGGTCAAAATTGCTCATGTGGAAAGAGAGGATTTACATTACAAACTGTGTGAAAAATTGCCAGAAGATATCAAAGCACCTACAAAGTATCAAATATTCCATCTTCACAAGTCTGTTGTAGGTAGGTGTTACTTTATTACCCCCATGCATGAATAAAACAGCAGTCAGAAAGGTGAAAGTGAGAAGAAGACAACCCAGGAGTCTTCGCTGTCACTTCTCTTCGCACAGCCAGATCTCCTTAGAGGTTGTTCTCCTTTACAGACAGCAATAACCCTCCAACAAAATACTGCCTGGGAGAGGGGGAAAAAATCCTTTCACTTGATTTCCCCCCAGAAATCATAGCATAATTTAATATAAATATAAAATGGAATATACAAGCAGAATTACTGCCAAAGTAAAATACCAAGAGAATTAGTCAGAAATCTTTGATACCACTTACCATGTAAAGCCTTTTGTAGGTTTGGCAAGGGGCAAGCAGACCCTCAGCCCATTCATGGCGAGTGGCAGGACGGCCGCGCTGGGTGTGAGCCGAGGGACTGAGCAGGACTAAAGGGGAGCTCTGGGGTGAAACCTTCCCCCAGCCCGTGGAGGGATTTTCACAGAGTCCTCGGTGTCCCCTTCCCACTGCTCTCGTCCCTAAGGAAAATACAGCCCTAGATTTTTAAATATATGCAAGAAACCCAAGTGAACATTGCCAGTGCACACCCAGGCTCAATCATTAGAGTTTTAGCCTCTGGTGAATTGGAGACAAGCTGAAATCCTCCAGAATGATTACAACCGCTGACTTAACTTACGGAAAACCAAGCAAGCCGCCACTAGAAAAAGCCTTTCCACAGGTAGACTTGCATGCGGTACCACCTGTGTGTTACTGTGTCTTCATGAATATGAATATATGTACCCTGGAAATTCAAAGTTGTCCTTCACTCTAAATTGAACCGGACTTGGTGATTAACCATCAATTCTTGGTCCAGGGTGTCCTGTCATGCAGCACTGCGTGCGTCGTGCTCTCCCCAGGGCAAGCTGCTCAGTTTTCTTCTCTGATATCTCTGCTGATTCCCTTTGGTTTCAGATATACCTTCTACAGACTAAAAGTTCCAGTTTCCTTTTCGTTTATACATAGAGATAAGTGAAACAGGTATTTTTGTGCCCAAAGCACAAACTTTGGGTACTACAGAACAATACATGGTCTGCGATGTGTGATGTGAGAAAGTCTGGCCTTTGCTTAAAGCCCTGCAACGTGTGCCATCTCCTACGAGATGCCCCCAGTATATCGCTGACAGAAAGCCTGAGTTGCATTTAGTGCTTATTGCCCATTCACACCATGCTCTTATGTCTCTTTTTTCCCTATTCAGCGTCTGGACAGAAGAGGCTCAGTGCTCGCTTCTCAATGCATCCATCACAGAAACCTTCAACTGCTCATTTAGCTGCGGTCCAGACTGCTGGAAAATCTCTCAGTACCCCTGCCTCCAGGTGTACGTTAATCTTACCTCTTCTGGCCAGAAGCTTCTGCTCTACCACACCGAGGAAACAATGAAAATTAATTCTGAGGTAGGAGAACAGAATCAAATTTCTTCCTAAATGGGTTTCTGGAGGGTTACTCACCTTGTTATACCCATTCTTCGCTTTAAAGGAATATAAGGCTTCCAGCTCCTGCTTCACTGGTAAGTACGGAGCAGAGAAAGCAGAAATCAGTGCACAAACTGAGCTCACACCTCTGAAGGGGGCAGTTTTCCACCCCCATCCCATGCAGGGAGCGCAGCTCATCCCACACGGGCTGGTGTCCCCGGCGGCTGGAGCCTCCCTCCTCCTTTGCAAGTGCTTTACAGGCACAGGCTGGCGCTGAGCACTTGTCACATTGATATTCTTGTGCAGCTGTGGACAAGTCACTTCCCACCCGGGTATGGCTCTGCATGATAGCGAACACCCCTAGCGATGTGCACGGAGCATCAGCGGTGGTGAGAAAAGAAACGGCCTTACTACTGTGAGGCCAGGCAAGGTGACGGGGAGAGACGAGAACCCCGTGTCTAACAGCGGGCATGTCCTCATCTCGACCTCTGGTGACAAACTCTGCGCCCCGAGCCTCTCCATTGAGGTCAGCTGTGCCGCAGGGGTCAAGGCACAGCACTTACCCCTGTGGATGGTGCAAAGATGCTGAAAGTTTGCTGAGCAGGGACTGTCAAGATAAAAGCAGAAGCGTAAAAATAAAAGGCCTGGCTTTTGGGCACCTATAAGCTAAGGAGTCAGCCCATCTTTCTTGCACAACTTCCCTCATTCCACACATTGAACCAAAAAAATGATTTTTAACAAATCTGCAGAAGAATTCCTCTCTGCTTCAGCAAGTACAAAATCCAGCATAACTCCATCCAGGTGGGATGGAAACAGCTCCTGTCTGGAGGCTTTAATGAACGCAGCGGATGCACAGAAGGCATCTCCCCGCCGACCCGCAGCCACAGCTGTGCAGCTGACGCAGTGCTGTGCATCACACCCAGGCAAGCGACCGCCTCGGCGCAGGTCGCTGTTTGCTCCCTCCGCGTAGCAAGGCAGGACTGGACTAAGAAATGTCCCTCTCCCCACCTGCCTTTCTTCGTATCTACAGTGCCTGGGTACCTAAGACTGCAAGCCGTAGTGAGCCGGGACGCAGCTAAGTTATTAGACTTACAAGTGCCAGATTCGCATTAACTACTTAGTTATCCAAGGTCACTGAACCCCAAACTATGGGCGCTTGGCAAAGCGCAGCCCGTAACAGCAGAGGCCCGGTTCAGGCAGCTGACAACGTAACCTATTGTGTTTCTATTTATGGCAGCAGTTCAGTAGACCAAATTACTTCTGCATATTAAGATGAAGCGATATTAAAATTAGTCAAAGCACGGCGTGGTTGCACCGGGCCGGTTATTCTGCTGGATAATTAGCTCCTGTGGCTGAGAGACGAAGTCCTCTGGATCTGAAGTGTGAAACGGAGAAGATTGCCCACATCTTCCCCTCCGGTTCGGCGTTGGTGCAGAAAGGAGGCACTCGCCGTTCATGAAGTCTGCAGCAGGACAGACCCCACTTTCTGCTGGGGCAGAAGAAAAACCCAGTGAAAGTCATGCCGCAATTGGATTAAAACAGATCAGATTGGTCTCTGTGCTCCACTGGATTCAAATAAATCAAGAGATTCAGCATAAATCTCCACATTCTGTTATTGATGATTTTTGCTTGCTGAAATGGACTTTGAAATTGTCCCAGATGCCGCCTCCTCTTAATTTAATGTAGGCATAGTTAATACTTCTCCAGCCCAAGGTTGTTTTACAGGTTAAGCTCTGCTCTCGGGAGGATTCCTAGGTTTTCCTGACATGCTGCTGGCTATGTGACCTGAATCCAAACACAGTTTTGAGTGGAAGTTTGCAATGCCTATAAA
Organism: Harpia harpyja; assembly: GCF_026419915.1. Classification (NCBI taxonomy): domain Eukaryota; kingdom Metazoa; phylum Chordata; class Aves; order Accipitriformes; family Accipitridae; genus Harpia; species Harpia harpyja. The sequence goes on along the minus strand of NC_068951.1, from coordinate 36,662,757 downwards.
ATACCTGCTTCTTGTGCCTGGTGAGGACCAGCAGAGAGCCCAAGCTCAGATCAGCACAACCCACCTCAGCTCCCTGGCCAGGCGCTCCCTCTCCCCGAGGGAGCAGCCCTGAGCACGGCTGGGTTTGTGATGCTCCGGCTGGGTGCTAGCTGTCTCTCTCCACCCACCTGCTCAGGTCTGTGTTTCCTACCTCTCTCCTTGCCAAATAAACAAAAGAAAAAAAGCCGTCCCTGGCTCACTGAGCCCTGACGTTACTGGGGTCATTGCAGAACGTGATGCTTACCCTCCGAGGCCAACGCCAGTGACCTTCAAAAGGTCAGCATCCCCCCCCAACCTCCCTGCCTCGCTGAGCACCGCTGCGCACGCAGAGCAGCATCTGGAGCCCGTCTCTCTCCTCTCCCCGCCAGCTAGCGCGGATGGAGGAAAATGCACTTTGATTTTAAATAATGATTAATCTAGGAGACTTGCTGTCTAACCTAACTGTCGGCCCACAAGGTGCAGTAAGCAGTAGGCGCAATTTATATCGACATCTACAGCGTGCTGCTGCCAGTCTCCGGTGGGAATCAGTGGGAAGTAAGTCGATACCAGTTGAGCTGCTCGAGTCTTTCCCAGGAAAGCACACGAGATTTTTCACGGCTTTTCGTTGCTCTCACTGTGCATACTTTATCTCTAGCCTTTAGGACAAGCCCAGCCCCTTGTCAATACTACAACCATAGCGGCTTAAATGCTTCATGGCTACACGTTCCTCCCTCAGCTGTCAGAGGAAGCTGTAACCTCTGCGAGAGGTAAATTGGCCGGCGTCCCCTCGTGCCTCGACCACGGAGCCAGGCTGTCACCCTGAGGAAGGGCTGCAGTAGTTAAAGCAATTCTAGAGGCCCCATTTTGATCTCACACTATATCATTTTGATTCTTTTCATGTCATCGGAGCTACGGCTGATTTATACCCATGCTCCATAAGTGAGACAACAAGCAGGATTTAATCACCAGAATCACCGTTATGCCAGCTATAACTGCCTGAGACTCAGTAATGATGGGGCATCTCATGGTTTCCTGCTGAAGGTTCAGGTATTTATAACCTGGGCAGGAGTTTGCCTGCTGCAGCGGGGGAGCAGCAATGTTCTGCTGCGGCTCCCAGCAGACCCATTTCTGGGCTGAGACTGGAGAATTCAGTCTGCAGGAATCACTATCAGGCCAAAGCAGACACAAAGCTTCTCCTTCAGCCCTTGGTTCAAACCTGTTGCACTTTCCGAAAGAGATGTAAAGAGATGTTCACTGCCCAACCTGAACTGGGGGCTTTTCTGGCAACAGCGTTTTCAATGTAACAACCTTGATTTAAATGAAACTTCTTCCAGCTTGCCTGGAGATTTTGTGTGATCTCCGTCCTTGGAGATATTCATAACTTGACTGGACAAGTTCCTGAGCAGTTCTGCACTGAGCAGGGCATTGGACTGGACATGTCCAGAGGTAGTTCATACAAGCTACCTACCCAATCCTTTAAATTAGGAAAGTAGAGCTGGAAGTGTAATAACCAGTTGTCTTTGTAACTGTCTAGTATGTTCTTCTTGTGATCAGATTGCAAGTAACACAAGAACCACTTTTCTCACGTTGTATCACAGAATCCTCACTTGAGGTAGAGAGCCAGACATTGTTTACTTTCAGATTTGCAGATTTCCAAGTGTTTGACAATGCAGAGTTATAATAAAACAGCATAGATTTAGTAGTCTACATTCACAGGTACAGCATAACAATTGTGGATATAAAATTCCCTGCCAGGCACTGGAGAAAACTAAATAAAGATCAAACAAAAGAAAACATCAAAACATCCCATTATCCATGTCTACCTACTTGTTCACCCGTGCAACATTGCAGACACCAGCACAACAGAGCCAGCCCTCCGCTATCCCTGGGATCTCTCCGGGGAAGCCGAGGCATGGAAGGAGGCCAGCAGCACCCCACAACCACAACTTAATGCACACGGAGGGTCCTTGTGCCGAGGAGCTCCTCAAAGCTGAAGCCAAGATGCCTCCAGGAGCTCAGGAGGACTGGAATGAGGCAGATAGCACATGGACTAAAGGGCAACCATGTCTTGGAGAGTGCATGGGAGACGGTTTCAGCACAAGGAGCCTGGCTGGGAGGCAAAGTAAATCAACCTCCCTTGCACGACTGCATTTCACAGCTTCATGCTATCAGACCCTCTTGGCACGGGCAGCCCAACCAGCCCGACACGGCTGGTGGCTCTGTGCCATCAGGTGTAGGAGGCAACAGCTCAAGTTCTGCTTCAGCATCAGGTCTCCTCTGGAAATGCTTGGAAAATACTCGGACTTGCAGGAAGTCGGACCTCCCTCCACTGCACTCTTGGGACACTTCCACAGACTTTGAGTCCAGGAATCTGTCATCATTAGGGCTTTTACGTGCCTGCTGTTTTCTGTCAAGGGGGAAGGGCTGGACTTTGGCAAGAGTGGCCAAGTCCTCATTTAATCTCCTCCCTCAGGATACTTCAAGAGACTTCAAGAAACAAAAATGTATAGCACCAAAGTTGCAAGGAAAAAAAAAAAAATCTGAGCTGGAAATACTGCTGTTACAACAGTGATAGCACATAACTTAGTAAATGAAAATGAGGTACACTTTGCTGAGAAATTTCCTCTACTTATTAGATTATGATCTATTAAAGAGTCATAGGCACTGGAAGAGAGCTTGTGGCTTTGGACATTTAAGACAAAGCTGGGAAGAGTGCAAGAGAATATCCTGGAGGGAGCAGACTGGCACCAACAGGAAAATGGATGAGATATTACTGCTCTGATATTTTCCATCTCTAATTTCTAGAGCTCTATGAAATATTCATAATGGCAGTGCTGCCATGCTCTACCCTTAATGCTCCAGTCTGCTAGCGCCAGACAATCTTTCTGCCGCGCTTCAAATCATATTCTGTGCTAATAAACTTGCCAATGAATCAATCAAATCCTGTTACGAGGTTAATCCTTTGATCATTATTAGGACTAGAGATTTGTCGCAGTATGTTACAAAAAAGTCACAGCATAGTCATGAAAAAGAATGGAGGAACATTTATAAAGTATATACATTAAAACAATAATAATCAAAACCCATGGATCACATTATTTTAATCAAAACCCCTTTTTTCCTTTGCAAAACTCACTTTCTGTCATTAAATTATCTGGAGCTACTTTAGGTGCTCACCCAGGACAAGCAGGTTCAGCTGGGCAGGCAGAGAGCATGACGGGGACCCACGACCACCCCATAACTGTGAGGCAGTGCTGACCTTCTGGGTCCCCCCGTGCACATTGAGTGAGAAGTTAAGCAGCAGATTTCCACCCCTCCTGAAGCAGTTCTTGCCTAGCTAGAGAATTTAATCAAAATCCTGTGCAGGTGTAGAAAACCTTCAGGTGTGGAGGGGCGTAAGTGTCTAGAAGACAGGAGGGAGTGAGGGGCCCTGGGCTGCTCCCATCAATGCTCTTCCAGACCAGCAGCAGCAACAGCAAATTCAGGTCAAAATCCAGATGCTCTAGGTCAAAATCCAGATGTGGCCTCAATCCTTATGTGTCTGCCCACCGCCTCACCAGCCCACACTAGCTCTTTGCAGGGAATGGTCAGCTCAACCCAGGGCCACTGTCCTGCATGTTCCATGGAATATCTTCAATGCATGGACTCCTTAAGTTAGTTTTTTAATTAACTTGTCTTTTACATTCTTTGGGAATGCTAGGTTGAAAAGGTGTTAGGTAGAGCCACTCCCAAATCTTCTTTTCATTGTGACTGAGACTGAAATACAAGCAGCATCTTCAGAGATAAGGAAGTGTTGGACTTACGCTGGGGTCAAGAGCAAAAATAAGACTAAGAGCCGTCCTGGTAGCCAGGCTGACCTTCAGCTAGAGGTTGAATGAAAGGCTTCTGGGTTGTCAGCAGGAAAACTGTGTTTTCTCCTATTTGTCCCTAATCGAGGCATTACCCCTTGTAAAATTACAAATTACACAGGAAAGCTTGTATACAGGTCTCTCGTCAGCCACTGCCTCTGTGAGTGAACTCCCGTGCCCGCTACGATCACTTTGATCTGATCCAAGTGAGATCTAAACTACCGATTTGTATTTACAGAGAGTCAATTACTCATCTAACTGCGAGCATATGCATGCCACTTAAGATGAAGAGGTACTTCATCAGTTCCATTTTTGCATGTGTAAATTAGCGATAATAATATATTCACCTATCTCAAAAGGCCGCTGTGCAGATTAAAGCATTAATGTTTGTACAGCACTTGGAGGTTCTCCAATGGGAAATTCTGTAGATGTGCAAAATATTGAGTTTTGTCTCTGATAAATTTATTATTAGCTTAATAGTATTCCACTCCTATTATGAAAAGCATAATCATCTTGAGATTTTCCTGCTTGCCACCTGAAAACAGACATTGTACCCGGTTTGGAGATACATTTTTCTCCCTCTAATTTCTTCCCAGTGTTCATACATACCCAAGTGCGGCAAGAATTATGAGGAATCCATGTCGCTGGTGAACGTAGTGATGGAAAACTTCAGAAAGTACCAACGCTTCTCCTGCTTCTACGACCCCGAAGGCATTCAGAAGAACGTGATATTAACCAAACTGTACAGCTCCAACGTGCTGTTCCACTCCCTCTTCTGGCCCACCTGCATGATGATCGGCGGGGTCGCCATCGTCGCGATGGTAAAGCTGACTCAATACCTTTCCCTCCTCTGTGAGAGAATCCAAAGGATCAACAGATAAAAACAAAAACTTCTCTGAGATTTAATTACAGCGAAAATACTGTTTTCTCATTCTTCACCAAAGAACCTTAAGTTTGTAATGTGCAAGTCTGTTATAAGTTCCTTACTATATTCTTATAAGTAGAGCAATAATGCAAAAGCTGTTCTATATGCAAACATGATGTTATTATTATGCAGACAACTGGAAAAAATACTGTTTTGTGTTGACTGTCTATATGATCTTGTTTTATGCTGAGACTAGTACTTCTTTCTTTTGTATGGCCAATATAGGGCTCAGTGTGACCATTTGCCAAGCTTAATCAATTGACACTTTCAGTGTAAAGGATTCTGGGGGAAATTCACCGCTGGACATTGGGCAGCCAACCACTTGTGCATCACTGAGGTCTCATGCCTGGCTCGGTCCATTCGATGGATTTGTGGCTTTGCTTTTTTATTACTGGCTGCAGCGGGGGGAAAAAAAGCATTGATAGGGTTTTTTTATAGTAAGATGGCACAAAAGGGACATGTTTTGAGGCCAGGATAAGCATACAGTATTTCCAGGACTTGGTGATGCTTTGTGTTTGCTCCCCCAGTTCAGAAGTAAATTTTACCCTATGGTGTTTAAGGTCTTTTGGAAAACACTTTGGAGTTTTATTTTATTTAGTGCTATAATTTCCTTCTGTCTTATCAACATCATCTTTGTCACTTGCAGAAGCTGTAGCCAAAAAAACAAAAATCACCTTGTTCCATTTTCTATTCTAGTCTGAGCCCTGTTGATGGAGATGGGACCAGAACACCTTATGTAAAGGTTTATTACTCATTTGTCTTGTATTTGCTACCATATCACTGTAAAGAAAAAATAACACAATCAGCTATTTTTTCATTTTTTACTTCCAACTATTTTAGATTTTTTTACTTGATATATATACAGATATATATATAAAGAAAAAGCTATATTATATCTAGTTGTGTATTGGAACTTGATTATGGGGGGAGGGTTATTTGTTTTTACCAACTGGAAAGTGTACAGTATCACTCATGTATCTATAACCTTCATCCTTGGATAATAACCTAACATGGAGGAGCAGCACTGCAGGATCTTATCCAATATTCATGATGTTGTTTCAGTCAAAGGTCTCTCTTGCTGTGACATCGGAATTGACAAAAATCTCATCCAATACTACGGCTCTGTTAACTGAATAGTTAGATAATCATCACAACACATCTGGAAATCTCTTCTGACCTTAACTCAGTATGCAGTGCTGGCTGACGTGAATTATGATTTAAAAGGCCCAGGTGCAATGATTTATTGGAAAAACTGAGATTCTGACTAAGATATTGTCTTATCTGTCAAATATTTACCATGGGGAACCTTGCCAGTATAATTTCATGCACACTATAGTCACGATTTCTGCATAATTTATTTTTATTCTCCTATAGAAAGCATTCCTTCTTATGTTATGTTTTAAAGACACCTCTCGCAGTTTCTCACTTTGCACTCAGCCTGAAGGACAAACGCAAGGCAGCTCCTGTGAGCACCCTGTGAACTCACTATCCAATAGCTCAAAGAAACCATTTACAGGCCTATCCAAACCAAGAAACTAACTTTTTTCCCCCCCTCAAAGAGACTGCAAAGCAAGTATTCTGACTAGTTCATCTCTATATAAGTACCTTTCCGCAATGTAACATTAAAAATTTCAAGATATTACAAAACTTTACAAGTCATGCAAGTGTAATGTGAGCTGTAAAAGAAATGAGTTCTCAGCAGTGAAAATGAACCTGCAATCTTGTAATCAGTAGTATAATTTTCTTTAGGTAAATAAATTCTTGGAGGGTGGGGGTATTATGAGGGCTCCAAAAATATGTAATAAAATATTAAATTAAATCTTTCAGATTTCAATATCTTCTGCCTTCAGATCTGACTTGTTTCATCAGACTTTTCTTTGTAGCTTCTATTACCAAGAAATGAGGAATGCTGATGCAACAGAAAATTCATAAAGGTTTATTTGCAAAAATGTGGGTTTAATCAATCTGTGGGATTCGCAGAACCATTGTCAGTGGATCTGGGCACCCTCGGCATCAGTGGGACTGGAGTCACAAAGTCTTTAGTGGACTGCCAGCAACTTTTATTCAACCACCCGACCGGCAGCAGAAAACGTGACTTACCCCCGGTGCCAGCGTGGATGGGGGGATGGAGACGGGGGACCCCAGCCCCACTGCCGCAGAACCCCACTGCTCTGCTGCACAGGCACGGGACTGTCATAGCTTCGGTGGTACCACCATGTGGGGACACAGGGATTCGCTGCCTGGTACCCATTACACGAGGGGCTCCGGGATGCAGATGCTCATCGTTGTTACAAAACCTTATTTCTGCAGGTTTTGCTGAAAAGGGAGGTATCTAGGTGAGGCCCCAGGAGCCACACAGCTAAGGAGGCATCCTGACCCACTTCTAGATAGTCCAGGTGGGTCCCAGGGTGTATCTTCATCCTTTATAAAGTTGATTTCCCCTCAAGCAGAGAGGTTTGATCTGTGTTTGGCGTCGCCATCCTCCGTTGTCCCTCGTCCATCTCCCCACCATCAGTTCAGTCACCGATGCCGAAGGAAGGACCATGCTGCTGATCGCGATTCAAAAATCAGAAATAGTGCACGGCATCGCCAGCAAAGAGCCGTGGTGGATTTTTCACACCATTACTGACACTGATGTTGGCCATTTACACGACGATTTACATGGCCTGTGATAAAGTAGCTCTTTGGTTGTGCACGTGACATTTTCGGTGTCTGTATTTGTGCATTTTGGTTCTGGTGACAGGAAAGCTGATTGTTCCTGACATTTACACATCAAATGCTGCTTTCAACACGTTGCGCCATAAACATTTCACCAGCGCTCCTGTGGGTGAAACATCTTGACGCTGTTGCAGTCTATAATCATTTTGTTGACATTAACGGAGAGATCTGTGGGATAGCAAAACAACTTGAGTAATTGGATGGAGTGAGGTAAAACAATAATTTTAAAGGGAATTATCAGTCTGATCACTAGCACAGTTAACCCCCTACTGAAGCGTTAACATTGCAAACACAATTTTTGACAACTCCTGCTGCCCCAAACAGAGGTTGTATTTCCGTGGGGACGTTAGTCTGTGCTATTTCTTTCTCTACATCCATTCTGATATCATGTTTATTCCCTGCAAAAGTAACTGACACTCCTGTAGGCAGCTCGAATGAATGAGAAATACATGGTAGTGAAATTCAGTGATCAAGTAAATCTACACTGTTTCTGAGACTGGTCCTGACTCTTCCCAGCACAAACATTCCACCTCTTGATGTCCCAGCTGGGCATTTGGGACAGCAGGGAATGACAAGTGCTGCAAAACTCCGGCATGTAAAGGTGCAATATGAAAATGGCGGTGCAGTATTCACAGGCATTATGAGCTTATGAGAGGCACCCCTGTGGGATTTAAAACATGCGTAAGTATTCCAGGTGCCAAATTCACATGGCCTTTTAATAGTTGTGATTTTCTTAATTAGATTATTTATGTCAGGCCTTATTTCTATTCTGGAACATCTAAATCTGAAGCTGAAGTGTGAACATCCCTGCCGTAATACTCTGAAACTTGGCACCTTGCAGCAGACTTACTAAATGTCACCAGCTAGGACAACGGAGAGTTTATTTTGGTTTAGCTTTTCTAATTGAGGAGACGTCACTTAATCTCACAAAATGTACCCAGAGTGCAAGTGTACCCAACTCCAGCATGAGTTTGAGGTGAATACAGAAAGGAGAGAGGGCTCAGGAAACACGAGAGCCTGCCCATCTTGAGAAGATGCAGTGATTTCAAACCTGAGGGACAAAAAGGGAAAGAAGTCCCAAAGTCCCAAGGCAAGGCTGGGAATGCTGCTGGCTTCATCTCCTCAACTCCATCCTCATCACCAGCCACAGAAGAGGTCAATGGAAGAAGCTGCTGAGAAAGAACTGGCTGGTGAAACCTGGCCCAAGCAGATTCCTGCACTTGTTTGACTATGAAGGCTGTGACCTTACAGCAATACAACTGTCCTAGTATAACCTCTAAAGGGAATGACAATTTCAAGGTAATACCACCTTAAAAATTGGCCAGCTAATTTCCCTTCTCATACAGCCATGCCATTATTAAAATAGCTGCAGCCATTCAAGTGGATTGAACCAGTATCTTTGCAGCAATACAGTTTTTTCATAGACTTAACCGCTGAGCATGGTAGCATCAGCTCCCCATTAGCTGCTGTACTGCTCATCATCTATCAAAGATTTGGGAAAAAACCCTCACTTTTCTGCTCCACTGAACACTTGTCACTTCCCAGCACTCAATTTTGCAGAAAGAAACCGTGCAGGGTTTATGGTGTACCCAAACATCTCACAACTGGATACAAACTTTGCCAAATTGTTTTTGTTGTGCAGGAAAGAGTGAAAAGCAGGGGTAAACATCAATTATTTTGTGTCAGTGTTTTGAAAACAAGATGTTTCCATTTTTCAGTTTGAATTGATGTTGCCTTTTAAAATCCGGGGTGAGGGTAGGTTTTTTATTAGGAAAGCCTGAAAAATAAATATAATGGTTCCTCTGATGTGAAACAAAACTATCAGCAATTGCTCGGTTCACCGAATATTTTGAACATTTTATTTTTTTGCGGCAGACCAGAAAAATGTTTCCTTTCTTCCATTTTTCTCAGCCATCAGCAAAGTGCAGAATCAGTCACACAGACATAACCAGCAGCAGCCCCGGCCGGGCTCCAGCCAGGCTCAGGTGATCGTCATCTCAGAGAACACCACTGATCATTACTGGAGTAAAGCACAGCACCTCCCTCAAAGACTATAACAGCTACTAAATTAGGAGGCACCGGGAAGGAGGAGAGCAGCATTTATCCATTAGCATCACCTAATGTGATGTGTGGGGCAGCAGCCACCAGACAGCAGCTCCTCTCCCGGGTGCAGACATCCCCGCAGAAGATGCTGCTGCTCCAGGGAAAGTTCGTGTGCATGTACTCTGTGCGCTTTAAACCAAACCACCTTAATATTTTTTTACACAAAGTGGAACGCTCAGGCCATGCGATTCATTTCAGCCCCAGAAGCGTGGCCAGCACAGCGCTTGGCCCATTATGAGTTGGCTTTCCCAAGCCGCGTCCTCTCTTGCGTTTTGAGAAATTGCGGTGAGCCAGGAGGGGTAGATGCCGCGCTCGCTGCCCGGCAAAGCCGCGCTGCCTCTGGCCACATGCCGGTCCCCAGACAAGCCGTTTTTTTGGCCTCGACCTGAGGTTGCTGAATGTAAAACAAACCTCATGTCACACAAAGGAATTTTTCATCCTTCAGAAATGATCTGAAAAAAAAAAAAAAAAAAGAAAAAAAGATGGAAATGCTGCCAGGTGAATTCACACCAGGCTTTTTTAAATGAATCAAATTTCTCCGAACACTGAAAAATGTGTTAACATTAGCAGAACCCTCCGTACAAGCCTATCTACTTTTTATAGTTCTCCATCTTCATATGGGGAGGTGGTAGGTGAGTATATATTTTTAACTGAACCACATTTATTCGGGTGAGAATTTAGCGTATTTCATTGCCTAGTGATTTTATTGTAATATAGAGGGTAAGAAATGCTCATTCTAAAATGCTCTGCAAACTCTATATGTCCAGCAATACTAAAGCGTGGCCATTTCCAGGCAGAAGAGCAGCAAATGACTCATGAAAAAGATGAGCAGAGATGGGGAATCAGCTTTCTCACCCAAAACACAGAAAAGGTTTGTTTACTTTGGAAGTTCAAGAAAAACAGGTAAGAAGTAGAAGTGTCTCCAGGGTTCAGGCAGGTCAGATTTAGGGGAGCAGATACGTTCACCCCCTCTGGGACAACACAGCAGGATCAGCCACTGCTATAGGTTGCAAAAAACAAAAAAAAAATATTATGGCTATTGTTTTCAGGAGCACCCTCCATTTCTAATACATTTCAGGGAAATATGTTAGAAAACTGCTGAAACACTGGTTTTGCCACTCAGTTCACCCCAAACTTGCTTCGTTTTTAAAGACACCATTTCTAATACACCATTTTGTTTCAAAAGCTAGATTAATTTGGTTTGGAAAAAATACACAAACAAAATTTGAACCTCAATGGAGTGATCTCCCACTATCCCAATGAGCTCTTTATATTGACCCAACTTTTTTTTTTTTTCAGGTTTTTTCAGGTTGCAGAAAATTTTGAAGATTTTCATTTTTCATCCCATAGGCAGGATAGGAAAAAACAGCTAAAATGTTCTGGAAGTGAAAACATGCTTCCCACGCAACTCAGGCTAAAATGTTCAAGAAAGTCTCCTAGGATAGATTTTCTGATACATCATCTGATAATATATATGAAGAAGGTGGGAGGTTTCATCATCTCTCTCCTTAAAGTCTCCAACCTGGCTACTCTTTTGCATAACTGCAGTTACTATTCTGTATTCAATTATAAAAGCACTTTTTAATACCCAGCCACCTGCACACTTAACTCCAGATGACACATGAAGGATGCGCTGTGCCAGAGGCTGCCAGGCAGCTCCAGACCCAAAATCAAGTGGGCAAAAAGGAAGAGCACTTTGAAACCCTTCCATGTGGAAGGCACTTATGGTTTTAATCACCATGCACATAAGCTCTGTTACATTCATCTCGGAGTAAGTAGGAAGCAAAGTCTGATGACTAAGCGGCAACACCTTGATCACTCCCCTTACAAGCAAGAGTTCAAAGCCATTAATACAGCAAGACAGCTGAACAATACAACAGGAGTTTGTTAAAACCGCAGAAGCCTGCAAAACCCAACACGGAGGGAGTCCGAGTGTAATTACTTATCGCTTCCCCTGCACCACTTTACCGTATGCTTAAAGACAGGTAGGAAAGCAAGTGAGTACCAGCAGCAGCACGTTTCCCACCACCAGCCTCTCTCTTCCCTCCCCAGCACACGCTAGCTCTCACCCCCTGCAGAAAGGAGTTGCTGGGTCTCAGCCTCCAAGTATTAGACATTATCTCCTACCAGATAGCGAAACACAGGCCAGGAAATCTGTCAGATGTGCTATTTCATAGCATGTAAACTGCCACGGGAAAGTCCCATTAGTCCAAGGTTTCTATTAAACAGCCTCCAGGAAGAAGTGGGAAAGCACACGGGGAAAAAGACAAATAGCAAAGATGAGCAAATGTTCTGCTTTACTCCGGAGAAGTGAGGATAATCTGCTTCCACAGGGGGGTTTCCCAGGGCATGAGACATTCGGGGGCCTCACTCTGGGTGGGCAGCACTGGGTGTTGTGATCTGACTAGCCGGGACACACCAGACACACAACCCTTGGTCCAGCTACCACCGCCTCTCCTGCCAACAGACCTGTCCCTGGAGGTACGCCCAAAGGCGAGTCCGAGGCCACAAAACTCTTGTGCAGGTGGCATGCCCTGTTTGGAAATAATGCCCAGGATTCCATTTCATGGGCACAACGCACAGCCCTTCACAAATCTCTGCTTCCCAAGGAGTAGCTGCTTAGTAGTCCCACTGAACCAGATGCTAAAAGTTTTGAGTATTCAGCATCAAAACCCCGAAACAAAGAAAAATTTCCAAGGAAAGAGAATGTCCAGTCTGGACATCTGACCTCGGTCCACTGAAATCAGCAGCCAAACCTCCACTGATTTCAAACAAATCAGGATTCAAGAGCAGCCCAATGAGTGAATTGATGTGGAAAGCAAGTAATTTCTCCAGCAGCAAAGCTGTCTGCACTCGTGCTCTCTGCAGGCGCTCACCGCTCACATTCACTCATACCGGGTCTGGGACAGCATCATTAACTTACCAGCAACCTCTGTGTCAAAGGGGTTTGTGTCAGGCAAAGCTCAGAAAAAACGTTGCAGAAAGTTGCAATGGAAAAATTTCCAGCGTGACTCTACTGACCCAAAGGGTCCACCTTCTCTGAACTCACTGGTAATTTTTTCTCCTCTGTTTATCAAAGACAAGAAGTTGAAGACAGACCTCCTCCTCCCTGGCACAGAGTAGACACATGGGATGAGCTGCCTTTGAGACACGCTGCATTACTGAGCACTGAGATATTCAGCTGCTTCGGGCTACTCAGGTTCCCTCATGGTACATCCCCACAGTGATCACCAGAAGCACCACGATAAACCGGCAGACCTGGGTCCCACCAGCTGGGCAGTGGGCGAGGAGGGGCTGCAAATGCTGCAAAACCCACGCGGAGGGCAGCAGAAACGCTGGGCTGGGTGCTGGGGACAGCAGCGCCCGGCGGCATCAGGGAAAGGACACCCCAACACCTGGCAGGCAAGTGCCCTGAGTACAGGTCTTGTCCAGTGAATGGGAGCAGAGTCAGAAGCTGTGATGGAGTTGGCTCTGCGTGGAGAATTTGATCAACCTCATTTAAAAACCTGATTTTCTGCTAATACTCCATCAACCTCCTTTTTTCACTCTTTTAACTCAAAGTGTCCTATGGAGGACACCAAGCAGAGCTATCCAGGAGGCTTTCCCCGTGTTAAGGAGTACCAGAATTAGAACCCACATTAGAGGGAATTCAGATCCTCTCCTGTCAAAACCAGGAGGGCTTTATATGATATATCCAACCAGCAGGTTAATCCTGAGCCAGGAGCGAGGGACTGCAGCCCATGTCACAGAGGGGCACAGGGGAGCCTGGGCAGCTTTGCGTGTCCCTGCCCTGACAGCAAGCGGTGCCTGTTCCTGAGCCCCTGCGGCTCTGTGGGCACGGTCTGTGCTCAGGAATTTGGGAGGCACTCACTGGTCCTGATTTTCTGGTGTCCTGCCATTAGTTCTGTGCTGCTAAGCAGTCACCTTAAGAAGAGAAAACATCTGCAGTCCCAGGTTTCTGCTGCCGTCTCTTGGAAGTCCTTCATGTCATGCCAATAACATTCTGGCCGCAAATAGCAAATTAATGATCTAGGAAATTTGTTGTTCCCTCTTATCCTTTTGGATTCCCCTCCCACCCCTTCTGGCCTCTCTCCAGGTGAGGACTTGGCCGTGCTGGTCAACACATGCAGGAAAGCAGGGGAAGCAAAGCCAAAATACCATCCACTTACCATCATCGGAGCCATGTAAACTGGGTCAGCACTAACTCAAACGCAGATGCTCGGGCAAGGAGGTTTTGGTAGTACCAGCCCTTTGACTTTGGTGCTGGCCATCACCACCAGCAGCTTGCTGTGGACCCATTGACACAAAAGACTCGAGGGTCCCCAAAGGGGACTGTGAGGAAGGAGCATCCAGGGCCTTCTCATACAGTCGTTGGCCACTAACCCTTCTGCTGGGCTGAACAACATCCCCAGCCCCAAACCCTGCTGCCCCATGCCCAAGATAACCCTCAAAGCTCTCACACCTCATGCCAAGAGCAAGACAGGAGGTGGCAGTCCACCCTGGGCATACCATCAGGCATGTGGCACTGAGGAAGTCCCGGATTGCCACTTCATTTCTTCTGCATCTGAGGTGCAGATACCTGTGATGATCTTTATCCCTCACATGCAGTGGTTTGCAGGAGAAACCTAGAGCATGGCAATGGTATAACCATTGCACCAAGCTCACAAGCCTTCCCACCCACTGCAGAAGCTGTGCATGCACACCCATGGGTGGGATTGTTCTCTTTTCCGTTATGTGACTGGAAATAGGCACCTTTGTCCTTCCCTTGTGTCGCCTTAGCTGTTTAACAAGCTAGCCTGACAATTACTTCCAGCCTTGGATAAAAATCTCCTGCCCCAATGCTGCTAAATTATGTAGAACAAGATTATAATTACATCCTAAAAAAAAAAACCCACCAAACTCTGCACTTAAAAGAACATTATTCAGGTTGCAAAAGCAAGCACTCAAAAGTTACAAAATGCCAGAAATAGAGCTGCTTGAATAACCTCCATGCAGCGCTGCTTGCATATACAGGCTCTAACTGCATTATGATACAGGCTCTAAGTATACAGTGTACAGACCATTTTCCACAGGACCCCTGGCCCTGCCCTAGATGAATGACTTTTAGTTAATGAGCCGCTCTTCAACATCTTTTTTAACCCTCATTGTTCAGTGTACGCCCTCAATGCCTTATTGCACCGCTGCCAAACGTTGCTCTGCCAGCAGAACTGTCTGGCTCCTTCTCCAGGGCACAAAGCTGCTCCATCCAGAGATAGCCACACAACCCCCGAGCAGCCCAGCTCAGAGATGGACACCGGCAGACACACAGATTAAGCTGGTTTTCTGCAGCAGAGCATCACGCAAAGTTAGCTACGAGGCTCTGGTACCCAGGGTAGGGTCGCAGCCAAGGTACCATACAGTAAGAGCAAGGATGGGAGAGGGAGACACATCTGCTGTCCTTCAGAGGAGGACACTGCCGTGATGCCTGGGAGGGTGGTGAGGATTCAGTTAAGGGAGGCTGACGGAGAGCCTTCCTTTCCCCAAAATCCTGCAGATCCTTTTCCTGCTCAACTCTGCAAGCATCAGTGAAACTGCCGGGCTGGTGCAATGCAACCGCTGGGCTCTGCTCTGAGCAGGGCACAGCCCAAGCAGGTCAGCTCTGTGCCAAAAACAACCTGAAGGAAACATTTTGACAGCTCCAGATGGATCTTTTTGAGACTTTTCTGACCCCTGGGAAGCAGGGCCAGTTTACCTTTAGTTTTTAACTCCATAGTGTTAAAACCCTAGGAAAGTGCTGCGGGACAGAAGCCCCCATCAGCCCCCTTCAGTGACCGGCACCAGGGTTGAATTTAGCCCCTGACTCCGGATGGCTGCCGCCAGCCGAGCAGCATGTCCCCAAACCACCCACCGCAGCCAAAGGGGTCCCCGGTGAAGGGCCGGTCCCCTCCGCCAGCCCTGCTCCAGGAGCCTGCGTGTCCTGACTCCCCCACCTCTCCCCAGAAAGGTCTGACAACTTGTTTGGAGGCAAAGCAGAGAGACAAGAACGAGACCAGCAAACGGCCTTTCCCAGAAAGCCCTATCTCTGGCCGTTCCCCAAATAAAATAGAAATCTGTTGACACAGAGACTTTACAGCCACCAGAGACCACGTTCCTCCAGTTCATCCTGGCTTTACTCACATGCCAGGTCAAAGATCAGGGTGTTTGTGCACTTGAAAAACTTGGAACTGGTCAAAACCAGCCATCAGCCCCACAGATAGATCAAGTCCTACTCCCCTCAGAGGACTCTTCCCAGAAAGTTCCCACAGTAAGCCACGAGTGTCCACCTGGATTTACCATCAGTTGTCAACCGGCAGCAGCCGTGGTGCACATCACCATATTCTAGCAAAATGTGGTGAAACATGATAAGACAAAGCAACAATCAGGAAGAAACGAAGCAAAACTAATTGACTTACCTGGATTGTTCCAAAAGTTTTTTTCCCCTGGTGACTATTGCTTCACAGACAGTGGAGACAGTGTAACAGACTCTTTCTCACTGGTCCTTGTTTTCTGTGACTCCACCTTATTTTTTTTTTTAACATTTGGTTTGAATCTGACGGAATTCCTGCTCAGTGACTCCAGAATATCTCCAGCACAGGAAATATAAAGAATTAATGCAACCTCAATGCATAACAGGTTTGCACTGCGTAGCACCTCCTGTTTTTTGGGAAGCAAATAAGCATATGCAAGTTGCAAATCCGTAAGCTTTTTGAACTGAAAAAAATAATGAATTACATTTACCTTCTCAATATCACACAGTTCTGTGAAAGATGAGACAGTCCAGCAGCACACTAAGACAGGGACTGTGTAGCAGTTCAAGACTTTTCTATGCATCCTCCTGACTGTGGGTTTCAAGCTGGACCTGAGACTCACCTTCCATGCGTAATTGTAATTGGGCTTGGGGTGCCTCAGAAGTACAAGTCCTGCTGCTAGCTTTGTGCTCCAGAGGGCTATTGCAAAAAGAAGGAAGCAGGAGACTGAAAAGACTAAAACCAGCAAAATTTCATGGGCACCCAGGAGCTCCCCTTCATAGAACAGGTCAGCAACACAGAAAATTGCCCTACAGTAAAGTTTTTGTCTCTCCCATGCTAACCAGTATCAGCTGTTTTCTCCCCATGCCCAGCAGTGTCCATCCATCTGAAATCTCCCACTGCAGACCATGAGCTCTTTGGGCATGAAGCTGTCTTCTGCTCTGGTTTTACAGTGCTCAGTACAGCTGAGCCTTGACATACACAGCTGAAGCCACCTTGCAGTTACCAAAGTAAGCATGAGCCCCAGAGGCAAGTTTATGGCTGATTTTCTAGTGAAAAAACCTCTCTGCAGCCTGGAGCATGGGGTTGCTGGGTCCCTGAATGCTTTTCCCCAGGGCTGAATCCCTGCAGGATGGGAACCGCACAGGGTACCACCACCAAACCTCTTTATGATCCACCAGCCACAAGGAAGCAATTTTAACCCATCCACCAAGGGCACACCCAGGGTACACAGGGCTGCGTTGTCATGCCAGGCTTGGTTAGGGTAACACATAGAGAGGAGGTAGACACTTGCTTGGGAAATTTTTCCTTTCTTTTTTATTTTTGGGGTCTGTTTTCAATGCTATTTGTCATATCTCTGAAATCTGTTTGTACAGCATTCATCTTCTCATTGGCGATGAAAGACAGCACCCTTAAGGATTTTTTGCTTGACTTTTAATTGAGCTGTTTAAACTGATAAATCCAGCTAGGGAAAAGTAACTTAGCAAGAGTGATGATTTTATTAAATAGAGAGCATCTCACAGGCCACAGCCAACCTGGAGGTGCAAGCACTGGGACACAGAGCCACTCTCCTCTTCAACTGCATTTCTGTAGTGCTAAGGGTGGTGGGTAAAAGTAATCGAGGCACCAGTGGTACCTTGAACCAGCGCTCCAGAGAGATGGAGCACCACATCTGCATGTTCAGATGGTCTTTTATAAGATGGGGTGGCACAAGGGCAGCCTTTAAAAATTATAGTGCATTTCACTGCATAAATATAGCCTGTAAATGCATATGCTTGTGCTTATGGGTGGAATGTCCTTCTTACACAAATTTGAGGACTCACTTTCATTTCTGGAAGGTGACTCAAGTCAGCAAAATGCAGCTCTGTCTTGCAGAAGTGGTTTGCTGCTAATCACGATGCAGCTAAAAAGTTCCTTCTGCAGGGTGTTTTCTGGAAAAATTAATATTGAGAAGTTCCAACTTTAATACATCCATGGTTTGGGCCAAGCTTTGCTTTTGAAGCCTGCTACAACATCTACCAAAGTCCAACCGCTCTCGTGCTGCCGGTGGGTGTACCCCGGGGCTGGGTCCTGCCAAGGGGTTCAGCAGGCAGCATCTGCTCCTTCATACGCTGTCTTTGGCGGTGAATAACTGAAGTCCAGGCTTTTCTAGCCAGCTCTGCCAACCAAGCCTGCTCTGTGCATTTGGGACAGACACTAACGCTCTCCAACTCAGTTTATCTTTGAGTTTTAAATTACCACATGAGTTAGCAGGACCCACATTAGACTGGGGCCCATGGGACCAGCTGACAGCACAGTGCAGCCAACCTCCAGGGCTCCACAAAAATCCCACTTTGAATCCTGTTTTTCTCTCTGCTACTTTAGTTCACTTGATGCTTTTCCCAGCAGATTTTGACCCTTTCTCTTCTTTCCCTGTATTTCCTTAAGTGTTTTTAAGCATCCCAGCGGCTCCCAGCCCAGATTTGCAGGGAGATACTGGCTTCCATGGAGCAATTTTGCCTTGCTCTGGCAGAGAAAAAAATCCCTCCTCTCCAGCCAGACCTGATACTCTTAGCAGGAGAACGCTAAAATATTGAAGTACATGAATCTCAATCAACCTGAAGTAAAAAATGAATTCCCTGCAGGAGCAGTACAGTTCCTTCCTCTGAGAGCTGCTGATTAGCAAGGTTAATTGTGTACCTGCCAACAGCAGTCAGTGCGATTTTGCCCATGCCTTGTAAGGGACAAGCACCGATAACAGCATCCTTCCTATCCTTGGGTATCTAAGCACACACTGGCAGCTATAAGCTCCAGCTCTGCCAGACTGGACTGGGAATTTGGGAGCAAGAAGATCCAGAGCTGAGGTCAGGCAACTCGGTTCATAGCTGAGCCACACCAGTGCCTTCCACAGCCGCTGCCGGCTGTCGTGGTTTAACCCCAGCCAGCAACTAAACACCACGCAGCCGCTCACTCACTCCCCCCCACCCAGTGGGATGGGAGAGAAAATCAGGAAAAGAAGCAAAACCCGTGGGTTGAGATAGGAACGGTTTAATAGAACAGAAAAGAAGAAACTAATAATGATAATGATAACACTAATAAAATGACAACAGCAATAATGAAAGGATTGGAATGTACAAATGATGCGCAGTGCAATTGCTCACCACCCGCCGACCGACACCCAGCCAGTCCCCGAGCGGCGAAAAAATCCCTGCCCCCCACTTCCCCGTTCCTATACTGGATGGGACGTCCCATGGTATGGAATACACCGCTGGCCAGTTTGGGTCAGGTGCCCTGGCTGTGTCCTGTGCCAACTTCTTGTGCCCCTCCAGCTTTCTCACTGGCTGGGCATGAGAAGCTGAAAAATCCTTGACATTAGTCTAAACACTACTGAGCAACAACTGAAAACATCAGTGTTATCAACATTCTTCGCTCTGAACTCAAAACATAGCACTGTACCAGCTACTAGGAAGGCAGTTAACTCTATCCCAGCTGAAACCAGGACACCGGCTCATCACCTCTGTCCTGTGCCAAGCCCTGGGCACTGGCAAGGACAGTACTACTGAGCATGAAGAGGTTAAGTGGTTTATAGTAGATGAAGCCAAGCCTCTTCATATCGATACTTAGATGGCTCTTGCACGGTTACAAAAAAATCACTGTCCAAACTTAAGTGCTCTGAGCAGGGATTTGGCAGTGGGAGTTTTCCTGTGTCAAATCCCAGGGCTGTAAAAGCTCAGGCCCAGAGAAAGGTCCGGTCGCATCCAAAGAATGAGCAAGGTGGCAGCAGCCGCTGCCAGAGCATGGCAGCAAGAGACCCAGAGGTGCTGGCCTCTCCTTCCTCCAGGTGCCACACACTGCTGCTCGTGCAGGATTGCACCCTTCGCCTTGGCTTGCACCACTCAGGCAGGTCAGGAGCAGCTGTGTTCATGTGCAACCATTGAAAGGCTTCCCCAGTAACATGCCTTTCTCCAGGTGTCTGAGGTGTAACTCACAGAAGATAACTGATTTTTCAGCAAAGTATTTTTCTATCTGATAATAGCATTTCTTATCCCAAAATTTCCAAAGGGGATTGCGACAGTATCAATAACATTTTATCTTTAAAGATACAAAAAGGGGCATTTGACCTCTTCAGATGAGGATTTTCTGTTTGCAATTCCAAGTAACTTATTTCTTACTTTCATTTCTTTTCTATTATAAACAAACCAAATGTCATTTTGGTATCAAAACAAGACATCACCCAACTGTGGTGTTCGCACTAACCTGAACCATCACATTGAGAGAAACCACAAACTAGACTGTCACACAGAACAATAAATTCCAGACTCCAACTACTGCACTTGGAGCAGGTATTTAATGCTCTGAGCACCCCAGCACACACAGCTCTGCTTTCGGGCAATAGGGATAGAATTTGCAAAGTTGCAGCCTCTGGGGATGTGGGAATTAGAGAGCAAAAGCACACTGGGAAGACCAGGGAAATGCCCACTGTATTCAGCCCAGGAGACTTGGAGACCTGAAGGACTTACACTCGGCTTTGTCAAGGGCAATTGGTTTTGGCACGGAGCAAAGTCTGCAGCAGTAACAGCTTAGCAGGGAAAGTGCTTGAAGGCTGGGTAATGCTTTGGGGTTGAAAGTTCAAGTTGAATTGGGCTGTTTCAACTGCCTGTGGATCCCAGCAGAGCAGGCAAGGGCTGGAGCTGGAGCATGTGAGGGGCAGAGCAGCCTGTCCTGGGGCATGCCAGAGCGCTGAGCTGGCCTGTGCCAGAGGGGAAACTGAGGCACACTGTCCTCAGTCAATGGGTAATATGTATTTCTCTTAGAGGCACATTTTCAAAGCCAGATGCCGAGCTCGTGTCCTTGGAGTCACAATTTGCCCATGTCTTTTTGAAGATGTGACTTTTGTGGATATTTCAAAGTACAGGCTGTCATGCCCACCTGATACTACAGTGCAGATTTAGGCAATTGGACAGCTATGGATCCATCCTGCATCACTGAATTGCCTTTGAAATACTAGACACATACAAAACTCAATTTTCTGAAGAGCCCAGAAGAGCAGGGACATGTTACAGCCAGCATTTTTAGAGGCTGCGCTAAAGCCATTTTGCAAATTCAGGTCCTGAATGGCTGATAGCCCTTCAGAAGCAGAGAAGCATTTGCTAAATGGCCGAGTTGTTTGGGCTGTGCCTATCAGCCTTCACCGAGCCACCACTCCGGGCTGATACACCTCATTAGCAGCATCCTCCCCTCCATCTCTGGACTCCAACTGTGTTTGCATCTGCCACATTGCTGCTGGGTTGCCACCAAGCAGAGCAGGGCAGGCTGCAAGGGACCTGCAAATGAGTTTTCCACCCTGCCAGCACAGGACCAAGACCTGTGCAAGACCTCATCTTCCAGATCTGACCAACAACCGGTGCAAGGCAGCACCCAACGCAGCTCCTGGAAGAAAAGCAAGGTTTCAAAACATCATCCTCTAATAGCAAACTAATAGATAGCAGAAAAAGGGTTATTTGAAAACATAAATTCTTAACATTTTCTTATAAATAATGAAACTACTTTTTTTTTTAAAGAACGGATGCAAAAGCACAAGTTGGGTGACCATCCCTACACAGTTGCAATGTTGCAATGGATTAGTGCTGCCATTCAAGGCACAAACCAGCAGCAAGCTCTGCCCTTCAAGAAATAAGTAACCACAAGGCTGAGAGAAAACTGGGTAATGAAAGGCCTATGGGACACCCATGAAGAGCAGGCTGGGACACAGCTGAGCTTCTCTTAGTGCAAGCCAATCCCACCACCTTTCTTCTCTACTTTGCATTGACATTTGCTGCAGAGGCAGATGTTGGAGCTGCACCCATAAAGCAGGAATTCTTCTACATGAGCAGGGCCATGGTTCCGCACATTGCTGCAGCATGTCCCCGGCCCGGAGAGCTGCAGATTAGCTGCGTCATTGCTCATTGCTAAGCGCCCTTCACAGCAGAAACTCCACGAATTTAATCTATACACCTCAGCCAACTTATCAAAAGTGTTCAAGATGTTTAGGTCATTAAGCAGCAATAGAGAATAATGAAAAAAAAAAAAACCCAAGCTTGCACATCACTAACTGCAGTGCACTGTATAGTTTCAAGTTTCCAAACAAAACGCTGCATAGCAAAGCCAACAGAGGAACGAAAAGCGGAGAGGGTAAGGTCACCGAGAAGGGGAGAACAGAGCCAGTGTGCATACCTGACCTCACCTGCAGCCTCTCTCTGCTCATTTACTTAATCGGCTGTTTGGGGTGAATTTAGTGGGGAATTCAAAGCCCAAACAGCAGCCAGAGACCCCAGCACCTCCCAAGGTGGGAGCAGGGCAGGTTTCCCAGGGCTTGCTGTGCCAGTGCCCCTTGCTCCCAACCCGACACAGCCAAGGGTTTTTCTTGAGCAAAGGCTGCCAAGCTCATCCCACAAAAAAACAGATGCGGCCTGAGACAGATGACCCAGGTGGTTTGCATCTTAAAAATTCAGCCTGCAGCAGCAGTAAGCTGCTACACATACTTGCTGCGTGCACTTCAGCAAAACTTGACCTCTCCCCCCTGTGACCCCAAAGCATCTGAAAGCTTCCTTGCCTTCACAGCACCCGTCACGGCAGGGTAACAGCTCGAGGAGGGCAGCAGCAGCCGTGAGCGGTGCAGCCCAGCGCACGGGACCTCTCTGGCCACCAAAATGAAGCATACAAAGTCTCCGCAACCCCCGCCCAGGCAAAAGATTTTGCAGTGCGCCCAGTGCTGCACACCCAATGTCAGCTAGCACTAATACAGGCTCAGGCTGCTGGCAGCTGAGAAAACAAAGCAAACCTCTGTTTTCCTGTGTGAAGTGCAGAAAGAACTTTTCTTTTTCTCAGAAAAATACTTAAAGCAAACCTTTTGATTTTCATCCGTTTTGTAAACTGAAAGCAAGAACATCTTTAGCCAACAGATCAAAAGTAAACTGGCTTTTACTAAACAAAATGAAAACAAACTCGCTTAAAATGTGGTTCTTTCCTGTAAAACTTTGACTACACAGAAAAAACATGTCTCAAGGGAAAAAGGGGGTTCTCAAAAAAATTATCAGTTCTGCCCAGGATGCTCCAAAACTTTGCCATAGCCAAAGTAGCTTCAGTACATTCATAACATGACATGCACACCAAAAAAAAGTGACATATTATGAAAGCCTTTGAGTAGATAGTTGAGAGCTTAGGTCTTAATCCTGGCCTTGGCTCCACATCTGGTGCAAGTCACTGCCTTTCTCCCCCATTTTGCCCCACGACAGGAGCCCCATGGTCCCCAGTTACCCCATGAGCCGCCGTGAAATCCCACCGCAGCAGAGAACTGAAGGGTTAACACGAACATTTGGGTGTTTATTTTAAGAAGAGCATAAAACCCTGACAGGCCATAATTACAGTGTTGATAAGCAGGGAAAGAATATTTGATGTTTCAAATATCACATGACTAATCGGTGCTGGAACAGATGTGCGTGTAATTTGGGTGATGTGTGCGGCGTGTGTCACAGGCTTGTGCAGCATGGTGGGGAGGAGGGGGCTTCACGCTGGGGCTGCAGGAGCGCTCCTTCCTTGCCCATGGTCCACCCCAGCCATGCATCACCCTGACACCGCCAGCACATGGGGTGACCTTCCCCTTATTATATTGTCAAGCTGAATTAATAGAAAAGTAAAGAAATAAACACCCGTTTCTATTCTTTCATTACCTTCTTGAACGGGGCTTCTCACCAGAGCATTATGGATACTCCACAGAGATGCTGATATTTTTCAGACAGTGGGTAAGAGACCATTCAGAGATCCCTCAGAGGATGTCCTGGGCTGTGGAAGGTAGGTTTCTCTTTTTGCAAAACTCAGCCTCATTTCCCCATTCAGCACACCAGGTTTGGTTTTTTGAGCTAAAAATGGTAGCCAGGGAGGCTAGTGGCTTCCAGAAACACCAACACCAAGCCCAGAGGGACAGGGAGAAGCCCTGGTGGCACTGCCAGCCTTCCTGCACCCTTCATAGTGGGTTGCTTCAAGCCAGAGTGAAACTTCATCCTCTGTTCCTTCTGCCCTTCCACTTTTCTCCTCACTGGGGCTGTCTTTCCACCTCTCCCCCTTCTCCCACTGGCTTTGTCTCTCCAGATTCCCTCCTCCAGCCTTCTTTGGGAAAGGGCTTTCCACCCAGCTTTGAGAAGTGATAGGAAATGCCTAAGCTTCTCTATCATATGTTGTTTAAGAATGACTTTTTCCTTCTGTAGTCCAGTGGGAATTATGAACTATTTTTAAACCAGAGCTTGGTGCGATAAGAGCCTTTAATTACTAGATAAAATGTGTGCATCAGGGTATGGAGTTTTGACTCTTTTTAAGCTTCTTTAGGGAAAAATGAACTGGTGTATAACTGTGCTCACAACCAAAAATTTCTGACATTCACTGGTGGGACCTATTTGCCACATGAAAGGGGTAGAGGGTGCAAGAGGGCAAGCCTAAGGGCTGAGCATCTGGCCAAGGCAAAGCTGGGATGGGGCCAGTAACCTCCCACAAGAAGCTGCCCACAGCCCCACAGACAGCCCAGCGTTCACCACAGCACGCTTCCTGATGCCATGACCTCCCAGTATTGAGGAAAGAGCCCAGTTCACAACCAGATTTCAGAAAGAGCTCATAATTCTCCTCCAATTGCAAACCTGACTCTTTTCGTACCATCCATACCCACTGCAGATGGAGAGAATGAGGACAACACTGGGGGACTACCTCCAGTGTCACAGACACTTTCTCTAGGACAGCCTGGCCACCCATTAACATCTCCATGCACCTACAGCTCCCCATTCTTCCCAAACTTCACCTACACCTCTGGTGTCATCCAGAGACAAGAGCTACTCCCTACACACCCAGAGCTGCCAGTCCACTTACACAACTCTAGCAGGGCAATACCTTCCTCATAACAGTTGGATACAGCCAAATGCCCCTAACAAAAGGCCACAGACAGATAGGTTGTGACCCATCCACTACCTTCTTTGTTAGTAAGCAAATTTCACTTTCCAAGGAGCACCTCTGGACTGCCCAACCTTCTGCCAGGCTGGCTGGGCCATCCTTATCTAGAGCCTTTAGTAATTGCTGATTGAGTCAAACCAATGGCCTATAGCTACAACAACCTATTAAGAAATCTATATCTTTCTTGAAGCGCCCTCAGAAGACTCTTTCCACCAGCAGCCCCTTCTCTGACCAGTCATGCCGTAGCAGCATTAAGAGCATCAGGTGAAGCACATCTAGGACTTTAAGCTCACTTAGGTTTGCCATAGCATGGTACATACCCAAGGAGCACTGCTGGAACCAGAAAACAAAGCACACACCACAGATAAGGCTAAAACCTTCCAAACAAAGGACTCCTCCTACCTCTGGTACTTTTAAAGTGTGGGACCCTGAGTGCACCAATAGGCCTTAACCACCCTAACCATCCTCACCTGGCAAGCCTCCCACCCACCCTGACCACTGGCCCAGCTGCTGCATTTAAGCTCTGTTCTTAGGTCTGTGCATGTTTGCCTCTGGTTTTGGCAGGTGGATGGGGTTTTGTGGTCTCAACGTGGACTTTCTGCTAGAGCATAATGCTATTTCCCCATGGTCCAGGTTCTGTTCCTCCTGGGAACTTGGGTCCGTGGGGGGTAGTGCCGTCCTCAAGTTCATCCCTGTCCCACCTTGGGGGTGGTGCTAGGGGTCATGATTTCACCTCTTTTGATTTGCAAAGTGCTTGGTGTTTTACTATAATTATGTTTTGGCTACAAGCTGCAGAAGAGGGAAATGATTACGGGTTTTACTATCTCTTAGAATTCAGCACAAGAGCCACAGAGCAGCTGCGGCTGAAACGAAGAAGTATTTATATTGTTGTTTTTCTATCACAGGTGTTTCTCTCCTAGTATAAAAAAGATTCACTCACATTACACTAATATGTAAGTGTATATTGATTAAATCTACTGGCACCTGGTCTCACAGCCAAAAGGAAAAACAATTTGCAGTTCCTTCTCTACCCGTATATTTATAAACTCACCATAGTTGATGTATGATATCGTTATTGTATCTATGCCACATGCAGCAGTAATGCAGAGGGTTTTATTCCACAAATAACGTTACATCATGGTATTTTTACCAGTAACTCTCTGTGAGGTAAATCTGGAGGTCTTTACATGGATTTGGGGAGGGAGAGAGAATTGTTACTGTTTCCAATATTTTTTTCTGCCTAGGAACTGGGATACGTAATGCTGTACTCGCCCATATTTCTTCCCATCGAAAACCAGTAAATTTTTTGTAGGAATCGTTCTGGAGTAAATCCACTATGACTGAAGGTGAGATAATTTAGTACTTCATTTAAAATCCACTAATATTGATTTCTGAATGCTTTTCTTCCCCCAAGGCTACAAATCAGGAAAAATGCTGTCAGGGTCTGGCAGCACACCCATGCGGTCAGCATCTCTTTCAGACCTCAGCCAGGATCCGGCAGCTCTGGGGAGAGCCCATGCACCCAGTACGGCCGCTGTGGACTGGGCAGCTCTCCTGCACCTTCCACTCAGGCTTTGCAGTTCTCTCTGCAGGTAATGGGACAAGCAAGAAAGCAACTGCTGGTTTGGCTCTGTTTGTCCTGATCCATAGATGTCACGGATTGCATCAACTTCACTCAAAGGACTGCTATAACTCAGGGGGGGCTGAGGATGTTGTATGAGCTTCTTTCTCCTGCTTCCTCACTTCCAAAATGATGTTGCTGCTCAAGCTTTTGAGGGCACGCACATCTTGGCTCCTTGCTCGGGTGGGTGACGTCGACCTCCCAAGCCCTCTCTGCTGGCGTGACCATGGTTTGAGCTGTGCCTGCAAACTGCCGTGCTCACGGGATACCCTGATCTTCCTTTAGAGCCCAGGGCCCTCACTGAGCATCGTTCTCACCAAGGGGCAGATCTGCCTGATGCAAGAGGGGAGCAGTGTGCCACAGCCCTTAGAGCCAGCCCGAGCTAAAGCGAGTGAAAATGAAGAGCTGATGCTTTCCTGACATCAAAGCGTCTCTGGGGTGCCGAGCTCTCGGCTCCCCCCGTCACCATTGCACGGGGCCTTGGGGATGTGCCCTGAGCACCGACCTGCTCTCTTCCCAGCCCCGCTCACGGAAACCGCTCGCTGATTCATGTGAGTAGGCGGAAAGGAAAGAGGATCCTTTGGGAGGTTTTTTTCTCAGGATTAACCTCTGTCTGAGAGGGAGGATATCAAAGGGAAACAAGTGGGCAGTAGGATAGCTAATATCCAAGACTTGTGGTGGTGGAGAAAAAAAAATTCAGCGAGGAGACAGAGATGACTAGTGGTAGTGAAAGATTTGGGGATGCTGTACTCTCTATAAGAATACAATGGGAAAAGGAGAGAGTGGTTTTACACGTCCAAAAGCTACTCTGTTTCTTTACATAGTTTGTGTAGCTCCAGACAGGAGACAAAAAGGGCAATAGGATGCGGAAGCCTGTAGGTTCAAGAAGCATAATTGAATATTAAATAAGCATCCCCACTAAAAAAAGCAGAATTTCTCATAGCTTATGCTCTGGATTGGTGTCCTTGTTTACGAAGGACCATTTCCCAGGAGCTGCCCTGGTTACACCACCACCCACTGCTGCAGGTCAGGGGTTGAGGTAGTGGTTAGACTGGACTAGCAGCAGGGCTCATCCCTAGTTCTGACTTAATTCACTGAAGTTTGCGCAAGCTTAAGCTAAAAGTTAAGCTCAGGATGGTTTAGGAAAAGCCTAGACTGGAGACACAAAACAAGCATCTTGAAAGCAGAATGAGGTTTAACTACAGCTGATGATCCAACTTTCAAGCAGATAAATTACTTTGCAAAAAGACTGGTACAGCCAAGCCCCTTTTCAATTACAGAAAACTAACTCAATCAGCTCCTATTCTTTTTAAATAGATCTGCTGGGTTTAAATGAATGTGCATAATATGTGGTCCATTTATTTCCAAGAACATTGCAGTGAAAGTTGCTTTATGGATTCACTGCAAAATCCTGAGTAAAGAAAAAAAAATAATCAATAGAAAGCATCTACCTTTCTTAAAAAGAAAAGCCATTTCCCCCCCTAAAGTTCAATTCATTTTGCTCTGGCACTTACTGACCTTGATTAAGACACTTTCAATGTTTGTATAGGGACTTCTCTTCAATCAGCCTGGCAGAAGTTTCTATTCCTTAAGCCACAGGGGTATCTACAGACTTGGAGGGACTTTGATGGGGGGTGAGGGGGGAAACATAAAGCTGAAGCTCATCTTTGCAAGTGAAGGGTGACAGGTTTTTTATTGTTAATTTGGGGGTGGGGATGTCTGTGAATGTCCTTGTTGTCTGTATTGCAGCATCAGCTCCAGACGCTGTACTCCCCGCCAGTATGACCAATATATATTTGGTAGGGCTGAATTGGGAAGACTGGCCAGCCCAGTCCAGCCTGTGGTCACCAGACCCTGCTGAGCATGCCTGCAACACCCCGATTGTGAGATATTTGCTAGGGTTTGGGGGCTTTGTGGACCCAGCAGACCTAGTCATTGAAGTGCTGGTGCAAGTCCTGAGGCAATGAATTCAACAAGGGTCCTGGGAGCAGAATAATCCACTTGGTCTCTCTTGCTTAAATAATTTGCTTTGATTAGGCAAAGAAAAGAGGCCCCAATGGTTTCCGCAGCATCTGTCACAACAGCACTGGGCAAAATGTCTGTTGTTCAAGATCTAAGCATGAGTCACCGGCACTTTGGGAGGTGGGGTGGTTACCAGCAGAAAGCAGAAGGCTCTGCCAGCTCCTTTTTATCTCTTTCAAGGACTAGCTTGGCTCAACCATAGTTATTAGCTAGCAGAGTGGATGGTTTTCATCATTAGGCAGCTGTAAGCAGGTGGTTGTGCTCTCTCGGAAATGAGATAAGACATGAAATGCACGTTTCTGGCATTTATACGAAGCTGCTTCACTCCCCTGTATGTACCACCATACACAGCGCGGCTCCTTGTAAAGGGCTGTGCTAGGGGAAGATGCAGAACAATTGTACAGCGAGATAATGCTTTTTCTGTGGGTGGTAGGATATCTCTCCAACACAAGGGAAGAAAATAGTGAAAGCATCGAACAGACTCGTTGCTTGTAGCGAGCCTGACATTATCGTGTGTCTGTGCGCAGAGCGAATGGAAAATGTCATGTAAATGCAAAAGCACCTGTACTTTCACTTCATCCAGTTTCAAATGATGACACATGAACCAGATGCAGGCAAGAACAGCAGTGTGCTTTGCAGAAGACTGGCTCTTCTCAAAATGCTTTCATCTGCTTCAAAGAAAGTCACAAATAACTTCAGGTTGAATAAATATTTGGAGAGAAGTAGTTTGCTTCATTTTTTGATATTTTCTTGACTAGAAAAAAACCCAAACGCTTAACTTTGATATAGCATTTTTCATTCTCTTTTGTTGGTGTTAGGGAGGAGGTCAGAGAAGAAGCACAAAGGAGCAAATGATTTCCCAAGAGGATTTGCAAACCTGACAGCAAAGCTAAATATATAATTCAAACCACTCAAGTCCCTGTCTATATCCAAGTCAGTTGTCCACAATATATAGCATGTAACTAATTAAACATTGTTCCTCAGCTGTTTTAAATGAAGATATAATTGTTTTTTCAGCAACAAGTGCCTCATATCTGACAGGTAAAACTATCTCTGGGGTTGGTGAGGATAGATATCTCAGATTAATTACCAGCCAATTTACAGATTAATGTGGGAAAGTGTCTACACTAGCCTTAAAAATGTGTGGCTACTTTACATTAATTGGCAGTCAATTAAATAGTGGTAAAAAGTGCGCAGAGTGGACACACTCAGAGGAAAAGAATTCATTCTCCATGCTGTATATGTTAATTTAAAATCACTATAACAGTCATTTCAAAGCTAAGTCTTTCCCAGTGTGACTGAGGATTAATCTTCATTCACATTCCAAGGGGGATAAGTACGTTGCTGTTGAACAAAGCCATTTTTCAGTTTTCCAAGTTAAAAAAAAAAGAGTTACAACCTTTTTGTCAGAATATGTATCACAATTTTGGCTTTTAAGTGACCAGTCTTTGAAGTTCTCCTCTGGAGACTCCCCACCAGACCTGGTGATGTAAGTGGAAAACCCTATTCAGCGTGGGGGTTTCCCCTCTCCCCTACCTTACCTGCGAAAGGCGGGTGAATTACCCAAGGTTAGAGAGGAGACTCTTCTCTTCAGTGAGACTGCTCCTGAGCACCAAGAATTTCGTTTTTCTCATCTTGCTCAGAAAATTGAAAAGCTCAGCAGATAAAAAGTGTGAAATAAGAATTAACAGCCAAAGAGGGAACTGTATATATTTTATTGCAAGAACTTTCATTGGGACATTAAGGGTATTTGCTTCACTGCGAATTGTTATTATGTACAATATATGGATTTCTTTTGGACCCTTTTCCTCGTTCTTTACCTCAAAAAAAGAGAAGTGTTAACAATGCTCTCAGCTATTAGGGAATCACTTTGTCTGAAATGAATGTAAATTGAAATCAGCGCTTCAGGTGCTGAGGTGAAGTTCTGAAGTTTTCTATGATGTGTAGCAAAGAAAGAGCTGAAAAAGCACGAAGATACTCATCAAAATGGTTCATTTTGGCTGCACAGCTTTTTCTATTTTCAAAAGGCAGCAGAAGTGAGATTATCGCAGCAGTTAAGAGAAGAAACTGAAGTTTCGTTGAGCTGGCACATCTAGATAAATTAAACCCGGTTGTGAGATGTAAATGAATAAAGAAGAACAGCAGAGAGGTGGAGATGGAGGGGGCCTGCTCCCCCCTCTGCCCCCAAATCCCCGTCTCCTGCTTCGACAGGCAGTCCTGGCTAATTGTCTAGGAGAAGTCGTGCCTGGGCATGTAGTATTTTGTGGCAGCTGATGTTCTCCATCCTGCGGGAAGAGTCCTGGTTCCGTCAATATTTACTGATGTTTTCCACACTGGACAGCGCTGGGGTGGCTGGGGCTTGTCCTTCAATATGCAGCAAAAAGGTTAATAAGTAAGAGTCCTCTCCAGAAGCAACACAGGCACCCTCCGTCTCCTTTAGATACTTCTGTCTCTAAATTAATGCTAATAGTTTCATTCTGGTCCAGAGTTGCATACCTTACCTCCACGGACCAGCTGCTCAAAAATCCTCTGGCAGCATGGCACTAGCTGCACTCCTTCCAGATGCTCACTGCATCCAAACAAATAAAAAAATATAGATTAGAAGGTCACTTTTCCACACGGACAACTGCTGTCCTTGCCAGGAGGGTCTTCCATTGACTCAGATAAGGGAAAGGGAAAGAGGGGGCAAAGTATAAAAGTCTGGGATCCAAGTGGAAATAGTCCTTTTTCCCACATTAATCTATGGGACCCAGGGCAAAGCACAGGTTTCTGACTGCCTTGGTTTCCCATGTACAGAATTAATTCAGATGTACCACGTGGCTGTGAAACACAGTAGTCTAAAAAAATGGCAGGAGTTTAAATAGTGTAAATGTAACATAGGCTTTGGGGTCAGAGAAAATAGGTGGCAGCCTGAGTTTTCATAGATGAAAACAGACGTGTGCAGAGCATAATCTCTATTAGATTGGGGGGGGATGTTAGGAGAAAATTGCCAGTGCCAGGCAATTTTCTATTCTAAGGCATAGGAGGTTTATAATAGCTGTGCTTTGGTTTAGATCATTTAGTCTGTTTTGCTAGCAAATATCACCATGTGCTGATAAGCTAAATTTCAGCAAACCTTGGTACAGCCAGCAGGGAGCCAGGTTTGTTCTGTGCTTTAACTTCATCAAAACACATTCTTTCTTTCCTTTTTTCTTTTTTTCTTTTTTGACTGAAGAACTGCAAATACTTCTGATCCCAATCTGAATAAATAATCTTGCACAGCAAACACAAGCTGCAGTCCCCAGTACCTGCATTGCACCGTCCTGCGTCCCACTTGTCGGGTACTTTGGAGGAGTCATGATGACACATCAATCACTGCAAACTCCCTTTGTACCTCCTCAACATCTACATCAATTCCTTGATGTACTGTGCTCCGAGCAGAGTAAACCCGGCGCTATTACGCACCGGCTTTCCAAGCTGCAGCATCCGAGCCAGTTATCATTCGCTCCCATGTGCTGTAATTGGCCTTAGAAACCTGCACGTCTTAATTTCTGGGCCCCCGTCCAGCTCTTGGTGAAAGTTCACTGCATGCCAAGGTCACTACAGCCCTTGGCGATCCAGCGCAGAGGAAAAAGGAGGAAAGACTCCCTTTTCTGTGGATACAATTAAATTTCTGACACTTTCAAGTTATTCATTTGATTGGAACAGGGCAATTAAACCAGCTGTGCTGGGTCTGTTTTTTCAGGACAGCCTCCTCCTCCTCCAGCAGCATTTCGGAGAGCCTGTGACCATCAGCGGATGCAACCCAAAATCCCTGGGGTCTGGCTCCCACTCAGGATCCCACCCGGCCTCCGCGGACCCAGCTCACCTCGAAGAATTCAAACGAATGACGGAGCATAGCCGCGCTGCACCTAATTGATAGTAATGTTAAGAGACTGATCGTAATTTGAACGCTAATTAAGGAAGATAGTTATTGACTTTAATGGGAGACAGACCAGGCTCTTGCACGTCTACTAAATAATGAGAAAGAACTGAGGGTGCTGTCAGCGCTAGAGAAATAATCACAATAATAATGTGCTGAGAAAAATGCAGCTTCCTTTCGGTAAACCTTTAACAGCAGCGGGAACGGCACTAAAGGAGAAAGGACTTTCTGTTCACAGTCCCAGGAAGTGAACTCATTTGTTTCTGTATAATTTACTGTTGTTATAATAGCACTTACAAACCCCAGTAAACAATAAATATGGATTTGTTAGGAGGCCACCTACCACTAGGTTATATGGGTAACTGGCACTTTTAAGATGCTTACGTAAAATGTCATTCTCCCCCCACTCACAGCACCCAAACCTCTTTACTTTCAGTAAAAAAATTAGTAAAAACTTCTTTATTTTCAGTAGCTTTAGTGTGAGCTGGGGCCAGTCCTCCTCTGATAGTACTACCTAATGCCCCAACACTCAGCAAAATAAAAAGGAAAAGACTGAGCTTCCACAAAGGGAAAGCACAGGGTTCCCTTTTCCTCCCATCTCTTTCGGACATGGGGACCACGGCGGTGCTGTGCAAATATAACGTAAAGAAGGTCACAGCCCGGTGAACCTGGACTCAACACAGGACATGAAACTACCGTCAGATGTAGCAAAAAAGAAGAGAGAGGGAAGCAAGCCAAGAGAAAACAGTATGAATATGTTTTTATTCACAGAACCCATTGTACAGACATAGAGACGTGATTTTGGGACAGTTCAACCCAAGCACCAGTCAGCCCGACTGCCTTGGCAGAGCTCTTCTCTTGATGAGAGGAGCAGGGTGATGAGAGGTGGAAGAGCGGTGTCTCTTCCTTGGAAACTAGCTCTGTAGTTTGGGGCTGGAGGCAGCCGGCATGTTGACGAGGATGCAACGTGCAGAGCAGCTCGCTGGTCCTGGAAGGGGCATCACCACCCCTCCCCGCTCTGGGTAAGTTCAGCGCAGGGGTCTGCAGCACGTCTTGCTGACAGCATGGGAGGTTTGTTCTCTTTAAGCGTGGTTGAGAGCATTCACAGGCAGTGTGTGGTCCACGATTTCAGGGAAGTGTAGAGAGAACGTTATTTTACAGTGATGTTTGGAACTAAGTATTGGGTTTACAAATATCCTTCCCCCAAATTTAATGCCGTAAGATTTCTCTTGACTGTCATTTTTCACTTCTATCAATTCATCTTTGATCTATTGCTCCCTTTCTTGATAGCAGAGGGGAAGGGGAGGAAAGGGGTGTTCAAATTCCACTCTATCAAGGTCCTCACAATGTAATAAGAGCTCAAAAATCCATAAAATTGGCGATCATCTTTCAGCTGCAATATCCACGTCACATGCCAAGTATTGCCACAACAATAAAAAATTCTCCACCTTTATTGCCACAGAGCGTATTGATTCATTGCAATGTTTCCCAGGAACATTTGTATTTATGCACATGACTCTGTGAACACTGACCATATAGGGTGGGAAATCTCCAAGCCACCTCTTTGGCTGAATTAGATTTTTCAGCTGAATCATTGAGACTATACTTCGATTTTCAAGGCTCATGCTGGCATTTTTATGATAGTGGCTTTGGCTTATTAACAGAGCATAGCGAAACCAGCTTGTTGTTTTTCCCCTCCTTTTCTTCACTCCATTATACCAAGGGACGTTTATTACTTTTTGATAAAAGATGCACACCCCTCCCTTAGGAGAAGGGCACTGAAGCAGGACGAGATGCCTTTGTGCACCATCTCCAGAGTAACTGGGGAAGGGCAGGAACCGGAGTGTAATCATTCAATAAAGCGACAAAATACAGGACTGAGGGGAAAAAGCTTAGATTAAATAATTCTTCGATGTCCCTTATGTCTTCATCTATTTCTCAAAAGGAATTATGTGCAAAGCAGAAAACAGTATTACTTTTTGTATTAATAGAAGAGATGAATCATCTAATGCCATTCAACAGTTGGAACTAATATCAAGGTTCAGGTTTCACAGCTGGCTGTAAAAGAGACAGGAAAAAAGTCACATAGATCAGAAGTTGTTCACGTTTAGGAGAAGATCCATGTTCAGCCCCTCGGTCTGTGACTTCCTTTGATCTCTTAACTAGTAGTCGGAAATTGAAGCTCTCCCTTTAAAGCCTTCAAACTTCATTCTTGTTCTCCTGAGCTCTAAACAGCCAGACAGCATTTTCAGGATATGCAAGGAGGGCAGCGTGAGCTTGCTGTCATGTACCCAGCCTCCAAAACCCGAATAAAACCTTTGGAAGGATGATGGCAGGGTTCTTCTGAGTATCTACAGCATCTCCTCGGGCCAGCAGCAATCTCGCGGCATCGCTACGAAGGCTGCCAAGAGCCAGGTCGTGTGCCGAGGGTGCAGCCCACCAGCACAGCGCTCTGGGGTGCAGGGGGGACCTCCCACAGCCCCCCGGGACCCAGGGACGTGGCAGGGTCTCCATGCACCTCTGTGAGCTTTGGAGGAAGCTCAGGGTGAAAGGTGGCTCTGCAGAAAGGCATGAGGAGGTCCACTGATAACGTCAAATCCCTTTTCCAAACATCTGTGATTTTGGGGATGCTCACTCAGGAGTACGGGTGGATTAGAGACTGAGGTGGCTCGTCCCCATGAATTGTTCTTCTCTCACATCTCCTAGAGGCTGCCTGGCCTCCACCTCCATTCCTTGCACCACCGATACCTGAATAACCACGTAAAGTGGCACCGAATCGTTGGTACCAGTTTGTCCTAATAAATTAGACTATAAAGCACAGCAAAGCAGGAGCTGTTTCATGTGCGGTTCGGCTGTTTCTGCTGCAGAGGTGGCAACCTAGGTACAAACTGCTACAGCCATCTGGGTTTAATCCACCTGCATAATCAGTACGTGCTTTTGGAAAAAGCCTAGATGCAAGCCTGCTAGTCCAGGACATTATGACTAATCACGAGAGGGGAAATAGGGGGAATGGCATGCATGAGGGGTATGAGTAGTACAGTCTCCAGAGCAAGAGGAATTAATTGCTTGCATCCTGATTCTTTGCAAGGTGTGGAAGTCAGTGTGAGGGAAGGATGCCCACATCTTGCAGAATGAAGGTGCATAAAGCCAGGGTCACCTTTCACAGCAAAACTTCACAGAAATTAGATGACAGCCCATCCGTGCTAAGAGTTTCTCCACATCAGAGGTTTTGAATTGCAGCAGAATAATTCCAGCATCTGTAATTAGCGCTTCCATTAAATTCTCATTGCTCTCATATTAATTTCAGGAGTTTGGAACTGTCAGAAGCATTATTAAGGGATGCTATCCTTGTCAGGAGCTGCAAATAAAAGTTGAGCTCCTGATTAAAAGTTTAGGGCAGCCCTCATTATTTTCTGCATCAGAAGAGTAGTCTTTTTGGGTTACCCTTTCAGTCAGTACTGTTTCATTACAGAGGGCCTCTAATTGTTTCTGCCTATTTAAAATAAAAAAGACAATTTGCTTTTCAAGGGCTCCTCACTGAAGCCAAATACAAAAATTCCCAGTTGTTTTCAGAGCCAGAAAGGCACGGTGACACTGGGAAGGTGCTGGAAGGAGTTACTGTTGAGTTTCCCAAATTACCTACCGACTGGACCAACGAAGGCACTGGGAGGTGTAAGTCCCCCACGGATATTTAGCCTTCCTCAACTTCAGCAGCTAACCGCACCATCTCTCTTGCTTGTCACTTTGCTCTGCGAGTAGAAGTAGCACCACCAGGCACCCCCCTCCCACCATCCCTCCGGGTGCAATTTAGTCCCATGGGGAATGGGGATTAACTGTCCCTCTCATTAAGACCCGCATACAAGGATATATGTTTCCATGTGAACCAGTATGATTATTCTGGCTTTAAAAATATACCCAGGTTCCTGACTCTGGATCTAGCCATGCCCCCAGCACAGCCCCAGCCACGGGGACCTGCGGAGGGGGGATTGTTAGTTTTGGACAGGGAACAGGCATCGTGTGGCAAAGCAGATATAGGAAATTTCTTATGCAAAAATTCTCTACCTCGTGCTACAAGGCTACACTGCCTACATGCAGTCTGTGTACATGGAAAAATGGGCGTACAGGATTAGACAGGGAGGCAGGCTGGTGCTGCTGCCTGAGTGTGGCTGCTCTGCAGCTAAAATCAGGGCTCGGGGCTGCTCACCAGAGCCGCTGCAGGGTTTTCAGCTAAATGTTTGCCAGGAAATAAAGGTTCAGATGGACTTAACCTCATGGTAAACTCCTGTCAAACTTGTGTAATTGTTTTCATTGGAAATTGAAGCTTGAAAAAGAAGTCACAAAATGCCTTAGTTCGGATTATAAAGAAAGATTCCACTCCAGAAGGATGTTTTGTTTTGGAATTTACGCATTTGTTGTTAAATACAAATTGGAAACATCTCTCACTTTAAAAAAATATACATTCAGAGGGTTGAATAACATTTTACTAAATGTGATTTTTCCATATTCTTCCATACATACAGAGTGACAATTCACAGCAATTATTTTTTTCTGTTTGGGCAGTAAACAAAGAAACTGGCTATCAATCCAGTGAGCTGCCAAACGCTTTTTATTCTGTCTGGTGCTGAACACCTCGGAAGACTGACTTCTCTATTCCCTTGGTTACTTTTTAATTACATTGCAATAAAATTGCAAGAATCTAATTTTGCCAGACGAAGCCCAGGGACTTTGTGGAAGGTGATGGGGGTCCAGCTGTTTTATACACTAATTACACTAGCACGGGCCCCGGAATACTGTGCTATTTTTATTCATTCATGAAAAAAAAAATGGGCCCTTTCGTCTAGATCTGAGTGACTGCTATT
This sequence comes from Harpia harpyja, assembly GCF_026419915.1. Lineage (NCBI taxonomy): Eukaryota > Metazoa > Chordata > Aves > Accipitriformes > Accipitridae > Harpia > Harpia harpyja. Next base: position 36,625,524 of record NC_068951.1, on the reverse strand, counting down.
TCATTCTCAAAAATAGTCAATGCACTCTTCGTTTCTCAAAAAACAGCTGCCCTCTTCTGTTTCCAGGGGATATTACCACCTTTCGAAATCCTAATGGGTGTGCTGTTGAAATCAAAATAAAATACCATCACTTCACCTGCCTCAAAACAACAAACCAATATCAATAAAGCACTGCCACCTTTCTTAAAACCTCTGAAAATGGGGCAGTATTAAATAAGAGCTTGAAATATGGGTCTAAGGAGGGAATTGTCTGGGATTTCTAACAGTATGTCTGCAGTGCCATCAGGAGGTGTGATCACAGCATAGGAAACCTTTCCTGAGCTGAGGCTGAGCCGGCTGGGTTAGGCAGCACAGCCGTCAGGACAGACTGACACTGGTGCATGGATGTGGGGACAGGCATCCCTCACATCATCTTTCAAGGGACGACTGCATCTTGATAGCTCCAGGCACCCATAGGAGCCACCGCGAGGCACGGCCACCTCCGCAACCAGCCCTCCTCCGGCTGCAGCCAGGACTTCAAAGCCTCGACCCGGCTGGAGACTGATGGGACTTCTGCACCCAGAACGCTCGAAAACATGTAGTCTTCTAAGGGGCTACGAGACTTGAAAATTTCACTCTTCATTTTTTTGGCAGCCGATCAGGAAACCATGGCCTGTATCTGCAACCGGTGTGGGGCTGGTTGGCGCTTCCGAAGCAACACATCACAGCCCGCAGCAAAGCTGCTGGACCAGCAGGGAAGTGGGAAAAACGGAGCCCGGGGAGGTGGACACCAACAAATATGAATTATTTTGGACTTATGAATTACTGTGACCCATTTCTTCCAAAACTGGTCTCAGTTCTGTATTGTTCTCGATTCTTTTCAGTTACTACAGCCATTCCTCCAGGGAACAACGATTAAACGCTTGTTAGAGCATCTCAGGAGGGTGACTTGTGATCTTACAACATGATTGTTCACTTGTCTCCTCTGCCCCATAAAATGCATCAGAAAAATGCCTGAGCTGCCCAGTAAAAGCCCTTACAAGAAGGATCAAGTGCCTCACTGCATTTACGTGAATATTCAGCACAGTCAGATTTGCCACTTGTGTATTACACCTTGTGTATTATTTACATCCTTATGAAATAGCAATGAATCCAGTCACCCTACACTTGTTCATTCCCCAGAGGGACAGGCAAGATTCCCCTGAGACAGAAAAATGTCACGGATTCACCAAGGTCCCATCAAAGAAAAAGCAGTGGCTCAAACAGGTGAAGACAGAGCAAACACCTGCTCCCCATTCTCTGCCCCAAAGGAAGGCCGGACATGAGGATGCTGATTAAAACTGGCCTCTTGCTGTGTATGTGGAAATCTTTTCCAAGAAACAGAGCCTGCCTGGACTTAGGGCACCTAGCTTTGTTCTTGTGCTGCAAATGAACAAGATTGCCCCCCCAAAATACTACATTTCATCACCAGTTTAACTTCATCACAAGAACCTCCGCTGCAGTCGGTGATTCGGTTTTAAAAAAGGTAATAGCATAAAGGTAGAAAAAAGAGGAGGGAAGCTAGGTGGATGTACCCCTCCTCAGCTGGGCGCTGGACCAGCGCAGCCCTAGCATCTCACAGCTCCTGTTTTGCTTTTCCTTCCACGGGCTTTCCACGTGCACCGCTTGACTTTCAACATTTCCCCGTAGCCTCAGCAATAGATTTCCACGCTTTGAGGGTGTAAAGTGAAACTGTTCGGAAACAGCCTCAAAGCACACAAAGCAGATGAACAGCTAACACACATTTAGCCCTTCAAAGGCTTGATTTCTGCAAGGTGACAGTTTCCTTTGGTCATACAGCAACCGCACGGAAACAAAACGCTGCAGCCACGATTTTTCCACAGTGCTGTAGGTGGCACCAGCTGTATTGGGTTAAAGGCAACGCTTCCAACATAGATAAGTCATTTCTAATAAACAGAAAATGGAAAAGCCTCCAGCATCAAAACAATATTAAAGATTGAATCCTTCTGGGAAAGACACGTGGTATTTGTCTGGCAAAATTGCTGCCAGCCATCGACACTATAATTGTAGAACATTAAGTTTTATCCCAAATGCAAGTGATGCTCCTGTGTGATGTGACACAGCTTCGTTTCCTTCTGGAGGAAATCTAGACCATCTTCAGCAGCACCTGCTGAGCACAGGGTGACCTCAACCGGTCTCCAGGAAGACATTCAAATATTTATAATTTGACTGTGGCACTGCAGCATTGAGATGATGGGTTTCTATATGGAACATGTAGCTTGAGATTGGTAACCAGTGCTGCACCCTAGCAGAGACAGGGGACTCTAGTCATGAATTTTGATGTAGGCAGTCCAGGCAACCCCAGCTCTGTGCAGGGAATTGTCCTGGAGAGCTCTAGCTAGGCTCAAAGGCTACAACTGCACCCACTGCAGTCGCACAACCACGTGCTAATGACTCTCCTTGCAGGGTTAAATTTTGTAAAAGACTAACTCACTTGTGGTTTTAAGCCTTGTTTTCAAAGAAGACTTGCAATCAGATTTACTAAAACGCTACAGCAATTTAAAATGTCTGCCAAGATGAATGAAAACACTCAAGCAGATTAAGGTGCCAAATGTTGTTAAATGTTACCCGTGACCTATGCCGGTCTTGTGTCCAAGGGCTGGCAGGATCACCCAAGGGAATGTCAAATTTTCTGTCTCTCTTTGTATTCTCGTTTCTTCCACTGATTATTACTTTTCCCTCTGGGACATGTATTTTCTTTTAAGTATTACAGCCTACGATCTGCACCCAAGGAGTATCTTCGGGTCCTGACATTTTAGGGAAGCATGCTCTGATTTGGAAGACCTGTGCTGTATTCACTGTGGGAATATTATGTTGTATGCCAATGACAATAAATGCTGGCTGGCATTTTCTCACCTTAAAGCTCTCATGAACCATTTCAGAGAGCTTGGCTGTTCATCCATTTATCCTGCAGTTTTTTAAGTGGGCAGCCTGGCAGTTGCAGTAACACAGCTTCACTTTCTCATAACAGCTTTAGGATACCATTTCTTAAATCAAGACAATGCCTTTGAAGTTAGTGAGAGGAGAAGGCAACGCTGGCTTTGTTACTGCAATCAGAAATGCAAATTAAAAGTATGCATGCTAATTGTCAAGACTGTTGCCATATAATTAGCACATATATAGCCTGTACCCAAATTAAGAAGAACTCCCTTGGAAGCTTATTATGTCCTAATATATACCCAGCGCATATATACGTATAGCTGTGGTCTGACCCATCCTTGCATTTCCTAGCAGCTGTCAGAAGCTGTGTGAAGATCAATGCTAATCTAGATTAACAATGTGTCTTCAGAAATCTGTCCCACATATTAGACACTAGGCAATGCATGAAAGGACTCCAGGCCGATGTAACTGTCTCTCTATCGAGAAGCCTGTTCAGAGGAGAGATACCGCTCCATGCGTCCACATCCACCTTGAACTTCTAGTGCTCTCCTCATACTCCGTTCACCCGCCATCTCTGACGCTTCCTTCAAAGCTTCAGGTATGTGGCTACATCTTACATTTTAACAATTGTTGTCATGTCTTCTGTGCTGATACCAGGCTAACACACAGCCCACCCTAAGGGCGAGGGTTTAACCCGGCCCTGCTGCATTTTGCCTTTGTGGGAAGAGAGGGCAGGGGAAGGCGCAGTCTGTCGGCCACGCGTAAAGATTCCCGAGCCTTCTGCATCCTGACTGTTCTCTGGGACTGCAGTAGATCAGCCTCAAGGGGAGGCTAATACAAACGGTCATCGGTACAGCTCGGGTTTTATCAGATATTATTTCAAGGGTATAATTGCAAATATGGTAGCTGAACATCCAGCACGTGCCTTGGGACTGTGGGATCAGCAAAGGACAGACTGGTACTATCCACTGCTGCCTCCCAGTTCTACCTCCTCAGTTTTGTGTGCCTGGGGTCACTGCAACCTTGAAACATGCCTTACTTTCATTTATGCACTGTTACCACTTTTCTTTGTACTTTTCAATAACATTCATTAGAAATTACTTGGGGTTTGCGTAATAAAAATCTGTGCTTCACGCAAGTAAACAAACTTTAAATCAAAGTCATTAAACAAACATCATAAAAGCTGTCCTATTAATTACATTTCTGTGACTGTGTGACAATGTAAACCAAAGATAGACTAGTCAAAAACAGACCCTCAAAGACATAGTCACTGAGACCAGTCATAATAAGAGGCATGAGAAGCATCCACCTCTCATGCCTGGGTACCTTGGTGCCAGCTACCAGACAGACCAGAAGAACGTACAGCAGCCCATAATCCCACCTGACATAAATAAATGCAATATCCTGGAGATGAATTGCATTGTTGCTCTGTCTGAATTTGGACCTGTTAATCCAAATATGCTCCGAGTATAACTGTTACACGAGTAGCAGGTGCTCACCAGCTTTTACAAACAGAAGCTACTTGTCTAAGATTCCCACGTATCCAGTAATTTGGCCATTTCCTAATTAAGCCCGACACGCTGCTGCCAAGACACTGCAAACAGTATTAGAGGTAGCTGCAATAAGGAGCTACTGGAAAATGATCTCTTATAAATAGTGGGTAATACCAAGGAGGAAGAGTCCTTAAAGGGACTGCTTCACATGCATGCACACACACATGGCAGGTCAAGGTGGAGAAGGACAAATCCCTCAAGGGTACTGAGACTACAGCCAGCCCTGCCTCACACGGGAGCTTCCACTCTTTGCTGAAACAATCCCCACCTATACAAGTTCACACAGAGCAAAAATGAGCCATTGTCATAACTGACATCTCAGGTCCCAAACTCTCTAGTCAGCTGCAATTAAAGATTTTTGGCATTACGCGGTCATTTTTACAAGTCCCTTAAGTCTGAAGCATTCTTTACAGACTCCCCAAATATCAGGTGTTAACCTGTACGTCATCAACTCTTCTGGTGTACGGGGATTTTGCCATTTGACTTTTCACAGGTTTTTTCATACCTACATTTCATCTTTTAAAACCCAGGGTAATACACAGGCACATGTAGTGTTTTTCACACTACTGGTCTCATTGCATTTAATTAAGTACATAGTCTGGCTTCTTCAGGTAAATACTGCATTCCTGCATAAAATTCCACAGGCACACCAAACGCAGCATATTTAGTTTACCGTGCAACTGTGTTCATTTCTTCTTATAACCCTACACCTTGTTCTTTCATGCACGGTACCTCTTTGTACCTTGATATTGAGAAACAAGCCTTAGATGAATACTTTTTTAACATCTTTATATGTACAGCAAACACCTGCCAAAGACACTCTCTACTCTCAGATAATATACTGTGGATAATCTTCCTATCTCTCTTTACACTTGTGTAATTCCACCGACTTTAAATAGATCTGCTCTTGTTTCATGCAGGTAGAGAGGTGAAGCAAGCCCAGTGGAATAAGGCCAATTGAAAGCGTGTCATTCACTGAAGGATTAGGCCAATGAATTCTAGGTATTATCTGTTACAGCAGCTCATTACTATTCCAAATGCTTTAGGAGAAATAGCAGTAGGAATAAAGAGAATTTATGTGAAGAGGACATAAATGAATACAGAAGAGCCTCCGGAACATGCACTTTGCAAACATGCACCCTCTACAATCCTCCTAAAAGCTGTTGTTTTTTCCACCTCTCCACTAAGATTTAATGGCAGAAGCAATATTGAGAGATCTCGCTGCTAAGTTCCATTATTTTTAAACCATGTGCTAAAGCCCATTTCCTAAAGCATTGTGAAGCCATTATATAAACAATGAAAACCCAACAATTATTAATCAAATTGTATTTAAAATCCAGTCATTTTCATCAGCCTGCGAACAGGGAGGCTGAATGGAGTTGTGGCAGGGTCAGCAGCCTGGTATTTAAAGGCCTTGGGTTCAATCTTTCTTTTCAGCCATAGACTTTCTGGGCAAATCACTTATTTTTTCCCAAACTTTACTTCCTCAGCTGTAAAATGTTGCAAGGCAATTAAGTGACAACCTGACACCAGGGTAACTGGAGAAGCAGAAGGAGTGCTATTTATGCTTCCAAATCATACAATTAGTCTTAGATTTTCATCTATTTTTTATACTATTTTATTTGCTGCCTAAACAAATGCCCGTGACTCTGAATTAGGTTGCCCAGGTATCTCTGCGTGTCGCTACGGTTTGACTGTACCAAATTGCTGTAGAATTAATATGGAATACAATTACCACATGTAAGTATTAAAAAGGCAGTGCTTTAACATCTAATAACGAGGACACGCTGCTCTGTAGAGGTTTGCTCCTCTCTGGTTCCTAGGATGACTGAAAGTAATGCAGTCTGCATGGGCATAAGACAATGCAGGGCTGGGGTGAGATTTAACATTAAGCTGCACTTACAAGTTTTTATGGCTCTATTTACTATACATGAGAACACATATAGCCTCCTGCATTTCATTGTTAGCACAGAAGAAGTCACCTAAGCACTGAGGCAGCTCTCAGACCAACAAAATGGTAAATCAGGATAATTCCACTACGGTGTCACTATTCTCTGTAATGGTCCAATGCCTTGAATAACAGAGGACAGGGGAGTGCAGGGACACATCCCTGCTCACAGCTGCTTATACACTCAGAGCTGTGCCTCAACAGCAGTCACACACCCTGAATGTCTTACGTGTGCCACCAGGATACTGCCCTTGAGGTCAACAGCTCACTGCACTAACAGCATGGCTGCAACACCAAGGAAATGCAACGTTTTTCTCTTACCTGAGTTGAGCTGAGCAAAGCCCAGATTTTCTCTGCTTCAAGGCTCCAGTTCAGAATGTCCTTTCTGTTTGGAAAGTCATTTATGCTGCATAAGCACATGCTCTTCTGGAGCCCTCAAGTAATGAAAGAGGGAAAGAGCACACTGGCGAAAAATGTGCAAATGTAAGTATTAGGCTGAGCTTGTCCCCACCTTTTTGCAGTTATGAGTTGAAGTCAGTCCGTGGTTCAGCCTGGGGCTGTTGCAGAGCTTGTGATGTCTACTCAAGGGGAAAGCACAGCCCGAAACAGAGCCCTTGCCGTACCTTCTGGTTCCCATCCCATCAGAGGCTGAGCGCTCCCAACCCCTCCTGAAGCCAAGACAGCTCAGAGGGAGAACTCAGCTGGCTTTCAGTAATAGTTGAAAGTACACTGACCCCCCTCCACAGTAACAAATTCTACACTGGACTGTACTCCTTTATCAGTGTATTAAAACATATTACTCATGTGGTTGCACTCAATGTTAGGCTAAAATCAATTCAGTCATGCATAGTCCAGCCATATCACGAGCAGTAGCAATACCAAACACTAAGGCTCTACAATGAGAAGAGCGAGATGATTTATTATATACTGAAGAAGAAAAAAAGAAAAAAAAAAAATCATTTTCATCAACTATTCCCTCCTGGGGGTCAGTACAATATAAAGAAAATAAGGACAAATGTACAAAACCAACCCAACAAGAAGGCTCTAGATGAAACATATTCAAAGCACTTGCAAATGATGTTGCTGGACAGATGCAGAAGGAAATTAAATCAAGTAAATTTTCCCCTGCAAAACACAGACTGAAAAACTGATTTTATTTTTAAAAATCCACAGTCCTGCCTTTACCTGCAGATACTTCAAATAAAAAGATACAATTTTAGTTGTGATACATTTTTTAAAGGAGAGATTCCCAGAACTGCTGTTTGACCACATTTATTTGAAAGTGGATTTTATCTTCACTTCCAACTTTATGCAGATGGCAAAGAAGCCAGCCCAGCTCAAAGCAATAGGAGCTTAGCCACAAACTTCAAAGAAACCACATCCATACTTCTCCATTTTCTGTTAATCCTTTGGCAACCATGGCATTTGTTTTTCCATAATCGGCAACAGATGTCCATCTCATCTAGAGCATCCTTGAATATATGGTTGTAAAATTTTTAAAAAACCCACAAAACAAAAACCACATATATGAGAAAACATCAGCAGTATGAAATTCCTGAAGGGTTTCAAGGCTTGCCCCTACTCAACTGAAGTCAATGTACTTCCAACTATTTTAGCTGGAGCAGGACCAAATCCTTACAGAACCAGATACACATTCCTCAAAAAGCAAAACCTTAAGAGTGTTGTAACCCAAACATAAAAGACAAATTTTAGCAATGTACCTTGCCTGGCCCTAGCCAACATAATATATTTAGCTAGGGTATTTCATTCACTCCTGATTTCGGCAAGATTCCCATTGGTTACAGTGAGAGCATTAAGTAATGTAGCAAAAGGACATCATGCATTAGTAAGCTAAAATATGAATCCGTGCTTACGGCAATAGCTTTCCCTTCTAATGCCCTATAATGGGCATCTAGAAAAGGAAAAAAGACAAGAAGCTTTACAGAAAAAAATCTGCATTTTGTTACATTGATGACCATCCTAAGCAACTCCACAGAAGTTTTCAGGGTTCCTTTTGATGTACATGAAGAAAGCAAAAAGTCAAAAATAGACCAATGTTAGGCAAGATAATAACACATTTACTCATTAGTGCAGAATGCAAAATAACAGCTAATGCTTAATACAAACAAAATAGTATCACTTTCATACCCCTCACAAATACATGGATTCCACAGTTTACTTCCTTGCCTTAAAAGAAATGCTTAAATGTAGTATGAACTTCGTGTGTCTCTAAAAATATCATCCCGAGTTACCAAAGGAACCATTGGAGGGGGGGAAAAAAAAAAATTAGAAATGGACATTTAAGAGCAAGTTGCAAGGAAATCCCCATTTTGTTTGGCATGAAAAGAAACAAAGAAGATCCGCTGCTTGGATTTGGGTTTTTTTTGGTTTTGGAGTAGGTTTTGTTGTTTGGGGTTTTTTGTTGGGTTTTTTTGCATCAAGTGAAAGAAAACAATACATATGTGGGAGGGAAAACATTTTCACAAATATAATAAATACCTGTTCTGATCCAAAAGCAAAGTGCGATGTAGAGTGTTCTATTTAAACAAAAACAACCTACAGAATAATGCCTTAAATATTAACAAATCAATTAGTGGTCAGCACAGTAAAATAAATATGAACACATTGATTTATGTTTTGTTTCTAGCAGCAAAGGTCATTAACCTACTGGCCAATGCGACAGCTTCACAGAAGTCCTGTATCTTGGGTTTGGTGCTTTGTTTAACATGAGAAAGATTCATTGGGTCTGGAAAATGGCACTACAGCTGTATGGTATTCTCCCCAGCCCATCTATGTCAAACAGGGTTTGGCCAGGACCTGTTTTCAATACGTGTTTTGAACACTGATTTGGAGAACAGCTTTCACAAAAAAAAATTAAAAAAAAAAATCAGGATCCACCCAGTTTCTCATGCTGACAAGTGAGTTTGGATTGGCCTGAACCCTAATGATATTAGTGAGGTGCGGTGTTTTCTCTTTGCAGTCAACAATTTTCTATGCTGGAGGGAGAGTGGGAAGATCGCAAACCATTAAGCAATGCTGAAGAGGGAGAGGAAAGCTTTGGTCACTTGTAGGGAAGGGCCACAACAGAGCACTGGGGCAAGGTGAGTCTCAGCTGCCTCTCCCAGCAAGAAATACCTTTCCTCCCATGTAGGAAACCTGTCCTACTCTTGTCGCTTGAGTCCCACTGTCTGCTTTATACCTGCTATATAACGCACCACTTTGAAATTCCCAGGATGATGACATTCACTTCTTGTACTCCCTTGAACAAAATAAAGCAGATACAGGCCTCTCTGTTCAGGGCAGACTCAAGCCATTCCTCAAAACCTGACTCAGCCCCATGCAGAGAGAAGCCTGCAGGAGCAGCCCCCCGCACCTCCCTCGCACACCCTCCCAAATGCACAGGCACACCGGTGCACTGTGGCACATTTGCACCAGATGTTACCAGGAGGTAACACTGCATGAAGCAAACCGAGTTTTGACACCTCTGGCAGTCACTGGAAATGCCAAATGAGGGGCAGATCGTTGGGCTGGGAGCGGGAGCAGCAACCAAAGCAAGGTGGTGAACAGTTGATTTTTGGGACACATGAAAGCTGACAAAAATGCTTTCTTGGCACTAGCAATAAGCTAGACAACACCAGTACCTACAGCTCTTCCAGCTCATATTTCGCAAAGTGTTGTTTCTCTGCTACTAATTGCAGCCTGTGGGAAACGCCACGTTTTAATTTACAGCAAGAGGGATGTTTAACCATAATGCAGGGATCACTCTGGTGAAGCACCTTGTGGTAAGGCTCATTCAACTCCCCCTGTCCCTGCACAGCGGTGTCAGACTAGCAAAACAAAATACAGAACACAAAGAGAAAACCAGAGCCCTTCTTTGACTGCAAAAGATGAGGGGAAAACGCTGACGAGATTTTTGTGAGGGGAATGTTCTTCAAGGCTGCAGAGGTTGAGCCAGGGGCAGGAAAGCACAGAAGAAACAGACGTACAGGCTGTCAAAACTGCTCAGCTCGTGCTTTGCAACCTGGGCACCTGTCCTCCTACCTTCTAACGTGCTCCAGTGCACAAACCCTATTTAATTGGACTTTGCACAAAGGAGGGGAAGGAACCCCATTCAAGAGGATGTCCCGTTGCTCTGCCTGTACCTGCAGGGCAAGGATCAGCATAGAATGATGTAGGGGCTTGCTTTCAACTACCATGCTAGAGCTCATCTTGCCTGGATTTAGGAAGGCTGCGTTAAGGTATGGTGACCTGATGCTCAGGTAGCTAAAGATAACACTCGATTTCTGAGGAGCAGCCAAGTGCAACAAACCCTTCTGAGGTGGATGACAAAGATGAACAAAAACTATCTGGATTTTTTGTTAGTTTACTCATTTTTCATTTTTTAAGGCAAGCAGAAAGTCCTTCTGGAATGCAAGAGGCAGGATCAGAATGGCAAAAAAAGGGGGTGGGGGAGCTACCTTCAACATTATGCACTAGGTAAAATTTATCCCTGGTAAAATGCTACTGAAACCAACAGAGCTGCATTTAATTCAATGTACTACCTAAAGAGGAATGGGAGACAAGCCATGATGCTTCCATTACCTCCTCTCTGCACCTGCCACTGAAATCAATGAAGCTATACCAGAGTACAGCTGTAGCAGCACAGTGGTGAATCAGGTCCAATGGAGGTTACTTACATGCTGCACTTGCCACTGGAGCCAATGTTTTAGAAACACAATGAACTGGATTCCAATCACAGCTCCTCACGTCTACCCAAATGAGCAGAAAAATAAATGTCAGCCCTACTTCTGCTCTTTATCCCCTTTCTACTTTTGCTAAGGAAAATCAAAACAGACACACACCCTTTGGGTTTGTCTACACTTACAAAGTTGCTTAACAAGTTTCATGAATACTTCTGCATGGCCAAAAAGCTGTGGCTTTTGAGCTGTGGCTCAAACAATCATCACCCCTGACATTCACATCCTACCTAACTTTGGATTTTTGATGGTCCCTAAAACAGTGAAGTTCACATCAAGGAATGGAATTAAAACCCATCCTGAGATGGGA